>NC_054744.1:39726701-40926701 GCF_018143015.1 Lytechinus variegatus | reverse complement strand
AAAACGGGACAGATTTGAAAAGTCTATAAAATTTTGGTTTCAAATTATGATTTCTATATTTTGGTGTCAATACGTGCGCTGGAGTCTTATCTTTCAAATGCCATTAAAATAATTTAGTTTCGTTCATGCTTGAGCGAACACTGAATGTTTTTGTCTGGGGTATAAAAGGAGGCTTGCGCCGAAATGGCATAAAATGATAAATATGATGGTCGGACTTCTTGCTAATAAGTAGACTTCTTCTTAACCTTTTCATTATCTTTGCCTTTAATTTTCGAATTATGCGGTCAAAATTCATTTCCAAATCTACTTATTTGCTTGAATAGTTCTGTTGTTGTTCCTTTTTGATATGTTCTCTTTTAGCTTTGAATATTCCTTCTTTAGGCAAGAACATTTTTTTAAACCAAAGTATGGGAGAGCGTGGTTGTTTTTTCAAATCCTTTCATTGTGTGCTACAAAGGTTATGGTGCCTTTGAACAGTGGCATACTGAGGGTGGGGGCTCGGGGTGCCCCCCCCCCCCCAATAAAGAATTATGACCAAGGAAAAAAGTGAAAAGGAAAATAACAGAAAACATCGAAAGTGAAATATGATATCATTTTCTGAATATTATGTCAAAATCACAAGATTGGATATTTAAATAAAAAAGTGGAAATTTTTGGTTGCTCGCTTCACAACTTTTTAATACATTTTACCCGATATGCCATATCTTGCTCCTTCAAAATTGACTCATTACACCATTGCCATTGAAAGACATGAATCCTTTCCTGTTTGTCCTGTCAAGCACTTAATTAAACTTGGTGAAGGATTCAATAACCCCTTGAAAATAGAATTCATGTCTTTTATATAGGTACCATAGCATAATTTGTTTTACCTAATAATTATTAAAGGCACCATAACATAATTTGTTTCACATAATCAAAGGATTTGAATAATTACAAATTCTCCCAATTAATAATGCAAATCTTCTTACTTGGGTTGACAAAAAGTCTCTTCTTTTCTTACTTGAAGAAAAATTCAAAGGTTAAAGAAGTTTAAATGAAAAGCAATATAATTCAGGTAAATAAATAAATTTGTCAATGAAATATGAAAGCATAATTCGAAAATTGTAGCAAAGATAATGAAAAGATTAAGAGGAAGTCTGCTGATTAGCCAAAAGTCTAATCATCATATTTCACATTTCTGCCATTTTGGCGCAAGCCTCTTTTTGAACCCCCGACAAAAACGTCCCGTGTTCGCTCAAGCATGAACAAAATTTATTTTTTTAAATGGCATTTCAAAGATAAGATCTTAGAGCATCTATTAACATCAAAATATAGATATAATGATTTGAAACAATTTTTTTTATAGACTTCAAAACTGTCCCGTTTTTTTTTATACGCACTGTATAATGAGAGAGAGAGAAAGAGAGAGAAAGAGCGCGTGAGAGCGTGTGAGAGAAAGGGGAGAGAGAAAAAAATTATAATAACCTGTTACCATGCAATATGGTAGCAGGGAAATATATAATGTGCGCCACACTATTGTTACTTGATGAGTAATAATTTAATGGAGCCTATTATTATAATAGCACACCGTAACAACGAGGAAATTATGATAATTTTCTAAGCCCTTTTAAACTATAAAGAATTCTCAAGCACAAACAAAATATACATTTTTGCTGTGTTTTTTTTAGAAATTTGTATTAGATCATATTTTTTTTTATTGATTTCTACTTTCTAATTTCCAAGGATTCATATCACTTCCATTAATTTGAAAGCAGGGTTAATAAGCATTGTCGATTCAGTGCTTTGCTCTAGGGCAACAGTGCTGTGACCGGGGATCTAACCCCGGACTTTCAAGTGTTCAGTTAGGCGCCTTAGCCCACTCGGCCATGCTGGTACCTCCACCGTATCTTTATGTTGGAGGCAACAAGAAGATACACAGCAAAAACTGTGTTGTTAACCGGTGTACATAGAGGACCACACCAGTTATTTTACACAGGTGTTAAATTGGTGGTGTTAGTTTTACACCTATAGGTGTTATTACAACACCTTTTGTTGTTACATTTACACTCTTTGGTGTTATGTTTAATCTCTAGGGTGTAATTTTAACACCTAAGGGTGTGGTCCTCTATTAACACCAATTGGTGTCAGTTTTAACAACGCAGTTTTTACAGTGTAGGCCTTCAGAATATTCTCGATATTACGTGAAGGAACTTAAAATGGATAATGACCGTCCAGTTTGATGCACAACAGAGAGAATAATGGTGTACCCAAATACAAAATAACTTCCAGTAACTATATTACACACATCTATTTTTTTTATATAATACTACATGTCGTCTCTGGACTGTTAACTCTTTATGCGTTCACCTGTAAACCCCCCTGTGTGTTGCATTATTTTAGCAGTGATCCCCTCTACGCAGTATAATACACTCTGTTATTCAGAGTGCCATAACTTTTTATATGATCATTTTCAAAGAAAATGTTGCGTAGCAAACTTGTAGAGTGTTTCCTGGGCTTTCTTATCGTATATAAATTTATCGGATAAATTATGGAAAAATGAATAGTAAATTACATTTTCTAAATGCTTTCTCCTAATACTTCCAACAAAATATAGCCCCCTCTTTTACTTTGGTTCTTGCGTTAGTGGCATGATTTATATTTATCCTCTTGGACTGTTCATTACATAAGCTTTGTATTGATACCAAAACTCATGATAATCCGATAAAAATAACTAGTGGAAAATAAAAGACTAAATTTTTGCCTGGTCAAGGTATTGAAAGGGTCTCATTCACATTCGGCGAGTCACAGACTCCTAACAATAAGCCTGGCCATGGTATTGTTTGTGAGGAGGGTTTTATTGATTTTCTCCTCTCCTTTTTTCAATGAACTTTCTGGCTGTGATCAGGATGTATTGATTTTTTGGAAAAAGTCAATGATTCTGTAATTTTTAAACTGCGATAATCCGTCGAACGCTAAACTAATGTCGCACTCGCGATCGATCGATCGGTACACAGGTACGGTATACACAAACGCCAGGCTATACACTGTAGCTAGGCACGCTCTGGGGCATGCAATTGTTAAAAACAATGGGGCAGGGGACGTCTATGGGAAATGCGTGGTTGTGCAAAAATGCGAACGAAACACGCCTGCGGATGTGCAATAATGCGAATGTAACGCATGAAGAGTTAACACCTTATGTCTCAAAAGTGAAATGCTTCATGACAGCTCAGAATAAGGTTGATTCTATAACTTGGACAGCAGCCTTCTTTTGCTTAGAAAGAGTTCTTGAAAGGTGTCACAATTGCATGCATATTTATACAATACAGCTTTTTCTAGGCTGCCCCAATTTCTTTACATTTTATTTTGTGATACAAGGTTTTAGGCATGATGTGGGATTTCCCCGCCACCACCCAACGCTCGATTATTGTACCAACCCGTCGGCGAACGAAGGGTTACACTCGAAAGAACAAACACCATGCTATGATAAACGTATTATTCATCAGTGAAAAGATTCTTCTCTGCTATTTGTATTTGGGTCTGCTGATACCAAAGTATTACTCATAAAAATCCCCCAGTGTCGAAATATAGAAGCTGACCTTTCAATAAATATGACACACCTTCAATACCTTGAAGAGTACAATTAAATTGCATGTATTAATACTCTTCATTCTGCACTTCCCAGCTCTCGGATCCCATCACTAATTGATCGACAAATAGTTCACCTTAAATTTGTGAGTACATATTTTTTTCCTTATATCTTCTAATCATATACAATTTTAACTTTAATGATATGCTCTCCTCATAACTGTTTAATATAGTTATTAAAATAAGCCTGTACTTTATCAAGTAATTTTAAGCATAAATGTTGAGTTGTTTCGATCTTGTTAACCATAGGCCTGCATGTGACTGGAAAAAAACGGATGATGCATTTCTGATAGGCTTTTGTTGCATACGCGAAAGCAGGCGCGGCTCTAGGGGGAGCTTTGGGGACTGCAGCCCCCCAAATATATATATATATACATATATATATATATATATATATATATATATATATATATATATATATATATATATATATGCGTATAATATGCATTGGATAATGCAGTATTCCATGCACGTATGTCTTCAAGTGCTCTAAAATCAAAGCTTTTACTTTACAAATTAGAAAATTTCGTTACACGTTCCCTCGCAAAACAACATCTTAGTACAGAATGCATTAATGATCTCTTAGAGAGTATAGTAAGTCCATGATCCCCTGCAATACAATAGAATGATTAGCATTTCTTTTAACTGACCTCCCTAATTCATCAATCACGAATTCGAATGCTGTAAAAATTAAAGTTTTTGCTCTTGATTTGTATGTTTTTTGTCAAACGGGATCTGAAATTTTGTCATTATTTAATAATATATTTATTTGGGGTGTGAGAAAGTGATCCGGTAGCTATATTCTCCCTGACCGAAGCTAAAGTTATTTAAAACATTTAGTTTGGATTTCTTTTTTTTCTCTTTGTGTTTTATAACTACCCCCTCCCCTCTGGTACCAACCCTGATTAAAACTTTGCAATTCTCCCTAGAATGAGAGAGTAAAGTCAATTCATAATGCGGATACTGTCATAGCGAATGTATTCAGTATTCACTCAACAGTGGGATTGAATTTCATTTTGATATTGCTCAATTGATTTTTTGTGTTTATCTTCTCAAGAGTTGAGGAGGAAATTAGGGTGTAGAATTTCCCGATCATGATAATGCAACCAATAAAAATATAGGGGAGAGTGGTGTGAATAAGTCCCCTTTTCATAGTTCCAAACATATTTTTATAGAAACATGACAAGATATGTAATACTAGGCCTGCAGTAGACCTACAATATAAAGTGGCGACGCTACTTCCAAAATTTTGATTTTGACGTGCTGCTATATAGGCTTATTCTGGCTATATATGATGTGCTAGTGGCTATGAGACTTTAAGTTATGTGCTAAGAACTGTCTCAAAAACCACACAAACATCAATCTCTTTGACACTGGTAAACTTGAGTAGCGAGCTAAAAACTAACTGGGGGCCTCAATTACCATATCCCCTATACTACTACCAATAGAAACCACGTACGTTCTTCATGATATATGTACAGTGCGTTTCAGAAAAGAGGTAATCCAAATCTAGAGGGCTGATATTCGGATTATATTTCATTTTGTGAGAAACTCATCAGCTTTCCATTGATTGTCTATTTGGACACTGTAAAAAATATTGGGCACAATTTTAACCAGCACGAGGGTAATTATGTATCCAACCAATTTCGGGTAGTATTTTACCCAATGCGGGAAGCATATTGACCAGTAAGGTTAAAAAATAAGCAGAAATTACTTAAGAATGAGCAAAATTTTCATCACACTGGATAAATAATAATGCCCAAAAGAAATGCCCATTATTGGTTGGATACATAATTACCATCATGGAGCATTTTTACCCAATATTTTTAAGAGTGGACCATTTTGTGTCATACAGTCATGACCAAAGTTTTGGGTAAAATGTGTTCTGATGGAATAAAATGTTTTTCAAAGCAAGTTTTGGAATGAAGAGTGAATGCATTCCCCTGAAATGATGATTGAAAGGGTAATGTATTATCCAACCACACCTTCAACATGTTCCCCTCTCCTTATTGCAAACACCTTGTTTTGTAAGTGTCCCCAATGGAAATAGTCACAGTGCGTGAGGTAAGGCGATCTTGGTGGCCATTCTACATCATGGTTGAGGGCAACAACTCAGTGTCAAAAAGTTCTCTGAGTCTATCTAAATGTTGGAACGATGGGCGGGAGAGCCATCCTGAATCCACCAAAGATGACCGTACACTCCTCTATCTTGTCTCTCAGAATGTGCGTCCAACGGTGGTAATTTCCCCGTTATAGTCCAGGATAGAAGAGGCATAACCTTGTTTTTTTTATAGATATACAATATTTTTTGATGGTTTCTTGTCAATTCGAGGGTGCTGATTACGAATCTGAATGGTGCCACTCAAAGACCTCATAATATATTACTAGACCGAAAGCTGCGCGCGCGTTCAGCACAAAAGAAATGTGATTAGACTCCGCCTACCGCGATCATTTGAAGAGAAAATTAAGCCCCATTGACATTCATGAGCGTAAATATATTCATATTCCGGCCTTGTCATTGGCTAAGAGCGTCATTAATACGCGATTTCCCCGATTCTTTGTCATCGATACTAGTGGTATCGTGTTACAGAAGTAATTATTCATTTGACCTCATTACGTCATCTAATTTATTCATTCTGAAACTTTACTTTCCACACAAAAATGGACCTACGAACACTCTGGTGAGTACGTATAAATTGATATAACCACATTAATTCAGTGGACTATTTACAAATTTCACACTGTATTTTGTGATCTTAGGTTATTTCTCTACCAAATTAGAGAGTTTACTATCATTCTTCTGTTAAAGGAAAGCAGAATTTGGTCTTTGAAATTGAAGTTAGATTGTCATCGTCGCCCAGTGCAGCCTGTATGTTGCTTGCAGTGTTGCGGTTATGCTGATGTGTTAACCACATGTATTTTGTACGGGCTACTAGCCGATTGGGCATCGAGAGAATTTCGGGCCGGTTTGGTTCACCTCCAATTAACAAGGACCAACCCACGATTGATTAAAGCAAGAAGAATGAAGCTTCTTTTTGTACACTGTAACGTTAGATCTAGAGGGAGATCTGCATCTATCTTCAGTAGATCGAAACCCAGTCAGGAATAAACTGTGAAGTGGAGTGTGGATGAAGATATAATGCCTGTCATTGTGTGAATCCTCAGTTTCAGATATCAAATTTATTTTGCATAACTTCAGGCTTCTTCATTTAGCCCCCACCCATTTTAACTTATTGTTATTTATAAATAGGGTCCCGGATAGGGTCTATAGTTAGACTCCTAGACCAAAAGCTTCAGTCTCTCTATTTTGGTTGTTCCGCTGAACTGTGTTGGCTCACTCACGAATAGTAAAAAAAATGTCAGAAATTGTTGAATAAATCCCCAGAAACGACGGTTATTCCTGTACGAAATAATATGCTGCTCTGCATGTTTGTCTTATTATCAATAGGCTAGATCTAGGACCTAGATCTAGATAGGCCTAACGTTAGATCTTATTTCTAACTTGGTTAACAGAGGATCTAGGCCTAGTGTTACTGACTATACTGTTGCTTCTTATTAATATATTTTTAGACTTAGATCTAGGCCTACAGTAGCCTACTTCACTTTTATTCATCGATGCTTTCTAATTCTAGGCCAACCTAATTCAAATCGAGTCATCTAAATTATACTTTCCCAACCCGCGACACTTACCCCAGGCCCAGGGCTTATGATCTAGGTCTGTAATTTAGGCCTAGATCTAGGTCTGGGCCTAAACGACTCCATTTACATCTACGAGTAGGCCTATGCCTGTCAGTGTCAGTGGACCAAGGACTAGATGTAATCTTGGTCAATAATGGCAATGAAGTTTAAACTTTTAGCCAAGAATAAAAGACATCAAATCCATATACGCCTAGATCTCAGTTTAGAACCAAAGCTTTACTTTCTAGGTCTAGATAGATCGAGAGTCCATCGACATCGTTACTATCTAGATCTAGACCTACGAGTAATTTAGATACGCGAATGCTGTTGCACAGCTCTGAGTCTTGGACTAGATCTATACTTTCTTACAAATAGATCTAGACCTAGTGCATGAGATGATATTATGTTACTTAAAGTCAAACGAAATAAGATTCGGAATAAAAAGATGCAGATGTTTCTTTTTTTTTTTGGGGGGGGGGGGAGGGCAGACATTTGAAAAAATTTAGAGAAACCTAAAATTCAGAAAGCGAGGGCCAGAAGTAACCAATATTACCTAGGCCTATGGCCGTTTTGTGCATTTTCTAAAATAAAATTGAAGGATGTCATGCAATTCTTTTTTTGATGAAGGTTTTCACATTTCATCTCTTACCCAAATCCCTCCCCTATACATACGGCCATGAAAAATATCACTTCTTATTATTGTACTCTCTTTTCTTTCACAAACAGGTTGAGTTTGAGGACAAGAAAAACAGTATAGAAGTCTACCTGTATGGTTCAAGATGATGATCATAAGTGCATGCATCATTTTGCAGATTCTCATCCAGGTATAAAAGTTAAACTAACCCATTCAAAATTACAGATACATTACATGCATTGAATGTTAACCATGTTTACATTAAATAAAAATAACCTGAGCCACAAAGAGGTAGGATCTGTACGGAACATACACTTCTTAAATATACAGGCTCTCGAGTCTAAAGTAGAACCAATGTCAAAAGTTATGTACTTTGGGCAAATTTATAAAACATGTAAAATTAGGACATGTCCTTGATCTACTAGTAATTAAATTGCCTTTTTATTTCCTATTTGTTTATAAACAAAGCAATATTTATTTTTCATGAGTTATATTTTATAAAATTCATTTTATTCGTTCTTTAGTGTGATATTCATATTTCATATTTGTAGATTTACGATATTTTTTGGTTTTACATTTTGTCTAATAGGATGATGCAATTTGACAATTTCCATGGAGGTGATTGATGATGATAAATAATTGGTGAAGTAGGCCTAATAGAACAGTGCCTGGACCACAGAGAGAAATACAAACTACAGCAGTTATGAGTGAGTGAGTGAGTTAGTGATTATTTTTGATAATGGAGGTTGTTCACATATTTTTGGCAACAAATAGACCTGCCTTTGAAAACCCATTTCAATTTTGTTTCTAGATTATAGTTAGTGTCGTTTTTAATTACAGATCAAAATATTCTGTGCAACAAAACATCAAATTCTGACTATTCATATAATTTACATATGTTAATTTATATATTCGTATTTACAAAAAATCTCTGTCATTTTTTTCGAAGAGTACCTGTAGTTAGAATGGAGAGTGGTATGTAAACTGCAGAGAACATGTTTAAGTGATATGCTTTATAGAAGTACAACTTTATAATTAGAAGTAAGATTTCCTATGGTATGTGTTAAAGAAACATATATACCTATGCATAGTCTCACTTTTCTTAAAACATTTGTTTTATAAATCATGACAATTTAATTGATTTTCTTTCTCTATTTTTTTCAATCTGCAGGACTGGTGTAACAGATGTTTTCATTCAAGAAATCCAACTATTCAACATTGAAGACTTAGGAACCACGTGATGAAGATGGAAAAGGTTTTTTTTCCAAGTCCAATTAAAAAAAAAAATTATTATCACAACCCAAATTCATGACGTATGAAATTTCTTATTGATTTTCATTAAAATTGGTTGCAAAAAGAGAAGCTATAAACATACAAATAGGAGCAGCGGATTGAAGTTGCTTGAAAGTGGGGGGGGGGGGGGGGGGGCACAGGGAAATGCTGTTTTATGTGAAATTATTAAAAAGTTGCGAGCAAGCCAAATTTTGACATTTTAAAAACAAATATCCAATTTTGTGATAGATTTCGACAAAATATTCAAAATGATATATTTCACCCTTTGCTTTCCTTTTTCTTTTTTTCCCCTTGGTCGTGATTTTTTTTTTTTTTGGGGGGGGGCAAGAGCATTGGCTGCGGAAGGCAAAAAATTTAGGGGGGTCCACCTGAATTTATCCACCTAAATCTTAGAAGGGACGACAAAAATTTCCAGCAAAAAAAAGGTTGTCAACCACAATTTTAGGGGGGGCACAACAATTTTAAGGGGGGGTCTACCTGAATTTAGGGGGGACGCAGGAAAAAAAATTGACGAGCAAAAAAAAAAGATTCTCAACAAAAAATTTAGGAGGGGGGACTGTCCCCCACCTCAAATTTAGGGGGGACAGGTCCCCCTATCCCACCGCTTCCACCGCCTATGGGCAAGAGTCCTTCAAGGCCCCCCCCCCCCATCTGTACGAACCTGCTTATATACCCCACTCACATGAATTATTAAACTTAATGCACACAGGATTTCCTTCAGAAGTATATTATAGAAATGAAAATATTGTTTTCTTGTTTCAAAGGGCACTCGTCATTGTGACCATAAAACAGATCCTTCTCAAGTGAAAGGGGCTCAGAACAAATTCTTTAGAAGCGCTCTTCTTGGGTAAAAGGGGGCAGTGATTCAAGAAAGGGCACTTTCAAGAAGGCGAGGGGGCACTTTGTATTACATGAAACGGGCTCTCAGATGGAAGGGCACAGAATACGTGGGGGGCATTTTTGGGTGAAAAATTGCATATAAGGAAGAGCACTAATTGGTATTACCTAAAACAGGTTCTCATCAGGTGAAAGGGACACAGTACACGTTCGTGAGGGGGCATTTTCTTGCATAAAAAGGCACTTTTCAGTGCTTCAAAAAGTAGGGGGAATTGTGCCCCCCCCCAGCATACAAAAACATATTTATTTTGGTTCAAACTATTAACATACGCTTAAGAAAAAGGTAAAGCTTAATCCTCTGATAATGTGATTTTTTTCTGGATAATTAATAAAATTCACCACTAACCAGAAAATTCCTTCATGTCTTTCATTTGTGTTCATATAGTATTTGTACCGAGCTAAAATGAAAGGGATTTGGAATTGGCAAAATTCAAAGTGAGACGGAGATCGAGAGAGGGAAAGAGTGATGAGAAGTGGGTTGAAAAGAGATGAGAAAGAAATGGAGGGGCACATAATTATGAAGAGATAATTTAGAGGGGGTGATGAGAGAGCTAGTGTTGGAAGTAGGAACAAAAGGGGTGGAAGAGAAATAAGACGAGATTTTTGGAAACCAGGAGACAGATAACAAGTGGGAAAATAAGGAAATATATGAAAAGTTAAGTTGCAAAAGGGGCTAGGGCCACTCCAAGAAAATATTTTTTTTTATTCTCCCATATTGCAATATTCTTATGCGAAAATGAATTTTCATGAAACCCTACCATTAGAAATTCAAAATTGGGTATAAAAGAAATCTACTTATCTTCATATTTTTTTAAGATATTATTTTCCAGAAAAATTATGAATGGACCTAACCCCTTTTGAAAAAAGTGAATTTTCTTTTTTTAGTTCACCTTTTTATGGGAATTTCAACTTTTGTATGGTATCATCTTATAGAGCTACTAAAAATCAATTAAGACATAAAAATCAAATTTGATTAAAAATGGACCTAACCCCTTTTAAAAGTGAGCTCTTCATATGTAGGAGAAAGGCGTCACAAAAGAACATGAGTGGGAAAATAAATGGAAAAAAAACAGAGTAAGAAATGCTGGAGAATAAAGGGGACAGGAAACATATTGAGCATGATAAACTGGGGCCCGTTTCATCATGAGTTACAAGTATGGTAACTACGAATACCAATCATAATCAAGGTTCCCACGGTTATCACAATAATAGCGATGTTTAAATAGCTCAGTGTAATTTTTTTTTTTTTTACTTCTCCAAATTAAATTTTTAACAAGAAATGACTCTTTTAGTGGTGAAAGTTATTTTTTTCAGTATTCATACTCAACCAGTGAAAATGAATACCATCATTGTAATAACCATGATTTGCCCCCACCCCACCTCCACCTTTTTACCTAATCGCGACTTGATCTACTCTTTTCATCTTCCCTTTTAGAATTAGCATAGGCCTATAAGACGCAATAATACATTGTTTTGTTTTTAAGTGATATCGCTTGTGATATCGATACTTTATAAAGCGCAACGTATCGTCTCAGATTTGCGCTTGCTTGATTCGCTGAATCCTTCGCGTCACGAGCGCGTAACAAAATGAATACATTAATAAATTTGCCAAGTTGACCTTTGTCATTGCGCTGGTGTGCGTATTGTCTAATACACGTACAAAACCACAGTTGACGAGGGAGCATCGTACGAAATTAATATTAATGGGGGCTTATTTTAGCTTCTAATGGATTAAACAAAATGGCGGTAGCTTCGGGGGCCTGGTGCCACTCGTGTATCCGTGAGCATTTTCCGTAAATTGGCAAAATCCAATATGGCCGCCAAAATATGCAAATTACCCATGAAAATCATAAATTGTCCGCACATTGGCTGTGAAATGCATGAAATTGTGTGGCAGGAGTGAAATACAATCTTAAAAAACAATTTTTAACAAAATATTTATTTTCCTGATATTCAAAATGGCCGCCATAGGTCATTTTATACCTTATTATGTACAATATGAATAAGGAAAACTAATTTTCACAAAAATGAGCACTAAACTGCAAAAAATCGCGATGTATGAACGAAGTAATATATGCAAATCATTATTACTAACGAGATATATCAATTTAATGTCATATATGGGAAAATTGCTGTATTTTGATATCTAAAATAGCCGCCACTGGCCCAAACAGTACTGCGTACAATGGCAATGAAGGCCAAAAAAATTCACAAGAGTGACCACTAAAATGTTTATTTTGAAGATTAAACAGGTGGAATACTGACTATAAACATAATTGTGAACGATAGAAAATGGCTGCCAAAGGCCCTAAAAGTATCATGCACAATGAGAAATGGGAGAAAAGAAATCACAAGAGTGAGCGCTAACATGCTATATGTAATAAATTAATTGGACACTGTCTAAAAACGTATTTTCTAACGAAATGTATCATTCAGGTTTCAAGTTTGTGAAACCTTTGGAAAAAATAGACTTGTGTAGAAACAGAAAAATCAAAGAATAAAAATAAAGAAAGTTTGAGAAAAATCGGACAAATAATTAGAAAGTTATGAGCATTTGAATATTGCAATCACTAATGCTATGGAGATCCTCCTATTGGCAATGCGACAAGGATGTGTGATGTCACTGAGGAACAACTTTCCCTTTGGTGGACTATAAAATACCCTCAAAATGTCTCTTTTTGCTTTTTCTAATGATGATACAAACTCTTTATCCATGATGTATTCTTAAAAAAATATGTAATACATGCCCTCATGTAGAAAGAACACATGATCTATGGATAGATGTGATAACAGAGGCAATTCAAGTGAAATATATACTAAAGTAATGGGGAGAGTTGTTCACAAGTGACATCACACATCTTTGTCGCATTGCCAATGTGCTATCTCCATAGCATTAGTGATCGCAATATTCAAATGCTCATAACTTTCTCATTATTTGTCCGATTTTTCTCTAACTTTTGTTGATTTGTTACTTTGATTTTTCTGTTTTCACACAAGCTATCTTGTTCCAATGGTTTCATTCTCCTTTAAATACTGTATTTCGATTTTCAAAATGGCCGCCATCGACATTAACCGTATCATGTACAATGCAAAGTGGGAAACCAATATTCACAGTGAGCACCACTGATGCATGTAATAGTGATCTATGAGTAAAATATTGTCTGAAAGCATAATTTCTATTAAGATATATCATTTATTCTGCCAGTTAGGTGATAAATACGGTTATTTTAAAGTCAAAATGGCCGCTACAGTCCCTAACGGTATTATACACAATATGAATGGGAACAAATCATTTGAACAGAATTTGGCTTTGCTTGGTCAAAGGGTGATGTATGAGTGGAATGATGTCTGAAAACATGATTTATAACAAAATATATCATATCTTATGTAATTTAGGTGATAAATACTGTTTTTCAACATTCAAAATGGCTGTCATAGCCCTTTTTGTGAACATTATTTGTCTCAACCCAAATTGTATATTATACGATAAGTGCCTATGGTGGCCATTTTCAATTTAAAAATGCAGCATTTATCACCTTAATTACACAACATTATGATACATCTCGTTAGAAACCATGGTTTTAGACAATAATTCACCTTTTCATCACAATTCACAATTATACGCAATATTTAGAGTCAAGCAAAGCCAAATTTTGTCAAAATTATATATATGTCCCATGTTTCAATGTACACAGAACTTTTAGGACCAATGACAGCCATTTTGGATTTCAAAGTACAGGGTTTATTACCTCCACCATGTCCACGACCCATATGTGATGTATTTAGTTAGAAATAATGTTTAAGACAATATCTTTACTCGTACATCACAGTTATATGCATTTTATGATTCTCACTCTTGTGAAAATTAGCTTCCCTGTTCGCATGTTACATAATTTAGTTAGGGCTTGTACAGGTTATTTTGAATGTCAAAATACAGGACTTATCACCTATATGGAAGAATAAATGCGATGATAAAAAAAATGTTTTCAAATTACGTTTTACTCATACTATAGGATTATATGGATGTCATAGTCAAGCAAATCCAAATTCTTACAAAATTATATGTCCCAATTCACATCGTAGATAATACTGTTATGGCCTATAGGGGCCATTTTGAATTTCATAATACAGTATTTATCTCATGAATGACAAAAGAAGTGATATGTCTTGATGTGAAACATGTTGTCAGACAATATTTTACTCATAGATCCCAATTACATGCATTTTATGTTTCTTACTCGTGTGAAAATTAGTTTCTCCATTCGCATTCTACATGATGAATATCGGGGCTATGACGGCCATTTTGAATTTCAAAATACAGCATTTATCACATAAATGGCATATTTACAATTATATTTTTAGTCAGTATTCCACTCGTATATCTCAACAGTATGCATTTTAATGCTTAATCTTGTCATTATTTTGCCCCGGCCATTGCCATTGTACATAATACTCTTTGGGCCAGTGGCGGCGATTTTAGATATCGAAATACAGCAATGCTCCCATATTTGACATAATAAATAATATATCTCATTAGTAATGATGATTTGCATATATAACTTCATTCATACATCGCGATTTTTGCAGTTTTATGCTCATTTTTGTGAAAATTAGTTTTCTCTATTCATATCGTACATGATAGTGTATACATTGGCCTATGGCGGCCATTTTGAATATCAGGAAAATAAATATTTTGTCAAA
This sequence comes from Lytechinus variegatus, assembly GCF_018143015.1. Taxonomy (NCBI): domain Eukaryota; kingdom Metazoa; phylum Echinodermata; class Echinoidea; order Temnopleuroida; family Toxopneustidae; genus Lytechinus; species Lytechinus variegatus. Next base: position 40,911,874 of record NC_054744.1, on the reverse strand, counting down.
AATTATTTTTTAAGATTGTATTGCACTCCTGCCACACAATATCATGCATTTCACAGCCAATGTGCGGACAATTTTATGATTTTCATGGGTAACTTGCATATTTTGGCGGCCATATTGGATTTTGCCAATTTGCGGAAAATGCTCAAGGTTACACGAGTGGCATCATCCATATTCGTAATCAGCACCCTCGAATTGACAAGAAACCATAAAAAATATTGTATATATAAAAAAAGGTTTGGTCAACTTTCTATGGAGCCTATCCTGGACTAATGCATTATTGCAATGTGTTGTTGGGGTCTTAGTATTATTAAAAAAAACTGGGTGTGGGGTAAAAACATATTTCTTTACTGGGTGTAACTTTGGAAGATTGGTCTTAGATTTGAAGTTTTGAAAATTCATTTTTTAACTAGCCTAGTATGGAGAAAAGAGTACGTTTTAAAACTCGCGTTATTCCACAAGAATAAGAATATGATAGGGTCTTATGTTAGAAGATTTTTTTGCGTATTTGTTTTAATGATTAGGTCTGGACTAAAGACAACGCTCTAAACTTTTTTTTAAAACATTTCTTAGGTTGAAGGATTGTTTGGTCTTAGATTTTGATTTCTTTATTATTACTATTAGCGTAATTTTGAAAAATAAAACTGGGTCGGGCTGAAAGACTACGCTACATGTATATGTCCATATTATCCAGCATTAATAAGATTATGGGGTCTTATACTGTTTCGAAAATGTACATGTAATTCATAATTTTGAATAACTGGGTTTGGAGGAAAGACTATGCTATATTTTCATGGAATTCAACATTACCAAGAGTGGAGGATCTTTTTTTTCAATCATTTCTTATTTTGAAATAATCTGGTCTGGATTAATGTCTACACTTTATTTTCATGTTATTCAACATCAATAGATTGTGTGGTCTTTTTTAAAATATTTGATGAATGTTTTAAATGACCCGGAGAAATGTCTTTGCGCTATATGAATGCATTAATATAGGGTTTAGTATTTAGTTTTAAGTAACCGGGTCGAGAGAAAAGACTTTGCATTTTTGTGCTACATGAACGCTTACTATACGGTTTAGTTTTTAGTTTTAAGTAACCCGGTCAAGATTACGCTTGATTCTCAATTTCCTCTTAGTGCATATATTCACAATAATACACCAAATAAGTTGAAACAACTACAGACATTAATCCACCAGTCTTCATTAACTGGGTCTGGAAAAAAGACTAAGCTCGATTCTCATTTTTATTCCACTGGAATATCATTATCGTATCTTAGTTTGGACTTACATTATAATTTTTGAAATACCCGGGTCTGAAAAAAGACTTTGGACATATCGTATAATTTGTTAAACAAATGGGTCTGGAAAAAAGACTTTGGACTTACATTTCAATTTTTGAATTATTCGGGTCTGGAAAAAAGACTACGCTTGATTCTCAATTTACTCTTAGCGCATGTACTCACAATAATACACCAAATAAGTTGAAACAACTACAGACATTAATTCCACCAGTCTTCATTAACTGGGTCTGGAGAAAAGACTAAGCTCGATTCTCATTTTTGTTCCACTGAAATATCATTATAGTATCTTAGTTTGGACTTATATTATAATTTTTGAAATAACTGGGTCTGAAAAAAGACTTTGGCCATATCGTATAATTTGTTTAACAACTGGGTCTGGAAAAAAGACTTTGGACTTATATTTCAATTTTTGAATTAACCGGGTCTGGAAAAAAGACTTTGCACTTTTGTGCTATATGAATGCATTACTATAGGGTTTAGTTTTTAGCTTTAAGTAATCGGGTCTGGAGAAAAGACTACGCTTGATTCTCAATTTACTCTTAGCGCATATATCCACAATATAAGCCGTGTAAGTTGAAACAACAACAAAGACAGTAATTCCACAAGTCTTAATTAACTGGGTCTGGAGAAAAGACTACGCTCGATTCTCATTTTTATTCCACTGGAATATCATTATCGTATCTTAGTTTGGACTTATATTATAATTTTTGAAATAACTGGGTCTGAAAAAAGACTTTGGCCATATCGTATAATTTGTTTAACAACTGGGTCTGGAAAAAAGACTTTGGACTTATATTTCAATTTTTGAATTAACCGGGTCTGGAAAAAAGACTTTGCACTTTTGTGCTATATGAATGCATTACTATAGGGTTTAGTTTTTAGCTTTAAGTAATCGGGTCTGGAGAAAAGACTACGCTTGATTCTCAATTTACTCTTAGCGCATATATCCACAATATAAGCCGTGTAAGTTGAAACAACAACAAAGACAGTAATTCCACAAGTCTTAATTAACTGGGTCTGGAGAAAAGACTACGCTCGATTCTCATTTTTATTCCACTGGAATATTATTATAGTATCTTAGTTTGGACTTATATTATAATTTTTGAAATAACCGGGTTTGGAAAAAGACTTTGGACTTATATCATAATTTTTTAAACAACCGGGTCTGGAAAAAAGACTTTGGACTTATATAATAATTTTTGAAACAACCGGGTCTGGAAAAAAGACTTTGGACTTATATAATAGTTTTTGAAACAACCTGGTCTGGAAAAAGACTTTGGACTTATCTCCAACAAAGACTTTGCACTTTGTGCTATATGAACGCATTACTATAGCATTTTAGTTAAGAACGGATTCGCCAAAAATCCCTTCAAATTTATTTCATTTGTGGGTAAAGTCATTATTACATTTGTGGGCGATCAAACATTATTATCCCGCACTTTTCGTGCGGGATTGAAATGAATCCAATGACCGGGGTAATAATATGCTGTAACGCTCTTTGGGCCATTCTGGGAAAAGCGCTTTATAAAAATTGGCTATTATTATTATTATTATTATTACATTTGTGGGTAAAGTTCATTATTACATTTGTGGGGGAAATTATTACATTTGTGGGTAAAGTGTTATTACATTTGTGGGCGTTATTACATTTGTGGGTAAAGTGTTATTACATTTGTGGGCGTTATTACATTTGTGGGTGCAACAGGGGGCCGAATTGATGTTCAAACTAGGGGGGCGCAAAAATGATACTCGAACTAGGAGGGCGAGATGATATTCGAACTAGGGAAGGCAAATTTAGGGGGTGGGGCGAATTGATGATCGACCTACATGTAGGGGCGCCGAATTGATATTCGAAATAGGGGCGCCAAATTGATGCTGGACCTACATGTAGGGGTGCCAAATTGATATTCGAACTAGGAGGGCGCCGAAATGATGTTCGAAGGGATGTTAAAATGATGTTCCAACTGGGGGCGCCAAATTGATGTTCGACCTATATATCGGGGGGGGGGGTGCGCCGAATCGATGTTCGACGTAGGGACGCAAAATTTATGTTCGACATCGGGGGGCGCCGATTGAATGATCGAACTAGGGGGCGCCGGATTGCTATTCGAACTTCGGGCGCCAAATTGATGTTCGAACGAGGGGGGGGGGCGCCAAATTGATGTTAGAACTAGGGGGCGCTGAAATTGTGTATTGGTATGGCTTAAAAAAGAATGCAAGTTATACAAGTTGCATTCTTTTCAAGCCATAATACCTAAAATTGCATAGGTTATAAAGCACAGGTTAATATCGTCACGTTCAAAACCAATAACAAGCAAGCAATGACCCGCCGTGTAGCTAGTTGTAGGTCGGGATAACTTACGTTACATACTTATTTAGAAAGTGGAAATTGATAATAACCGTATATTCAGACTGCCTCGATCACAAGTTACGAGCATGCGCTTTATGGTCTGGAAAGCGGGCAAGGCGCGAATTCAAACTCGCCAGTCTGCAACTCATGGTGACCACGCCCAACTACAAAGTTCTCAAGTACCATGGCCAGCAAAATATCTTCAGCTTGCGAAAAAAAAGGCAAGCGTAGAGGCTAAAGCAAGCTGGCTCCCTAGACAAGTACCTCCGCCCAAATTTGAGAGGTAGGAACACATAGTGAAAAATGAACATTCAACGATTGATCTTCATGTCTCATTGAGAAGTTAGAATAGTGAATCCCAGAATAAACGAAACCGCAATTCAATGAAAATCTTTATTGCCATAAATCATAATCATAATTTTTCTTCATGTGATGTATAAATCGAAATATATGAGTTCTTTCTGTCATTTAAAGACCATATCAATGGTCATAAAACATGCATGACTGAGTAAGAACAATGGAAATGGTGTTACCAAATTTTCGTTTGCACGAGCAATTTTACGATTTTTCTGGCTTTTGCTGCTATCTATTCGGAAATCAAAGTTCATACACTGTAGAGCAAAATTTTTGCAAAAAAGTTGAAAGCAATTGAAGCGAGCGAGCAAAAATTTTTGCCCTCTTACTATAAGAAAGGTTATTTTGTGACAGATTGTCACAAGATGTTTAGAAAATAATTCCACATTTACTGCTTTTCCTTTCCTTTTCAAAGTTTATTTTTGGTGGTGGAACTTCTTCTTCTCTCTCTCTCTTTTTTTTTTTTTTGGGGGGGGGGGGTTCTGAAAACTTCTGATATTTTTAAAAACAGGCGAGAAAGAGGAATGGGAAGAGAGAGAGAGAGGAGGAGGAGAGAAACATGTGAGGGCGTAAGAAAGATGGGGGCGACACATTTGGCTGGTTAGGCAGAATATACTGCAAAATCAGTTAATATGTTGATTGGCAGTACATATTTTCTATTGTATTATATTTTGGGTCTAGTGTGCAGAGTGTAAAAAAAAATGTTTACTTCTTTTTAACCATATGGTTCGACGTGAATTTCATTTCACTACAGTTTCAAGGAAATAAACAACGTATTTGTTTTTGTGTCAATATGGTTTAATAGAGAACTATATTACTGAACATTTCAAGAAATAGTTAAGATTTTCCCTCCCCCAACTATTGGTATTGGGTGCAAACCCGTTTATTTTATATCCTTTTGAATATAAATTCATTTTTTAGTATTCTTTAATCCAGTTTTTGAGCCTGAGGTATTTTACGTGTAGAAGATACAAAAAAAAAATCAAAATTGAAATTTTAGATTGGTTGTAAGCAAAAAAAAAAACACGTGAAAACTGACACGAGTCCTTAAAATGACTCATTTGCAGGTCAGCACTTCAAAATTTCAAGTTGCTCTTTATGCTCTCTTGCCCCCCCCCAAAAAAAAAAATCCCTGTAGGAAAAATACAGCTTTTCCAAAATAGATAATGCCCTTTTTTTCCAAATGAAATATGCCCTTTTTCAAAAAGAAATACCTTTTTATAGTAGTAAAACATAATACATTTAGGTTAAAAAAAATCACCAAATTTGGATCTCACTCGCATCAATTATTGTGAAGTACAGTATTAATCATGTTAATGGTTTAACACAAAAACGTTTAGCATGTCCAGTTTTCAGGTGACAAATTTTTGGCACGCTTTCTGCACTCGCATCAATTATTGTTAAGTAAGGTACTCATTCTGTTCCCGTTTACAAAAAAAAATGCTAAGAATGTCCGTTTCCAGGCTGGAATGTCGCAAACGTTTGAGCTTGCACTTTGCGCTCGCATTATTTGATTGGTAAGTTATATATAGGCATATCATATTTATGAGTCACTAAATCCAGTCCTTAAGGCGCTGTCACACCTTGGCGTTTTAGACAGCGTATGCCCGACATATGAGGAATTTGGCGAATACGCTGGCGTACGTCGAATACGTTACGGATAAGTTTTGCATACGTTAAGAGTACGCTAAAACACGCTGGTATACGTCGTCATACGGCGAGGTCGTCAAAAAATTTTGTGCAAGCACAAAATTTTTCGACGTATGCCAGCGTATGGCTCATACGTCCCGCATACGCGGGCCATAAGTTGTAGGCAAGTTACGCGATACACGTTGACACACGTTACTCGTAAGTTACTCATAAGTCGATGTACGTCGAGATAATGTCCAGCGTACCCTAAAACTTACTTCTAACCTTTGAGTAACGTGCTTTGAACGTATGTGTAACTTAACTCCAACGTATATTGACGTATGAAGACGTGCTCCGGACGACCACAAAACTTACTGAACGTGTTTATAACTTACAGCTACCGTATAATGGCGTATAGACAACGTTTATCATGTTTATAGGAATTGGTATATAAAGGTGGGGTTCACAGGAGTTTTCTTCGGCATGGCGGTGGTGTTGATAGGTGATGTATCGTGCGGTTATGATTTGAATAGTCGAGCGACAACCTTTTTATAGGCTACGACACGTGTTCGTCAGCAATACGCTGCCGCGCGTTATGCGTAAGTTAGGCTATCGTAGGGCATAAGTTGTGTACGCCAGCAATACGCTAAGCAATCGTTGGAATACGTTGGGTCTAGTGTGCAGAGTGTAAAAAAAATGTTTACTTCTTTTTAATCATATGGTTCGACGTGAATTTCATTTCACTACAGTTTCAAGGAAATAAACAACGTATTTTTTTTGTGTCAATATGGTTTAATAGAGAACTATATTACTGAACATTTCAAGAAATAGTTAAGATTTTCCCTCCCCCAACTATTGGTATTGGGTGCAAACCCGTTTATTTTATATCCTTTTGAATATAAATTCATTTTTTAGTATTCTTTAATCCAGTTTTTGAGCCTGAGGTATTTTACGTGTAGAAGATACAAAAAAAAATCAAAATTGAAATTTTAGATTGGTTGTAAGCAAAAAAAAAAACACGTGAAAACTGACACGAGTCCTAAAAATGACTCATTTGCAGGTCAGCACTTCAAAATTTCAAGTTGCTCTTTATGCTCTCTTACCCCCCCCCCCCAAAAAAAAAAAAATCCCTGTTGGAAAAATACAGCTTTTCAAAAATAGATAATGCCCTTTTTTTCCAAATGAAATATGCCCTTTTTCAAAAAGAAATACCTTTTTATAGTAGTAAAACATAATACATTTAGGTTAAAAAAAAATCACCAAATTTGGATCTCACTCGGATCTCAAGGTGGGGTTCACAGGAGTTTTATTAACCTTTTATTAACCTTTTTATAGGCTACGACACGTGTTCGTCAGCAATACGCTGCCGCGCGTTATGCGTAAGTTAGGCTATCGTAGGGCATAAGTTGTGTACGCCAGCAATACGCTAAGCATTCGTTGGAATACGTTACTTATAAGTTAACGAAGCGTTCGATATAAGTTACTAATACGTTATGTATACGTCCAACTCGTTATGAATACGCTAAGTATACGCCCAGAGTTGATAAAAAAATCAAAGTTCAGCGTATGCCGACGTTTTAGAGAAATTTTGATACGTGGGGCATACGCTGTCTAAAACGCCAAGGGGTGACAGCACCTTTAACAGCTTCATTTTCTGGTCAGTATATTATACATTTTCAGCGCGCGCGTTAATTCTGTAATGAGATACACATCTTTTTCACGATTACAAAAACACTCAGAATATTTAATTTTTATTTAACTCGAAATGTCCAGAAGTTTGAGCTCGTGATTCGCGCTGGCAACAGCTTGCAAGGATGCCCTTTTAACAGTGATTAGCGCCATTGACCAATTATCTAGTTTTACAATTTATTTTTTACAATTCTTTTTTTTTCGCTCCGTTTCTCGCGGAAAAGTAATGCCTAAATCAAAATATCTATCGTATCAGTTAGAAATCACTTTGAAAAGGCGTTGTTCAACTAAATATCTATAAAACACACACTATACTTCACGCAGATTATAATCTCATTTTGAAAATATCTGTTTTGCACCAAAAAGCCCATTTTGACATATAACTGACCTTTTTGGCTTTGACCCCCCTGAAACAAAAATATGTTCTGCCGCCTGTCCCAGGGAGTGGAGAAAGACATACGTTGAGAATGGGCATGCCAGGATCAGATGACCGTAGTAATAATAATAAATATTGCAATGTATATCGCCTAGAAAAATAAAAAAAGTATTATTACTTTAATATTATGTCTAAATCTATCAGGAAATTATTTTTGTTTTACATGTACAAGGGTCAAAATTTGTGCTCGCTCGCTCCCACCATGTCTGTCGCCTTGTTGTTGGCTCATTGTTCCATAAAGTTTGAAATGCCTTGGCCTTGAGGTTTTCAGGCCTTGGGTTTCCATGCCTTGGCCTTGGCCTTGGCCTTGGCCTTTGGGATTGAAGCCTTGGCCTTGGGTATTAAAGCCTTGGCCTTGGAGGCTTGAGCCTTTAAAGTAATAAGGAAACATATCAGCTCTCTATCAAGTGTGATTTATATCCACCTTACAATTTTCCTACAAATAATATTCGAAATATAAAGCTGAAATTGACCACCTTTTTCAGATCGGAATATCAAATATTTTAAGCTCGCGCTTCGCGCTCGCTTTTATTTTCATGATAAAAAATTATTTAGAATGCCTAGATTCTAGGTCTAAATCTGAAACACGCGCGCGCATGTTCATTCAGTTATGCAGTTTCAGATCACAATATCAAACATTTTTTGCTCGCCCTTTGTGCTCGAATTATCAATGTAGGAAGATCCCCCTTTCTCATCCCTTTCATGATTTACAAAACATGAATAGAGTGTCCCGTTCAAGGTCTAAATCTCGAATTTTCAGCTCGCGCTTCGCGCTCGCATTATTTGATTGATGAAATATGTAATGTCTTCATGGCTAAATGCAATTAGTCCTCAAAAGGCACTTTTCGATCAGTTCAAAACGTATACATATATTTTCTGCTCGCGCTTTGCACTCGCATTATTAAGGTAGAAAGATCCCCTCTTACTCATCTTTTTCATGATTTAGGAAACATGAATAAAGAGTCCAGTTCTAGGTCTAAAACTAGAATTTTTCCGCTCGCACTTCAAGCTCGCATCCATTGTTTAGTTATACTGTATAGCTATCCTGTTCATGATTACAAAAAATGATTACAAATTTTCCTTTCTTTATGTAGAAATGTCAATTTTTTTCAGCTCGCGCTTCGCGCTCGCATTATTTGATTGTTGAAATATAGTACGTCTTCATGGCTAACTGCAATCAGTCTTTAACATGACTGGTAGGCCTACCTTTCCGATCAGTTAAAAACGTTTATCAAAAATTTCTACTCGCGCTTCACATTCGCAGTAATTATTGCAGGCAAATCTTTTTTTACAGAATGTTCAAATTTTAGGAAAAAATACATACAATTTAAAAAAAATATGAAATAAGGATTATAATATTATATATTTATGTTGATTTAAAGAATAAAGCCAAGAAGTGACTTATAGGACTACCCCCTTCAAAGAAACAAACGAAAAAAAATCTTCGAGCGGCCGATCGGGAAAAATATGGCTGAACAAAAATCCGGGCTCCACTGATCCGCCCCTGATTCATGTGCCTATGAAATAAGATAATTTAACATGCTTAAGGCACCTATGATTGCCGGGGGGGGGGGAGGGAGGGGCCGCCATTTGTCCGAAAAGTATACACAGGGGTGCCAAAATCAGGTCGACTTTGGGCCCCCTCCGTACGAAATCCTGGATCCGCGCCTGTGTATAACCAATAGTGGCATAAATCTCTAACAGTTTGATTTCAATGTCAGCTCATTTTTGTCTCAAATAATTCTTAACTGTTTCGAAGGATAAGAAGTTAGCTTTCTTCACCATTCACGATTTAGGAAAGGGCACAGTAAATATAAGAAACATACAAAGTAAGGAAAATTTTTACATTTTTGGTTGCCCACAATTTTAGCAGAAAGTTAGGCCATGGTTAAACCTTACTTCATCATACAGGCCATTGAGTTTCCTCAAAAGATAGCAGACATGTATAAACTTTGCCCCTCACTTGTTCCAGAGTCAAGCGATGGATAGATTTGCGGTTTAATACCAGACTTTGTGAGGTATGAATGCAGGAGATCATAAAAATTGCTTGAGCAAAGTACATTATGATACAACTAAGTAAATAACTATACCTGTAATTTCCAAAGAAAGGCATTTAATACAAATATCCAAAGATCAAACGACGCTGATATCACATTACCACATTCGGTTAAAATCCCGGGGGGGGGGGATATGACAATAATGCATAGTGGGTGTGTGCCGCGGAGGGTACCCCCATTTTTACACTCAAATTTCCGTTCCTTTTTTGTCTTATTGAGAAAAAGAACAAAGAAAGCCGCTCCAAAGCATATAATTTTCTTCTTATCGAGAAAAAAGAAGAAAGAAATCCGCTCCAAAGCTTCGCAAATTGTTCGTAAAGGCCTGGCCACACCGCCCAAGCGTTGTTGGAAGAGTCGTGGAGCGGTAGGGAGAGAGGGTCGAATTTCCCTCACAAAATTGGGGAAAAATAAAAAAAAAACAAAAAAACAATCGGAATCGAAAATGGTGAACAGTAGCGAGCGGTGATGATTTTTTTTCTCTCCGGTCCACGACCGCTCCAACAACGCTCGGGCGGTGTGACCAGGCCTTTACGCCGTTCCGGTCGCATTGATCCGCTACAATGAGCTGCAGTTTTGGTGAAAAGCGGCCGCAGAGAACTGTCCGACCATCGCCTCTGTGCGAGCGCACCCAACGGCCGTGCCGCCGTGCTAGCTGCATCACACACGCATACCCGCTCCATAGGTATGCCTACGCACTCACACGCCGGTGATCCGTTCCAAAGACCCCCGTTTTCACAAAAATGTGTAGTTCCGAAGCCCGTTCCGAGGACCCTCCTTTTACAATAAGCCCGTTCCAAGGCCCCCGTTTTTTGTCTCGCCCGCGCGGCCCGCGGCACACCCCCACCACTTTTTTGGTAGAGTGCCCTCCCCTGGGGTTAAAATACAGTATTGCGTCTAGGACTACTTTCCGTTGTTTCAAGTTATGATTATATGCTACTATTATCTGTGTTATACATGTACTTGCAAAAAAGTTTCTTTATGGAAGAGAAAGAGAAAAAACAGAGAGAGAGAGAGAGAGAGAGAGAGTTTTTGAAGTATTAGTTGTTACTTTTAGTGCATTGCCACCAAAATTTCATCAATGTCTTTGTCTTCTTGTATTTACAATTGAATTCACGTTAGGTTGGATTTCCCATTTTAACGACCCATTAAGGGCACGAAAGCGATATGGTGTACGTATATGTTATCTTTTGAAGAAGTATTTAGCAGTGTATATATATAAAAAAAACACTCGAACTAATATTGTATTTATTGTAGGCCTAAGTGTGTAATGTGTGTTTAATAAGTGCAATTACTGTATTGCGATGTTAATTAATGTAATGATTCTTGGAAAGGCTCAGTGTTGAATGTAGACAACAACAACAACAACAACACTACAATGATGATTGGCGAGCCCAGAGAAACAAACTTTACTGAATGTAACATTTTTTCACCCAACTTCATAAACACTCAAAACATGGCAGAACTTCCACTCTATCATGTCTGTGTTTATAAAATCGTTAATTTTCTGGGCACCACTGAAGGGGCATATGTAAATTCGATATACCCAAGTATACTCTTAAAATATGTTAAGGGTTCAACTGAAATCATTTTTTCGTCATTTTTTAAGTTTTTAGATTAAAAAGGTGTTGTTTATTTCCGTGACCTTTCTCAATGCCGAATCATATTTCTGATTGGAGCTTCTGACATTGCGATAACTGCACCAATAATAGGTGACATCCCAGGGATTGATTTTTTTTCTCTAATCCACATAGTTTCTTTCAACTTTCTCCTAAAATGTGCATGGAAAATCAACCGCTGTGGACTCTGTTTGTGTCTCTTTAATCATAACCAAAGGCCCCCCCCAAAAAAAAAAATAATAATAATGATAAAATATGTATGTGCATGCTAGATGCTCTCAGGAAAAAAATGAATAAGATATATTGTTCATAATGTCACTGTCTGGGCGGCAAGCACGGTTTCATCTAGCGTGGGCGATATTTAACCAAAATCTTTATGTGTTAATAATAACTAGTTCTTATTACATCTCATTACCTTTGTTATCATTATTCAGAATCGCAATTTAGGCTACGATGGATGATATTTTGAGTGACAACTTCTTATTGAAATTGGCGGAAAAAATCGATCCTTCGAATGTGCCTCCACAGAATTTGAGCACCCACTTAGGTTTCTCTCGAGCTGAAGGTTCACGCGCAGCAATAGAGGGAAACATCTCCTTAAATCAAGAAAATGCATACCACAAGATCTTCACCAAGTATACAATGAAACATGGTCGCAAGGAAGACAGTGCCCTGAAACTCACCAAGATGTTTCTAGAAAGTGATATGAAGGACTGTGCTGATCTTGTCAAAGAAAGTTAGTAGTTTTAAAATGCTTGCTATAACTCTCCTCGTCATGGCCGTACACAGCTGTTTTTTTTTGCTAGGGGCAAGATACTTAAACTTAAACAAAAAACTTAAACAACAAACTTAAAAACTTGAAAGCGAGTGAGCAAAGCGACCGAGTTTGTCATTTTGTCGCTTTTACATTTTGTTAAGTGAAATTGAAGTATTTTGTGCATACTTTTGGTGAATTTTGTAAAAATTTTGAGTAAAATAATGTAAGTTTTTAAAATTTCTGGGGAAGGGCAACTGCCCCCTGCCACCCATCCCCCGCTGCGTACGGCCATACTCCTCCTAGAAAATGTAGATATAAATGGATTAGCATTTTATCCTTTTTATCTTGGCATTTGCTTTTATCGACGAGCAATGTTCTAACCGTGCTTACGGTGATTCAAAATTTAGTTTGTTCACTAGTGTATATCCAGCCTAAACATTACAAAGTTCTTTAATATTTGTTAAAATTGACATTATTCTAAAGTTCTTAACCTGCTGAATTCACCTATAATTATCGATGGTTTTCAAAAAATTGTGATGATATCGTCTTTGGCAACATCATATTTTCAATCTAATTTCCATTATCATAATTAAGATCTAAACCCCTAAGAAAAAGTTTGGAAATCTGAGTTTGGCCATTAATTTCTCCCTACTCCCAATTTAACTCAATGTATATTTCACATCTTTTAAAAGATCATTTAATTCTCTTTAAAATGATACCATGCTTATAATGGTCATACCATCACGAAAAGAGCAGAATTCAATAGTGTTCAGTTGTTGTGTAAAGTCTGAATTGAAAAGCTGCAAAAACGAGCAAAAAAAGTTCGAAAATCTGAGTTTGGCCATTAATTTCTCCCAACTCCAAATTTTACGCAATGCATATTTGATATCATTCTAAAGATCATTTAATTCTTTTTAAAATGATACCATGCTTGTTATGATCATGCCATCACGAAAAGAGCAGGATTCAAAAGTGTTGGATGAGGTCTGAATTGAAAAGCTGCAAACCGAGCAGAAATAGTCATGAAGGGTCAATACAGAACATGATTCTTTTGTTCTTTATTTTTTATGTTTTGTTGTGGTTTATGTAGTGATGGTTTGTTTGTTATGTGTTTGCTTGTGCAGAGGTTATATAGGCCTACATGTCTTTTACAAATCAACTATTTGAAACATTTTGTTGACTATTTGGCAAAGTTGCCAATCACTTCGCTTCCTCGGAGACATCCGAAAAAGTGCATTAGGAGTCCCTCAGAGGGTCTGCTTCTACAGGCCAATATGTATGTGTGGGACAGGTATTATGGGGGAGGGGGTAATATATACGTTCTTTTAAAGTTTTTATCGTTAATTCATTTGTTTTAATAATTTTGTCTTGGTTTATCTCCAGAGTTAAAGAAGTTTGGGATCCCAGTTCCTTCAGATGAAGATCTGACTGTAGATCAACCAGTGTCACTTCCCACCCCTCCACGTGACATCCCAGGTAAATATTTATAAATTTATATTCTCTCTCACATTCAGAATTACCAGGCAATTCAGGTAAAATATACTATTAACATGATTAAGGTTGGTCAAAATAACAAATTCCTGGTGGATATGTGTCCGGATAAAATTACACAAAATTCTAACAAACTGTTTGGTTGATTTTGACCCCTCCCTTTTTTGCAAGAGGGTGGGTGGGGTCTGTAAGACACAAATTAATCAACAGATTGTGTTTTTTTTTTACCTGTGTAGACACTTATCCATTTTCATCTATTAAAAAAAAAATCTTCTCTGTCCTCGTCTCTTCCTTCTATATTCATTTTTTTCTCTTCCTTTCTTTATTTCTTTCTTTCCTTCCTCCCTCCTTCCTTTCTTCCTTCCTTTTCATTCCTTCCTTTCTTTCTTTCTCTTTCTTTCTTTCTCTTTCTTTCTTTCGTTCTTCTTTCTTTCTTTTCTTCTTTCTTTCTTCATTTCATTATTTTATTCTTCTTACCATCCTTCTTGCTTCCTTTCTTTTTGTGCTTTCTCTTTCATTCTTTCGTTCTTTCTCCATTTGTTTTTCTCTGCACACAGCCCCATTCCGGCTCCATTTTTATTGAAAGCCAAGGATTTACAAACAGATATTGAAATAGCACTTTTGCCTATATACACGTATTAGTATACTTCCAATGTTATCAGTGCTTAATCATGCATGTTAATACTAAATGTACCTATCACGATGATAATTTTGCTGCTAACACTCCAAATGTTTAATAGCTAGCCTATTGTTTTAATTATCTATTCAAAAGGACCAAGGCAGCGGCAGGTACCACCTACGACAAGTATGGTTAGAGATCCCACCAGTCATGATAGGCAGCCAGTTAGAACAGATACCCAGCCTCCCAATCGTCCCGTATGTGTTCCACACCCGTCGCCCCCTGATCACTACAAGCTACCTACACATCTGTTCTTTGCAGCCATTATCATGGTCACATTGGTCATTGTCGGTGTCTATTCATTTCTGTATTAAAAGATAATCAACAGGGAAGCGATACGATTTTCAAGGGGGGGGGGCTGACCATGCCAAAAATCAATCATATGGTAATATTTGCGTTTTTTTGTGTACACGCTTTTGGAAAAACAAGTGGGGGCTGAGGCCCCCCACCCGCCTTTCCGCGGCCCCTGATCAAGTCGCACATGAAAAGAATATTGTATCGAAACTGTTTACTCTTAAAATTGTTAGGCAATATACTTGGTTAAAACTTTATCAATTCTTTGGTAGTTTTTTTACCGATAATGTGTGCTTTGGGTGAAACTACACTGTATTGGTTGAAAACTAACCAGAATTGGATATTTTTTTTAACCACTTGTTGTGTGGACAGTATGTTACTCAACATTTTAAGAGAGTATTGGAAACAAACTCCATGAGCAGTTGCTTAAACGTAAAAAAACCCCACCACATTTCATATCACATGGATGCGTGTCGGCTTTGAAGAGATGTAAATACACTAGGACCACTAGTAATCGGGGTTATGGAGTCTTTTGCTTGTACCTGGTCATTGTAACTTATTTATTTTCATCAGGGAAATAAATCAGCAAGCCTATTTATTTATTCATCTCATTGGAAAACTCCATGGTCCTATCTTACTTAAACCATACACTTGTTTTCTAACATCAGCAAATTAAATTCATTTATTGTATTTCTACGTTTTGTCTCAGAGAGCAATGTTGAAAAAAAATATCAAATGTTCATTTTCTTCTTAAAGCTTGTGTATAGTTTTGGTAAATCCACCAAAATGCTCCTATCACTATTCCAATTCATTGCTAGCTAATATGACTGGATATGCCCTATAACAGTTATGATGTGGAGGATATGAAATGAAAATGTGTTTTACAGGATAAATTTTGCGATTTTACATGGAAATTTAACTTGATCGGGTCACCCGATCAAATTAAAATATCTGTGTGTTTTTGTCTTTCAATTAAATCCTATTCAAAATCATGGAATGGGCTGAAACTTTCAAGATATGTTCTTTGTCTGTAACTTTTGGATATCTAATCACTAAATTTATAAGATAAGTGCTTGAATGCCCATTTTTTAAATTTAAATCAAGCATCGCCGAGAGAGGGCGCTATATATCCAAGATTTGAATATTTGAAATTTTCTCAGAGAAGTGCAGTTGGAAAAATATCTAACGGTCTCTACGCTTCAGTAAGACTGTCATATTAGATGATATTCGATTATCAATCACATTATTGACCCTTTACCAAAGCTATACACAGGCTTTAAAATATCATTTTATTTATTATTTAGTTGAAGATCACACTGAAATATAATTATAAATACTCTACTACTAGTACTACAGCATAATATTAGTATTCGTGTGTTTGTTTTGTTTGCCGTTTATCGCCTTCTAGCCTTCTTAACTCTTTATGCGTTCACCTGTAAACCCCCTGTGTGTTGCATTATTTTAGCAGTGATCCCCTCTACGCAGTATAATACACTCTGTTATTCAGAGTGCCATAACTTTTTATATGATCATTTTCAAAGAAAATGTTGCGTAGCAAACTTGTAGAGTGTTTCCTGGGCTTTCTTATCGTATATAAATTTATCGGATAAATTATGGAAAAATGAATAGTAAATTACATTTTCTAAATGCTTTCTCCTAATACTTCCAACAAAATATAGCCCCCCTTTTACTTTGGTTCTTGCGTTAGTGGCATGATTTTTATTTATCCTCTTGGACTGTTCATTACATAAGCTTTGTATTGATACCAAAACTCATGATAATCCGATAAAAATAACTAGTGGAAAATAAAAGACTAAATTTTTGCCTGGTCAAGGTATTGAAAGGGTCTCATTCACATTCGGCGAGTCACAGACTCCTAACAATAAGCCTGGCCATGGTATTGTTTGTGAGGAGGGTTTTATTGATTTTCTCCTCTCCTTTTTTCAATGAACTTTCTGGCTGTGATCAGGATGTATTGATTTTTTGGAAAAAGTCAATGATTCTGTAATTTTTAAACTGCGATAATCCGTCGAACGCTAAACTAATGTCGCACTCGCGATCGATCGATCGGTACACAGGTACGGTATACACAAACGCCAGGCTATACACTGTAGCTAGGCACGCTCTGGGCATGCATGCAATTGTTAAAAACAATGGGGCAGGGGACGTCTATGGGAAATGCGTGGTTGTGCAAAAATGCGAACGAAACACGCCTGCGGATGTGCAATAATGCGAATGTAACGCATAAAGAGTTAATTCGTAATGTACCATTCTTTATACTCCTTTCATTTTTCCAAGTTTGATTGGGAAACCAAAATATTCGATATCATGTACCCCTTATCCAAGCCTTAGTCAATATTTATAACTCACGTCTTTCATTGTTCTACGTGCTTTTAATAATGTAATTAAAATATTTCAATTAATATTTATTTTGTGTATACTCTTTTGCTATTAGGCAATGTTTGTAAAAGAAAATTGCATTATATGTACTGCTCTTATGCATACATACATAAATGAAATCAATAGCATGAAAAAAAATGTTTATATCAACTCGATGAAAAAAGTATTGCGTTTAACGCCTCTTTTCTTCTGTAAACACCTAAAGCGTGTCTTTATCTTTGGTAAGGGTTGACTTTTCAACCGTCGATTATCTGTACAAATTTAAATATTCAATTTACACTGATTGAACTTATCTAGTTTTGTTTTACTTTATCTTTAAAAGTGCTTTTTGAGTTCTCTTACAAATTTAGGGATTAGCTATCGAGAGGCTATACAGAAAATGATATCCTGTAATTTTTAGCCCAGTGCATGCATTGGAATAAGTTTAAAAAAAAATAGAAAACTGCAGATCAGTTGCACACCTGATCAAGATACATCATCATATGAAACTCATGTTTATTTCATATCCTACACTTCATAACTGTTTATAATCTAGTTATTTATTGTAATTGTCAGATTCACACTTGGGGGATTTGGGGGATTTGCATAACATAACATTTAGAGCTTTAGATGTATAAGCTTTCAATCGAATGATTTTAATTGCAATTAATTGCACAAATTTTAGTCAGATTTTTTCATTTGAATCTTACCAAGGACACTATTAAAAATAGTAATGCCCCGTAAAATAAAATTGAATGGGAGAAGTAATAAAATCAACCAAAGTCAAAATTGGGCAAAACAATACAACAAAGAATGAGTCTCTGTTCAGACCAAGTTGACATCGTGTCGCTTTTTAATACATTAAATGAATTATTTCAAGTATAACTGATTGCATACAGTGTACAATATTTTGCTTGCTTGTTGTTACTCTATGAATTTATATGTATATAAAATTGTTTACTATAAAAAGGGAATTAATCGCGAATTAAAGCATTTTAAAGAATTTTTTAATTCATCTTGGAAAGTATGATAAGAGTTAATTGCATTTTGTTTTTTATATTGTTATTTCCAATTCACAAGTGTAAGCTCCTTTTCTTTGTTGATATAGTTAATTCTCCTCTATTTCTCATGTTTTTTTGAGAGTGTGTGAGGAAGAGAGAGAGAATAAAAAAAATTATAATAACCTGTTACCATGCAATATGGTAGCAGGGAAATATATCATGCGCGCCACACTATTGTTACTTGATGAGTAATAATCTAATGGAACCTAGTATAGAACACCGTAACAACGAGACAATTATAATAATTTTCCAAGCACTTCTAACCTATAAAGAATTCTCAAGCACGAACAAAATATACGTTTTTGCTGTGGTTTTTAACAAATTCTGTATTAGTTCATATTTTTTTTATTTTTTTTATTTCTTCTTTCTAATTTCCAAGGATTCATATCACTTCCATTAATTTGAAAGCAGGGTTAATAAGCATTGTCGATTCAATTGCTTTGCTCTAGGGCAACAGTGCCGTGACCGAGGATCGAACCCCGGAATTTCAAGTGTTCAGTTAGGCGCCTTAGCCCACTCGGCCATGCTGGCACCTCCACCGTATCTTTATGTTGGAGGCAACAAGAAGATAGGCCTTCAGAATATTCTCGATATTACATGAAGGAACTTCAAATGGATAATGACCGTCCAGTTTGATGCACACCAGAGTGAATAATGGTGTACCCAAAAACAAAATAACTTCCAGTAACTATTACGAAAATGTCATTTTCATAATACTACATGTCGTTTCTGTACTGTTAACACCTTATGTCTCAAAAGTGAAATGCTTCATGACAGCTCAGAATAAGGTTGATTCTATAACTTGGACAGCAGCCTTCTTTTGCTTAGAAAGAGTTCTTGAAAGGTGTCACAATTGCATGCATATTTATACAATACAGCTTTTTCTAGGCTGCCCCAATTTCTTTACATGTGGGATTTCCCCGCCACCACCCAACGCTCGATCATTGTATACCAACCCATCGGCGAACGAAGGGTTACACTCGAAAGAACAAACACTATGATAAACAAATCAATGTACACATATTGTTCAACAGTGGAAAGATTCTTCCTCGGTTATTAATTTTGTATTTTGGTCGGCTGATACCAAAGTATTACTCAGAAAAATCCCCCAGTGTCGAAATATAGAAGCTGACATAATAAATACGACACACCTTCAATACCTTGAAGAGTACGATTAAATTGCATGTATTAATACTCTTCGCTCTGCACTTCCCAGCTCTCGGATCCCATCACTAATTGATCGACAAATAGTTCACCTTAAATTTGTGAGTACATATTTTTTTCCTCATATCTTCTAATCATATACAATTTTAGCTTAAATGATATGCTCTCCTCATAACTGTTTGATATAGTTATTAAAATAAGCCTGTACTTTATCAAGTAATTTTAAGCATAAATGTTGAGTTGTTTTGATCTTGTTAACGATAGGCCTGCATGTGACTGGAAAAACGGATGATGTATTTCTGATAGGCTTTTGTTGCATATACCCGAAAGCAGGCGCGGCTCTAGGGGGAGCTTTGAGGACTGCAGCCCCCCAAATATATATATATATATATATATATATATATATAATATATATATATATATATATATATATATATATATATATATGCGTATAATATGCATTGGATAATGCAGTATTCCATGCACGTATGTCTTCAAGTGCTCTAAAATCAAAGCTTTTACTTTACAAATTAGAAAATTTCGTTACACGTTCCCTCGCAAAACAACATCTTAATACAGAATGCATTAATGATCTCTTAGAGAGTATAGTAAGTCCATGATCCCCTGCAATACAATAGAATGATTAGCATTTCTTTTAATTGACCTCCCTAATTCATCAAACACGAATTCGAATGCTGTAAAAATTAAAGTTTTTGCTCTTGATTTGTATGTTTTTTGTCAAACGGGATCTGAAATTTTGTCATTATTTAATAATATATTTATTTGGGGGTGAGAAAGTGATTCGGTAGCTATATCCTCCCTGACCGAAGTTAAAGTTATTTAAAACATTTAGTTTAGATTTCTTTTTCTTCTCTTTGTGTTTTATAACTACCCCCTCCCCTCTGGTACCAACCCTGATTAAAACTTTGCAATTCTCCCTAGAATGAGAGAGTAAAGTCAATTCATAATGCGGATACTGTCATAGCGAATGTATTCAGTATTCACTCAACAGTGGGATTGAATTTCATTTTGATATTGCTCAATTGATTTTTTGTGTTTATCTTCTCAAGAGTTGAGGAGGAAATTAGGGTGTAGAATTTCCCGATCATAATAATGCAACCAATTAAAATATAGGGGAGAGTGGTGTGAATAAGGACCCTTTTTCATAGTTCCAAACATATTTTTATAGAAACATGACAAGATATGTAATACTAGGCCTGCAGTAGACCTACAATATAAAGTGGCGACGCTACTTCCAAAATTTTGATTTTGACGTGCTGCTATATAGGCTTATTCTGGCTATATATGATGTGCTATAGTGGCTATGAGACTTTAAGTTGTGTGCTAAAGAACTGTCTCAAATACCACACAAACATCAATCTCTATGACACTGGTAAACTTGAGTAGCGAGCTAAAAACTAACTGGGGGCCTCAATTACCATACTACTACCAATAGAAACCATGTACCTTCTTCATGATATATGTACAGTGCGTTTCAGAAAAGAGGTAATCCAAATCTAGAGGGCTGATATTCGGATTATATTTCATTTTGTGAGATTATTCTGCATGGATATGCATGAGAAACTCATCAGCTTTCCTTTGATTGTCTATTTGGACCATTTTGTGTCATACAGTCATGACCAAAGTTTTGGGTGAAATGTGTTCTGATAGAATAAAATGTTTTTCAAAGCAAGTTTTAGAATGAAGAGTGAATGCATTCCCCTGAAATGATGATTAAAAGGGTAATGTATTATCCAACCACACCTTCAACATGTTCCCCTCTCCTTATTTGCACACAAAGCCGGTATATAGAGCGCGTGGAAGGTTGTATTGGACACCTCGTCTCGCCGTTGCCGGATCATTGCGCAAAGCATCCACCTCTTGTCGAATTCGGCCCTGCAAATCATCAAGATCTTGGGGAGGAGTTGCAAACACCTTGTTTTTCAGTGTCTCCAATGGAAATAGTCACAAGGCGTGAGGTCAGGCGATCTTGGTGGCCATTCTACGTCATTGATTGGTTGAGGGCAACGACTCAATGTCAGTTCTCAGAGTCTATCTCAATGTTGGAACGAAGGGCGGGAAAGCCATCCTGAATCCACCAAAGATAGGCCTATGCCCGTACACTCATCGAATAAACGATCCTGTCTCTCAAAATGTTGGTCCAACTGTGGTAATCTCTCCGTTTACCATCTGCAAGAACATTTGCTTATTAACACTTCTTTGAAGGAAAGGGTCCAATCAAACAATAATTTTTGACAGCTCAGACGTCGAAAAAAACTAAGGAAAAAGATGTATGCACTTGTTGTCTTTAACATCAATAATTCGGTCACGCATGGCCCAAATTGTACAAATAGGGTATGCATGGCAAGCTGATAAGTTTTTATTTAATATCCATGCAGATATCATGAATTTGAATAGGATTGGAATATAAGTCCTCTAGATTTGGATTACCTTTTTTTTCTGAAACGCACTGTATAGAGAGTGTTTCGGCATCACCACACTCGCTAGTCTTAATAACGATAGATACAGCTACTACCATGATTACTATGTATGCAAAATGTACCCATACATGCCATACGCATGATTGACGTCTCTTTGATTATAGCTATAACTGGTGACTTAATTATACCGACTTGATGTATACTGTATTGTCATTTATTATTGTGTAGTTTTCCTCTGTATTTGCCGGTGAGTATAATAGGTTTGGGCAATCTTGACTCTGTCGCCCTTTTTTGACCTATCTTTGCTTTCATAGTTAATAATTACACGAATATCGTTTCCATATCATTGTGTCAATAACGTGCTCATTTAGCCAGGCCAGAGTATGGGATTGGCCGAGATGGACCCCTTTGTTAGAGCCTCACCAATCATGCTCAATGACAGATTTGTCTGCTTTACAAATGTGTTATTTTTTTAAAGTATGGAATCACAAATATTCGAACACGAAACCTTGCTTGTACCAGTAGTAGGTCTGCTTGCACGCAATATATAACAATCCATAAATCATGTCTCCTCTTTGCACGTTTAGTTGTGTTTTGACAGACCAGACCAATCTTCTGTAGAGATCAACGATGAATGGTTTACTACTTCATTGTTCATGAATACGAACAAAACACCAAACTCTCCGCTAAGATATAGTCTTTTTTTACTTCCATGGCAATAGAATATCTCCATTAGAATTCCATTTGTATATACAGTGCGTCCCAGAAAAAAAAAGGAAACCGTGATTCAGGGTAATTTTTTCCTATCATGATCATAAATTTGCTTCAATGTTCATGAATGGAAAGATATACTTCTCTTCTTTCATTTGAGACCCATCTCAATGTTCATTATGCACGCATGACCGAGTTAGAACAATGAAAAGCAGTGGTACCAATTATTTCCATTTGCAAGAGCAAATTATGATTTTGAGTGAGTTTTGCTGGCTTTTCCTGCAATCTATTCGAAAACAATTTCATACCTTGAACATCCAACTTTTCCCCTTTCATATGAGACCTTATATGCGTAAAATATAAAAGACGCATGGTCGAGATAAGGTTGCATGTAAGCATGCTCATATTCGACGGATCGTTGAAACACAAGCACTTCTTTTCCCCCAACAAAACAGTAGACAATTGGTCGGGGAAGGAAAGCCCTTTATTGTTGCAGACTGGAGTATATGGCTCTGAGAACTCAAAGATACAATTGTAATAATTTGGATGAGTTTTATCTCAAACTTCTCTCAGTCATTCGGCGGCAGAATGAAGGGGGCGCAGCAGATAAGGGGTACATCACTTTTTTTTTACAATGGAAGGAGAGAAAGTAATTAGACTGTTTTTCTGTAGGCGTTTCACTCCCCCCCCTCCAACATTCCACCACCCATGCCTCGGCTCATCATTTCAAGATTTTTTTGTCAAGTTATACAGAAAGAATTAAAACCTAACATTCAGGCCAACCATAAAAATCACACTGCGCGTTCACCGGTAGCCCTTTGTCTGCCGCATTTTAGGAAATGCTAGTTTTTCATTGATCCGTCCTTTATGTAAAAATCAAGCATGTTTTCATGCAACCCTTTCTCGACAATGCGTCAATCATATTTTATGCATGGGTCTCATATGAAAGATGGCAAACATGGCAAATTGAATATTAAAGTTATGAACTTTGTTTTCCGAATACATAGCCATAATTGCCACACTCAAATTCTTAATTTGCTCATGCAAATGGAAATTTGCCAGCACCACTTTATATTGTTTAACTCAGTCATGCGTGCATTATGAACATTGAGATGGGCTTCAAAATGAAAGAGGGGAAGTGTATCTTTTCATTGATGTACATCTTATGAAGCAAATTTATAATCATGATTATGAGGAAAAACATTAAACTGAATTCAGGTTTCCTTTTTTTCTGGGACACACTATATAATGATGTTGACAGTGATACCCGCCGGATATACCAACTTCATATTGGACGAGAACGCATTAGTGTATTAAAAATGAAATCATTAGAAATTGGACCTACGATGAAAATTTGAAACAGCAAGTTTTATAAGCGTGTGTTAGTCTGCTGGGTGGAAACCCAATCAGGGGCCGTGGAACCGGGGGGGGGGCACTTTTTTCCAAAACCGTGTACAAAAACGTAAAATTTACCATAATTATGATTGTGATTTTAAGCATGATCAGCCCCCCCCCCCCCTTTGAAAATCGTTCCGCGGCCCCTGCCAATGGTTCAAAGTTTCAATTAGGATCTATATGACTACACACTAAGGGTCAGGTGCACCAAACGATATACATATTATAACAGTACGGTACGTTATAGTGAACCGTATTTTCTCTGCAGTTCAGAATGAAAAGACGCCAAATGATACTCATTGGTCCGTATTCTGAAGTCGGGTTTAATCTAAACTCTGGTTTAAAGTTGTGGGCAATAGTGGCATAAATTTCTAACAGTTTGATTTCAATGTCAGCTCATTTTTGTCTCTAATAATTCTTAACTGTTTCGGAAGGATAAGATGATAGCTTTCTTCACCATTCACGATTTAGGAAAGAACACAGTAAAAATAACAAACACACGAAGTAGGGAAAATTTTGTCATTTTTTAGACCATGGTCTAAGTTAAACCCGACTTCGGAATACAGGCCATCGCGTTTCCTCGAAAGATATCTGACAATAGTCATGTATAAACTTTGCCCCTCACTTGTTTTCAGAGTCAAGCGATGGATAGATTTCTAGTTTAAATATAATACCACACTTTGTGAGGTATGAATGCAGGGGATCATGAAAATTGCCTGAGCAAAGTACATTAATATGATACAACTGAGTAAATAACGATAAGCCTACCTGTAATTTCCAAATAAAGGCATTCAATACAATATCCAAAGACCAAACGTCGCTAATATCACATTACCACTTTCATCGAAGCTACAGTTTGCGACTCGGACTACTTTACGTTGTTTCAATTAAGTAAGTTATGAGTATATATGCTACTTTTATCTGTATTGTATTTGCAAACAGAGAGAGAGAGGGGGGGGGGGGGGGGGGGGAGATGATGAAATGGTTAATTGATCGTAATGTATTATATGAATTAGAGTGAAAAGGGAAAGCAATTTATCACAGCAACAATAGTCAAAACTGAGCAACAAAAGCACATTTTTATACTATTTTGTACAGGTATTATTTTGTTCAATTTTCTGAGAAAAGGTCACCTCATTATCACTCCACAATCACCCCAATAATCAATTATCCAAACATATCATTGCAAAGCTGTTTAACGCAACAATTCTAAAAAGTTATCAATTGTCACCTTTTCGTATATATCCACTAACATTTCATCAAAGTATTTGCCTTCTTGAATTAATTTTCAATTGAATTCACTTAAGGCTGGAATTATCATTTTAACGATCCATTATACGGGCACGAAAGCGATATAAAAAATCGTGTGCTATATTTTGAAGAAGTACTATATGAAAAACTCTCGCACCTTTATTGGATATATTAGGGGCTAAGTGCAATTATTGTATTTCAATATTAATGTAATGATTCATGGAAATGATCAGTGTTAAAGGTGGACAACAACAGCAACGAGAACAACACTACAAAGTTTGGCGAGCCCAGACAAACAAACTTCATTGAATGTATTATTTTATCATCTAACTTCACAATCACCTAAAACATAGCAGAACTTGAACAATATTTTTTTACAAAAATTTTCATTTTCTGGTGGGGTTCATTAATTTTTGAGCACCAATGTATGAAGGTATATTTGTAAATTCGCTGTACCCAAATAGGCCTACCCTTGATATGTTAAGGGTTCAATTGAAATTATGTAACTGAGTTTTAATTTATTTATATTTATACCAAACATAATTTCTTCGTCACTTTTTTTTTTAATTACAAAGGTTTTTATTATTTATGCGACCCTGCTCAAAGCCGGATCATATTTCTGGTTGGAGCCTCCTACATTGCAATTACTGCACCAATACTAGGCGACATAGCCATAAGATTGATATTTTCTTTAATCCACATTTATTTTCTTTCAACTTTCTGCTAAAATATGCTTGGAAAGTTAACCACTGCGGGCTCTGTTTGTGTCTCTTTAATCATTACCAAAGCACCCCCAATTTTTTTTTTAAATTTGTTATTATTATCTATCCATCAATATAAAGCTTACTCTTTGTTTAAGAGACGGAGGAAATATACTTCGCCTCTCGTGATATTTTTTTGGGAATCCTGAATCATAGAAGCGTTACAATAGTAATTATTTTTCTATCCCAACAAGTTGTCATCTCGGTCAACTTTCATTGATTTTGATTGGCTAACAGGCACTGTTGTGTTAACTATGGGATAAAGCAAAATGCTCCCAAGAATTGAAAAAAAAGAATAAGGCACTGTTGTGTTAACTTTGGGATAAAGCAAAATGCTCCTAAATTGAAAAAAAAATGAATAAGATACCTGGTTCATCTTTTTGACTGTCTCGCGGCGACAAGCACGGTTTCATCTAGCGTGGGCGACATTTATTTTTTGTTGTGTTTTGATAATAACTAATGCCTATTATATCTTATTACCATTATTCAGTATCGAAATTTAGACTACGATGGCTGATATTTTGAGTGACAAATTTTTGTTGAAATTGGCGAGAAAAATCGATCCTACGAATGATACTCCGCAGGACTTTAGCACGTACTTAGGTTTCACTCAAGCCGAAGGTTCATGTGCAGCAATCGGAGGAAACATCGTCCAAAATCAAAGAAAAGCATACCAGACGATCCTCACCAGGTATACGATGGTGCATGGTCGCAAGAAAGACAGTGCCGTGAAACTCATCAAGATGCTTCTAGAAAATGAAATGAAGGACTGTGCTGATCTTGTCAGAGAAGGTTCGTAGTTTTTCAAAACGCTTTTTATGACTCTCCTCGTCATGGCCGTACGATTTTTTTTTGCTGGGGGCAGGATGCTTACCCCCCCCCCAAAAAAAAAAAAAAAAACTCGAAAGCGAGGGAGAAAAGCGACTTAGTTTGTCATTTTGACACTTTTGCTTTAGAAATTGAAGTATTTCGTGCATACTTTTGTGCATTCTGTGAACATTTTTAGTAAAATAAATTAAGTTTTCAAAGTATCTGGGGAAGGGCAACTCCCCCCTCCCGCTGCGTACGGCCATGCTCCTCGTAGAAATAAATGGATTAGCATTTTATCCCTTTTCATCTTAGCATTTCATAGGCAGGTCAGAGCCCCCCCCCCCCTCCCGATTGGCAGAGCAACAAGAAGAAAAGTTGAAAGAAAAAAAAAGAAGGGAAAAGAGGGGGGGGGGGGGGAATAGGAGGAAGACGAGTGAAGAAAATAAGGTGAGGCTCGCATTGCATGATCGATAAGATAAATATCTTACTCAATAGGCTGATGGAGCTTAAAATATCAAGCTTCTAAGTAATAATACAAAACATATTTCAGCTCGGACATCGAGCTTTCGTTATTTTAGTTGATTTACAAAATTGATTTTGAAAAAGTGTTCGGTGAAATAGCCGATTTATTGTCTGAGTATCAAATTTAGCTTAGGGGGGGGGGGGGTATCCAGTATACATACGTTTTTTTTACATTTTTATTATTATTAATTCATTTATTTTATTAAATTTTGTGTTGGTTTATCCCCAGAATTAGAGAAGTTTGGGATCACAGTTCCTTCAAATGAAGAACTGACTGTAGATCATCCAGTGTCACTTCCCACCCCTCCACGTGACATCCCAGGTAAATATTAAAATTCTTTCTCAAAAAGATGCAGTTACGACAAGAACATATGATTTATGATATCAGAATCAATAATGTAGGTTGCATGAAGACTGATTTTGACATTAATGATACTTATGATAGTACTATTTATAACAGCATTGGGAATGATAATAATGATATTGACACTAATAAAAAAATAAATGTATATTGAAAATGATAAGATAAATAATGTTTTATAAAGGAATGCTACAACAACAACAACAGCCACAATAATAATAATATTAATAATAATAATAATAATGATAATAGTAATAATAATAATAAGAGTAATAATGATAATAATAATAATAATGATAATAGAAGTAGTAATTGTCGTCACTGTTTTTTTTGTTATAAATTATTGTCATATTACAAGATGTGTCATGTTAGCTAGGGATTGCCTGGTTACTTGATAACTACCAAGAATTTACAGAATGATTTAAAAAGAAAGAAAAGAGTTTCACATCGAAAGTACGATCGGTTTTAACCATTGACGGTTTTGTCTTCATACTTTGATTATTGTTTACCCTACTTTTTATCATAAAACAAAAACCACGAAGCACCGTCCTAATATTGCGTCGATTGGTCCTGATTTACTTCTTTTAATTTTGCCTTTCTATTATTTGTTTACTTTTAGGCGAGGAATTAGAAGACACTGGTGCAAAAACAAAGATAGAATGCGAAAAAATGGAGACGGACTGAACGGAAATGGAAGGTCTCTTTTGTGTGCGTGGGGGTTTAACTTAATTCTATTCGATTTTTATCTTATCATATTTGAAAATATGAATTTATTAATCTAAATTTATCCCATTCTTTTTTTCCTATTTTTAGGTGGTCTGTCTATGACAGATCACCTATTGATTTCGTCAGAATTTTCTTTATTATTTATTATTTATTCTTAGCCCCTATGTTTGTCGCCAACTTTTCTCGGAATTGACTTAATCAATTTTGCTGATTTTTTCGTCATTTATAGAGTCTATCATAGAGACGGCATACGAATCTTTTGAAGGTCATATGGTCATGATGACGTCATCTACCCGCCATTTTGTAAAATTCTTCATTTCCTCATATCTTCATTATCAAATATCAAAAATTAATAATATTTACAGGACATTAACTTCATGTCAAGGGTCAACTGTCGATGTCATCAAAGGTCATGTAGAGGTCATGACGCGCGCGTACGCGCGCGTCAAAGGTAAAAAAATCGTCCAAATGACCTATAAATTTTTTTGGGTACGTTTTAGGTCATTTTAAGCATTTCAAAAATTTGCGCGCGCGCACGTATGCGCGCGCGTTTCCGTGCGTTACACCTTAACACAACGCAGAAAAACCGTTTCTTTTAATATCATTGCATTGCTAATAAAATTCTGAGCAATTTGATACCTTGATCAACCTTCTACAACCATTAATATAGAAATTAACACCCATTAAAGTTTGCAGCACGTGTGCGCGCGAGCTCTCACTATAGGCCATATATGGGCAAAAACATGCCTATTGTAAATTCACTGTAGCTCTTTAAAAAGTCCGTTGACCCCCAATTTTTTTTCATATATCGATAGAGTATGAGTTGTAGATTTGATTTCATGTCACCATTGTCCCTAAATTATATCGTGACGTCATCAAATAGGCGCCCAAACTAAAAATTTCATTTTTTTCAAAAATGACGTCATCAAATTTATGCAAATTTGGCTGTAACTTCTCGAATATAGATCATTTTTCGCCCAGATTTTGATATGTTTTAGTTTAGAATGTATTCTTTCTCCTCAGTTAACATGAATCTTCGTTTTGAGAAACGCATCATTGCGTAAAACAGCGATGAAAAGAGGCCTGTCATTTTTCCTCATTTTGCGTGTAATCTCTATGGGACATGACTTTTTCTCAAAACTAGATTCGACATTCCTCTATTTCGTGAGCCATATCTCCATTTTTTCTTGTCAGCTTTCCTTGAGCTGTTAACATGTTGTAGCTGAGATTCTGGGCTATCGGAAGTGTGCCCTTCATTTTTTGATCAGATGCCGGGATCATGCCCGTATTTCACTTGCAAAATTGGAATTGTAATTCTCAAAATTGCTTACGTGTAATCTCTATGGGGAATATCGTGGCTCAATGGATAACGCATTTGACTTGCTTTCTCGAGGGCGGAGGTTCGATTCCTGGGGTAGAAAAGATGATTTTTTTTTCATTTTTTTTTCTTTTTGCCACCTCTTACATGATCCTTTATGATAATTAAAAGGTATGAAAGTTAAAATTTAGCAAGATAAAACAGATTATAATTGTTTTTTTTCATATCACATGTATTTTGTGTGTAATCTCTATGGGACATGACTTTTTCTCAAAACTAGATTCGACATTCCTCTATTTCGTGAGCCATATCTCCATTTCTTCTTGTCAGTTTTGCCGGAGCTTTTAATATGTTATAGCTGAGATTCTGGGCTTTCGGTAATGTGCCCTCCACTTTTTGATCAGATGCGGGATCATGCCCGTTTTTCACTTGCAATATTGGAATTGTAATTCTCAAAATTGCTTACGCGCAAAGTCTATGGGAAACATTAATAATCACATTGAGCAATGGTCAAAATTTATTCTTAGGATGTCTAGAATCAAGATTATCAATCATATCTAAATTATTCATTTTATACATTAGCCGACTCTGAATGAAAAATCATGACAGACCACCTAATTCGTCCGCATGACGAATTAAATTCTAGTTTCATTTATTGTTCTCAGTATATTTATTTTTCTTCCATTAGATGTCTATAATTTCGATTTTTCGAATCAATGTGGATTAAGATTAACGGCATTTACCCAATATGCCAATTTCAATTAATATACCTTTATTTGCTACATTTCATGCATCATATGTGATTTTATGGCTTTTCCCGGGCAATCGTCACGGGTATTTTTTGAAATGTCAATTGAGCCATCTATACCCCGTCTTCATCATCATCATCATCAAAATCATCATCATCATCATCACCGACCATCATCATCATCATCATCATCATCACCCATTATCGTCATTACCATTATCATCCTCATCATCAAATTAAATTATTATTGTCATGATCATAATGATCACGATGATCATAATCAATTGCATGGTAATTTTAGTGATCAATTGTATGTTTTAGTATCACGAGCATTAGGTAGATGATTGCTGAAACTTCTTGAAACATGTACGACTTGACATGGGCGGCATCCATGGAAGAGGGAGGGGCATCTTAATTTTGTATTGCAATCTATTTATTAGAGAGATAGTCTTGACACCCCAGCCGTGACGGAAACCTTAAGACATTACCTTTGGCACACTTTGGTTTAGAATTCACATTGTAACTTTTTAAAATTTTGAAATTGTATATTGATTTCATATCATTCATTATTTTCAGATTCAGGTTTGATTTTTTTCAAATCATGTAAATATTCCTGTTTTATTGTATTGCTACAAGTTCTTGATGCTGCACAAAACTCACATTCCAAATCGATTTTCCTATTGTAGAAATGATGAATCATTGTCGTGAGAGCTTATTCATTACCCGTCCATATTTGGTGTAGCGTTGTCTTCATTATCATAATTAAAAAGCACAGCTGTGAATGACAAAATAGACAATGTTTCATGGTTTGTCAAAATTGTTCATACAGTGGAAAGCCAAGAGAGGTTTACCTCCATGTAGCAGATCAACAGGTCATGATAGTGTGTAGTTTGAAAATAACAAGTCGTGGTGTTTTCAGTATGTGGATATCGTGTACTTATTAAAGCGACATTTGGCCTACTTTTTTTATTCGTATTGTGATTTTGTTTTTTTGTTAGGCCTTATTAACTTTCATCTTTTAATCAGGAGTTTATATTCTGCCTTGAAACGTCATCAGTACTATATAACGTAGGATTCATCGCGGGAAATCTTAACGAGTTCTCAACCATTCATCAGTTCTTGGATTGAAATCCTTAAATCATGTAGATGTTCAGTTTTGCATAATATATTCAGCATGATTAGCATTTCCCCCCTTTTTATATATGAAATGCTAAAATCGATTGATCAATTGATTATTTTTATTTCTGCATTCAATGCGTCAGATAAAATATTATAGTGTTACCAGGTAACATGTACAAACGTAATATATATAGAACAAATATTGCTGTTGTATAAGCAAAAAATGTAAGCAAATTACTACATACACTGTAGGCCGAAAGTGTTCGGTAAATTTTGGAAATCTGGCAAAAAGACTAAAATATCTATGAAAGAGGAAAATTGATGTAGGCCTATTCTTTTTTTTTTTTGCTGTGTTCAATCAAATCATCCTAAAAGGTTAAAACTGTCTCACAGAGTGAGTAACTCTGTATTCATTTGTAGTGGAAATGTTTTATTTAGGCACCCTGTAGCGGTATGAAGTCCTGGCTTTAAGTTAGATCCCTGTATATCATCATTGTGGTAGGCAGATTGATGCCTTGCCTAGCTGTGGTTAGGGCTATAGAGATTTAGGGTTGTCTGGATTGATTCTATGATGGGCATGGTCTTATTAAAGTTCACTCACACTGACAATGAAGGGTGTAATAAACTAGAGATAAAACTAAGGATATCAAGTAAATTATCATGGACTTATTTTCTGGGTTTTAGATCATCTTCATTAATCAAACTACAATGCATACAGGTGCAGGGAGCAGTTGATGTTGATGAGTATGATGCATAACAGGGGCCGTGGAACGGTTTTCAAAATGGGAGGGGGGCTGACCATGCAAAAAATCACAGTCATAATTGTCATTTTTACGTTTCTGTACATGATTTTGGAAAAAAGTGGGGGAGGGGGGGGGGGGGGCTGAAGCCCCCCCCCCCCCGCTTCCGCGGTCCCTGCATAAGATTGAATGGGTTTTCTATGAATAGGTTAGCTATCAAAGAGTATATAGTTTAGCATGATGTTTGGGAAATTGAATATCGGGAACACAATGTCCAATGCATTTATGGATTATTAATAACTTAGGGGTTAGTGAGATATATGTAGATGTTTTCAGATATGCGGGTTGGATAGGAGTGGGCAGACCTGTTATACCCGCCTAAACATAATCAAAGGATGGGGGAGTTGATTATTGATATACTTGACCATTAAGATCGCTACTTGAATAGTATTTATATAATATCTTAAAATGTTTTAAGTTTATGAAACATGGGTTCAGTGTGAGCTACGTAATGTGACCACACAGCAAATACTGTGGTGTTAACCGGTGTACATAGAGAACCACACCAAGTTATTTTACACCGGTGTTGAATCGGTGGTGTTAGCTTTACACCTTTAGGTGATATTACAACACATTTTGTTGTTAAGTTTACACTCTTTGGTGTTATGTGTAATTTTAACACCTCAGGGTGTGGTCCTCTGTTAACACCAACTGGTGACAGTTTTAACACCGCAGTTTTTACAGTGCATGTACACACACGGATGGCTCTCTTTCGTAGTTTGAAGATAAATTGAGTTTAAACGAACCACAATGAGCCCAAACGGCATAGTATGTTATAAAAGGGAGGACTAACGAATTGTACAATAAGAATATATGTTTTATGAGGTAATAAATACCATACCTTTTGAAACGCACAATGTAACATGATGTATGTGTTGATTCCTGATATAAAAATTAATATGTCATCTAAAGGTTTATAGTTGTTTTATGTTGTTCTTATGGTGTGCCGTCAATATTAATGTAAATCGGTGTGTTATTGAAGTCTAAATTGCGTGAAATATGTATTTTGTATTTAGGGTAAGTTTATTGGCTTTGAACCAGTTTGATTTCACGATTTAGTATACTGTGTATTATATTAAGGTCTTTATGAAAATAGCATATGTTTGTGTCGTCGGAAAATAAGACAAATTACAAAAATGAGAAATAAAAAATTATTTTCACTATTTTGAATAAATCTTGGAAAACGTTCTGAGGAAAAAAAACAAAATTATATAAAGAAAATCATATAAGTCAAATGGTTAGCAAGGGGGGGGGGGGTTATTTGTTTAAGTAGAGACACACTGATTCCGTCAACACAAGACGATTTTCAATCTTTCATAAACACAGACTCTGCATGTGATAGTTGATGATTACGAATCTTGAATGTTAGATTTTGTGAAAACATGTAAAGCAACATCGCCACCCCTCGTCCCATTACGATCAGCCCTTATTAATTTATGATTAGGTAAACTAAACATATCTGGAGAATACAATCATGTAGCCATGTTCCGCTTAAGCAGATGATGGAAAACGGAAAGTTGTTTTAAAGGTATTGTTTAACTTTGTGAGCAGCCGATTTAAAAAATTCTCAAACCAAGATGAAACATGTGTACCAGTTCATGTATTAGAACTAATAAACCCTGAAAACAACCATTATTGAGAATGAAAAGCTACATGTAACACTACAAGGCAACTCCGATTTTGTAAATAGGCGTCTTATAGACGCCTAAATAGTACACGTAAGTGTATGGGATGAAATTAAGTTGGTGTTTCCGGTCACTTTATATTTCAATTTTTGAAGCACTAAATAATTATTTTTGAACGCAATTTTTTCTGGGCTTCATTTTTGTAACATATCACAGACACAGGTGACAAGTGTGACCTTCTAGCTCTGATTTTTTAAAAGTCAAACCAATGTTAACCAATCACTTTAACGAGTGTAGGTTTACTAAATATTCAAAATTTCTATTTATACTTCTTATATTGGCATGGATTATAGAAATAAATATCTAGAGTATGCCAAATTCGTAATTAAATTCTGAAGGAGTGCATTTGTTTTCTTGTGAATTCTCAATAACAATATCTAGAGTAAAGCCTGGTCCTGCATGGGAAGCGGAGTGCTGAGTCACTCGAATCAATTATTATTAAAGTGGAATGCGACCTTTGGAACAATGGGTTTGTGTGGAAACAGAAACAGCAATGAATAAGTTTTATAAAAGTTTGAGAAAAATCGGACAAATAATATAATAGTTACGAGCATTTGAATGTTGCGATAGAAAGAATACATAATATACTGCATAGATGTGATGAAAAGGCAGATTAAATGATAGGCCTATATATATCGATAAATAATTGGAAAGTTGTTCACATGTGACATCACACAATTCTTCGTCGCATTGCCAGTGGGAGGATCTACATTACAATAATGATCTAAACTTTAAATGCTCATTGGTATTGGTATTGGTATTTATTTTCCATATCACAATGTTAAAAAAACAATACAATGTAAATGTATGTACATAATAAAAATCGAAAGAGAGATGGCTGGATTAACCCACTCAGCTTTGTTAATGTAACAAAGCTGTTCTTCCTTGGGGTCCAGAAATATGTAACAACAGTTACTGTACATAACATATGATATAACAACAGTTACTGTACATGACATAAAATAGAATTAAACATAATAATTTAACTAAACAATAATGAAAAACAGTAAAAAGAATACAAGAGAATACATCTATACCCTATAACGCGACCCCCCCCCCCCATCCCCACCCGCCCACTTGTCGCTAGTATTTCTTTTAAAGGTCAGGGCAAGACTGAATTAACTTATTTAAATTTTTATAAAAAGTAAATAGGCTATTTGACAATTTTATTGTAGATGGTAGGTTATTATATTCTTGTGATCCTCTATATAAGAACGTTCTTCGACAGCATTCACTCTTGGGTTTGGGGATTTTAATATTTCCTTGCGATCGGAGAGAATACGAATGATTACAATATTGAAAAGACTCTGCTAAATAATGTGGGGATAAGTTATGAAGGGATTTGTATACCATTATGTTTAAATGTGATTTACGCCTTGATTTGAGAGACTGCCATCCTAGTTTTATATGAATATCATTGCTTGAAACGTGATTAAACGGATTTATTTTTAAAATGAGACGTCCGGCCCTATTTTGTAATTTTTGCAAACGTTCAGTGTGTTTTTTGCTTGCCGAATCATAAACAATATCTGCATAATCAAAAAGTGGAAGGATAATAGAATTGTAAACCATCTTCAGATTGGATTCTGATATAAAATGTCTAAGACGGGCCAGAAAGCTGACTACCTTACTAATTTTAGTGCACATTTCGTCAATGTGTATATTCCATTTTAACTTTGGATCAAGGTACATTCCCAGATATTTAACAGTATTTCGTTGATCAATACGTTTACCAGATATAGTTACATTTAAAATATCACATTTAGATAGCATTTTCCCAGTTCCAAATAACATGCAAATGGTTTTATTAACATTAAGACTTAGTTTATTACAACATAACCAGTTATGAATTTTACGGAGATCAAAATTTACATTTTTTTCAATAATATCAACATTTCTATGAGAAAAATACAACACTGTATCATCTGCATATAAATGCAATTTGCAGTTTTTTACTTGTGTTATGAGATCATTTATGTAAATTGTAAATAAAATTGGTCCAAGTATGGAGCCCTGAGGAATTCCATAGTTTATATATGATATATTTGATATTACAGAATCTATTAAAGTACACATCTTCCTATTGTACAAGTAACTTTCGAACCAGCGTAAGGCGTCCGTCGAAACACCAATTCTTGAGAGTTTTCTAATAAGTATTGTAGTATCTACGGTGTCAAAAGCTTTTTTCAGGTCGATGAACACAGCACCAGTATAAAAGCCATTATCCATTTCTTTCAACCATTCATCGGTAACTTTCAATAAAGACGTTACAGTCGAATGCTTTTCTCTGAAGCCCGACTGTTGGGGACAAAGTATATTGTATTCTTTCATGTAAGATTTCAATTGATTACTAACAAGTTTCTCAAGAATTTTCGAAACAGTTGGTAAAATTGATATCGGTCTAAAATTAGAAGGGTCATCTTTGTTACCATATTTAAATAATGGAATTACTTTAGCAATTTTAAACTGATTAGGAAAAACACAATCTAGTAGTGACTTATTAAAAAGATAAGTTAAAGAAGGAACTATAACAGCAGAAGATAATTTTAAAAACTGTGCTGTGATTCCATCAATTCCATAAGAAGATTTATTTTTCAAGAGATTTATTTCTTTCAAAACAGCTGCCTCTGATAATACTCTAAAATTGAAAGAAGATACGGCTTGATATTCTTGATTAGATATGGATTCATTTGTAATAGGAATTGTGGATGCTAAATAATTTCCAACGTTTGCAAAATACTCGTTAAATTTTTCACTTTTTTCGAACAAAGTTTCACTATCTCTTTGAAATGTATTTTTATTACTATTGGTGCGAGGTAATAAAGATGTCAATACTTTCCAGGTGTTACCAGAGTTTTCTTTTATTTTCAATATCTTTTCGGAATAATATTTTTTCTTTCTTTTCCTTATCTCAAAAGTAACATTATTTCTCAGTTTTCTGTATTCTTTCATCATTGTTTCATCTTTATTTTTCCAAGCTTTTCGCTTTAATTTATCTCTTTTTCTTATCAATTCAAAAATATATGAATTCATCCATGGAGACTTCTTATTACTAATTTTCTTGCTCTTGATAGGCATATGCTGGTTAACAACATTCATAAGTAAAGCCTCCCATTTACTGACTGCTTCACTGATACACGTACAATCAAGAATTTCATGCCAAGGTTGATTACTTAAATCATCTAAATAAGATTCTAAATCAAAACCAGAAAATTTTCTATAATTAATAACTCGAGAAGAATTTTCAGTCTTTGACTTCCATATTAAATAACTTAAAGAGTGATCACTCATTCCAACATGCAAAACACCATGTGATTTTATTTTCTCAATTGAGTTAGTTAACATATGGTCAATGAGTGTCATTGTTTTTGCTGTAATCCTGGTATAATCTGTTGTATTAATTTGCTGTAATGAAAATAAGTTATGTATATCACTTAAACGGTTTGAATCGGACGATCCAGATATTTTCAGTAAATCACAGTTTGTATCTCCCATGACAATGATTGAATAATTAAAAGTATCCAAGAATGATAACAAATTTTCATATTGAAGATATAAATGAACATTGCTATTAGGTGGTCTATACCAAGTAAGAAAAATGATTGGGTTAGAGAATTTTGGTCGAATAATTAATGGGATGATTTCTAAGGAATTTACAACATCATATTTAATAAGTTCAAAAGACAAAGAATTACGTATATACACGGCCACTCCACCACCATTCCTATTTCTGTCTTTTCGAACAAGGTTAAAATTATCAATATTTAGTTCACTGTCAAAAATAGAATCATCAAGGAATGTTTCATTTAATGCAAGAAGATGAATATCGTTACTATGTAAAAACAATTTGATTTCATCTATATTACGGAGAAGACTCCGGACATTAAGATGAGCAAATTTAAGGCCTTTTCCTTTCAAACAGTCAACATTTAAAGGATTTTGAACATTCATTACATGGGTGGAATCATAATCAGATATATCATGAACATTTTGAATATCATTTAAAAAGTCATCATCAATACCAAAGAAGGGTAAGTGGTTAAAAAGACATTTCGAACATTCCCAATTAAAGAAATGGTAAGAAGGATCGTTGTAAGTTTTAATACTTATATCAGTGCAACATATATGAACCCACTTTTTACACTTTGTGCACTGTAATGCCCTATGGTTATTTTTTACAATTTTAAGGCAACTTACACATGAAAAGGTCCTAACCATTTAACAATGCAAATATATATATATATCTAAAGTAACTTAAAAACAACAACAACAAATTACAGGATTAATTGGATTTTAATACAATTAAAGAAGAATGCACCAATGCATAAAAAGTCATTAGTTATACTGAATTAAGCATGACAATCATTCGGAAAAGGATTTATATCAAGTCCAATTCACTCTCTTCTTTGATGACACGTTTAATAGTCTTTCCTCCACTCGCTGGGAGGAGAGCTATAATTCGTCCGTCGGAAGTCCAGGCAGCTAGGACTTTTGTCATAGCTTTAGTCTTTTTCAGAAGCTCTGCATTTTGCTTCGTTAGATCTTCGTCGATTCCTAGTTTTTTTCCTTTGAGGTTACGACGTTTTGATAGAATGAGACTACGAGTCCGATAGGAGACGAACTTTGCTATTATGACCCGTGGCCTAGTCAAAGACTTGCTGCTGCGAGTCACTCTACTTGATTGCGAGTCTGACGATTTCTTTGTGCTCAGACGATGTGATCTTTCAATGTCATCCTTGGGTATTGAGAGATTCAAATTTTCACGAGCAAGTCTGCAGATAAGGTCATCGGTGTCCTCTCCTTCGGATTCGGGGATGCCATAAAAGCGTAGACAATTACGCCGACTGTATTGTTCTTGGTCATTCGCTGTCCGTTGAAGCATACGAAGAGATTCACGTTGACCGTCGATGGTGTTTGATAGGGTAGCGATCTCTTTGTCCTTAGTTGCAAGCTTACTTTCGAGGTCCAGTAATCTTCCTTCGCTCTCTTCAATTCTGCCGATGATCTTGTTAAATGCATCTTCAACGGCTTCACGCACTACCTGGCGAATTGTATTGAGAAACTTATCACCATTCATGTAGCTCTTAATTGCATCGTCGGTAATCGATTCGATTTTCTTTTGGGTCAAACCTTCTGGCATGTTGATAGGTGATTGTGAAGTAAAACTGTAAATAGAAGCTGTTGGACCCTGGGTTTCAAATCTGCACAGTGTATAGGCCTTCTGTACGATAAGTGTGGTAACAGGCCAAAAAGTTCATAAAAGTTAATAAAGGTAAAGAAAAATGTAGAATACTTGCTCAGGTTAAGCAATGCGTTTTGACGAAAAGTATATAGGATGGCAAGATATGACACGATGATAACATTCACATTGCGATAAGTAGTGCAATACTTGTATAGTGAAGAATATCAATAAAGAATGATAACTTTCACTTTGCGATAAATCAATGTAGTATAATGACGAATATCAATAAAGAATGAAGTCCATACTCCAAAGAACGGTGGTATATAAATCGGAGATAATCAGATGGTGTAGAATATATTTTGATGCATTCTCCAAAAATAAAGTATGTCTCGTTAAAGCATGTTGTTAATGAAGTTCAAGACGTGAAAGCCGAAGCATAACAAAAATATTTGTCGAAATCAGAACAATCCACCAAAAGCATCAATGAAATAGTTTCACTTCACAAAAATACTCCAGATATATTAAAGATGATTATAAAACACAAAATAAACTATCCTGGTCTCAAGATGCATATCAGGAAAGGTGATTTTCGACGATTTTTAACTCCAAATTCTGACAACTCTTGAATATACGTCTTGCTCGAACGGGGCGCCCTCTAGTCATAACCTTCTTATTATCTATTCAATTTTTCTTAAACTTTTGTTGATCTGTTCTTTGTTTTTTTTGTTTTTGCACAAGCTATCTTTTTCCAAAGGTTTGATTTTCCTTGAAGTAAAGTACTCATTTTGTTCTTGGTTAATAAAAGCTTAGAATGTCTAGTTTTCTGGTTGAAATATCACATGTTATTGGCTAGCGTTTTGGGCTCGCATTATTCGATTGGTGAAATATGTATCCTATTAATCAATCACAAAATGCAATCCTAGCCATGGCGTGTTTTCCTTCAGCAAGAATTTATCCACAATGTGCTGCACTCAACCCAGGTGAGGTGAATGGGTACCCTGCATGATTCATTCCTTGAATGCCTACTCAACAAAAACTGTGGTGTTAACCGGTGTACATAGAGGACCACATCAGTTGTTTTACACCGGTGTTTAATTGGTGGTGTTAGTTTTACACCCATAGGTGTTATTACACATGTACAGAATGGCAAATTGAAAGTGTACCGTCAACCACATCCGCTTTTGGAATGTAATTGTTTTCTTCTAAATAATGTTTCATAATGTACATTATGAACTGCGGTAGTTTGTCAATCAGTTCATGATTATTTACATATGAATATTTCCTGGAATTTTATATTCATCATTTCCTGGTTATGGTCACATTTTCCCCAGAAAATATGTAAAGAAAAAAGAAAATTTTAAAGTCATCCAAAAGTGCTTCCCAGCCATACAAAACATGCAAAATGAAACACATAAATCGAGTAATGTATTAAACTTTAATGATTTTCAGAAAAGTTTTAAATTGTTAGATTTCTTTTTCCTCCAGTTACAAAATATGGAACGTATTGCCCACGCATGGATAATCAGGACTATCTCAATTGCTGATGTCAGAAATGATTTGCATAGAATGTGGATTTAAGTGCTTATCGACGTCTGCCACGTCAGAACAGTATAACATTTTAAATTTGAAAATACATTCATTAGAATTTCTTTTGTTTCTGTTGTTACGCTTCTTCTGCTTAATACACTCTTTGTTCTGACAGGAATTACTTGAAACTTATGATGATTGTGCTCTCTCGCGTCGTCCGTGTATGTAAATGTACAAAAATGTTTCTGAAAGGATATTGCATGAAAAATGTAATTTCTGGTATTTTTAAGTCAATATAAGCGTAATACGTAATTCAAATTTACTTTTTGATACAAAGAGTAGAATTCACTGAGCAAAATGCTAAAAATCTCATCAAAATCGAATAACAAATAACAAAGTTATTGAATTTCAAACTTCAGCAATATTTTGTGAAAACAGTCGTCATGAATATTCATTAGGTGGGCTGATAATGCCACATCTCCACTTGTTATTTTGTATTTTATCATATGAAATTAGGTTTATTCAATTTTTTTCCTCCAAGAACTAGAAAAATTGGATTGACAACTGATTTAGTGCATTAGATATTTATTGCTGCAACTTATTTCATTATAAGGGGACATATTATTCACACAAGTGTGAAATAATGTAAAAATATTAGATTTTATGTAATAACAAAAGAAAACGGGACGTGGAGATGTGACATCATCAGCCCACCTAATGAATATTCATGACAACTGTTTTCACAAAATATTGATAAACTTTATAAACTACAATAACTTTATTATTTGTTTTCCGATTTTGATGAAATTTTCGGCATTTTGCTCAGTGAATTCTACTCTATGTATTAAGATATAAATATTTTCAGCCCGGACCATCCCTTTAATTGATCAGACATGAAAACCACATTCCGGTTCGACCGTTTTGCGCGTAGATTTCATAGGTTCTCATAAATTATGAGTATAGTTTTAGTAATGAATTCTATGTTCAATTCTCAAGAAATTTATTTTGATTGCTCTTAGAAACGCAACTTTTATACTCCATTTTTACACAAAGTCCTTACCATTGGGGTGCCACACCCTCTCCCGTTCGATCGCTTCGGTATCTCACGCTTTCAAAAATATTGTGCCCCCTTCGGGATTTTGCCCCCCCCCCCCAATACTGAAAGTGTTCCGGCGCGCCTGCACATGTACAACACCTTTGGTTGTTATATTTACACTCTTTGGTGTTATGTTCAATCTCTAGGGTGTAATTTTATCACCTCAGGGTGTGGTCCTCTATTAACACCAACTGGTGTCAGTTTTAACACCACAGTTTTTACAGTGCAGGCAGCCCAGCTAAAGCCTGGGTAATAATAGCAGGGCCCGCTGGGAGGAAAGTTTTCGGATCTGAAGTGGCTACCCTGGGTAAATATATACCACTATTATTAATATTATTATTTTCATTATCATTATTATCATTATAACCATTATTATCATTATTCTCGAAACTTCTCATGAGGATGCCCTTTTAACAGTAATTAGCACCATAATTGACCAAAAAGCGAGTTTCACAACTTCAGATTTGAAAATGTTTCCAAAGCGCTCGCTGAAAAAAATGAAAGCTAAATATCATATTTATCAATCAGAAATCATTTTAAAAAGGCTGTGCTCAACTTCATTACTACAAAACACACTTTTACTTTACGCAGAATCTGATAGTCTCATGGTGAAAATATCAGTTTGCACCAAAATGCCCATTTTGACATTTAAGTGCCCTTTTTTGGCTTTGCCCCAAACGAAAATACATTCCGCCGCCGCTGCGACCAACCAAATGATACAATGGATTGAACGATTTCAGCAGATATAAATTGTAATTAACTACATAGAGCTTATTTAGACCTGCTTGTTCCAAACAAAATCCGATAATATTAGACTATTTGACTAAATAAGATGAAAATATAGACCCTTTATGAGGTGGTATATTTTCAACCAATATCAAAGAATATCTTCAAATTAAAACAAGCAATTACAATGATTTTTTTCTTCACTTTTCACCTAAATTTCACCTTTGACAAAACTCATCATCAAATAGCATCTCTTCATTTTTCATGTTTTTTACAAGTTTGTTTCAAGGCAAAACAATCCACCGTTTCCGTCCGTATGTCAGCATTGATTTTGTCGTTTATGATAGGATTTCCCACGATCAGCACTGTTGTTGTAATCATTATGGCTGAAAAAAATCATTAGAAAACTGATATTGCAATAACGCTCTTTTCCAAATAAACACAGAAAGTGG
The DNA here is from genome assembly GCF_018143015.1 of Lytechinus variegatus. Classification (NCBI taxonomy): domain Eukaryota; kingdom Metazoa; phylum Echinodermata; class Echinoidea; order Temnopleuroida; family Toxopneustidae; genus Lytechinus; species Lytechinus variegatus. The sequence continues at coordinate 40,868,988 of NC_054744.1, read as the reverse complement.
CATTTCACTCCAACTAGATATTCTAGGCGTAGCATAAATTAAAATCTTAAAACCACTATACAGGGGAGGGTCATTTGGGTCCCGTCCGAAGACTAAAAGAACAAAACAAAAACACACGAGGAATTACACCGCTTTATTTAGGTAGGATATTGTGTCATCATCAACACTGCCCTATAGGTTCAAGTGTTAACCCTAATTACCCGTTGTGCTATTTCAGATAAGTTTTCCCCAAAAATATCTTGCAAATTAGTGTATGAAATTTCGTTTATGCTTTTAACTCACTTTGAATAGTTAAAGAATGCAGAGGTTTTTCATATTAATTTTTAAATTTCTTACAAAAATCTACAATACATTGTCAAAACACAATTAATTTGTTATGTAATTTATTGTTTTCTGAATTTCTTATGCATTCTAGTGGGGGGTTACCTTTCGTTTTTTATTTTTTTTCGATGAACTTTGCCGGGGACTCTTATGTGATAAAAAAAATGATGTTTTAGAAAAATGTAAAATAATCCATTTAAGCCAGAAAAAGCAAAAATAATATATGGCTTTTTACATAAAATCACGTTTTTGAGCAAATTGATTCTGACGTACTTTTTACAAAATGTTACGTAATTTCGGAAGCTATATTATACCCGTGCATCACAAAAGATGCGCCAGACTTGAAATTAAAAAGTCAGTGAGCGGCAGTGTAGTCACGAAATTTGTCAAGGAAGGAGGGGATGGGGTGTTGCCCCCTTAAATAAGGTTTAGAGCCAGATGTGTAGAAATAATCAGATGAATTGCTTTCTTTAAAAAAAATCACGTGCTCACCACATTACGTCATGTTATTTTTGTCATATTATGATTGCATGATTTCGAAATTTAATAATTTTATATTATGATTTTGTGACAAATAAAGTCAAACATAATTTCCATCAGGGATCTCGAAAGATTTCTTCTTGATTTTTAGAAAAGTGAAAAGAAGGGAGACGAAGGGGGAATGAAAGGAAGGGGGGAAAGAGAGAGAGAGAGAGAGAAGGGAAAGGGATAGAGAGGAAAATAAAGGAACGCGAAGGGTAGAATAAATAGAAATAGAAGCGCAAGAAAGAGTAGAGACTTGAAGAGAGGACAGATATCTGACAAGGAAGGATCGAGGAAGTTAAAAAGGAATAGCATCTGCCCATTAGATTAGGTTGATATAATAAAGGAGTTAACTGGGAGGCGAGGGTCCTTAGCGCCCCCCCCCCCCGAAAAAAAAAAGAAGAAGAAAAGCTACAGCCACGACTGTTTCAGAAACTGATTTTGAATTCTCTTTTTTTGTCACATCATGGGCACTGACGAAGAGTGTGACTTCACCTTTCATTTTTGAGAGCTATGCTCCTTTTAAATCTATGATTTTATTTCTTCGGCATTTACTATACCATTTATGATTATTTTATTCCTTATGCCGAAGCAGACTATTTCTATTCTATATATATATATATATATATATATATTTTTTTTTTTTTAAGAAGTGCACACCTAGTTACCAATTATGCACATAGAATTTCCATTTGTTATTTTGAAAGCAGCATAAGAGAGCAATGTAGATTAAATGCCTTGCTCACGGGCATAGGTGCCGCAGCCGGGGATCGAATCCCGGACTTTGTATAGCCAGGCCAGGCCCCTTAGACCACTCGGCCACGGCGCACCGCCACTCACTGGAAGTGCGCCATCTTTGTCAATTATCGACGAATGCATTCCGTTCATCGTATTACCGAGACGCTGGCTGGTTGCTATGACTGATGTTTTATGTTATTTTTTGAGAATTAGAGGTAACTTTTAGTTAAACTGATATACGATATGAATTGATTCTGATGTCAGGGTATATATAAAAGAAAAAACAGAGGTCGGACTTGCTTGATATTTAAACCAACCGTGCTTGATTCGTACATAAATCTAATCTCGGTCCGACACGTTGATTCTTGAGTGTGATCTAACCCAGGGAGCTGCGCCCGCTTCGCTCGCGGGCCGGAGCTCCCTCGGACTTAACCCAGGGAACTCCCGCCCACTACGCACTCACACAACATGCGAGGTTAGTAATACTAACCTCGCAAAACGCATGTGGTTTCATAGTGGACTTTGACGTTTTCATTCATCACACGAATGTGAGGGAATAAAAAACGCCAAACGTTTCAGTATTTCTCCACTCCACTAATGATTTCTTTTTAATAGTTTTAGTTTTTTTAAAAAAATGAATTGGAAATTAAAACTGTTTTTATCGCTTACCTCCAAGTCTCAACCAGGATACTCCGTTCGATCCGTCCTTAATACTGCGGTGGAAAGTACGCAAACAACAATCGAAAAGCAATTTTTCGTATCGAACATTCTCAATTCAAGTCGTCAGCGCGTAATAGGAAATTGTACCAAAAATCAACAGGTTGCATCTCATGTATATACTTATTGGTAAAGTACGCCATCTTTTGACAAGATGATGATGAAAGTGGATTGAACGAGCAAGAAAATAATGCTGATCGCCTAGAATGCAGCTAGCTTGCAACACCGTAAACAAAGGTACGGTAGGCACTTAAGAACCAAGTTTGAAAGGACACTCGTAAAATTATGTCACTCTCGCGATGAATATTCATTAGATCCTGGTCGTGCATGTTCAATACAAACTCTCTGCATGCATGCACTCGGTGTGTATTGAACACGCACGACCACGATCTAATGAATATTCATCGGCGAGAGTGACATAATTTTACGAGTATCCTTTCAAACTTGGTTCTTAAGTGCCTACCGGCTTGGTGAATAATATCGCGCGCCCTCTTTAGGCAAAAGTTGATATCAACGCTGATCAAGAGGCATCTACGTGAAGATCACGAAAAATGCTCTTATTTTATTAAAACAAACAGCAAAGAGAATTCAACAAACGATCCATATGGTTCGGTAAGTGTTATAGAAAAATTATACTTCATAGCTATGATGTAAAGTCATAGTTATTTATAGTAAAAATGGTGTGAAAGATTTGCGTGCACCAGGTGTATATGAATCCTTCACACACGAGACGATTTGAAACCATGAGTGCCCACTACGCGGGCGGGAGCCCAGGATCTTACGTGCAATTTACCATACCTCACGGAGAAGCATGAAGTATGGTCAAAATAATTCTCCGAATATATACTTAACATAAATCAAGCACTTACCACGATTATATGGATGAAGGTCTAACGAGTGGCAGTTTCCCAACATTGAGGCACAGACTGGAACCTCAAAAAAACGAAGAAGTTCTGTCGCGGTAGCTCCCCTTCTTTCAGAATTAAAAACAAAATGGCCGATTCGCGCATGCGCCCAACAGCCTGGGTACCGGTCTCGATCGGCCATTTTGTTTTGAATTTTGAAAGAAGGGGAGCTACCGCGACAGAACTTCTTCGTTTTTGTGTCACCTGCGAAGCAAAGTGAGACTATAGGCGCCGCTTTTCCGACGGTGTCGTCAACATCAAATCTTAACCTGAGGTTAAGTTTTTGAAATGACATTATAACTTAGAAAGTATATGGACCTAGTTAATAAAACTTGGCCATAAGGTTAATCAAGTATTACTGAACATCCTATTAGAGTTTCATGTCACATGACCAAGGTCAAAGGTCATTTAGGGTCAATGAACTTACATGTAGACCATGTTGGAGGAATCAACATCGAAATCTTAACCTGAGGTTAAGTTTTTGAAATGTCAACATAACTTAGAAAATATATGGACCTAGTTCATGAAACTTATACATAAGGTTAATCAAGTATCACTGAACATCCTGCATGAGTTTCACGTCACATGACCAAAGTCAAAGGTCATTTAGGGTCAATGAACTTTGGCCGAATTGGGGATATCTGTTGAATTCCCATCATAACTTTGAAAGTTTATGGATCTGATTCATGAAACTTGGACATAATAGTAATCAAGTATCACTGAAAATTTTGTGCAAGTTTCAGGTCTCATGATTAAGGTCAAAGGTCATTTAGGGTCAATGAACTTTGGCCGAATCGGGGGTATCTGTTGAATTACCATCATAACTTTGAAAGTTTATTGGTCTAGTTCATTAAACTTGGACATTAGAGTAATCAAGAATCACTGAACATCCTCTGCGCGTTTCAGGTCACATGACCAAGGTCACAGGTCAATGAACTTAGGCCAAATTGGGTGTATCTGTTGATTTACCATCATAACTTTGAAAGTTGATGGATCTGATTCATGAAACTTGTACATAAGAGTAATCAAGTATCACTGAACATCCTGTTCGAGTTTCAGGTCACATGATCAAGGTCAAAGGTCATGTAAGGTCAATGAACTTTGGCCATGTTGGGGTTTTTTGTTGAATAACCATCATATCTCTGTAAGTTTATTGGTCTAGTTCATAAAAAGTGGACATAAGAGTAACCATGTATTACTGAACATCTTTTGCGAGTTAGAGTAGTATTCAAAGTCAACACTGCTGCTATATTGAACCGCGTGATGCAGGTGAGATGGCCAGAGGCATTCCACTTGTTTCAAGGTTCCAGTCTGTGCCTCGATGTTGGGAAACTGCCACTCGTTAGACCTTCATCCATATAATCATGGTAAGTGCTTGATTTATGTTTTAATTATATATTCGGAGAATTATTTTGACCATACTTCATGCTTCTCCGTGAGGTATGGTAAATTGCACGTAAGATCCTGGGCTCCCGCCCGCGTAGTGGGCGGGAGTTCCCTGGGTTACCTCGGACTGGGTTAGACTTAGAGTCACTCAAGTTACGTATTGCGAGGTTATAATATACTATACCTCGCACCACCAACGTGTTTACATAATGGTAATGGATTTTAGAATTGTGGCTTTTTCTGGTGAAAAGCATTCCATTTTCAATTTTTAACATATTTTTTAATACAAAAAGGACATAAAAAAGAGCAAAATCGCTAACCTTAGCCTGGAAAGCATATCATAACCCACTCACACAACATGCGAGGTTAGTAATACTAACCTTGCACAACGCATGTGATTTCATAGTGGACTTTGACGTTTTCATTCATCACACGAATGTGAGGGAATAAAACACGCCAAACCTTTTAATATTTCTCCACTATGTTAATCTTGTAATTCTACATTCATATTTTAAGTTAATTTTAAAAAGGAATTATTTATAAAAGTGTTTTTGTCGCTTGCCTCCAAATATCAACCGTTCAATCCATCCTTAGTTATCCTTAATACTGTGGTGGAAATTACGCAAACAACAATCGGAATTCAATTTTGCCTATCGAACATTCTCTATTCAAGTCGTCGGCGCATAATAGGAAATTGTACCAAAAATCAACAGGTTGCATCTCATGTATATACTTAGAATCTATAGGTAAAGTATGCCATCTTTTGACAAGATGATGAAGAAATTGGATTGAACGAGTAAGAAAATAATGCTGATCGCCTAGAATGCAGCTAGCAGTACAAGCTGCAGAATCGTAAACAAACCGGCTTGTGAATAGTATCGCGCGCCCTCTTTAGGCAAAAATTGATATCCACACTGATCCAGAGGCATCTATGTGAAGATCACTAAAAAATGCTTTTATTTAAAAAAAGCAAAGAGAAGTCAACAAACGATCCATATGTTTCGGTAAGTGTCATAGCACAATTAGAATTCTTAGCTATGATGTAAAGTCATAGCTATTTGAGCTAAAAAGGTGAGAAAGATTCACATGTACCAGGTGCATATGAATCCTTCACACGCGAGATGATTTGAAACCATGGGTGATCATAACCCACTCACACAACATGCGAGGTTAGTAATACTAATCTCGCACAACGCATGTGATTTCATAGTGGACTTTGACGTTTTCATTCATCACGCGAATGTGAGGGAATAAAACACGCCAAACCTTTCAATATTTCTCCACTATGTTAATCTTGATCGTATGATTGAAGTTCATTTTAAAAAGGAATTGGAAATTATTTATAAAAGTGTTTTTATCGCTTACCTCCAAATATCAACCAGGGTACTCCGTTCGATCCGTCCTTAGTTATCCTTAATACTGCGGTGGAAATTACGCAAACAACAATCGAAATTCAATTTTTCCTATCGAACAATATCGATTCAAGTCGTCGGCTCATAATAGGAAATTGTACCAAAAATCAACAGGTTGCATCTCATGTATATACTTATAGGTAAAGTACGCCATCTTTTGACAAGATGATGATGAAAGTGGATTGAACGAGCAAGAAAATAATGCTGATCGCCTAGAATGCAGCTAGCAGTACAAGCTGCAGAACCTTAAACAAAACCGGCCTGTGAATATCACACGCCCTCTTTAGGCAAAATTTGATATCCACGCTGATCAAGAAGCACCTACGTGAAGATCACGAAAAAATGCTTTTCTTTTATTAAAAAAACAGCAAAGAGAAGTCAACAAATGATCCATATGGTTTGATGTCATAGCACAATTAGAATTCTTAGGTATGATGTAAAGTCATATTTGTTTGAGCTAAAAAGGTGTGAAAGATTCGCGTGTACGAGGTGCATATGAATCCTTCACACGCGAGATGATTTGAAACCATGGGTGATCATAATCTTGTTCATGGAATGAGTGCTGGAAAGTGGCTTCGAATGTCTCTTCCACAGAAAATAAAAGAAAGGTCGTTAGTGGTACTAGTAATAGCTTGTCGGTATTTTTAATTTAACAAGATTCTTCATTTCATGATTCACTTACATTGTATGCGCAATGCCAATGATTTTTTGATAAAACAGTCAATAGAGACCAATGAATGCATTAACTTTAAAAATGTACTTTTTATATTATTTTTGCTGACTGTAAAATACTTTTTGGAAAATATTCAAAGCGATGACAAATTAAACAAAAAATATAGAAAATTCTTTGTACCTTGAATGAAGCCCCACAAGTGCTACCGTTTGTTTGTCAATCAATGTTCCACCAAAGTCTTTTTACAGTAAATAGAGTGGACTCTGCTCCCTCTTTAGGAGAAGAAATCGGAATCCGCGAGTGACCTCTAATGCTCGTCAATGTTTCTGAGTTTAGATATTAAATTAAGTCTGTTGATTTTTCATCAAAACCTTCGGCTTCACCAATATTTTTATCAAATTTTTGTTTTGCTTTTGATACAGCCAACTTATTGTGAGGGTGAACTTTCTCAAGAAATTCTTTATAATTTCATGAAAAAGGGAAATAGCCATCCCATAGTGTTAGGATATGGAGAGGTGGGGGGACCCAATGTCTGCACGCTTGAGCAGGTAAAAACATCAACATTTTGTCTTGGTTTTCTACACATTACCTACTCTCAAAACAATTTATGAAATATTGATTTCAGAGTTCCTTATTGCTACCTTGCCTGGACAAAGGCAGACAAACAAACCTGTCTGGGGCTGGTAACACAAAGCTTAGCAAAATCGTATGACATTTTTTATGATTGATTGCATTGACTGCAATGTGCAATTAATCATGAAAATCAAGTTTAAAGAGAAATGCCAGCAGTTGCAGTAAACACTGATTTCATAAGAAAGTCTGTAAAACCAGGCTTAATTGTCAGTATATCATTGAGGAACTAGATCTGGTACAGTTACATAAACTGAACTTTGTGAAATCTTGAAATCTACGCTGAAAAATGTTCACACCGAAGATCACCAGCACAGATAGGCACACGTGGGACAGTGTATTGTTATTGCTGAAATAAAGACCCGACGGAAGTGACCTAATCTGCGCTTATTTTGCTTATTTCTCAGCAATTACACAATTTCCTCCAGAATCATTTGGCACATATTTTTTATCAATACAAACAGACACTTCGGTGGTCATTATATGAGATTCTGTAAAAAGTCATTTTGAGATCGTTACCAATACTGGAATTTATCTTTAAAGTTCAGTCGCTAACATTTGTGTATGGGACCCTGGACATACAACAACTGACTATATGTCCAAAACTAAAATTGAAATGATAAGATTGTTGTTTAAAGAGAGCACACATGTGCGAGACAATACTTTTCAATTGTAATACAATGCTGCACAAAAAAAAGCATAGTCTATAGAATTTTTAACCATTTGAATGATTTTTCTATACTTTCAGGGTTGTTTTCTTTTCTTCTCCTGTTTACTTGTAGATGAACTTTCAGTCTTACACTAACTTATTGGATGGAGAGTAAGGAGAGGCTATTGATGATATCAAATTCCTGGACGTCTTTTGACAGCTGCTAGCATGGGTCACGGGGCTAGTACCAATGTGAAGAAGGTTGCCCTAATCAAAGATCAAGGGCCAGAGGACTCTGATGAATCCAGACCAGTGTAGGTTATTTTTTGTATTCATTGTGCATATATGCCAAGTTAAAAGATGGGTGACATAAAACTAATTTTGCCCCAAATGGATTTCAGATTTTTATCTATTCCTGATTGAAAAACATTGTAATTTAGAAAGCACTGTACAATTTTCCTTCATGATGTAAAATGAGTAGAGCAATATATACAGGACAATGAATTTTCAAAATATTTGATTCATTCCTCAGATTGATTGGCAACACCAGTTTTATTCTTTCTTTAATCAATATTTCCTAAACATTTTATGAATAATTAATAAATACATAGAATTTTTAGGAAGATAAACAAAATTGTGTGTGCAATTTGTTTAGTATTGCACAAAAATACTGATGTAATGAGATTTGGCAGTTTGTATGATTCTTCAAGTGTATTCTTTATGGCTGTGCATATGAAAAAAAAAAGATTGGACAATATTATAAAAGTATGCTTTGAAATTCGCATGTTTTTTTATTCTTTAATACAGATGGACAAGATCAAACTCAGATGGCTGCATCGTAGAGAATCTGAATTCCAGTAAAACCAAGGTATGTAATACTGTACATTGTTTGCTTATGGCTGGGATAGGGTACATTTTTAGTGTGAAATATGAATGTGAGATCGGTTAAGAAAAGTTTGTCTCTTTTGTAACATATTTATATACCGCTCATAATTTGCATGGCTATTCATGTTTAAACAAAGCTAAAAATGTTTGAAAAAATCACTTTATCCTAGGCTAGTAAATGTTGATATTATTAAATCTCTGCTTTATGTGTATTCAATATTAAATTCAAACAGAAAAATATTGGGGAAACATGATACAAACTTGTACTAAATGATGTCTATTTTTTAAATGTAAAACGTATAATGTAAATAAGGGAGGGTATGATATGTCCCTCTCATTTTGTTTGTATTGTTTTATTTTTAACGAGATTTTTTAAAATTTTCCCCACTTTTTATGTCATATCAACAAAACTACATGTAGCAAGTTCTAAGCAAATGCGTTGGCTAGGCTTTATGGAAGTCATATCGTAGTTATAATTAATCAAAGACTGCTTTTCTTGATATGGCCCAATACCAAACATAGTTTAATTCCTCAGTAAACATGGAGCATTGTTGTACCCCACTGTGAATCAATTACGGAATTCATTTCTGTCAAATTGAAATACTCCACGTTTCATGAAATGAATTACAAAAGAAATATTCTGGTAGTTAGTGCATGGCCTAGATTACCTCATTTGCTTGTGAGTTCGGATATAATTGTTCTTTGAAAGTTTATAGAAGCTTTGAAATGTGATTTTTTTTTTCTTGTTTCAAATCTGAAATTTTTGTTGTTATGCTTGTCTCATAAGTTCATTATATATAGTTCCAGTAGTAATGAATTCATCATTATTGCATTGGAAAAGATGCCTTGCTGGATTGCCATGCTTATTTTTTCAATCTTTCAGCAATACCACATACATATTTTCTGCCAGAATCATGTTGGACTTTTATTTACCGGTATGCATACAAACACATAGACAGCCAATTTATCATATTTTGTCTGAACATATTTTCACTTTGTTTCTGTAACTTGTATTCATGTTATTTTTTTTTCAATGTTTTTAATTCAATTTGATGTTTGGTTGACCATTGCCCTTAGTGAAATGCTGTCTATTAGTATTCAAAATATATGCAGTGAAATAAAAAGTGGATCGTACTTCAAAGTCAATTTTTACGATATATAAGTGACAAATTGTAACAATGTCCGTCCACCCAATGTACTGCTTGCAATACTATGAATAATGTTGTGTGATTCTTTCTGTATTACAGGTAGATTTACTAGATCAACAGGTCTCTGAGTATAAAGAATTATTCAGGACATCAGAGCTTAAATTAGAAGAAACAGTGGACAGAGCCAATACTCTAGAAAAACAGGTGGGTTTTATCTGATGCCTTTCAGAATCATGTTCAGTTTGTGATTCAAAGTTCATTTTTGTGTAAACATCACTTATTGCACAATTATATATTTTGATGTAAAGCCAATTCTGAAGGCTCTGTTATTAAGTTGCTCTAACTGTTATGAATAATTTTACAAACACTGGCCCATATTTGAACTCCAGTTTAAATTAAGCCCTGGTTTGAAAATGTGGTTTATCCATGAAGTTACACCTGACTTCAGAATGCGGGCCAATGGGGTTATGAAGTGCCAAAAGTGATAGAAGGCCAAAGCTGTTCCTAACAATTAAATGAAGTACGACTATAAAAACGTCAATTAATTACAGAAAATCAAAGTTTGTGTTATTCTTATATTGTTATATTGTAATGGTTATCAACATCAAAATATTTCAACTTCAAATAATTCATTATGAAATACGATAGTGCAACCCACTTGAGTTACCATTATACAAGTGTAGATACATGTATTTGTGAAGTTGTTCATAAATCTCCAAGCAGCTTTATGAAATGCCTCTTCCTACATGTAGGTATTATACAAAGCTTTTTCAATCAAACATTGCCAATACTTTTCTGTTTACCTGTTATGCTTTGAATAAGATTTTCCTGTTCTAACATACAGATAGTGGGAGAGAATTTTCTCCCAACCCTCATCAAACATTGACATATAATCAACTCTGAATTCAGATTCTTTAAACAAAAAAATTATCCTGCAAAATTTGCATTATTTTTTTCTTATTGGTGTAAATTATTGAGAATTTAAACTACCAAACAGCTATTTGAAACATACCTTGTACTCAAATACAGATTCCTGAAGATCCCAGTACTATCATTGAAAATATCATCCAAGTTTAATGGGTCTAGTCTATGATATAGGTGTACTATCAGATCTGTTCTTATTTTGTATTTTTACCAAAGCTTGCGGAAGTAGAAGGAGTAAACTTTGAGCTGACGGACACAGTAAGTGATCTTCAGCAGCAACTAGAGTCTCTTCAAGCTAACTCCGGGTCAGAGGTCAACAGACAGCTAGAGGAGGAATTGACTACTAGCATTCAGGTAAAAAAAAAAATATTTTCTTTGTAATTTTGTTAATTTATTAATTACCAATTCCTTCTTTCATTTGTTGGATTTTATCCATACATTCATATCATCATTATTCATCCAAACCTTCGTATCACTCAATTCTTTTCTTCTCCTAATTTTGATTTTGTTAATTTATTAATTACTAGCTCCTTCTTTCATTTGTTGGATTTTTATTTGACCTATTCATTCACATCATTCGCAGTCATCCTAACAGTCATGTCACTCATGTTTTGCAGAAAATGAAAGTACAAGTCCTATTTTATACAAAATTAAATTTCTAGGCAGCAGTTTATTTTAGTTTCTGAGATATGTTGGGATTTTCATGGTAATGCCATACAAATTTTTGATAAAATGCGAAAATCCTAATGGAAACATTTTCATGTAGCAAAGCAAACAACAGCTGCACTTGATATGCAAATGCGCAGTCAGCCGAAACTGTTGAATATGTACTGCTTTGACTTTGCTCGTGAAAGAGCGATATAAAATTTTGCTTGCTTGCACTTATTGAAATCATGGTCAAGTTTGTGTATCCCCTATGGCAGCGCTTCACAACCGGTGGGCCGCGAAGCTCTCCCAGGTAGGCCGCAAGAAGCTCCAGAAAAGAAAAAAAAATAGGGGGAAAATTATCGTATGATTAACATGTTCTATTTAATGTCCGAAAGTGGTATGTTTGATCTGTCTCCGTGAGTCAAACAAAGCTAAAGGCACGCCTATCTAGGTAGCCTGTTGTGATATAGACATACACATTGTATGTTGGTTTCGATCTAACTTTGATGTGAACATCAGGCCTCATGTGCATGCATATTGTGTATGTAGTTAATTATCGCCCTTTCACCGGACGTTTGCAAATGCATTTATTTCTCAAACTGATTGCTTTGAATGTGCTTAAGAGCTTTACGTTCAAATATCACGAAACACACTTTCATCAAAATGGACCGTGTTTTAAAGCGAAAGGGTGAGGGAGGAAACAAGTCTACTGTTGAAAAGTCCCAGGAGGTAACTGTAAGAAAGACCCTGGATACATTAAATTTGGATTTATCATAACTGCGCAGAAGTGCAAAACTAAAAGCAATGTGTGTCGAATGTGCTGAAGTTATTGTCAAATAATTAGGGCACTTAAACCGTCAGAGCTTCAGAGACACCTAAACATAAAACCTCCCAAGAGTGCAGGAAAGCCAAAAGAGTGTTTCGAGAGGAAAAATGCTGGATTTAATTCACTGCAGAACACTGTGTACAGATGGGGGGGCACTTGACCCCAGATATGTCATGACCAAGAAAAAAAAGACAAAAAGAAATAAAAAAAAAGGAAAAGAAATAAGGGTGAAACATATTATTTTTTGAATATTGTATCAAAATCTGACACAAACTCAGATTTTTGTAATAAAAATGTCGAAATTTTTGCTTGCTCGCCATGCTCGCTCCCAACATTTTATTAATTGTATGCAATACGCCATATCAAGCCCCCTTAATTTTTTGGCTCATGCCACTGCAACAGAAGATCATAAACTTATGCACTAATATGCTCCTTACAATAATTGTCGAGACAATCTTGAGTCGATTGAGACAAGAAGTCACATCCTTAAAAAAAAAAGTTTGGTAGGAGGTGGGCCTCGAAAAAAATCTGAGAGTCAAAGTGGTCCTCGAGTAAAAAAAGGTTGAGAAGCACTACCCTATGGTGTTTTTGTTCAGGGAAAATCTAAACCGCTCAAACCAAAATTACATGCAGGTAGCTCTTTTCTTTGATTCTTTGTTTTGTGTAAGAATAAAAGTACCAATGTCAAACAATTGTCTTGGTCGTTCCAACCATGTATTTTCTAGTAATGAAAGGGTTATTGGGCTGGAGAACAAAGTGGAAATTATTGCAAACTTTGAAGTTAATTTTCTCTGAAATAGGTTTGCTCTGTCGTATGAGTGATACAACGGTTTGCATGACCGCTGACAATATATTCATATACTAAAAGGACATGTCCACCTAAAACAAATTGATTTGAATAAAAATAAAAATTCCAACAAGCATAATGCTGGAAATTATGACATCTTAAAATTACATTTCATTTCACAAAACAGTTATATGCCCATCATGGTCGGTATGCGAATGAGGAGACTGATGACATTATCCACTCACTATAGTCAGGCAGCATATGTCATGATTTACCGGCTACTTCGAAAAATTGGCTAAGTCTGATTTTTCACTTTTATGTGATTGGTGACATCACAAGGAACAACTTCCAACTTGGTGACAAATTTTTAATGGTCATCTTGACCATGTTAGGAGTCAAAATAAGTTCAATAGGGGTCAATTTCTTATATTGCCCCAATTCTGTCAAATGACACATCAAATTGTTTGTCTTGTTAAACTGAACAAAAAAGTGTACACAACCATATACTCTTGACCCCCCGTTAAAAAGTTATGACCAGAAATGTCAAAGGTCAACGAACTTTCGTTAAATGGCAAATTACACTGAAGGCTCATTCATTCCGTGTTTTTATGCATGTGTGTACTTTTTTATTTTCGATTTTGATAAGTCCATCGTCAGAAGTCCTTATCCAGAAGATATAAAGGGTCAAGACAAGGTCAGGGAAAGGTCAAAAGGTCAACAAACTTTCATTGGAGGCCAAAAATACACGTTTAATAGCGATTAGAAGTTTAGGAGTCTTATTTTTCGTGGGTTCTTTATTTTGAGTCTATATCTAAGAAGACATTTTATATATGAAGGGGTCAAATGTGCTTATTTAGGGGAAAAAAATAGATAAACAGAGATAGACGTCGTATGCATTCAGTGTGGTATTGCGAGAATACCTTGAAAAGACTTGACAAACCCTTACGCCCTTAAAATCTTATCATCTTCAAGATGTGATAAGTGCAACCAGGGAGTTTTTTTTATTTAGGAATTCAATTCAAGTTCAGTTCATTTTCAATTTACTCATCTTTGATAATGTAAAGAAGTATTTCCTTCATTTGCTTTGTCAGAAAATCTTAATTACCAGAAATTATTGTAATAAATTGGGGTACAAGTATAATACTATGTTCACAGAATAAACACATCGATTGATCAGTGCTCCCAGCTCCTAAGAAAGATGCCTAATATTTCATTTGGATTATCTTGCAAATAAGATAATGAGGTTACGATTGAGGGTGATAAGTTGGGCTTCAATTGCTCCTCAATAATTCTTATGTATGACGGTTATATTATTTATAACAAAGAAGCAACATCGTGTAGGCATGCTCATTGTAATCATGGATGTCCATTATGCTGATGTGATATATTCTGACCATTACTCGATCTCTGGAGTCAAGAAGGACTACACATTTATGGTTCATGTGCTGTTCTAAGCTTATCATTGGGCCCTTTTGCATTTTGTAAAGTGAAAATTTATAAGGATTTCTTGCATACTTTTGGTCAATTATATTTATTTTTTGTAAAAATGCAAGTCTTCACAATTTCTGGGGGCAGCTAGCTGCCCCCCCCCCTTCCCGCTGCGGTATGGCCGTGGTTTACTTCAATTATATAATTATTCTTTTTAGTAACATCCAGGTAATTCAGCAAGTAGGAAAAAAACAAGAACGACAAAAGAACAAAAACAAAATCTGCATCTGGTATTAAATTTAGTTTCACGTTGTATGCTCTGGAAAAACCGTCACACTTGATAAAATAGTACAAGCCGTGTTAATGTCAGCACATAACAGGAATGTGTAGTCGTTGGCTCCAGAGATCGAGTAATGGTCAGAACATATCACATCAGCATGATGGACACCAATGACTGACTACAATGAGCATGCATGAACGATGTTGCCTCTTTGTCAGAAATAAATAACAGTCACACATTAGAATTAATAGCAATTTGAGTCCAACTTATCATATCATCCTCATTCCTTACCTCATCTTATTCGTAAGTTAATCCAAATATGATGTTAGACAACTTTTTTAGGAGCTGGGAGCACTGATCAAGCGATGTGTCTGTTAACATACATGTAGTGCACATAATTATATACCCCCAATACATTACAATACTTTCTGTTGATTAAAATATTATGTACAAAGCAAACGGACTAAATGTATCTTTACATATCAAAGACTAGTAAATTGACAATGAATTGAACTTGAATTGAATTCCTAAATCAAGAAAATCAAGAAACTCGGAAAGAGCTGGTTGCATTTATAAGTACATCATGAAGATGATACGACTTTTAAGGGCATTATAGGGTTTGTCAAGTGGTTTCAAAGTATTCCTGCAGTACCATACCACACTGAATGTATTCGACGTCTATCTCTGTTGATCTATCTTGTTCCTAAATAAGCATATTTGACCCCTTTATATATAAAATATCTTCTGAGATATAGACTCAAAATAAAGAACCCACGAAAAATAAGATTTCTAAACTTCTAACCGCTATTAGACGTGTATTTTTGGCCTCCAATGAAAGTTTGTTGACCTTTTGACCTTTCCCTGACCTTGTCTTGACCCTTTATATCTTCTGGATAAGGACTTCTGACGATGGACTTATCAAAATCGAAAATAAAAAAGTACACACATGCATAAAAACACGGAATAAATGAGACCTTCGGTGTAATTTGCCATTTAACGAAAGTTCGTTGACCTTTGACATTTCTGGTCATAACTTTTTAACGGGAGGTCAAGAGTATATAATTGTGTACACTTTTTTGTTCAGTATAACAAGACAAACAATTTGATGTGTCATTTGAGAGAATTGGGGCAATTTAAAAAATTGACCCCATTGACCTTATTTTGACCCCCAACATGGTCAAGATGACCATTAGAAATTTGTCACCAAGTTGGAAGTTGTTCCTTGTGATGTCACCAATCACATAAAAGTGAAAAATCAGACTTAGCCAATTTGTCGAAGTAAATGACATATGCTGCCTGACTACTATTTCTTTTGTATTTTATTATCTGAAATATGAAATATTCAAATTTTGTCCTCATCGTCAAGTAAAACAACAATTAATTCCTCCATGAATATTTGTAATTAGCATTGTTTGATACTATATGGTTCAGTCAAGTTGGTCCTTATTGTCAAATCTGTAAAAAATGAAATATTGAATAATTCAAACAATCAAAAAACAAAAGAAATAGTGAGCGAGGGACACCATCGACTGTCTCATTGTATGTCATTGGGTTGTGCATATCACTGTTTTGTAAAAATAAGTGAAACTTTAAAATGTCATAACTTTCTTATTTAACATGACATTTGATTTTAATGAAACTTTCAGCTTAATGCTAGTTTTATTTTTCTTTATTTATTCAAATCAGCATTTTTCCTGGGGTAGACTTGACTTTTAAGTTTGATTTCAATTCTGTCATATTCCTTCATTCCTTTATTCTCATCCTTTTAGTGATTTATTCATTTAATATTTGTTTTGCAATTATTCATGTATCCATTATTCTACTGATTGCTCATTTATACATTGGTTCATACATTTGTTTATTTATCCATTAATTTATGGAAATAAAAATTTCATCTTTTCATCTTTCAGTCAAACATTTTTTCATCATTCTTTTGATTAATTAATTACTTATTTGTGTTCATTCATTTAATCTTAATTCATTTCTTTATCAAATAATACATTTATATATTTCATGCATTTGTCCATAATTCATTCAAGAATTTATCGATTCCCCTTTTCTTATATATTTTTTTTATTCTGTCATGATTCCAGTATTAGTTTCATGTTATGAATATTAAACATATGATACAGATTTTTTTTTATAAGCATATCTTTGACTTTTTTTTGACTTTTTTCCCTCTATGTTTTTCAGCAAGTTGAGAAGTTGGAGATGCATGTTAAATTATTAGAAGAGCAAATGGCTAGCATGGTAAGTACCTTGTATAAACATTTGTAGAATGGTAATGTCCACTCACAGTGTATACATTCAGGTGTATCCTCATGAATTTCAACAATATGTCTTCAGCTCTGATTCACCTTGTTAATCGCCTACTCTAATTAAAAAGAAATAGATAAATATAGTATAATATAGTATAAAAAGGTGATTTTCAGTTGCCCTTTCATGATTTTTGAACAAAAAACAACATAGCTATTTGCTTTCAGACATCTGTTAGCAGAAAACTTATAGCATCACAATTGAAATGTTCTGATAACATGTTAATTGATTGATTAATTTGTAATTTTTTTCTTCAAATTTCATTTGTATAAAAAGCAGATTCAGTAGACAAAAATGAAATATGAAAAGGAAATTATTCAAAGTGAATGTATTACATTGATATTTGGCATTTTGTTAAACCCTTTTTCTTTACTGTAAAGTTACTCTTTGAGGTAAAATTTTCTCACGAATTTGTACATTTATGTTGTTGATCAAGAAGAATCATATTCAATTCATGGTAATAATTTCACATATGTAATTTGCCTTCGTAGCGTTCTAAGTTTCGTAAGAAGTTGAGGGCAGCAAACACAGAGGTGACAGAGTCTAAACAGGATGCATCTCTCAAACTGTACAGTCTTAAAGATCAGATTAAACAGCTCGAGGAAGAGAACCTTAAACTTACAGGTGAGGCTATGGTGTCTTTGCTGATTGAAACAAAATTCTTATTGGCCTTACTGAAAATGTTCTGTTGCCACTTCATTACTTGAGAACATTAGGAATGTCTGGTATGGATAACTGAATCAAGATTATGAATTTTCTATTTGTTCCACACCGACAACTTCTTTATTGATACTGATTTGATAATTGCGCATGGGATTTCTGCAGTTACAATTAGAATTCAGATCATTTGGTATTAAAGGGAAATAACAGTTAGTCAAATGGTTATAACAAGTAATGATTAGGGCCAAATGAAATTAGACTAAATGATAGTATTGAATTAGATTAGTTAAAAAGTAGACCTCTAATCTCCTTTCAAGACATGAACAATTTGGATTCAATCATCTACTTCAGACAGACTTAATAATATTTTGATGTGTTTCATATCTCTATCAGTTGCTTAGTGGCTCCAGTTCATGTTGATTCTGTTTTCCTTTAATTATTTACACTGTATCTGTCAAGTCAGAGTTGTGATGGGGTGATACATTTCATTCCTCTGTGTGATAAAATGAATTCCATTTCTTATTTCACAGTCCTACTACTGCATGCATGCATGCAAAGTGTAAGGGTCAGACATTTTAGTACATACACATGACAGAAATGTACAATGTAATGTAAATGCATTTTATTGACCAAGAGTTCATTGCAAAAAAAAAGTGTTGGATAGATCGAGGTAAATATCCAACAAATATGTATAAATCCTCCTTTGATTATATTTAGAATTTTTTATTCTTTCTTCATACTAAACAGAACGACTTGATCTAGCCAACAGTAGACCTAGCAAGACGGAGCTATCATCAAACCAGACAGGGGGTGATGATTCCAGGATGATGGTCATTCTCGAGTTGTCCAACCAAGTGTCTGCTCAAGAAGATCAAATCATCCAGCTACAAGAGCAGCTGCAAGAGAAAGACAAAACCATCAAGGAACTAACCAATCATCTTGATCATGTGAGGACAGTGAGTCAAGCTCTAAGTGAATTGGGTAGCAGGCCACCAAGTGGAGCCACCACTAGGCCATTGAGTGGAAGGAGTCAGCAGCAATCTTCAAGGAGTGGACATGTGGAGGCTAGGAAAGGTAGTGAAAGATCAGTGAGGTCAGGAAAATCATCTGAAGGTATTCAGGGTGATGAACTAGATGTACATGTACATGTAGGTGATCATCAAGAAGTCATCGGGAGACATGTCTCTGGTAGTACTGTTGGTGAATGTGATGATATTCCCAGAGATAAGGAAAGGACTTCATCTGGTAAATCGGGCAGGAGACAAAGCTCATCTCAAGAGAGAAGGAAGAGTGGCAATCAGGATGAAAGGACACGTGGTGGTGGAAGGAGATATTCTGAAAGGTCTAGCAGTGCAGACGTCAAGGAGGTTAGAGGTCATAGGAGGAAAAAAAGTACTTCTGGAAGTCAACCAAACGATGCTTCCGCTGCTGAACTACCTAATGATGGCTTTGTAGCTGAAGGGAATTCAAACACCCACAGTGCATATGCGGACACTACTGAGAACTTGACAAGGGATCAGATCAGAATAAACTCGGCAGGAAGCCAGGATTCTGCTTTCCATGAAAGCCCATTGGAAGGGACAAAGAGCGCGCCCTCTAGTGCTGGGACAAGTCGGCACCGTCGAAGATTGAAGGCGGCTCAGCAACGGGCCTCATCACTTGAAACAATAGACCATAGTGGCTTAACATCTCCCAAACCACCACTAAAACCCGAAACAAACCTGTATGAGCAGGACTTGGGGGTTGGTAATGACTTAGGTCCAGCGTCAAGTAGATCTACGTGTACAAAGGAATGTGATCAGGATTTGGACGACCTGTTACAAGAACTCATGAGTGATGAAGGCTCTAAGGACACAGGGTGGAAGAAAAATTCAAATTCAAATCATGGGTTTGGGGTTTCAGAAGAAAAAATTCGGAGCTTGCTATCTGATAGTGCGTCCTGATGAGACCCTAGTTTGCTCATTGGATGTGCTAACCAGCACAAATAGCCCGCTATATATGGAGTTTGTATCTGATCTGAAATAGGAGAAATGACAACCAATTGATACATGTAACCAGGGATGTGAGAGGCACATCCCTGATGTAACTACAGTGATTGTCAAGAGGTTTGTTTTTTTAATACATTTTTACAACCTTTTTTCTTTTGCACCTTGATGGGTGGACCATCATTTTTTTTCTTTTTTTTTCTTTTTTTATAAATGTGGTACATACTGATTTGTAATTTTCAGAGTCTATCAATTTGGGTCACCTAACATATTACATCAACATGAAAACACAGAAAGCATTGGTGTACTGGGGAATACATATATATTTTATTTGGGGTTTTATATATGTACACTAGACTATGCATAATTTGACCCTCCATTTACATGTATCAAATAATCACCTAACTGGAAGCATCATTTCAAACCAGACTATGAAAAAAATGTGCTAATTACTTGTTCTAAGTTGAAGTTAACCAAAGTCAAACATATTTCAGTGATCCCTGGAAATTTGGCTTAGGCAGTCTGTAAGTGGCAACCAAATTGTTAATTTGATTTGAGGGTAGGAAACAGACTGAATATTGCATCCATCAAACCCGACTCCCATTTTATTAATGACATGGATTTCAGATCTGCCAGCATGCATTATTATCATGGAATACTTCACTTTGGTTGACAGTTAAGTATTGTTTCCATGGTAGCGCTTATAAAGATATTGAATTATTATTTTTATTCATTACAATTCCAAACAAACCACAAGACTGGTTATTCACGAAGAAGGGTGCCTGTATGGATTCTACTGTTCTTATTATAGGTCTAATAAGAATTGTAGGAAGTCACTCTCATGATCCTTTTTAATGCTTGTTTTTGTCTTGATTCACTGAAAGACTCCAGCAAATGTTTATGAAATATATGTAGTCATTTTGGCCTGTTTGTCTCTTTACAAAGAGAGTTGCATTTAAATGCACTATGAAAGGCATCAATGTAATCCTAAAGACACTCTTCTGATTGATTGAAAATCAAGTTTTATTTTGATTTTTTAAGATGAGTTGATTGCATCTCAGGCCAGCGTGTCCTCAAATTAAATTCAAAATAATGCTGTTCACACACTGCATGGCATGGCTCCCACTTATCTCAGTGAACCCCTAACACTGAAATCACCCACCCAGTCCTACAGACCAGTCACCCACCTGTTAACACAAAGATTACACTAGGTGATGGTGCCTTTGTTAGTGCTGCACTCAAACTCTAGAATAGTCTCCCTTCCTCTGTAAGAAACACATGATCTGTAACCATGTTCAAAACTAAACTAACAACCTACCTATTTCAAGAGCGGTTCAATAAATAAGTCCTTTTTTGTTATGTAATTTGTAGAGAAAGAAGGCTTCTCTTTTCCCATAATTATCACTCAATAGTATTTTTTGTTTACTTATTAACTATTTCACCTTTTAAGTATTGTAATGCTCAGTTGAGTATCTACATATAGAAATTGTGCAATTTAAATGTACAAAATATTGTATTTATTATTTTTATTTTTATTACTACTACTACTACTAGCACTGACATACTTAAAAAAAAATAAACATGCAAAACCTGCAACAACAAAAAACAGAGTAAAAATACTCCCACTCTCATCAGCCCTGAGTTACCCTTGCTGGTGGAGGACTTCAGGGAATAGAACTACAAGGTACTACTATTATTATCATATGTATTGGTAAGTAAGCATGGTTAAATGCAATCTTGACATTCATGAATATCAACATCAACATAATACCTTCATTGTGTTCATTTAGCTTCTCTTGTTATTGATATATGGGGGTAGCTACATGTACACTTTATATCTTGTTTGATTTCTGATAATAGAAAGATAATGCCTTATTGAAGAATCAGTGGTGAACATTTTATAAAAGCCACACACAATCACCCAAAAAAAGTTGTCAGTGTTGTTTACAGTTAGGCAGTTTTGGATTCCAGTGCTACAGTGCTTTCTAGAGTTGGGTAGAATTCCTCTTCATTCATTTTTCAACAATTATGGCTACTTCAGTACAGTTAGGCAAATTATATAGAGACAGGAATTTCAATCTGATTGTATTATGTTTAGCATATCTGTTGATCTGTTGATTAAGTTTATGATTGTACTGATATAAATCATATTGATTTGTTTTCCTTTTTATTCTCAGTTCATTTCCCCCAAAATGTGCAGAGTTGTCGCCATACGGTACAGCATTACATACTAATGATATGAAAGATTTACATGCATTTCATAATATCTTATTTAGCGGACTATGTATGCACAAAATATTTACTGGGACCTGGGTGGAATGGAAATAATTCAGACAAAAGGAATATCCTGGTAAATTTGAAAAGTAGAGTTTAATAAAAACAAGCAGTACAGAAAGAATTTTTCCTGCTTTGAACCCCAAAATAATTTTTTGAAAGCTTAATGAGCACACATTAAAGAAATATCAAATTAAGTAATTGTTGTTAACAGGGGCAGTCCCAGGGTATTTTGAGGGGGGGGGGGAGGCGTCTGAAGAGCAACATTTTTTTGTATCACCTGGATAGCAGAGTGAGACTATAGGCGCCGCTTTTACGACGGCGGCGTCACATTAAATCTTAACCGAAGTTTAAGTTTTTGAAATGGCATCATAAATTAGAAAGTTTAAAAGCCTTAGCACATTCCGTCCATTTTATCTAAGAAATGTTTGAGTGTAATATGTAAATGAAGGAATTATTAAACACACATTTCTTTCAGAATTCAGACTTTATCGTGATTATGTCCATTGTGATTCTTTCTGTCGATTTACCTTTGTGCGGAACTTTGGTTAATCAATTTTATGATCAATTGTAACTATAGTAAATTGTTTGCCATAGAATTGTGATTGATACATTTATCAGCTGTTTGACTTTATCAATCTATTTAATACAGGGAAGTAAGACAAGGCATCATAGGTTTTGGAAAAATAATTTCATTTGTTTTAATGAAAATATAATCATAAAGCAATATCTGATCCAAACCGTAAATATATGTTAAAAAAGGTTAAAAAAAAAGAAGCCAAACCCACCAAAAAAAAATAAAATAAAACAAATAAATACAAGCAAAGTAACTGATATAGGATGGTATCTGTCATTCCTATCCATTCTTGATCATTTATTTTTATTTGATATACAACTGTTTGTCGCCTCAGCAATTAAAGATAAAATACTCGGTACCTTACAAATGATTTAAACTAGTAGCCGCATGTTGTATGGCCTTAAAAGAATTTAGATTTATTTCAGTTTGTGTAAGAAAGGCAGTCGCAGATTGTAAGATCAAAATGGTTTCTATAAAAGTTTTGAAATATTTCACTGGTAAATAATGAAATAGATATATTTTTTGTAAGTTGCAACAATTTTATATTCAAATTATAACATGAATACTGAAGAAGATTGTGTGCCGATGAGTGAGTTGATGATGTCATAATCACACCTTTACTTTTTCTTTTTTTAATGCAATTTTCTGCTCTTAAAATGTAAAACCTGGTCCGACTCGTCAATCCATGAATGTATGGTAATCGTCATTGATATTACCTACTTAAGATTTCATAATAACAAAATACAAAATAGGTAAGTCGGCTTTGACATTGGGTATAGTTCTTAAAATATTCTGAACATCAAAATGCAATGAATTTCTTTTTATTTATGTAGTATTTTTTACAATTATTATTTGCTGATATATTTTTACAATTAAAAAAAAACTTGATAGAAGGATTGATTAATTCAAGTGAAGGATATCAATTGACATCAGTTGGCTCCATGAATATTGTTATTATACCACCTTTAGAATAGAATACAGTAAATGCTACCAGAAGGAATAGAATTTTAGGCATTTCGGGATTTCAATTTAGTTTAACTTCTAATCAGAGTAGGCCCTACTAAAATTATCTGAGCGGGAGCTGACATTTCTTTACCAGGGGCGGATCCAGCTTTCGCTATGGGGAGGGGGGGGGGTGTATTTTCATCTTTATGTTTGCGATCGGATATTCTAAGCACATTTGTAACCCTGAACAATATGGGTATATATCCAAACAATTGATGCGAGTGCAAAACGCGAGCTGAAAATTTACGATATTCTGACCTCAAATTTGGAAAGTCTATAATCACTTTTGGTAATCAAGAACAGGATGGGTATTTATCTCAACATTTTATGCGAGCTCAAAGCACGAGCTTTTTTTTTATTTCCGACCCAAAACTGGACATTCTAAACACTTTTTGTAACTATGAACAACATGGGTATCTTTTATAATAATTTATGCAAGCGGGAAGCGCGAGCTGAAAATATGTGATATTCTGACCGAAAATTTGGACATTCTCAGCCTTTTGGTAAACATGAAAATGGTGCGAGCGCGAAGCGCGAGCTGAAAATTTTTGATATTCTGCCTTAAAATTTGAATATCCCAAGCTATTTCTGTAATCATAAACAGGATGGGCATCTAACTAATCGATGCGAGCGCAATGCTCGAATTGAAAGGTTTTTTTTTACATTTCGTCGCAAATATGGACGTAATTCTAAGCACTTTTTGTGACCATAAACAGTATGAGTATCTATCTGATCAAAAATTTATTCCCCTTGAAGTGCGAGCTTAAAAAAAATGATATTCTGACCTAAAATTTGGACATTTCGAGTAAGCATTTTTAGTATCTAACAAAGCATTTTATGTGAGCGCGAAGTGGGAGCTGAAATTTGTTATATTTCGACCCAAAGTTGGACACTCTAAACACTTATCGAACCATAAACAGGATCGATCGTCACCTTACTAAAAAAAATTATTGATGCGAGGGCGAAGAGTGAGATGAAATGTTTTGATATTCTGACCTTAAATTTTGACTTTCTAAGCACTTTTAGTAATCATGAACAGGCATCTAACTATTCATTTGATGCGAGCGCCAAACTCATGTGAAAGATGAATTTGGCGCATCCGGTTGGACATGAAATTGGCGCCCCAAAGGTCGAATATGAATTCGGCACCCCCTCCCTAGGTTCAACAAGAATCTGGCGCCCCCGGTCAAACATCAAATTGGCGCCCCAAAGGTCGAATATGAATTTGGCGCCCCCTCCCTTGGTTGAACATGAATTTGACGCCCCAGGACAAATATCAAATTTGCGCCCCTATGTCGAACATCAATTCGGCGCCCCCAAGTAAAACATCACTTCGGCACCCCTATGTCGAAAGTCAATTTGGCGTCCCCAGGTTAAATATCAACTCGGTTCCCCCCCCCCTCGGTTGAACGTCGATTCGGCTTCCCCCTATGTCGAACATCAATTAGGCGCCCCTATATAGGTAGAATATCAGTTCGGCGTCCCCTTCCTTTTTTCCCCTTCTCTCTTTCTCTTCTTTTTATGGCGCCCCCTTTTCGCCCACCCGCATGCTCTTGAACCCGATGCATATCTCACTAAAAAAAATAATGAAAACGCGAATATCATGACTTGAAAACGGGATATTGTAAGTGTCATTTTCTTCCTATTAAACAAGATATGTTTTATTTTCTTTTGCTCTTCTCCCCTTTTATCTATTTTTTTTTGTGTGCCACCAACTGGGGTCGTCTATCGGCCCCTATGATTCGCCCAGGAATATTTCAAGTTGCAAATACAAAGCTCTACTTACATGACATTCAGCAAGGCTTGGTTTCAACTATAATAAAAACTGTCTACGTAAGAATGAATTTGCATTCCATTTTGAAGAGGCGTGATAGGTCAGTCGGGACAGCGCTGGTTTCTAGTGAAGCGGGTTTTATTCCAACTTGATGCGCCTAGTGCACTTTGGTAAGGCATTCCACAATACCAGGTCCCTCGGATAGGACGTTAATCATTTGGTTCTCTGATTGCATGCTTACAAGCAATTATGATTTCTTAGCAATCGGGTAAAGCACGGAGTGTTGTTAAATAATATTGTCATGAAGATCTTCCATTTGAGAGTTTTACATACAGGCGTGCGACAAGTTAGTTTGTCAAAGATTCATATTAACTTTATTTTTAGAAAAATCAAACCATTATTTTAAAAGAAATTTTCGTATGTCATTCTGCTATATTGGATAAAATTAAAAATTGCAGTAACGAAGAAAATTTGTTAACGGCTTATAATACATCCATGGGGATAAATTTTGACAAAAGTTAAACTCGCTGCAATTATACATGCCATGTGGACAATTTGTATATAATGAAACAATTGAACTTATACATGTAAATAAATTCTTGTAAAAATTTCGATTAAATTTTCATGAAACGGTAGTTATTATCCTCTTGTGATTTATTCTTGTTCATATATTTTGACCGCCCTTCTTATTTTTGCTTAACTTCATACGGTCCCGCTCCAAGTTTGTATGCACCAATTTCACAACCAAAAAAGTACGCGCAACCTCGATTCATTTTTCCCCCTATATGGCTGGTCGATCTGATTTGATGAAATAAACATGTATTTTAAATATCATATGGACCTCTAATTGGAATAGCGTTGTTTAAACCTTCACCCTTCTACCATGAAATACGTCATCTTGTCGACCGTGTATAGTCAAGGCTGTTTTGACACTACAGGAAAATGTGAGGGAAAAGGGGCAAAGAAAGATCACTATTGATAATATAACACACGAACCTCCGTAACACAAATCTCGTTCGGACGCTTGCACGTTAGAAACAAAGCTTGTTGCGGTAATTGACAAAATGCATGAAAGTCAGCCGATTGATTTTTAAAATTGGATTACAAACGGAATCCCCCTTTTCCGCTCTCAGTCCTTTTTATTTTTTTGCCAGACGTAATTATGATGCGCGAAATGATTTTTCATTATTTCATCAGGTAAATCTGTAACGATTTTAAAAATTAATTCTGTGATACAACGCGGTCAAGCATAAGATTTAAGTTTGACTAACAGTTTCAGCTTTTTACCTGAGAAATCGAACAATACTGCCGATAATGATTAGATAAAACAAAGAAAACATAATTGTATATTTCTATAGAATGATTGATTTGAATATTTTAGCGGAATATAAGTATTATATTCATTTTATTTCTTCTTAAGTAATGTTCTAGAATAGGTTTGATAAACTCTTACTTAAAAAGTATGACTAAGTGTTGAAAATGGTAGTTACACATTAAAACCTAAATGCCCTAAAAATCATCGAAATACTTTTATCGTTTATCCTTTCATATTATCATCTTCCTCTTCAATAGCACCATTATCTACACGACTACCAACAGCATCACCACCACTACTACCATCACCCGGTACCATCAACATCATCATCGTCATCATCACCACCAACATCGTAAATTGTCATCATCGTCAACATCATTATCATCATCATCATCATCATCAAAATCATCATTACCACCATCATCTTCACCACCATAATCAACGTCATCACAATAAATAAAATCTCCACCCCGCACATTGCTAGGGTAGCTAGCAACCTTCATGGACCTATAGCAGTTCCCAGGCATGCAGTCGAGCTGGAGGTTGGCCGATGATTCTGCGGTACACCAATGCGGGCTTGTCGCAAACGATGGAATGGTTGGAACCAAGAAGAGATGCGTGGCAAGTGCCTTTTAACTGCTAAACTGGCATGTATTAGCTATAACATATATCTACCACACATATGATAATAAAACATAGAAGGAGAAAAAATAATGAAGCAAACGGGCAAAAGAAAGACGAGAAAGAAAGACAAAGAAAGAAAGAAAGAAAGAAAGAAAGACAGAAAGAAAGAAATTACAAAAAAAGGAAGGAAGGATCGAATGAAGGAAAGAAAGAAAGAAAAAAAAAATGTAAAAAGAATGTGCGAATGAAAGAATGAAAGTTTTTTTTGCAATTTATAACAGAGTAAAAATGAAAAAAAAATTGACTCGCATATTCCGTCATTATGTATCGTTCAATTTGAAAAAAAATGTGGGAAATCTGTAAGTGGTGAAAATATTCATGATAATAATCCTGTCATTATGCTGAGAAATGTTCAATAAACAACAAAAATGCATTTTAGCGTCATATTTTGGAAGAGTTGCAGTGATGGATCTACGGGGGGCGGGGGGGGGGGGGGTTAGGCCGATTAATCCCCCCCTTGGCTGCCAAGTAAAAAGTAGTGACCTACATTTTGAAGCCAACTAATCCTTCATTTTATAGTGAATCCCCTTTTTTTGCTTGTAAAAAATATCTCGGTACCAAAATGACCTTCATTTGGTAGTGAACCCCCCTTTTAGCTTTTTTTTGCTTGTCAAGTTTCTCGATACCAAATATTACCTTCATTTTGTAGTGATTTTTCTTTTTTTATCAAATTCCTCGGTCAATCCCCCTCTTGGAAAAAAAAGTAGATCCGCCCCTCAGTTAAAAGTAATTTCAATTTGTAAAAAAAAAACGACCACTCTCTTGACCAATATTACAAACTGAAATGGTAAACTTGAATGGATGTATTATGATTTATCAAGATTATTGTCATTATTATTTAACTATATACTCCTAGTTAGTTTACTATATACTCCTAGTTAGTTTACATAATAGAATGGGGAACTATGTTCTAAACCTGCTTGTGTAAAAGAACACACTAGTAAATGATTTAAACTTCAACCTTTATTCACATTACAGACAGAATAAAGAAAAGGTCACATCTGAATGTTTAACCTGTTCAATTAAGTAACTCGACTTCCTGATGTTTTACACGAATGAGAGTGAGGTAATCCAAGATTGTTTAGAAAATTACAACTATCATACTTTTTTTCAAATAACCAATGATTATTTTTAACGTTAATAATCTTTCATAAAACGTGCCAGCATGACATGGCATCTATGGTATTCGAGGATACACACAAGGGAGCAAAGCGATCGAGCGGCAGCATTTGCATTTTATGGAATCAGAATGGAATGATAAACAAGAGGAGCGCCTCTAGTAGTCTCGCCTTCATTACGCGATTCAATATAGCAGCAGTGCTGACTTACAAACGACTATAGAATAATCATTCACAAAAAACACCATTTATATGATGATGAAATACTTTGCTCACTGACCCTAAATGACATTTGACCTTGATCGTGTGACCAAAGACTTGTTCAAGACGATTAGTGAATGTCAACATTTCGTGAACTAGATCCATAGAAATTAAAAGTTATGATGGCAATTAATTCAACAAATGCCCCCAACATGGCCATAGTTCATTGACCTTGTTCATGTGACTCACGCAGGATGTTCACTGATGCTTGATTACTCTTGTATCCAAGTTTCATGAACTAGATCCATATACTTTCAGAGTCAGGATATTTAAAACATTTAAACTTGGTTAAGATTTGTGTTGATCCCCAACATAATCTAAGTTCATTGACCCTAAATGACCTTTGACCATGGTCATGTGAACTGAAACTCACAAAGAACATTCCGTGATACTTGATTACTCATATGTCTAAGTCTTGTGAACTAGATCCATAAACTTAAAAAAGTTACGATGGTAATTCAACAAATACCCCTAACATGCCAAAAATTCAATGACCCTAAACGACATTTGATCTCGATCATGTGACCTGAAACTCGGACAGGATGTTCAGTAATACTTCATTATCATTATGTGTAAGTCTCATGAACAAGATTTATATACTTATATAGTTATGACATTTCAAAAACTTAACCTTAGGTTAAGATTTCGATATTGATTCCCCTAACATGCATGGTCTAAGTTCATTGACCCTAAATGACCTTTGACTTGATCATGTGACCTGAAACCAATGCAAGATGTTAAGTGATACTTGATTGCACATTATGTCCAAGTCTCATGAACTAGGTTCATATAATTTCTAGGTTATGATGAGATTCTAAAAACTTAACCTTATGTTAAGACTTCGATATTGATACCCCAACATGGTCAAAGTTCATTGACCCTAAATGACATTTAACCTTGGTCATGTGACCTTAAACCAAAGCAAGATGTTTAGTAATACTTGATTCCCTTATGTCCAAGTTTCATGAACTTGGTCCATATTTTCTAGGTTATGATGTCATTTCAAAAACTTAAGATAGATTAAGATTTGATGTTGACGCCGCCGTCGGAAAAGCGGCGCCCATAGTCACGAATGATAGTCTATCTCTGCTATGCAAGCGAGACTGAGGAGGCAACTGCTACCTGCCATTGTGGCTTGCGGTCCTGCCTATGTTGTAGGTATGGACGGCTATATTGTACACAATGATAAACAAAATCAATCTTCAAACATCACTACGATCAATAGCTATATTTTATGCTACATGATCGCCTTTTTCTAACCACCTTCACTACTTTACTTTTAAACCTAGATGAATGATTATGATCATTTCAGTGTATTTTTTTTATTTCATACACTAACCGATAATTGACCCTGTCTTTCAAACTAAGTACACAACTAAAAAAACAACAACTAAAAACATTGATAAAAACGGGGAATATTGCGCTCCTCCACATAAAAAAAACCATCTCCAAAAATTAAAACCATTAGTAGAAGGACATCCCTGGTAGAAACGTGAAGGATATACGGAAAGTGTGGGCTTAGATAATAAAGAGCTTTACAGACGCATGCATTACACGTGGCGGCGTCCGCTATTAATGACTAAAAACCAATGCAGTTTATAGAAAAGTGCAAAGCGCATTTGAAACGATCAGTAATTAAGTATTGTGTCGTTGTTGTATCGTTCAAATAATTAGGGAAACCGTCACGAGATAACTTTTTGTTCATCTCCCCATTTCTAAACCCTTTGCTTGCTGTCGATGTGACCGAAAGATGGCTTTTCATTGATGCAGTAGAGTAAGTTTTTTAGGACAATGTCCTTAAAAAATTAGGCATTTTGAGGTGAAAGAGTGACTCTGAGTTCATTGAACAGAGTTAGACTAGCTCGCGTTGTTTGTGAAAATTGACTTAAAATGTATATCTTATAGAAAAACAGCTTTTATAACAGGGAATAGGCACAATTAAGGGTTTGAACATTTGTGTTTTTTAATGAAAATGCATTTCAAAATGGGCCTACACGAAATAGGCCGGAAACATGGATCCCTTGTGATCTGAACATCTTGCTAGCTTTTTCATACAGACGAAACTTTGCATATTCATAATCGAGATTAATTTAAATAATACACAATGCTTCAGAAAAGTCTCCCCTTTCAGATGGCAACTCTGATAGTAGAGTTTTGCGTGAAATAGGGCAATCGATTCTATATTTTGAATATACAAAACGTGCGTGAACTACCCTACTTTGCTCAGATGGTTAGTTTTGTTTATTTCTTGCACGGAAATCTTAAACATTATTTTGTATGGCGTTCAGCGAAAATCTGCATCCAAAATCTGTAACCTGACCAAACAAGGCATCCAAGCAAAATATGCCAACTGTATTGAAAGTTAAGCATGATAAAGGATAGTATTCACAATGGCAGAATTTAAAGAGGGATGTACTACTGGTAATGAAAATGTCAGATCTAACTCCGGTCGAACTAATCTCACGTGTTCCCACACACTGATCGAAGTTGCCCATTTTGCGCTGACTGTCACTGTTCATTTACCAGGCTTGCAGAAACGGGGCATTTCCTCCGTACGATTTCGGGCTCGCCCTAGCAAAGTCCGTTTGGTTGGCGGTGGGATGACCGGCCAGGCTCGGTCGTAGTTGATAATGATGATGTGAGCGAATTCAATGAGGATGATAAGTTTGACGTGCTTCGGTGGTCGATCGGTTTTGATTTGCATCACTTTGCTCCGGCTTTCCGGTAAAATGAGGGTCAACGAATCGCCGAGTTGATATCAAACGAAAATACATAAATCATACAATGACCAAAATAAAGATAAAATGAAACAACAGAAAAGGAGGGGAAGAAAAACAAGATTTTCAACATTTTAGGGGTAATCTTTCTCCTATTCACACTGTTGACAAATTTGATTAAAAAAGATGTTTCCATGCAAATGTAAAAATGGTTTCGGAATCTATTTTTCAAAAAAGATTATTATGTCCATTCAAATAGCGATTAATTCACAGTCCTTAAATTTGTCCAACAATACAATTGTCACAGAATGGCATTTTTATATAGCAGAGTTAGGGGTATATCGCAAGACAATATTTGCAATCAGAAAATTTCCCCAAATTCATATTGCAATTTTGAAATTTAATATATCAATCTTAGCTGTGGCAAATCAGTTTATAATCCTTGCTGTAAGAAGATGATCAGTTATCAATTATAAATTGCTATCAACTGCAAGACATACGATTGATATGGGAACCCCAAACAGTTTTGAAATCGGTAGCAAGTTTCTTTCATAATGTTGACTAGAAATGAAATGAATTTACATACACTGTAAAAATATTGGGTAAAATTTTTACCATTACGAGGGTAATTGTGTGTCCAACCAATTTAGGGGCAGTATTTTACTCAATGCGGGAAGCATATTGCCCAGGAAGGTTAAACAATACACTAAAAAAGGTTTACCCAATATTGGGTAAAATGAGAACATGCATGTTGGTTGGGTAGAAAGATACCAAATATGTTGTAAATTTTACGCAATGTTGCGTTGAAATAGCCCAAATTTGGGTAAAAAAAATACCCAGCAAACATGCATGTTCCCTTTCTACCCAATTTGGGTAAAATTTTACTCTGTGTTTTTAGAGTGTAAGCAGCAATTACTTTAGAATATGCAAAATTTTCATCACACCGGATAAATAAAAATGCCATATTTTGGTTAGACACATAATTGCCCTCAATTTTACCCAATATTTTTTAGAGAGTACACTGTTAAAAAGGATCTAAACAACGCTGTTTGCTATATGCATGATATGTGAATCATGTGAATCGCACAGTAGTTGATTAAACAGTTTAAACAAGTGTTTAAAGTCTTAAAACCATGCTTAAATTACTGATAATTAAATATTTAAAACCAAGCTTAGTTTTTTAAGATGTTAAACACTTGTTGAAACAACGACTGTGCGATTCACAACCCCTATCACGCTCCTTCCAGCTTTTTGGTTTTTCCCATATTTCTCTTATACAACATAAGTTTTATAATTCCAAATTCATATACCTATCCACTATGTTATTGATTCAATTATTATGTGTTTATTGTTTGAATGTACATATTTTGTGTTGTTTTTATCATGAGAAATAAAATCAATCAATCAAAGTTGGTCAAAATGTAAACCATTACCGACTTTTAACTAATAATAAAAGTATTCTGAACGCATTTGCATTTCGTATGATTCAGAAATTTGTATTTCGTACTCTACTACCAGTGGCGTACCTAGGATTTTACACAGGGGGTGGGGGGGGGGGCAAAAACGTCCGCCAAAAAAAATTGACAAGCAAAAAAAAAGGCATTCAATCACAAACAAAGGATTTCGTACCAAAAAAAAAATTGACAAGCAAAAAAAAAAAAAAAAAAAAAGCTAGCTAGTGTCTACTACTGCGTGGGGTGTCGTGGTCTAGTGGTTACGAATCTCGTCTTTCAATGAGAGGGACTTGGGTTCGAATCTCAGCCATGCGCGTTTTCCTTCAGCGGGAAATTTATCCACATTGTGCTGCACTCAACCCAGAACCCAGGTGTGGTGAATGGGTGTCTTCCGCAGCTGGAGCTATAGCCGGGGTAATATATAGTGCGCCATTGAATAGGAAACTAGGTAAATCGGAGTCTCATAAATGTTACATATTATGATTATTACTATAATGTTTGATAACGTACACCTTTGTTCGTAGTATGATTTAATTTTGTCATGTACGGGTCCATTGTGTTTTATTTTATTCTGTAACGGTAATTAATAAAACATAAATCTAAAAAAAAATTACAGTCTGTTATGGTGTAATCAATTAGTGTCACCGCGTCCTTCACAGAATATATATATATATATATACATTGTTATATATAAGAATTGTAAGAGCGATAACATTGATTTATTTAGTTATTTTTCTCTTCAAGGATAATTATAGCATAGATTGATTAAGAATATTCCAGAATGTCTCAGTTAAGCTTTATTAGGCATGCTATTGAATGAGATAGAGTAATTTTTCTTATTTCTGGAATGAACAAAGATACACAATAGAGACTCCTATTGGTAGTGGAAATGGACAATATGATTAGCTTTGTTGTTTACATTGTTAATTTCACTGACGTCATTGAGAGTTTTCTACAAGTGGACTATTCTAGAAAAAAGGATAATGTTCTTTTATAGACAATATTAGAAGCTTCCAGAATAGTGAACATTTATATTTATAAGCTGGCAGTTTCTACATCATGACATCAGATCAGAACTTAAATTTCACACCAGACTTTATGTTAGAGCATAGTTTATTTCCTACTGGAATACAATATTCATCTTCTGTGCAATTTTTCGCACGCCATCAATGAACTAATTGCAGTTACTTTGAGAGAGGAATTCTCAATTCTCATCGAGATCATCAACCTGTTTTAATGAACCCATGGATTGCTGAAATTGACTGTTAATCATCATTAACATCGTCTTCGCAGACATTTCAACTCGTTACAGTGACTCTTATTTTTCATCGTGTTTCAACATCAATTTCATCATCGCCAGCATTGTGGACATTAATTTAAGGAACCATTGCCAGCCAACCGGGATATATATATATCATTTGGAATATACAAATTGACCAATCGGAAATGATACTTCAAGAGATGTAAGATCATTATTGTTTTTTTGTTTTGTTTAGTGTATGATTGATCTATTCCTGTAATGAAAGAAAAGGATTCATATTAAAAACTACATTTTCATTGTTATTTGTTGCAGTATCGTAACAATATATATATATATATATATATATATATGGAGGGTGCGCGTGTGTGTATGTATTATAATAAGAAAAAAAGAGAGATTGAATGTAGCTCCAGCCAAGCACAAAGCCAACTATTAAGCCAACCAATTATCTAACACCATTAATATCTTCATGTCACAAGATAGCGACCGAACCAACTAGTCGACCGTCCACAACCAATCAACGTCCCAACCGACGAACTAACTAACCAACTAACCTATCAACAGGCCAACTAACAAAACGACCAACCAACTAACTCATCAAACAATCATATCAATAACCAATCGACTGAAAAAAATAAACCACCTATCCAAGCAATCAACCAACCATCAATCCAATAAACAGAAGTATACCGAACAACTAGCCAAACGCCGATAGAGCTACCAACCTAATCATCAACCAATCAACAACCAAGCAGACGGATCAAGTAAACCAACCAACCTTAGGGCAACTTACCAACCAACTATCAATCAACCATCCATCCCACAAACAGATTAAGTATACCTGTATACCGAAACAGCCGATCTAGACAAACCAACGGATAAAGTATAAACAACCAACTTAAGTTACCGAACAACCTACCAACCAACTATCAAATCAATCAACCATATCAACATACCAACTAAACAATCAACCAACCCAACAACCAGTCATCCAACCAAATCAAGTAACCATCCAAATCATGCAAATGATCAACCAACCAACTCCCAAACAGATCAACCAGCCTACCTACCTATCAGTTTACTACCGACAACATACCAACCAGCCAACCAAACAAGACACCAAGTAAACAAACACGTACCCAACTAATAAATCAAAAGTCAACGTCAACCAACCACCGAACAACTGATCAAACAACTTACCAACTTCAATCTACCTACCTACATGTACCAACCAACAAATCAGACAACCAGCCAATCAAACAAACATTAAGCCAAAGCTAACCGACCGACCGGCCAACCGACCGACCAAACCAACCTACCAACCAACCAAACAAGACCAACCATCCAACCAACCATCCAACCAATCATCCAACCAACCATCCAACCAACCATCCATCCAACCAACCATCCAACCAACCATCCATCCATACAACCAACCATCCAACCAACCAATCATCCAACCAACCATCCATCCATCCAACCAACCATCCAACCAACCTACTCAAGAACCAATCAGCAGCAAACATGATAAACTAATCATTTAGAAGTTACAAACTGCAAATAAAAAGTTATAAGAACGTTTTAATGCTTGTGGCAATAGTATCATGGTATTTTGTTCTGGTATGTACCTCAACTAATTCAGTATTCAGCGCATTTTAATGTTTCTACCAAAATAAAACATCGCTATATACATGTATATTTCAAACAGGAACTTGTATCACCGTGTGTAGACGTTGTCAAGAGCTTTTTTTTAAATCGTTTTGCGATTTCATCATACAATCTTATTCAATCTCAAATTATTGCTATGTGCCCCGAAGATGGAGGGGTAGACAAAATGTGTCCCCAAAGGAGGGGGGGGGGGGGGTACACATATAATATGTTTCTGCTTTCATTTGATTTCCTGTTAAAAACAATTCATTTTTCTGAAGAATATGATAATGATAACGATAGGGTTGACATTTACAGCAATAATGGATTCTCCGAATTGTACTACATAATAGTTTTTTGATTTTCAAAGTTGAAATGATATGAAATCATGGTGTCAATGGCTATTCTGCATAGTAGACAATATTCTACCCTTCTTTATTACATTCAAATCGGAGAACAACTCACATTTCAAAGGGTGACAAAGTTCTATCTACTTTTGGCATTTCGCAGTTTTAATCTTTGTAGAAGCGGATCATACTGTCGATATGTAGTGACTTCAGCTAAAAAAAAAAGACATGAGATCGGGAAGGAAGGTAATGTTCGGAGAGATATATGAAAATTACGGATGAAGAAAAGTGGGCTCTGAAATTTGCCGCTTAGCTGGTAAAATACCCTAGCTAAACGGCAGTCTGTCGCTTTAGGGATGAACAGAGCCCCGGTCTAAAGCTTCGAGCCGCGAATATAGCGCTGGATGGGGGTTAATATTAGCTCACCGAGGCTGTATCATTTCAGAAAACAGAGGTAGAAAAAGTCCTTTTTATCAAACCAAAGAAAGATAGGAGGGATTTAGACGGCTACTTTATTCTGATGAAATTACGGAAGGTAATATTGCTTATATTTGCGTACTATGAGTTTAACATCAAAAGTCGACATTGCACGGGCTCAAATTTGCGAGGCTTTCGGTGTCCGGGGTTTTATTTAAAATCAGCCCACGTAAAGTACATGATGAAATACTATCTGTCCCTGTGAATACAATGTTATATAAAACAAACAGCACAATGCACTATTTATGGCCTTATTTGCTTGCTCATTTCCCTAGGCTTTCATTTCCCTCCTTTATTTTCTAACTGTGTAATTGTGAAGGTCAACTTAAAGGGCTTGGTATATATCGTATCATTCATTCATAATTAAAGAAATAGAATGAAATGATTCAACTCTTAAGAAATAAAGACCTACACCATTTTGAGCCACTGATTTGTATATTCCTGGAATATTTTTCTGTCATTCATGGCTTGTTTGATAATATCATTTTTGGTTTGTTTGGTGTTTGAATGCATGAAATGTGACTTTTGACAAATCTGAATCACATTTCATCTACTATTTATTTTTCACTGATTCAGAGAAAAAAATAAGATGGTGATATTAATGACCTCACATTATTTTTATGATGGCGATCATTAATTTCGTTATTGTTGTCCTTATGGGATATGAATTATGATATGATATTATGACAGGGCCATCGTTCATTGTCAACAAATCATCTTTGTAAGTCTTATTCATAGCATATTCAATCGAAAACAATTTACCTAAATCTTTGAAAAGATGGGAGGGACAACCATATTTTCATCGAAATATTTGTTGTTGTTGGAATTATACTGTCTGAGAAAAATACGAAATGATATGATATCGAAATGTTAATGGTGATAATAATAATGATGATTATGATGATGATAATAATAGTAATAACAATAATAATATTATTAGTAATAATGATAATTATAATTGCATTTACTAAGCCCTTTTTCCAGAAGACACACACATGAAAAAGAGCGTCAAATATAAAGGTGTATTTCAGAAGTTTTTTTATAAGTCAAGTGAGAAAATGTTCGTAAAGTTGAAGGGAATTTGTTCCAAAAATATGGGGTAAGGAACTGAAAATAAAAGCCAGCCTGTTTTCTTGATTTGGAAATGACTTATTGTTCGTTGTTGATGAGAGGGTGAAGATATGTAAGAACGAAGTGTGATCGAATTTGAAGTGAACATGGAATGAAAAAAGTTAACAATTATCTTTTAGTGATTACTGAAGTCCTTCCAAAATGAAGGTAGATAGAACTTGTGTATTTTACTTAAAAACCAGGTTATTTAAAAAAATCACTTCTAGAAATAAAATATGATTTTCACTTACCTTAGAAGTTTTTTAAGAATCATGCAAATTGTTCACCTTTTTATAGCAGTCCTTTGGAATTGAAAATGTATAATAATAATAAATCAAGATTTATTTAGGGCCCATTAATTTTTTTCTAAGCGTTTTACATTACATTGTATAATTCTAAAATCATTCTTGACATACAACTTCAAATGTTATTCAGAAAAGGAATGGAGCTTAATGTAAGCTAGGCAAATCATATAATGTAAAAAAATATTGTTCAGTTTGAGATTAAATAGTGAATGACAATTTATTGGTTTCTTCTTATGACTGAAATTATATTACTAAAACGATGGTATAAAAGAGAAGGGGTATACATCAGTAAGGGTAGACAGAGAAGGAGAATGATGGATTAAAATGTAAAGGGGGAGAAAGAATGTCATAATTATGATGATATCGATTTTTTTTTTGGCATCGTTGCTCATGCAATCCATGAGTAACCTCAAACAAAATAGTACACAAGACCCTTAATTAAAATCGACGCTGGTGTATTTTATTCTCCCTCCCCCTCTTGCTAACTGTTACCCCTTTTCTATCTCACTATCTCTCCGACCTTATTAATGGTGATTTAAAGTGTAGCAAATCTTTTGTTGTGGGTTTGACAGAGCAAATATGCACGCGTGCCGATTTTGACAGGAAAGTTGGCATAGTCGTGCGCCGATGCGTGTAGCGATGTCTTTTCTCCGCTCTGCCAAGCTTTCGGGGGTATAATCGCAGAGGTTTAGCAGCTCCGTGGCGGCTTAAACGGAGACGCCGTGAAAATTCGCAGTTAACTGCCAAATTCATTGTTTTCTTTCTCCCTCCTCTCTGTGTCGTTCTATGGTTATCTACGGTAGAAGAGATACTCGGTCACGCTCATCTACTTCTATCGCTCGCGTGCCTAAGCCGTAAAAACAGAACCAGGAGATACGGCTGCAAGCTTAACTTTCCAGAAACACGTGCAGCTATTGTTAAAAAAAGGTGGAAAATTATCGTTGCTCGCAGGGACACGCGTAACAAAGGAAACCCCTGTTCCTTTCATGATGAAGATAGTTATCTTTCCTTTATCATCTCTGTCATATCTCGCCCCCTCCCCTTCGCATAACCCTACAAATGACTGCATCAATTCCCTCCCTTATCGCAGCTCTCCTTCATGCGATATACGGTATAGATCGGTGTGGTCACAATCGTATTGACTTCTCTCATAATGTTATCATTCTATGGTATCGGTAGTTAAAGGAAAGGGCCATCTAAATACGAACACCATTGTGTACGCCCCCTCCTCAAATGCCATTCCCCACCGGATACGGGCAATTTTCCCCGAGGCAATGAAGTAATTGACGACAAAAACTTCAAAATATGATTCTGAGAGAAAAATGGAAAAAGGCAAAAAAAAAAGTTCAGTGCTCATTTCATCGGTTAATCTATTTCTCAATTCAATAAAGATTTGTTCAATTCTTGATGGAAAGATCTTTTCAATTATCCAAACAAAAAAGGTATAGAAAAGAGGCACGCTCTAAGATGCAATTTGGCATTGGTTGGAAATGTCGAAAAATAAAGAATCGGTTTACTTCTGTTTTTTCTCTCTAGACTCCACTCTCTACTCATTATACAAATGGTAATTTTTAATGTTTCTTCGTTCGAGAGGAAATTGAACTTTTTCAGCCGTCATGAAACAAAGACAGTTAAATCAATCCCTCAAAAGAATATGAAATACTATTGACACAAACGAATATGAAAATTGTTTTTCCAATCTTTCAAGAAGTTGTATGACAGTATATACTGATAGTCGGTTATCATCGGTAAACAAATGTTTAGAAAGGGTGCAAAATTACCTCCAGACTCCGACGACTTTCTCTTCAAGATTTTCTTTCCCTTATTGAAAGTGAGAATCGTAAATAATTTTATATCGGCGTATCGACCTGAAAATGCCAAATATTACTGATTTACTTTAGCTTATCAATAATATATATTTTC
The DNA here is from genome assembly GCF_018143015.1 of Lytechinus variegatus. NCBI lineage: Eukaryota > Metazoa > Echinodermata > Echinoidea > Temnopleuroida > Toxopneustidae > Lytechinus > Lytechinus variegatus. Next base: position 40,828,899 of record NC_054744.1, on the reverse strand, counting down.
TTAAAAATAACTGGAAAGAGTTCAAAGATGTTAATCTTCATCATGTACACAAAAATAAATAGCAACATTGTTTTGTTAGCTTTTTTTGTTGCATTATATTGTTTAGGTAGCTTTTTGATATGTGAATTTTCGAAAAGAAATATAACGAGGCTATTGTTTGAATTCATATTTAAAAATACGAAATTAAGAATACAAAGGTGATAAGCATTACACAACCTGTGATTCCACAGAACATGCATAAATACAAGTTATAGGTCACCCTGTTTTGCAAATGGATAATTATTATTTCGATAGATATAGAGTTCTACAATGTCAAACTCAAAGATCGGAGGAGCGACAGCTATTTCTAAATGTTGCATTTAACACTTAAATGGTTCGACCCAACACTTATTTGAATATTTGCAATCAATCGCAAATATTCTGTTGCAATTTTACAATTCATTGATCAATTTTAACTATAGCAAATCAGTTACACTCCTTGTTTCATGCAGCAGATTAGCAATCAGTCGCAAATTTGCAATTAATTGCAAGACTTATACTTGATTTCGGAAACGAAAATAGACTTGCAATTGATCGCAAGTTTCTTGCAACGCCCCGTTAAAATGTTGGATTCAGCTTCATGAAAAGTTGGATATAACATTTGGAAAAGGTTGTCACTCTTACAACTTTTAATGTCAATTTAACATGCCATTTTTAGAATGTATATAGCGACAATAATAATGAAACAACAAAGTTCTAAAGGAACTACGTTCCAGTTGAAAACTTGACGACCGTATCCTCACGGCATGCGAGCCAGTGCAAATAGAAGTCATGGTCTATTGACTTTATAATTTATAAATGCTGTAATGACCAATATACACGTGCAGTTTGAAAGGGTATGAATACCTCAAAAATGTTTTAGTAATTAATGACTCGAGGAGCTGTTGTTGCGTGAAAAACATTGGAAAAAGACCAGTTTATTATATTTTCTCGAACCATTCTTTGTTGTGCATCAATGTCATCAAAGTCAAGCCTAATGTACTTTTGGGTTAGAAACCACAAATGACTCATCAAGTTTCAATTAAGGGAATAAACCTTATTCGGATTTTTCGTCCAGAAAGGGATCAGATTTTATTTTCAGAAACGAGCGTAGAAATGGTGTGGTAAAGTACGTGGATGCCCTTGAAATATTTTTAAGAGTAGTCTTTTGTTTGTATGAGTGAGATTACTCGCTTTACCTTTATGCTTGCAAGGGTTATGGTACATGTTTATTACCTTACTTGTTAAATAACATAATCAATTATATTTTTTGATTAATGCAGCACTGGACAGTGTTTTAAAGTCATATCAACTATTCAAGTATTATTTGAATAAGGTTGTTCTACGACAAATAAAAAAAAAACAGAAAGAAAGATGAATGAAAAAGATGACATGTTTTTTTTTATAATTATCATTATAGGTTAAGAAATGTCATGCACATTTACACTTTCATATTAAAAAGGCAAAATCTTTGTCCGCTCGTGCCTCTTTAGAATGTTTTCCATACACCACTATGCCCCCCCAAAAAAAATATGGCCTGTGATAGTCTATAGGTTAGCACAAAAGCAAAATATTATGAAAGCGTGTTTGCTGCCCTACCCGCTTTCTTAAAATTGTTGCTATTGAAACCCACATTTGTCAGATAAATAAATGATTATCTGAATGTTTGTTTGGAAACAAAGAATTGTATTCATTATGGAGCTTGATACCGATTCCATCCTAGCAGTGTCATGTACCCGATAGCTTCGGTTTGCTCGGGTGTCTGACTTACGATAAAGACTTTTGGTATACGTGCGGGATAAGTACTAAACAAGATCTTGTTTTTAGTACTATATATTTTTCGTTCTATTCCTGACAAAATGTTTAAACTTCACTCTCATTACAAATTAACCGTTTGTATTTTTCTTTTTCAGCAAATTTGACGTCGCATCATCACCATCGTAATGCTAATAAACAATTAGGCCAAACGATGTTTCTGGTAATCCAATACTTTGCATGTGTGACATTATTGGTAAACATAAAAGCACAAAAAATAGCAAAGAAAGAAGGGGGAGGACAGATGAAAGGAAAAGAAAAATATGCTAGTGATTTACAAGAGAAATGTAAAAATCAAGCTTGTATATTATATGCCCTTCATAATTTTGGAGGAAGAATTTGCAAAGATCTTCTGAGTACTGGTGAAATTTGTATGGAAAGGAATACATAAAGAAGAAGAGAGGATTTTACAAACAGATAAAGAAAAAAAAAGAATGAAGAAGCAGAAGAAGGAAGGGAGAGATGAAAGAAAAATGAGAGAAGAATTAAGGAAGGACACCCACAAAACCGTTGAGTGTTTGATTGCGTAACAACCCTTGGTCAAGGCGTGTCACTGGCGAGATGCCGTAGCGATACACGCTCGACTCGCGGAAGCGATTTTCTCGCTTCCAATAATATTGCTAATGATGCATTCAATAAACACTTAATAAAGGACGACCGAGTTTCATCAGCAAACGATCCTTGAGATATCATAGAGTTCACTATTCAGAAGAGGTTATGTGGTGATCTTTCTTGGTGCTCATTCGTATTTTAATGACTAATGTAACATAATATTTTAGCTTGGAAATAACGAAATTAAAACAAATGTATTGTTTAAGAAAAAATATAAAGCTGAATTCATACCGACTAAATCGACTTCCATTTCTCTCTCTCTCTCTCTCTCTCTCTCTCTCTCCCTCCCTCTCTATGTCACACTTTCTCTATTTCCCCTGATTTTTCACCAATCATTTTTGTTTTCTGTTTCAAAAAAAAATCTCCTTATATGCAGCCTTTAAATAATACAAACATAAACATTTCAATAATAATGATAGGAATACTTTATTTTCTTATATGGTTCTATATAATTATTCTGATAAATGTTAGAAACTGCGAACCATGAGAATGGGGATATAAATAATATTTAAGGTTATCATAATTATCCACATATCTAATTGCGGACTGCAACATAAATTGGATATAATAACAGTTACTTCTTTGCAAACCAAATGCTATTGAAATAAACTATTTGTAGCTACGGTATCCCAAAATAAAACAACGGTCTTGATAAGGAAAATTTAGATAAATAATGCATGTATTGATATGGGGTTCATTTAATAACTTAGACATTATGGAAGCTATATGGCTCATCCATCAATCACAATCAAAGTTGCCATGGTGATCACAATAATGAACAAGTTACCACAGTCGTAAGTCTTTATGGATCCGTATACACTCGGATGCCAACATTTTGATTAAGACACAACAAAACAAACCTAAAATTGATGTTCGGCAAAAATGATTTTGCGTACATAAATGGCAGTCAGTCTGCCATCGTTAAGAGTTAATCCGATTAAGATAATAATTTGTTTTGATAAACATATTTTCCCGTGGGAATACTATTTTGTTTCATAGACGTAATCCTATTACGAGCAGAACATGCTAAGAGTATATACGGGAAGGTGTTTCTAGACGCTTGCGACTTTATTGGGCGTTCTTTCTCTCACTTAGTCTTCTAATTTAAGTCATAAGGCAAACACCTCGATCGTCTTTAAGAAGGAAATTAAAGCCAATTGGACAGACAAATAATCTAATCCAATGTTGGAATGAGACAAAATGAGCATTAATGAATCGAGGTTAGTAGCTCACTAATCTCAACAAGTCCAGACTACAAGACTGGATCATTAGTCTTGTCTTTTCATTCTTCTTTTTTCTTAATTTCCAACAAAATGCAATGTAGTAACTAGAGTCAATCAAAATCATGTTAATTTATATCAAAACATGTGAAATGAATATAAGAGCCCAACTGATTACGAATGTTTGTAAAATCAATAAGTATGACATTCATAAAGGCATATTGTTACTTGTATTTGCAAAAAAAAATAGATTAAAAATGATTGCTTTGTTGGCTCATTAACGTCTACTACAGTGATAACATTCATGAGATGAATTGAAGTATCCAGGCTCGATCATTCACTCGTTCAATTGCGTTCTCAAAAGCAATGAATTTCAATTTATAGCCATTGTAATTCGAAATGGCGTTTTTAAATTGATATCCAGAACTGGAAAACCAAACTGGATACTTAGATCGTGTACATTCATGTAAACAGGGACAATGCTCTGTTTTCCTTTATTTATTTTTTCAAATGTTGAATATTACAAACTTTATTCTGATGATTCCCAGATCATAATGTATTATCAATCATAGACACAAACGCGTGATAATGTACAAGAAAATAGAGTTATAATGTAGAGAAAAATAAAAATAACGGCTTAGATACATTTTTCTCATCTGACACGAAATCAATGTTATGTTGTAGGATAAATAAAACGTTAAAGACGTTATTTCAGCTAACTTAAAGTATTCATTTTGTTAGGAGAAGACTCATATTCTACAACGACAGACAAGTGAGTGTGCCTAGAGAACAAGGAGGATGGAGAATCAAATGAAGAGAAAAATAGTGGGTCATGAAACTAAGGGAAAAATGTAATCTAAAAGAAGGGGCCCCTAACTTTGAAATCTATTCATGGAGTTCTTGTATACTTGATGACAAGCTCGCCCCGACCCAGCCAGCGGTGAGCTCATGATGAGTCGTCGGCAAACCCCCGGCGAGGCTTTCATCTCCGAGTCGTCCTTCTTTGCCCCGTGGCTATATCTCATTAAGCGGCAATACACGTCCAATGATACGGCTAAATAAGAAGAGTTTTTGAGCCTCAAAAGTGGTCTAGGAGAGAAAGAGTGATTTTGGAAAGGGAACGCTTTGTCCTCAAATCTCCGAGAAAGCCAAGAGTTATACAAAAACCAATTAGTCGTCTTGAAAATAATAGGCGCGTACATCCCATCTCGAAAACTCATCCCTCCCATCCCACAACCTTTCTCTCTAATTCCCCTTCTCTCTCCCTCTCTCTCTCATCTCAATTTCTCTTTATTAATTCTTTATCACTCAATGTCGTTGACCAATGCCATTCACCGAGTATATTGGATAGTGATTTTCTATTAAACGTATAATAAATCAAAATGGTCGATTCTTATAGGGTTATTATGAAGTAAACTGGTCAGATATCCAGTTAACCATTCATCGTGATATCATTGAAAACCCTTCTTGGTATTCAAAATTAAAAACACAAGAACATCGCGCGGAAAAGAATTTGAATTTAAAGATTTAATGATGTTTGCTGTCATTTTATTCCAAGATATTCCTTAAGCTGTTAGGTTATGACATTCATTCTTCTTCAACTAAATCTACATAAAAACCCTGAAATCTAGACAGTTTATAGCTTTCATTCGTAAATTATATTTCAGACAACCTTACTGTTTGCATGTATTCATAATCCACCGTCAGTTCGTGCTCCTCAAAGATATAAATATCCCTGGTTTTGACTGTCAAATCGACAATATTATTAATCATGTGATATATTTTCAAACTTGAGCAAACATATATAAATTATGTGAAATCTAAAAAGAAATATGATTTTTTTTTCAACCGCTTTTAAAAGATAAAAAAACTACTACAGAGTAAACGCATTAATACTGGGAGTTTGAATTGAGTACTTTTTCAAATCAATGGAGTCGAATGAATAAATGAAATCTGTCCTCTTGGATCTACACCTCCCTGAATAACAATTCATTGGGTCCTGTCTACTATTTCTATAACCAACGTGCGCATGAAATTTTAAGCCACCCCCCAAAAAAAAGAGTCATCTTAAAACTCTTTAATGAGGTAAGTTTAACGACACTTACCATACGAAATTCAATGTATGTGCGTGTGTGTGTATTTGAGTTTTGCCAGACGTGTATCAATCAGATATTATTTACGTCTGGGATCGACCTTTAACGTCACCCTCCGAAAGACGTGACCAGGACTCGAACCTCGAACCTCTGCATCAATTTGTAACTTCCCCACATAGCTTGGATTACAGGCGCACACCACAACGGCCAGATTTCATCTCACTGTATAAGAAGGTCACAAAGTTGACTGTTTATGAAGAGAACTTATGGACTGAAACTAGAGTACTCGAATTCTCTTTTATCACATTTAAATCTTCAGTTGAATTAACTGTAAATTGAAGTGTTTCTTTTTATACAGTGCATGTTGACACTTTAATTTTTAAAACACATTTTCTGGGGGCGAAAGAACGGGATATTCGCGCCCGCACCACGGGGAGTGGAGGTGTTGTGATCATGGTGACGGGAGGTACGTATTTTCGCGGTCATATTGCATCGTGTGAAAATAAAATACACTGGGCAGTATGAGTATATCACCCTCGACATTACACTAAAACGTATGACGCTCATTTTCAATATGGTCCTCGCTTGTTAATATATCTTGATTTTAATGTTAGATTTCAAGTTTGTTAGAAGTCTATCATTCTTTTATCGCCTTCCATTCTTCATTCGGTCATCATTCATGAATCTGAGGACATTTGAGAAATGACTCCTAAAACAGACGAGGGGAGGGGCAAGTAACATAAAGCTTAGCGATTGATCGTGGGGCTAATTTTCACGATCGATCATACACAATAATGAATGCAATCAATCGTATAAATCAACCCTGTGATCCATCGTTGAGCTTGATGTGATGGGGCCCTTCTGTACCCTGATACATCTCTCTATATACGTCATAGTAAATCGATTTAATCTCAACCTCGTTTTCATTAAATGTTAATTAAGATTCACTGCGCGTATTTTCCACAGGGTTTAATTAACTTCACATTGTTTTACTTCACTAGACAACGCGCCGAGTTAGTTTGATTTTGACTATTTTGACTCCAAGCTCTACATGCTCTGCTCCATACTCTCCCTATTTATATCCTTCTCTTTTCTCACTCTATGCTATGTGTTTGACTACATGTATTTCTAATTATACTTATATGTGAGCGTGTGTCCGTTCTTCACTTTCTCCGCCCAGTCCCCCTCCCCCCGTCTCTCTCTCTCTCTAACTTATGTTCTATATGTGTGTGTGTTGGTAGGGTGAGTGTGAGGGTGGTGTATGATTCTAAATTGTCCCTCTCTTCATTTAATGTGTATGTGTCTGGCTCTCTATACTTTGTTTACATATCTTATTGCCTATCTTTTTTAGTTCTTCCACTCATGTTACCAGTATCATCCCTCTTATAATGTTCTGCATTACTTTAGCATGATATCAGAAAAAATAGAATGTGTGCGTGTGGGTTCGTATCTATTGCGTGGTGTGGGATGTATGATAGTACTTGTATGTAGGAGCACTTATGTGTATTATGAAGATACCGTAGCTCAGTGGTCTAAGACACCTGAAGTGGGTTCGGGGTTCAATCTCCTGCGTTGTTCTTAATCACCGGCTTAGGCCTTTAGTAGAGGTAGGTTTCTTGTGTAATAAAAATGAAAAATACATTCACTTAAGTAGTAATAAGTTTAATAGAAAATAGAAGTGCAGAGAATTACAACTAGAAGTATAAAAGTTGAATTGAAAGTAGAAGATGATGTAGAGTTAGATAAAGACCTATAAGTAAAAGTAGAAATAGACGTAGAAGCAGAAGTCGAAGTAGTAGATGAAGTAGAAATAGGAGTAGACGTAAAAGTAGGCGTAGAAGAAGAATTAGAAGTAAAAGTTGGCTTAAAAGTAGACGTAGAAATATAAATCGAAGTAGAAGTAGACGAGAAGTTAAAGTAGACGAGAAGAAGACGTAGACGTAGAAGTAGAAATAGACATAGAAGTAGAAGTAAATGTAAAAGTAGACGAGAAGTAGATGTAGGGGTAGACGCGTAGAAATAGAAGTAGAAGTAGACGTATCACAGCAAAAACTGTGGCGTTAACCGGTTTAAATAGAGGACTAAACCAATTAGTTTACTCCGACATTGACACTATGGTATTATGTTTAATCCCTAGGGAGTGATTTTACCACCTCAGGTTGTTATCCTCTACAGTGTGAGTCAGAAAAAATGTTACAATTTTTAAATTAAGTATTTTTTCAAGAAAATATGGGATTCATAGAAAAATTCTAGCATGTAAGGATATAGTACATATTCTTTGTCACTTGGTAAAATTTGTTTCAGTGTTGTTGTTAAGGAATATCTACTCTATCCATACATGCTAAAAATTCTCCCTGAATCCCACATTTTCTTAAAAAATACTTATAAAGTGTAACATTTTTTCTGACTCGCACTGTATAGACACCAACTGGTGTCAGTTTTAACTCCACAATTTAGATTTAGAAATAGAAGCAGAAGTAGATGTACAAGTCGAAGTAGAAGAAGACATAGAAGTAGACGTAGATATTGAAGTATAGACGTAGAAGAAGAAGAAGAAGAAGTCGACGGAGAAGTAGACGCAGAAGTAAAAGTATACGAAGACGAATACGAAGAGGTTCATGATGTATTTATTCGATGTCAATAATTAGCAACAGTAAACATTTATTTTTTTTGTCTGATAAGGAAAAAAAATCCTTCTGTTTTTTTTTAAAGTCATTCATCTTTACTTGTTTACAAACTCCCCCGATGACATATAAGAATACATGATCCACCATTAACATTTAACTTTGAAGCTATAGCTGACTGACTGTGGAGTTGGTTTCTCATAGTCAGTCAGGAAGTTGAATAATATTGTGGACTAATATGATATTCTTGGATATCATTGAGGAGTTGGTAAACAAGTAAAGGTGAACATGATGAAAGAATTAAAGGGTAACATGACCTCTCTACAGTACAAGAAGAAGTAAAATTAGAAGTAGACGCAGACATGGCAGAGATAGAGGTAGAAGCAAATGCATAAGTAGAAGTAGAAGAAGAAGAACAACAACAAAGAAGAAGAAGAAGAATGAGGAAGAGGAGGCGGATAAAAAGAAGAAGAAGAAAATATAGTAGAAGACTGAGAAGATTTAAATCCCTGAAGGGAAGCAAAATGATTTATATTTTGATTTCGCTCCAAAGAACATGACTTTTTATTATTATTATTATTATTTGTTTGGCGTCACCTGTGCCTGGGAGGCGAAAAGCAAACTGAATCACCCGCAGGTCTCTCCTCCCGATATAACTGATTCTCGTGCATAAGTTCGTATACCTTTCTCGAAACACACTCAAGTGGTATTTTCTAAACTTCTAGAATCATGAATCATATGTCAATTTTGATAACTTGAATCTTGCAATATACCGTGTGTCTCAAAAAAAAAACGTAACACTTTTGAAATGGTTGCCAAATTGAGCATATATTATTTCATGAAAAAATGTCAATATGTATGGAAAGCTAAAGGACCAACCTTTCATATGAAATGAAAAAAATGAAAAAAAAATCATGCTTCGATGAACAGGGTTCACTTAAGTTAGAGGTATGAAAATGGGCCTGCGCAGGATTTTTCCTTCAAATTTTGGACAGGTATAGCATACAAAATAAATTTGATATGAGATATTCATGATCGATGGATTAAGAGTTAAAAGGATGTTTTGAATACCAGTCCTTTCTCTCTGTCATTTATCAATCCCCAAACACCACCCATGCCACACACACACACACACCCTCACCAACTTCCACTCCCATCTTAATGTATCATTGATCTGGTAGATGTGAACAGGATGAAGGAAGAATTGGAAAATGTTTAATTGAAATATTAAAAAATCATAATCGACATGCAACCCACTCTCCTCCCCCACAACCTTTTCCCATCCCATCACCTACCCCTTGCCTTTTCTTTATCTGTTTTCTTCCGTAAATTTGGTGGATCATCAATCACATTTTATCACATCTTAAAAAAAAAATAACTTGTTTTTGTCATGTCTGCCCTAATGTGTGTGTGTGTGTGTGGGTGTGTGTGTGCGCGCGTGTGTGTTTTTTTTTTTTTTTTTTTTTTTTTTTTTTAAGATATATATGACTCATGATTTTGTTAAGTTAGTGGAAAAAAGTGAAAATATAAAGTGTAAAGTAGTATATATGATTTGAAATGTTAAATTGAAATGTTATGTTCATGAAATCAGAATAAAAACATTATTCAAAACAAAAAAAAGTACGTGCGTGTGTGTGTGTGGTTTGTGTGCGTGTGATAATTGGTTTGAGCAATTGCTTGATGGAATTAATGTTTCAGTGATTTATCGATTGATTTCATTGATCAAAATGAGTGACTGGTTAATAATTTGATTATTAATGGGAAAAAAATGATCCTACAAACTTTCAGAAGAAAAGTGATAAAAAGGAAGGAGTAGGTGAGAGGATAGGAAGAAGGTTGTATGTGTGTGTGTGTGTGTGGGAGGGGGAGGACAGTGGGTTGCGTAATGTTAATTATGATTTGGAATATTTCAATTTAGCCAATTCCCATTCATCCTTAATCCCGTTCACATCTACCAGATCAATGATACAATAAGATGGGAGTGGAAGTGTGTGTGCGTGTGTGTGTGGGGTGGGCGGTGGTGTTTCAGGATTGATAAATAACAGAGAAAAAGGAATGGTATTCAAGGTATTCAAAATATCCTGTTGATCCATCGATCATGAATATCTCATATCGACCTTCTTTTGTAAGCTACAAGTAACTTACCTGTCAAAAATTATGAAGGAAAAATCCTGCGCAGGCACATTTTCATACCTCTAACTTAAGTGAACACTGTTCATCGGAGCATGATTTTTTTTTTCCAATTTTTCATTTCATATGAAAGGTTGGTCCTTCAGCTTTCTATACATATCAACATTTCTTCATAAAATTACATATGCTCAATTTGGCAACCATTTCAAAAGTGTTACGTTTTTTTTTAGACACACGGTATAGTATTACAATAATTATGTCAAGAGACATTTCCAGTCACATACTATGATATTTCATTTTAGGCTGTATAATGTAAGTTACTATAACCGTATATTGTTGAACAAAATGGGTGTGTGATAATCGGATATATAAAGCGGTTTGCTCTGTGAACTGGTCAAGGAACGTTCAATTCCAAATATGATATCGCTTGAAGTTTAACATTATTTAAAGTTTTAAATTTACGTTTAAACTCGAAAATATGTCGAAGAACAACCGGAAAATCATGTGGTTAACAAGGGTGTATATACATATATATATATATATATATATATATATATATATATATATATATATATATATATATATATATATATATATATATATGTGTGTGTGTGTGTGTGTGTGTGTAATATGTATATTATCATATAAATATTATGTTTATTTTTATTTTTTTTAATACTGCGTGGTTTACTATAGTACTTAGTATGGTCATTTATCTTGACAAACTCTGATTCATGGTGCATGAATTAGGCTCATTAATTTCCTGATGGATATCCTGTGAGTTAGCTAGCATGTATTATATAATTTCATACGGGTATGACATGTAGGAGAGATACGAAGGAGCAGCAAGATAGAAGGAATATCAAAGAGGCAAGCAGGAAGGTGCTCGACTAACCATACATGGCAGTATTCATTTACACCTAACAAATTACTGATTAGATTCTCAAGTGAGAGAGACTCCCCCTAACTCGGTTAAATATGATACCTACTTAGGCAGGTTAGCCCCGTATTAAGGTCCCTTATACAAAGATTATTAAGGTGAGTGTCCCAATGAATAGGACACACAGCTTCGGGCCATTATCCAATCTCCAGCAGTCATTAATATTTTCTAAATAGATTTCTACCATTATTGACACGCCTGTTCCCCTATTAGCACTTTGATTCACAGCAGCCGGGCCGTGGACAACGTACGAATAAAAACCACTTTTGATTATTATAATCCCCAAAATATCTTAATCTTTCTTGAATCAAAGATTTAAAAATACATCTAAGAAGGCGAATCATAAAAATATATTCAACAATTTATTCATAAATGCTGTCGCTATGTATAAGTATTAAACATTATGTTCATATTATATATTTGTTATACGGTCATAATGTAAAAGTAAATACTTAGTCATCTTAGTAATATGTTACGTTAACTGTGACTGAAATATGTTTTCTTGATTTCGTCTATCCAAAGTTCCCAGTAGGTGAGATTTCTATACTTCAAAGTATATGAATTACCCACTTTTGTTTGGTTCAAGTTTAAAGAAAATCAGTAAAAAGCAGAGAATTCATGTTCTTGATTTTCTTTTTTTCCTGCCATCGTTCGCTCTGTGTGAATGAAATAGATACCACTATTATAACAAACACTAAATTTTATGGCAGTGTGTCATACAGAGTTTCCTCAATCTTTTTTTTTCTTTTGTTGTCCTCCTTTGGTTTGCTTTCCATCTTCGTTTGTGGGAGTAAGTTTGATATAATAATGAAATCTTTAGGGATGTGATGAGCTTGGATTTACGTGTATTTTGGTAAAAAAAATGGGAAATGGCCAAAATGGTGGTCTATCAATTCAAATAAAAGCGTAGGTGTATATTCTCATTTAAGGATTATAGTTTTAGATTTTGGCGGAAATTTTATTTTTTTTATTCGACCTTTGAGAACTAACTTCCAACGATTTGATTTTTTTTTTTCGATGGTCTTTTTGCGATGCATTGATTTAAGAAGGGAACAAACAGTTTAAAATGTATTTCTTCTTTTTCTCTTAATGTTTTAAACTAAGCTTCATTCTATTCCGTTCTTCCTTAAAAATCACAATCCTTTCTGTTGATCTTTCCCCCTCTTCTTCTTTCTTGCCTGTCATCCAAAGTCGAGATCAATTGAAAATGCATCCGAGGGCAAAGCTAAATGGATAAATAATGGCCGCGCATGAGTGTCGGCGGCTTTTTCATAATGCTACAAAGGAGCTTGATTTTCGCTTCAATTTCAAATGCCATAGGTTGAAGTCAGCTTCCACCCCGTGGCATTAGTCAAAGTCCAAATTTTGTTATTTTCCCTTCGATTCATTGGCAGTTTGTCAGACCTAATACCTAAGAAGAGCTAACTTTAGTACCATCTCTCCCTTGTTCACTCTCCAACCAAGTCATACTCCCTTCTCTCCCATTTTCAAGTATTTGTAAGACTCTAACCTGCCATTTTTCCATTCGTTTTGTGCGTCATAACGAATGTCTTTTCACGGTTAGTGGCGATAGATTGAAGAGCTGGGTTCATATCCACGGCAATATCATATATTTTTCTAAGACCTTCGATAATGTCTGGACATTCTCTTCCAGGTGTAATGGTACGTTCTGACATTATTTGTTTTGACATCAGACAGCAGAGAAATAAATGTTATTTTTATCCATGAAGATGCACGACAGTATATTTCAGTATTGATTTTGCTTTGTGGCTGTGAAGATAGTGCAAACGTTAACTCCTAAAACATTACCTTAGTTTTATTTCATTCTGGCAAAATATAAGTACAACAAAAATATATATATATAAAAAACGTATGAATGAATTCATAAACAAATATAGATATATAACAAAAATAATAATATTGTTGTCACGGTGAAACAACAAAGTATATAAAAAAAACTTGGCTATATCTACAGATTTTTAACAATTTGATAATACAGACAAATCTAAATTACATTTTGAAGAAAGAAAACCTATACAAAAAACGTAAGAAATGTTATACATTTACTGTGTCTCGTGTATATTTTTTTCATAGATCGTTATTTTCTCATAAACTACAATCTATTTTTATGATATAATTTAAGCCTTTCAGTTGATGAATTTTTTTTTTTTTTAAAGGATGTTTTATTATATTCTCTCAAATCAACATACATACTTTGTACAAACTATTTGAAACATAATTATAAATTATACAATAAATCCATTACAATATAATTATACAACTTATACATCAAACTTCAAAAATACTAGAAATTAATATACTAATGCGTTTCAGCAATTACAAAATGAAATATTAACAAAATATGACATGATCAGAGAGAAAAAAAGGATAAAAGAAAAAAAGGATTGATTTTTTTTCTTTTTTTCTCAGCCCTTGTCATTCCCCCCCCAACCCTCCCTTGAACACCCCATCCCCTATCCGGTGGAGAACTGGCTCTGGGCTCCAGTATATGGTCTAATATAATTTAAGTTTTCCCATTTACAGAAATGGATTGTAAGAGTCCCCCTCTTTGTTGCTAATTTCTTTTCTTCTCTTTGATCCCCCCTAATACTATTTTTTATTTCAATCAATGAAGGAGGTTTTTTTAATTCTCGGTTTTTGTAAATAAGATATTTAACTAAAATCAAGACATGATTAATTAATTGATATTTACCTTTACTTTTCTCCTGCTTCCCGAAAAGAATTTCCTGCCAACTAAATTTATCTATTTCAAAATTTAAACTTCTTGCACATAGATCCCAAAGTGATTTTGAAAATTCACAAGTATAAAATAGATGTTCATATGTTTCTTCTTCCCTTTCACAAAATGAGCATAAATTGGTCGAAATAAGACCAAAACGGAAAAGGTGGTGGTTAGTGTATAAAATATTATGCAAGAGTTTATACTGGAACTCCCTTAATCGACTATTCAGTGTGCAATATCTTAGTCTTAAAAATATACTTTCTATTTCCTTATTGGTAAGATCATAATTCGTTCTAATTCTGTCAAAAATGGAAGGTTTAATTTCATTTTTATATAACAGCTGTTCGTATATTTCTTTTGATTTTAAAAACATCAAATTAGTCATTTTCTTACCCAAATTGAAATCGATTCCAGAGTTATGCTTTGCATTCATTTCACTATTGTTCTTCCAACTAACAGGTAAACAGGCATAAATATGCTTAATCTTTTCAACATCATTTGCATCTAAATTCAAATTAAGAAAATGTGTATCACATTTTAGTTTACCGTTATTGTCCAAAATATGATGCAGTCTATAAACCCCTTTATCGTATAGAATCTTATCAAATATACAACTCCCTTTATATCGAACAAGCTTATTATTAAAAATCACCACTTTCCCAAACTCTGTACTTCTAGTATGTCTTATATTTACCCACTCTTCTAATAAGTCCATGTAAAATTTGGAAGCTGTTACTTTCAATAAACCTGGTATATAGTCACATGAAAATAACAAATCTCCACCCAAATGTTTAGTGGCAAAATTAAAGTACCGTTTCCATTTCATATCTTCATCTTTATTTAAAAGTCTTTTAATCCACATTATTCGCTGTGCCTTTACCTGTACAGGGAAGTTTAACATCTTTAATCCTCCTTGCTTATAGTCTAAAAACATTGTATTCCTATTAATTTTGTCTTTCTTACCTTTCCATAAAAAATCAAAAGTTAATTTATCCAATGACTCATAAACCCACTTAGGAACAGGAGTAAGAGACGCTCGGAAGAGGACTTTAGAATAGATATGCACCTTCAATAGTTGAATTTTCCCCATGAGCGTTATATCTCTTAGCTTCCAAAAGTTCAAGAGCGTTTTAATTTTGCTTAAGATTTCTTTGTAATTAAGATCTTCTTTCTTATGTTCATCTAAGGTGAAAAATACTCCTAAAACTTTAAGAAAATCCACGGTCTCGCCGAAGGAGAAGTCATAATGCAAATGTTGGCATGAACCTAATTTTAATACTTTAGTTTTGTCATTATTGATTTTTAATCCAGAAAGTTTTTCAAAATCTGCAAATAGAACTTTTAGCCTATCCACTGATTGTACATTACGAGCAAAAATTGTCATGTCATCTGCATAAAGAGCTAATTTAATTTCCTCATCTCCAAATTTAATTCCTTCAATCAGATTATCTTTTCGTAATTTATGAGCCATTACTTCAATACACAAAATAAAGAGGTAAGGATTGCTACTGGGTATCGAAAGGGGAAGGTCGCATATTTGTATATACAAATGTTTGAATCATCCAGCCAATATTCACATAGAAATCTAAAATAGCCCACCTATATATTTGCGCCGCTGGTGGATTTCGAAAAGACATGTCTTTCTCTTTTCCCCTCAAAATTCACCAGGAAATAATTCATGTTGTTGTGTACGATGTGAAATTTTGACAATCCATAGCGATAGGGGATAGGAATCTCCCATGCAATAATTCAACTCTTCTCTCGATGAATCTCATGTGTTTGTAACATACTGCTACAAACGTTGACATGAATGATGTATGAGGCAGAGGAACGAAGCTTATACCAAGTTTTACGAAAGAATTATTGCTGGGTATTTGTGCAAAAATGAATTGTAAATAATAACTGATTGCTAGCCGGACTGACGATTACTCAAGACAGTCAGAAAGGTAATTCATTTTGCTTGAAAATTTGATTGCTATTGACTGTAGTTTATCCCTGGAACTCTACGGCCGAGTGAAGATAAAATTGATAAATCGGCGACCAGACAGCACAACATGTAGTCGAGCTCAAGTATAAACAAATACACTCAAATACACTTATACTTGAATTATATTGTATAATTCGTAAGATCCCTCTTGTGAATTTAATAGAAAAAGTTAATTCAAACAAAGTAATTGATATGGTACTTGATTACATTTATTTCATTTCTTTTCAAAAAGGAGCATACATTGCATGTATGACCTAAAGATAATGTATACAATATATGAAGAGCTCACTTGCAAAAGGGGTTAGGTCCATTTTTCATCAAATTTGATTTTTTTTTGTCTCAATGTATAGAGTTTTGTAGCTCTATGAGATGATACCAAAGAAAAGTTGAAATTCCCATTAAAAAGTGATATAAAATGGCAAAGAAAAATCCCTTTTTTTCAAAAGGGGTTAGGTCCATTTCAGTTTAGTTGCAAAAGGGGTTAGGTCCACACATAATTTTTTGGAAAAGAATATTTACAAAAATATGAAGACAGGTGGATTTCTTTTATACCCAATTTTATGTTCTCATGGTAGGGTATCACAAAAATTTAGTTTTGCATAAGAATATTGCAATATGGGAGAATAAAAAAGTGATTTCTTGGAGTGGACCTAACCCCTTCGCAAACAAAATATTCTGAAGAGCTCATTTGTCAAAAGGGGTCAGGTCCATTGTTCATACATTTTATTGTTTTCTGTCTCAAAACCTCTAAATTTTTAGTCGTTCTGATGAAAACAACGAAAATTAAAATTCAAATGAAAACGTGATTAAAAGTGGCAAAGAAAAATCAACTTTTTGATCAAAATAGATTGGATTCATTTCTGTTTAGTTGCAAAAGGGGTTAGGTCCACAATGATAATTTTTAAAAGAATATGTAGAAAAAATTGAAGACAGGTAGATTTCTTTTATACCCAATTTTATGTTCACATGATAGGGTAGTACATCATTACAAATTAGTTTCTCATAAGAGTATTGCAGTAAGTGAGAATAAAAAACACGGTTTTTCTCGGAATGGTAAAAAGTGGACCTAACCCCTTTTGCAACTAAACTCTTCATATGTATAATAATTGTTATGCGCCCAACATTGATACATCACTATCTACAAAAGTTAAAGTTTGAAAGCAAAATGTTTTATAGGTTATTTTTTTATTATAGCCGTTTTCATAACTATTATTCTCACAATTTATACGTGATTTGTATACAGCTTATTAAGCTATTGATATCTAACGAATATTAAAGTGTTGATCCGTTAATGTAGAATAAATCAGAATAAAACATTGTACGACTGTGTGAGGGGGTCAATATTATAAGAGAGAGGAGGTGGAGGGGGGGGGGGGGGGGGGGGGGGAGAGGCGGGAGAGGAGGTGAGGTGTGTGTGTGCATGTTATTTACGTTATTTCTCATGTCGTATCATCAGTCGCTGCGGAGTCGGTTTTGATAACTAGCTTCTAGTGAGTGGAATGTTGTTCGTGCTTTAGCTTTTTTTTTTATTAAGCACTTTAACCATTGTATAAACTCAGGCAAATCCCTAATCTCCCCGTCGGTTTTTATGTACTGAAGAGACCACCCTGTCTAAAGAAAACAGTGATAAATAAATAGATAGATGAATAAATAAATAGATAAATGAATAAATAAATAAATGAATAAATAAATAAATGAAAAAAATAAATGAATAAATAAATGAATGAATAAATAAATGAATAAATACATGAATAAATGAATAAATAAATAAATAAATGAATAAATAAATGAATAAATAAATGAATAAATAAATGAATAAATAAATGAATAAATAAATAAATAAATAAAAAGCTCAGCTATAAGTCACACAGGTTACGAATAAAGTTTTGAACAAACAAGTTTTAAACAATATAAAATATTGAAAACAATAAACTTTGTAAGCTACTATTGTTGTAATATAATTATGAATATATATTTGGATTTTTATTATTTTTGAAATATCTAGTATTTCAGTTTATAAAACTTTTTCCCTTAAACACTTCATTTCCTAATTCATATAGTTTTATTTCAACCAAACCATTTCTTATAAGTACATACAACTGATAGTATATTATGCGATAATTAAGCATGTGCAATGATTGTTTATGTATTTTTAATGTGTGACCAAGCCACATTTTCACGTCACTATGACAAATAAAGAAATTGAATTTAAGTGAATGTCAAGTCTTATGTGTAAAATATCAATAGTGTAAAAGACAACAACGACCACGATGATGCTGTCGATCTTGGTGATGATGATGATGATTACAAAAGTTTGCGATATACACAAGAACATTGAAAATGTTCAATGGCGCAAATCCCTTCATTAAAATTAAACGTTTAAAGGCCTGATTGATATGAGTCTGAAGATTTGATAACGTAGAATCTAGATAAGATTTAATTTCAATATCATAAGACAACCACATGTAATAAATCAATTCTTTAACAAACAGTTTTCGATGAGTTGGGTTGATTCCATTGTGCAAATATTATGTTACAAATCCTATATTGCTATACGAATAATATTATTTCGTGTCGGTTAGTTTCTTTCTTGTAGTTAAATTCTATTTTCTTGAGACTTGAGCACTGATACACATGTATTTTGTTTAGCCATAAAAGGTTGTTATGATAATATTGATAACGTCATATTTTTAGCCAGGGTAGCTACTTCAGTTCTGAAAACTGTTCTATGATTCTTGTTAAGTTGGTACAGGGAATATCATCCTGTAACACCCTCCTTTTCGTCACGTGCTCCCCCTCTCTCATCCTTCCCTCACCTCTCTATTTTACTCTTTACCTATCTGTGTCAACTTGAGAAAAGGATTTTTTTACGCACTACTAACATTAAGAAAGACAGCACGCATGCGCACAATGATTGTTGATCTCTTTGACCAAACGAGATATCAGGCGGTGATATCTATGAGATAAGAGAGAGAGAAAAAAAAATGGTAGGGCCGAAAGTGAAGCTTCTCCATCAAGATGGTTGATTTCCAATTTGTTAGAGGATTTGCACTTGTTTAGAATCTCATCACTAGCCTCAGGGCTCAAAACGATTTTCTTTTACTCTCATCTCTCTTTGCTCTGTTTCAAAGCGCGTTGTAACTTTTTTCTTCAGTTTTTATTTTTCTCTCAATGTTCCTTTCCCCCTTCCCTGCCCCTTTCGTTCAATTTACTCTCAAGCAAACCCAGGCGACACGAAGCCGCCCTCGAGCTTGCCTTGCGGAAATGAAACGCGGGTCTCGCGGAAGCCAACCCCCATTTAAAGTACGTCTGATTTTCCAATGTTTTTCAAGGAACCTCTCTTGCACGCCACCATAGTTCCCCCATCTACTGATCCAAAACGTGCTTTGGATGCGTTATCTAGCCAGGGTTGCATAGCCCCGAAGCCCCGCTTCTCCTATATTCCCGCGTGCAGTAACAGGAAGCTATGTATCATCCTGTACGCTATTAAAACTCACGCGAGAGTACCTTCTCTTCGTTACACTGATCAGCCTTAGTCTTAATGTAACAGACCTCTATTTTCTGTGCCCCTTTCCATTGCCATTTTTCATAAGAACACCATGATATAAAAAAACTATCCTTCCTTTACTAATTTCTAAGTCAAAGATCCCTATTCCTTGGTAGCGTAAACAATACCATTGTAATAAAACCAGCTCATGCATAGAACAAAATACACTGCACCTTTCCAAACGATACTGTTCATATATACATACCTCAGGAGCGAGCAGCGTAAGAGAAGCATAGTATTTAAAACAAAATAGGTTTTTTTTCTTCTTCTTTTTCCATACATATAAGCACCATGCACTCCATCTCGAAGCCCGCCACGGTAATACACACAGAGAGCGTACCGCTTCGGCGCTGATGCATTAAATTTCGTGCTTTAATGCGACCTAGTGGGGACGAAATTGATTTCAGAATTAGCAGAACACGTTCAGGGGGAATAAAATCTCTTTTAGATGGGTTAGGCGGTAATGGTAAGATGGATGCGGGTTGGAATGAAAAGTGACGGGCGGTGCCTCGACGTCTGATCTAACGGGAGAAGCAAGGCGAGCCGAGACGATAGCCTTCTCATATCCGCCTCAACCACCGAGTCATTTACTCATACAAACTTACCATCAGAATAGAGTGACTGACCATCTTTGAAAAGGCCTGGATTCTCTTCTGGAAAGTGGAATAAAACGAAAGATGAAAAATGAATGGAAAGGAGTTGAAACAAGAAAAAAAAAGAATAAAATAGGTTTCTTGAAAAATGCTTCAAAGTGCAGGAAAATGAAGTAAAAAAGAACCATTGAAAATCAGTCTTAAACCATTATCTGGCTGTCATAAACATGATAAATATCATTGCAAGATTAAAAGGGGAAAATTAATTGCGTGTATTATAAATTTCAATGATCATCTATGCTTTGATTTTCTTTAAAAACCGTAACTTTACCGTAAAAGAAATTTCATCACTCTGATGTACAAATCACAATGGCATTAAATAACATGAATTTGAAATAAATCCACATCGGATGTAATAAGGCTTAAATTTAAGGTTTTAAGGCTTTGATCTCTACTTTTGAGCTCACCATTGTTCATATCCTATCTGTACTTTAGACAAATACTCATCCCATTATTGTAAATAAAATAATCATTTTTTCTCCTAAAGTGTTAAATCCACCTTCAAAAAATTGCAAAAAGGAAAAATAAATGTGACTTTGTTCTTGAGTATAAAGTCAATGATTGAGTCAATGATTTGTATTTCCCCTTTATCTCTTTTTATCCTTTTTCGTATGACTGATTTTGTTAATTAAATGGATATCATCAGAATAATTGCGGATTTTATACGCCCAATTTATTCACATTCCATGTATCACGTCCTGTTCCTGTCTTTTCTCTCTCCCCTCTCTCTCGCCCTCTCTATCTCCTTCATGTGTATGGTATTTTTTCTGTCTATTTCTCCTGTTTGTTGGTGTAGTTGTGTGAGTTTGTTAAGCTTCGGGGTCTGATGGGGGGGGGGGACTCATGGGGCGTGAGAGTGCTCAATATACATTAATTCTTTCAGTTTGCGTAGCTGTTACGTTACGTTACGTTATGTTTTTTTTTTTTTGCTTTAGCTGCACATATTACTTGTTAAAATGTTACTTTTGCATGATTTCGGATTATGTCTCTGTTCTCATACAATTTATCTGCCATGTTTATTAGAGTGTTATTTGATTTGTGTATTCACAGTTGCAATTATCATTTTCTTTTATATTTTCTTGATCAAGTATGTTTGAATTAAATTTGAATGAATAATAAGGATTACCTCCAAAAAACATTCCTTGTTCGTCTATATCTACATCTACTAACCATTTTACCTAACTATTAGTTAACCCGTTCACCATTTTGTCTAATGTCTAGCTCGGTGATAACCATTCATGCCATTTCACCTATTATCCGCTGGGACTAACGTCATGTAGTCTCGAGGCATATGGTACGTAACATGAGCTTCTTATGAACAAAATTTGCTTTCGACAAAGTGAAAAAGTAAATTAGACAATCTGGGGCCCACATGACCTGGGGCCCAGTGCAGAAAGAGTTGCGTTCAAACGCAAGTCAATAAGTCAATCGCAAGTCCCAAATGCGCGGTGTTGATTGGTTGAAAATCAAGTTGCGCATGATTTCGTGAGTTGCGATTGATTGCAACTCTTTCTGCAACGGGCCCCTGGGCATTAGACTAAATGAAAATTAGACCAAGCGGGTATAGTGTAGGCCTAGGCCAAACGGCACTTACACCTAATTAATAGTAAAAACTTAGTTTAGCCCGTTTTACATTCATTATATGATTTGATTGGCGTCACCTGTGCCTGATATCACTGATTTGGGGAGTGCAGGTGGACCACTACACCAGTGTTTCCCCCTACTCTATACGAATAATTCAGTGGGTTCTTAAAGTGATGGCCATGGCTGGAGATATTTATATCTCAACAAATAGAGTAAAATTCACAGAGAAAAATGCTGAAAATTTGATAAAAATCGGACAACAAATAACGAAGTTATCGAAATTTAAATATTGGCATTATTCCGGTGAAACAGATCTACGCATGTCATTATGAATATTCATTAGGTGGGCTGATTATGTCATATCCACACTTATTCTTTTGTATTTTATTATTTGAAATTAGGTATATTAAAAAAGTTTCTATACCAAGAACAAAAACAATTGGATTGACAACTGATCATGCTGATTAAGTGCACTAGTTATTTATTGCCGCAACTTATTTCATCATAATGGAGAAACATAATTTACACATACTATGAAAAAATTAAACATTTATTATTTCATGTAATAACGCAAGAAAAGGGACAGTGGAGAGGTGACATCATCATCCCACCTAATGAATATTCATGACGATGTGCATAACTGTTTTCACAAAATATTGATAAACTTTAAAATTCAATAACTTCGTTATTTGTTATCCGATTTCGATGAAATTTTCAGCATTTTGCTTTGTGAATTTTCCTATATATATTTAGATATACATATTTTCAGCCCAGAACATCCCTTTCACGTGCAAAGGTACTGACTGTCCTCTACACGGGGCTTCCATCTTACTTAATTTCCGAGGGGGTTGAGTATCTGAGAAGTAGATCTTTCTGTAGACCAAGTGAATATAAAATAGTATCCCCTTCTGTGAATATTCATGAATGAGTATTTTCAATAAATGATCAGTTAAGTGGTGATGCTCGAATAATGGATTTTAAAGACGGCTTGACGATTTAAAATGATTTATTAGCGGGCTAGCAAAATACACATTTTAGTTTGTTTTGATTTTGAAAGGGGGCGTGGTTGCCCGAGAAAGGGCTCGTGACCCGACCCGTAAAGGGCGGGGCAGCGCTTTTTGGCGCCCGCGCCAAAGAATTTGGGCACAATGCCAGACATTTGCCGCGGTTGAGCTATGCGCGGATAAAAGTGCGGGGAATGCTTCATTTTCGTTTTGGCTTTCAATGAAGAGAGATGACGGTGCATGTGTAAAGCGTGCTTACAAAATTTTTTGAAAATTTTCTTTCGGCACTGGCAACTAGAATTGGACACTAGGCCTAGGTGGCAGATATTTCGACATTTGTCTAGCTACCTATACCGGATATCTACACAAAGGATTCATACTTTTATTGGATTATACAGACGCTGATTTCAGTTTTTTACTGTCTTCAGACTTCAGCCTCAGGAATTGTTGCCGTAGAACTAAGACTAAGTTAGCTGTGCCGATTTGTGGACCTAAAAGATTCAGTTTGCAACTTCAGGATTGAATTTTTTCTTGGCGGTTCGCTTGATTGAACTTTGGAGGTGATTGCATCCAGGATTCATTGGACTTGGGCTGAGTGACGGAGCTTCGAGTCTAACTCTAGTTTCGCGAGTTGATCATGCCAAAGGTTAAGGCCAAGAAAATAACGACCGCAGGTGCGAGGAAGGGAGATGACACACCGAAGAGGAGGCCGGGTCGGCCGAGAGGTCCACGGGCGACGTCAACCCCCGCAAGTGTGGATCTGGGGCTGGGAGGCGGCAACAACGAGCCAGGAAGGAGCGGTGAGTTAAATCCCTCTCAGTCTCAAGTTGTCGATGTTGATGAAAAAAGTGGTAGGCCTAGGTCTAAAGTTAGTGATAAAATGGCAGAGCTAGATCTAGATCTAGTGGGGCGGGAAGGCCAGGCGCCCGTGGGCAGATCTATTGCTTGGCATGAGATAGTAGCACAGGAGTCGGATACCGGTAGCTCGGGGCAGGCTCAGCCAGCAGTTTCAGTGCCGGCGCGGTCGGCAGGGGTAGCCGAAGATCTAGGCCTAGATCTAGTGGAGGTCGGTGTTGAGAGATCTGAGCCCCAGGCGCCTAGGCTTTCTGCCGTGTTGGGGGCACCGGAACCATTTATTAGCGCATGCGACCCACTAGGTGTGGAAGTGGCTATCTCACTGAAGGAAAAAATTTGGGCAAGTGAATATATAGATTTGGGAGTGCTCCTTAAGCATAATAATGCACGTGATGAGTTTGGGGCCTTGAGTGTAGGTGACACCACTTTGAGTTTGTGTCAATCGGGATCTGGTCTTGGTTTGCAACTTCAACCTCAATCAAAGGCTAAGAAAATCATGTCGGTAGAGCAGTGGACTTCGGTGTTTCTAGTATTTGCCTCAATTTACGCTGAGAAGCACATTGAAAGGAGCAGGGAGCTCATGAAATATATGGATTTGATAAGGCATGCAGCCCGTGCGTTTGCAGGTTATGGCTGGCGTGACTATGACACTCAGTTTAGGAGCAAGCAGGCGCGTTTACCCGGGCGATCCTGGGCGAGCGTCGACGCCGAGTTGTGGTTGATGCTGGTGGCCTCTAATGGTCCGCGGCAGCGCCACAATTTACCCCATGCCCCTCGCCATCAGTTCTACAGAGGGGAGTACGGCGCGAGAAAATCTTTTCCCTTCGGAGGAAAGGGACCCGGAGCCAATGGCACACCCAGCCGAGGCGTGTGCTTTGCCTTTAATAGAGGCAAGTGCATGCGAGGCAAAGCTTGCATCTATGAGCACAAGTGTTCCCGCTGCCAGGCGACAGGTCATGGGGCTAAGCAGTGTAGCCAGGGGCGGGCCGGTTCCAGTCCCGCTGGCAGTAAATAGGTCTACGGCTAGTGCGGTGTCGTCTATTGCTCCGACCCCTATTAAGTTAGCACGTTTGGTGCCCATGTTAGCTACTTATCCTAATCAGGAGCATGCTCAGTGCTTGTATAATGGTTTTAAGTTTGGTTTTTCATTACATTTTGAAGGGGACAGGGTCCCATTGGTTGTTAAAAACCTGAAATCAGCATTCGAACACATGGATGCGTTGAAAAAGAAATTGAGGGATGAAATAGACTTAGGTAGGATAGTTGGGCCTTTTGTTGTTCCTCCCTTCGAGAATATGAGGTGTTCACCAGTGGGGTTGGTGCCCAAAAAGGCCCCAGGGGAGTTTCGTATGATTCAACATTTATCGGCACCCAGGGGAAATTCAGTTAATGATGGCATACCGGAGGGGCAGTGTACAGTAACATATTCGTCCTTTGATTCGGCGGTAGATATTGTGACGCAATTGGGGCGGGGTGCCCTTATGGGAAAGACTGACATTAAGTCAGCTTTCAGGCTCTTGCCTGTTCACCCAAAAGATTTTGAGTTGCTTGGGATGTATATAGATGGTCGTTACTATTTTGATCGTTGTTTGCCGATGGGCTGCGCAGTTTCTTGTTCCACTTTTGAATGTTTTAGTACTTTTTTAGAGTTTTGCGCGAGAAAAGTTCCGAAGTCGCAAAATATTGTCCATTATTTGGATGATTTCTTTTTTGCAGGCGGCCCTGCCTCGGAGGATTGCAGGCGGGCAATGCATTGTTTTGAAGCAATTTGCGAACGATTTGGGGTGCCCATAGCGCGAGAAAAAACGGAAGGCCCGACCACACAGTTGTCATATCTTGGGCTGGTAATAGATAGCGTTTCTCAGCAGGTTCGGGTACCGGAGGACAAAATTGAGAAATTAGTAGGGAAATTAAATTGGGCGGTACAGAAACAAAAAATTTCCCTAAGAGACATTCAGTCGATTGTAGGTAGTCTAAACTTTGTATGTAAGGCAATTGCTCCAGGGCGAGCATTCATGAGACGGCTCATTGACTTAACTAAGAGCGTTAAGCGTCCTTTTCACATGGTTAGGTTGACGAGAGGGGCTAAGGCTGACTTGCGGGTTTGGTTGGAGTTCTTGGCACATTTTAATGGTCAAGTTTTCTTCCGGGCTCCAGGCTGGTTTGGAAGCGAGGAAATTCAGTTTTTCACTGATGCGGCGGCTGGCATTGGTTTTGGAATTTTCTTTGGAGGCAGGTGGGCTCAATCCAGGTGGCCTGCTGATTTCCAGGCCGATAGGAGGTCTATAGCTTTTTTAGAGCTATTCCCTATTTGGGTAGGCTTGGAGATTTGGGGCATGGAGCTAAAGGACAAGAATATATTGTTTAATTGTGATAATCAGGCCGTGGTGGCAGTACTTAACAAGCAGTCGGCGCTATGCCCTGATATTATGGTTTTGGTGAGGAAGGTGGTGATTATATGTTTAAGCAATAATATAGTGTTGAGGGCTAGGCATGTACATGGATGTGATAATGGTATAGCTGATGCACTATCTCGATTTCAGATGCCGAGGTTCCATGCGTTAGCACCGGGGGCCGCCCGGGAGGGCGTGGAGGTTCCAGTCCGTCTTTGGAAGAGCTGGCTATCGAGAGAAGTCGACTGCTGATGGCTTCTAGGGCAGCTCGAACACACACAACTTACTCTATTGCCTTGGGGGCATACGTGAAATTTTGTAAAGTGTACGGATACGACCCCCAGCTACCCCCTAATGTAGAATGGGTGGCGCAGTTCATTTCTTATTTATCCTTTATGGGATATGCAGGGTCTACTATTCAAACATACATATCTGGGTTGGCATTTTATATGAGTTCATCTGGGCTAAAGGATGTGACCAAAAGTTTTGTGATTACAAGGTTAATTGAAGGCTGTAGGCGAAGTACTTTGAGAAGAGATGCTAGGCATCCAATCACATTGTCTGTGTTAAATAGAATGCTCGCCTACTTGAGGCATGTTTGTGGTAGTCATTACGATGTTTTGATGTACTCTGCTGCTTGTTCAGTGGCATTTTATGGTTTGTTGAGAGTTAGTGAGTTGACAGTAGAGTCCAGGCATAGATGTGAGTCTATTCTGCAGCACACAGATGTTAGGGTCACTGGCGATGCACCGCATCGCAGGGTGGAATTATTCCTAAGGAAGTCAAAGACTGACCAGCGGGGAAATGGGTGCACCATTTCGATACCAGAGTTGGGGACAGTTAGCTGCCCTGTGATGGCGGTTATTCGTTATTTAGAAATCCGCCCAAAGAATGGTGGAGCCTTCTTTTGTTCATATGGTGCTCTCCCGCTAACTAGGCGTGAATTTGGAAACATGATAAAACGATGTTTGACATACGGGGATATGCCGGCGGCAATGTTTTCATCGCATTCCTTTCGTATTGGGGCGGCTACGACCGCTGCCATGGCCGGTTGCTCGGATGAAGAAATCCAACGCATGGGGCGTTGGGTTTCGAGTGCACATCGGAGATATATAAGACTCGACATGGTTAAGTAAAAAATAAAAAAAAAAAAAAAAAAAAAGAACGAAAATATATATGAAATGATGATTTTAGGTTATTTGACATTTTGACCAAAATCAGGTGTAAGTTATCTTCCAATAATGTCACAACGCGTTTACTTTACACGAGGACATGTGCTTTAATCAAAGCCGTGGCCGATGGGTTGTTGGATATTTGGGTGTATAATTCTCAATATATCTGCTTACATGGTATTGTTTTATTTTATTCAGCCCTATTCAGAAGCAGGGTGGTATGTTCAGTGCCAAGAGGCCTGTTTACAAAGGAGCCCTTGTTACAGTATACATTATACATTATACATTATCCATCATATATTATACATTATACATTATACATTATTACATTCTTTATACAAAATGAAGAAAGAGATGGTACTATATTGATGGGAATGTGTTTATACGTTATACATTATACATTATACCTTATACATTTTACATTATACATTATACCTTATACATTTTACATTATACATTATACATTATTATAAATTGATTGGAATGTGCTCAGACATTATACATTATACATTATTATATATTGGTTGGAATGTGTTTATACATTATACATTATTACATTATACAAAAGGAAGAAAGGGATAGTACTATATTGATTGGAAGGTGTTTGGAACATCAGATTGATCATAACGACCCCCCCCCCCCCTGTACATGTTGATATCAATATACATGTATCATCAAAATAACTCTGGGCTTAATATTGAATGAGTAAGTGAGGGTTTAATGATATCACACAATTACGAGCATTCTGCTTTTTAGAGAGAATGTTACAACGGTATAATGACGTGTTTAATATCAATGCTTTCAGGATTAAGGGGAGGGGTCAAAAAATGTGATTACATACATTGTATCTTGGAGGGGAAAACCCCGTGATGAAGGGGTGGTGAAGGGTAGCAGACCTTTCAGGGGGAAATTTTCATACTTCAAAATTCTGCCCAGCCCTCTTTTCTTGTTTTCTATTACAGGACCTGTGGTGTGGATCATAGGGGACTCGATAGTGTTTTGGGCACATCGCAGGGCGAAGAACACCGGCGAGGCTGACCTTGGACTTGGAACGTCGGTCCGCTGGTTGGGGAAAAGGGGGCTACGAATTGAAGGGGTAAGCGATTGGTTAGATAAGATGGGTCGGAGTGAACCAAAGCCTTCAGTAGTAGTATTGCATGTAGGAACGAATGACATTGAGGCACTGTCCAAGAAGAAGCTGGCTAGTTTGACGTATAGACTTTTTGACGCCAATAAGGACAAATTTCAAATAGTGTGGTCGGACATTTTGGAGAGGGTTTGGTACCCCGCTGGCTGTACAGGAGATCAAGGTAAATTGGACTTAAAGAGAAGGGCGGCCAATAGGTACGCCAAGGCTTTAGCTGCAAGATTTCATGGTAAAGCCATACCGCATCCATCAATATCCCATAATGACATTTCGCTGTACAGAACTGATGGCCTACATCTGGCCGATGAAGGGTTGGACAGATTTATCAGTGAGTTAAAAGTTGGTCTTTCATATCTTCGTTGAGTATGTATTTATACATTTTACCTTAGTCGCTCCGGCGTGACCGACTCCAGACCGTCCGATCCGATAGTATGAATAAGGGTTTTGGCTGGTCTGGAGCCGGTTTCACCAGTGTGTCTATGTTTTCATAATGTATCATTTGTTGTTATTTAGCTGCTCATGCATTTACGTTCAATGTATGCATGCATTAAATCATGTTGGGGTCAGTTATGGATAACCTAGATATACATTGTAATGGAGGAATGGGCAATGTTCCCTGGTACCCCCCCCCCCCCCCCCTGGTAAAAGCACTAAGGATAATAACGTTGGTGAATACTAGTAGAATGATCCTGTAATGGTTGCTAAGATTTATTGAATATCTTGGTAGATACGAGTAAAATTTTGACGTGTTTGTTGGCGGTCGATCATATATAAATAAATTATATATTCTCGTTTGGCGGTAATTTGGCAATTAGGCCACCTGAAACACGTATTTTCCAAGAATAATTGGGTATTTCTGGTCATGCCAGGGCAGGCATGTGGATTTTAATCAATTATGTTATGTTATTATGTAAGTTGCAGGTCCCCACTCGTTACCTAGGTGAGGGGGACCTATTTGTACATACAAATGTTTGAGAACGCTGTTAAACTGAAATAATTGTGTCATGCTTAAAGTTTAATCTTAGCCTGACCTGATCTTAAAGGCGGGCAGGCTGGTCTATAGTCATGGGCATTCATATATCTCTATATGCTATATTTATGTCATCTGTAATCCACCGATAGCTCATAATTAATAGCTGTGCTGGGATTCCGGTCCGGCTAGCAGGGAACCAGTGGGAAAACAGCCATGAATTTTAAACATTGAAGAACTTACGAGGGGGGCCTTCTAGCCGGGGGTTTAACCCCTCTCCGAGGAGCTTATTAAACAAGGGTATCGGTTGGTTACAGACATTATCGGTATATGTATATGTGATGATATTCATACACTGTACACAAAAAGCAGAATTGGTAAAGATGCACATTCATCTCTATTTTCATTAAAGCCACGACAAATCGCAATTCACTTGTTCTTGTTGTTTTGTTAGCCGTGAATAATGGATTTTAAAGACGGCTTGACGATTTAAAATGATTTATTAGCGGGCTAGCAAAATACACATTTTAGTTTGTTTTGATTTTGAAAGGGGGCGTGGTTGCCCGAGAAAGGGCTCGTGACCCGACCCGTAAAGGGCGGGGCAGCGCTTTTTGGCGCCCGCGCCAAAGAATTTGGGCACAATGCCAGACATTTGCCGCGGTTGAGCTATGCGCGGATAAAAGTGCGGGGAATGCTTCATTTTCGTTTTGGCTTTCAATGAAGAGAGATGACGGTGCATGTGTAAAGCGTGCTTACAAAATTCCCACCTCCTCCCCATTACCATCCTCTAGTTATAATTAAGGGGGATGTTGACATATATATCGTGGGGGATTCTTGCATATTATGGATATGGTTGTGTATTTATTGTCCTTGTGCATTCTTAATGTTATTTTGTTTATTTAGTTTTTGTTTGCAAGGAAGAAGTCAATTCGAAATTACTATGAAGCAGGTTATGCCTCAAACGTTCATGTGAGTTGTCATAAAAATCCAAGTTATGGATGGTTATAGAAAAAATCTGGGGATTGAAATTATAATTTTCTCAGGTCATTTGAGAAGAAATGTTTATGAATTCATAATTTCTATGTATGTTTTATTTTCCTCTACCATGAGCATTATATATGAAGAAATGTTTGATAAGATTGCATAGGCTTCATTTCAGTTAAAGTTATTTCTCGGGTCTGCATCGGACTCCTTAGGAATTAGACGGAAGTATTGTCCCAATTTTTAGTCTTCTTCATGTTCAGCCGCATGTTCAGGTCTTTAGGCGTAGTATGTTGATATACTTATGTGAATTTGTATGGTAATTTTGTCATGGTGTATTTATTATTAATACTGCCCACCTTTGGTATAGGAAGCAGCTCACGCATCAGTCAGATTTGAGTTATGGTTTTTAAATATCTGTTGTGTGCTGCCCGTTCAGGCAGAAATTGTGAAGAAATGATCGTTTTGGGGAAAGATATTGAAGAAAATATTATTTAGTTTAATTGCATTGATGTATATGTTAATGACGAACACACATTGGTCATTTACAACGAGTGATACTTTCGTACCTTGCTTCCCTTTGCCAGAGTATGGCCATATTAGTGAATTTCGTTTGGTGAAACAAATTTCTTTCTGAATTCAATTTCCTTTATTAAAGTTCCTTTAAGGGGCTCAATATTTTCAGTGGGATGAAAATTGGATACCTATAGTTGGCTTGAATACCAGCAGTAGTTGATCTTGGCAAAGTGTGATTAGGGGGGGGGGGGGGGTACAAGTACTTTTGCATTTATATTTTCCAGGGAAGTTGTATTTGTTGAATCTATATGATACGCTATAATGAATGGTGTATGAAGTAGTTGGAGGGTGATGGTATACTTTTCATGGTTAATTTCAGAATCTAGGCAGAGCCTAGGCTGATAGAAGAGCGTAACACGAATCCAAATTCGAGGGTGTTTGACCTGGTCGCACACCAATCCTAACAACGATCGTCGTGCATAAGTGGGCCGTAAGGGAATTTTATCCTCCTGTCCTATTTTGGCCAGTGGGCAGGCGGGTTTTCGCCCTTACTCGTTTTTGGGAGGAGTGTTGACGCCTTGTGTGTTGTTGAAAAACAAGCAGTTGAAGTTCTGGGGGCATGATTTCAGTAAGAGGCGCATTATTAAAGTACCTCCTTTTTTCCTTTCCATGCCAGGGCAGGCATGTGGATTTTAATCAATTATGTTATGTTATTATGTAAGTTGCAGGTCCCCACTCGTTACCTAGGTGAGGGGGACCTATTTGTACATACAAATGTTTGAGAACGCTGTTAAACTGAAATAATTGTGTCATGCTTAAAGTTTAATCTTAGCCTGACCTGATCTTAAAGGCGGGCAGGCTGGTCTATAGTCATGGGCATTCATATATCTCTATATGCTATATTTATGTCATCTGTAATCCACCGATAGCTCATAATTAATAGCTGTGCTGGGATTCCGGTCCGGCTAGCAGGGAACCAGTGGGAAAACAGCCATGAATTTTAAACATTGAAGAACTTACGAGGGGGGCCTTCTAGCCGGGGGTTTAACCCCTCTCCGAGGAGCTTATTAAACAAGGGTATCGGTTGGTTACAGACATTATCGGTATATGTATATGTGATGATATTCATACACTGTACACAAAAAGCAGAATTGGTAAAGATGCACATTCATCTCTATTTTCATTAAAGCCACGACAAATCGCAATTCACTTGTTCTTGTTGTTTTGTTAGCCGTGAATAATACAAATTTAATAATACATATACATATATATATTATTATTATTATTTTATGTATATATTATATATATTATTTTATATATATATATTTATTATATTATTTTTTATATATATTATTATATTTTATATTTTATATATTATTATTTTATACTTATATATATATATTATTATTATTATT
The DNA here is from genome assembly GCF_018143015.1 of Lytechinus variegatus. Classification (NCBI taxonomy): domain Eukaryota; kingdom Metazoa; phylum Echinodermata; class Echinoidea; order Temnopleuroida; family Toxopneustidae; genus Lytechinus; species Lytechinus variegatus. The sequence goes on along the minus strand of NC_054744.1, from coordinate 40,796,480 downwards.
TTGCCCATGAACAGACGTGTTTTTCATTTTGATTTTGAATTCTCTTTTTTTTTGTCACATCATGGGTAGTGACGAAGAGTGTGACTTTACCTTTCACTTTTGAGAGCTATGCTCCTTTTAAAATCTATGATTTTATTTCTACGGCATTTACTATACCATTTATGATTATATATATATATATATATTCAAAATTCAAATTCAGATTCATTTATTTCACATCTCTTAAAAAACAGGGTACAATGTAATATTGAGTTAATCTAATTGAGTAAACACAACATTGACAGTTGTACATTATTTAGACTAAATTGACAACTGAAGACAAACATAAAATATAAAGTATATGAATGGGATGTGAGGGAGTATTACCCTATATATATATATACATGTAGAGTAATATATATATATATAGTGGTTGAGGCTCCGGGGTTCAAAGCTGGGGGCCCGGGTTCGAATCCCGGCAGGGACATTTTTTTCGGCATCACCAATTTTTCCAAAAGGGTAGATAGCTCTGGGAACCTTGATTTAAGCTACGCCTGCCATTGTTCTCTTCATCCATTTCTATCACACAAAATATATAAAGGGTAGATAGCTCTGGTGAACCTTGATTTAAGCTACGCCTACCATTGTTATCTTCATCCATTTCTTTCACACACTATATATATATAATAAACAGCACCTCGGGGTTGCTCTAGCCACTAACCCGTCTCTGCGGTCTAGTGGTTAAGGCACCGGCGTTCAATATATATATATATATATATATATATATAGGGTAGATAGCTCTGGGGAACCTTGATTTAAGCTACGCCTACCATTGTTATCTTCATCCATTTCTTCCACACACTATATATATAATAAACAGCACCTCGGGGTTGCTCTAGCCACTAACCCGTCTCTGCGGTCTAGTGGTTAAGGCACCGGCGTTCAAAGCTAGGGGCCCGGGTTCGATTCCCGGCAGAGACATTTTTTCGGCATCACCAATTTTTCCAAAAGGGTAGCTCTTTAAGCTACGCCTACCTTTGTTCTCTTTATCCACTTCTGTCACACAATATTTAAATAAAAAAGAGTTGCCAAAGCTGTAGTACGTGATAACTTCACACATTTGCATACTTTCTCCCATACGTGTACTGTATCAAAGCAATAGCTTTGATCCAGCTGAGGCATGGCGGCTTGTCATTGTTCAAAACCCAACTTCACCCGACAAAGGAAATTATAATTGGTATGGTGTCGAAAATCTGTCTATCTGACGGTCAATCGGATCGGGGTCGCCCTAGCCACTAACCCGTCTCTGTGGTCTAGTGGTTAAGGCACCGGCGTTCAAAGCTGGAGGCCCGGGTTCGATTCCCGGCAGATACATTTTTCGGCATCACCAATTTTTCCAAAACGGTAGATAGCTCTGGGGGACCTTGATTTAAGCTACGCCTATCATTGTTCTCTTCATCCACTTCTGTCACACAATATATATATATAAACGATATTACATTCCACGTGTTGGATATAGATGATATTGATGAGGCAAAGTGGTAATGCATTGTACTTAGTTCCAACTGAGTTTATTTTGAAGTCCAAATTGTCGACGTTAAACATACGTCTTCTTCAGGGATCCGTACAAGAATGCTCACATGTTCTTGTCATTGTGAGCATTCTTGTATGAATCCCTGAAGAAGACGTATGTTTAACGTCGAAAATTTGGAATTCAAAATAAACTCAGTTGTAACTAAGTACAATGCATTACCACTTTGCCTCATATATATATATATATATATATATATATATATATATATATATATATATATATATATATATATATATATATATATATACATGCAAGTTCACTCGGTTGGCTGTATAGCTTCAATAATAATATATGTAATAATATATATGTAATATAAATATGTATATTAATAATAATAATAATGTATATGTTAATATATTGTGTATTTACTGTAGCTCAATGAAATATTAAGCATACGCAATTCGTCCCAGTTAAAGTAATGAATGATCTTTTACCAAAGACCGACTCCTGACCGACGAACACATCGATCAGTTGCATGGCCGTACGCAATGTCTTTTCCCGGGAGAGGAGGGGGGGGGGGTGAGCAAGACGCATAAACAAATCAAGGAATCTCAAAAACGAGGGAGCGAAGCTACGAAGCTCGTCACGTGGCCGTGTTTTTTTTTTTTATAAACTAGTGCAAATTTAAGGATTACGTGGAGACTTTTTGTGAATTTGGGTAAATTTTCCGTAAAAAATATTCAAGTTCCGTAAAAAAGATTTAAGTAAAAGATATGTTTGGGGGACTGCCACTCCGCTGCGTACAGCCATTCTTTGGTGTAAATGTAGTGTGATTCTGGAACTTCTAACTTGATTTAATCTGATTACAAGGAAGCAGTGCATGAAGCCAGTGACGTAATCTGAGTATGCAATAGCTATAGTGTTTGGTAAAAGGTTGGTCATGGCATGGACCTGGTCATGGTGAATTGAACACTAGTCGCTTAAAAAACTTTTTTTTTACTAGAATCTTGGGAGCGCCTTCGGAATCCGGTTTTCAAGAGTTAGTCCAAACATCTAACTCTGCATTTGTTCATAGAACTGATACTCATTGCATATGTCAAAGTTAAAAATCAGACTCGACCAACAAAAGGGGCATTCTGTGCACAAACCATTTTAGGTTGCGCATTCAGGCCTAATGAGAAGTGATAAGTAAGTTGTGAAGGGGGGTCCATGTCTGCGAACCTAACTATTTAATTTAAGATTTAACATGAATTTCTTTTTATTTCACAAAACATTCAGTTAATACACTGTAAAAAAAATATTGGGTAAAAGTGCTTTATGAATGTTATTATGTGTCCAACCAACATTGGGCATTTCTTTTGGGCCTTTTTTGTATCCAGCGGGATGAAAATTTTGCCCATTCTAAAGTAATTGCTGCTTATTTTTTTTTACCTTATGCTTCCTGCATTAGATAAAATACTGACCCAAATTGGTTGGACGCAAAATTACCCTCGTGGTGGTAAAAAAAATTACCCAATATTATGTAATGCTCCTAGTATTCTTGTGAGTGTGCCAAAAATCTACACAAAAAAATGAAATGAATATATAAATTAAGATTTTCTTGCAAAAAGACTCGGCAAGTTGTCTTAAGATTGAGCAAAAAAAATGGTTCCCCGTGTCTGCGCACCCATTCGCTTTACACACGATTTTAAGATTTTGATGAGAAAGGCTGTATTTCGAGGCCGTCACGAGAAATGCCTTAAATTCATTTCCCACCATTTTAAGTCCATCTTTTAATGAAAATCTGTCTGTGTATTGCAGCTGTAAAGTTTGTGACAATAACATTGAATTTATTTTACCCATGTCACCCTTATTCGGGTATTGGAGCCACTTTCGTGCAAATTTTACAATGTAAAATGAATTATTCCTTTGCATTTTAAATATTTACATACTATTTACAAAACTATGTACATTGTATACACTGAAATATCTACAAGACAGAAAAGATAAAAAGAAATGAAGAAACAAAAGAAGAGGAAGAAGGGGGAGAAAAAGAAGATGGTTGTAATGAGGAAGAAGAAGAAGAAGAAGAAATAAAAAAAAGAAGAAAAGGCAACAAAGACAACGATAAATCGGATACGTTGTTGTGGTTGCGTTTTTTTTTTTTGCGAGAATCGCGCAGATACGTGTGTGCGCGTGTGCGTAGACAAGGGGGAACTGCGCAGACTTGGGGGGGTACCATACTTTGAGTAAAAACATAATGAAAATAAACACACTTTTCCCTTTTAATCACCCTTACTGCTCTATTTCTCTCTCTCTCTGTTTCACACAAATCTCCTGTCATCTGGTTATACGCATACTTCTCATAATTAAGACAATGTGATGGATCCTGTCCTTTCTTTTCTCTCTTGATTTAATGGTTTCTATGTCATGCAGATAACTGAATATTGGATTGAGTTAACTGCATTGAATAAAATCAAGTGCTCGATATTTTATTTTGTGATGAATAAGAGTGATAGTAATAATGATCTGCCGATCACAGCTCTGGAAAATTAGAAAGTGATCCCGGTGTTTTTATAGAGCGTGGGCGTTCAATATTTAATACTTACTTGCTTAAAGGTCAAGTCCACCCCAGAAAAATGTTGGATTGAATAAAAAGAGAAAATCAAATTAGCAAAACGCTGAAAATTTCATCGAATTCGGATGTAAAATAAAAAAGTTATGACATTTAAAGTTTCGCCTTTTTTCACAAATCAGTGATATGCACAACTCAGTGACATGCAAATGAGACAGTCGATAATGTCCACCACTCACTATTCCCCCCCCCCTTTAATTATTTGAATTGTGTAATATTTCATTTTTTACAGATTTGACAAAAAGGGCTAACTTGATTGAACCATATAGTATTATACAATTTTAATTCCCCATGTTCAGGGAGGAATTAATAATTGATACACTTGACAATGAGGAGAAAATTGGAATATTTCACATATTATAGATTAAAATACAAAAGAAATAGTGAGTGGAAGATATCATCAGTCTCCTCATTTGCATACCGACCAGGATGTGCATATAACTGTTTTGTGAAATTAAGCGAAACTTTAAAATGTCATAATTTTTTTTATTTTACATCCGATTTTGATGACATTTTCAGTGTTATACTTGTTGGATTGTTCTCTTTTTACTCGAATCAATTTTTTGTGAGGATGGGTTTGTCTTTAAATTCACGTCTATTCAAAGTTGTGTGTGTGTGTTTAATTATATAACTCTTTTTCTCATCACTTAAAAAAAAACTATGCAACCATGAACTTTTTTTCAAATGAAAAATAACTTGAAACAATCTATGAGTAGAATCGCAGCTATGTACACCATCATTTCCAATCCATTATTTTTAGGTTAAGACGCTTTGGTTGTCATAAAGCACCAAAACTATTTAAATACTATCGTGCATGCAGAAGTTGAAATTGAAATAGTACCAGAGAAAAATATTTGAAAACCTGTTGGATTGATCTTTCCTTCGTCAGAAAAAAGCGGTCATCCTTTCAAATTGAAATATTTCACAATAGCAATCATCAGAAAAAAGACACTCATAATATCAAACGTGATAACATATAATTGCAGTAACATTCTAAATATAACAGCAAACGCAGATAAAAAAGGGCAAATTTAATAAATAAAAATGCTAGTAATAGCTAAAAACAAATTTGTAAAGGTTTACATTAAACCAGGGTATACAATGATCTCTGGAAAATCCATGCTAGAGGTATTGGTTAGAGAATGAAAGAAAAAAGGGAAGAGAGAGAGAGAAAAAACATACAGAAATGTATAGTAATTAATGGCATTATTTAAATTTTTTACCATATCAACCAACTATCAACACACTTTGATTTATACTCTTGTAAAACATCACAGTGTGATAGGCTTGTCTAGATTGAGTGAATCTACATTTTTCGACTGCCGTAAGTTTAGTAGTAATGCGTTCATATAGTTTAAAAAAGCAAAATATAAACATGCGGTTATACATTTCACTACCCATCATGCCCAAGACAGATAATAACAATAAAACCACGTAAATATAACCACAAAACAAGCCACATTTCGTGATTTCCCCTCCTCTTTATTGTTCTCAACCTCTTTATCATCTCTATGTGTTGTGTCTTTTTTTCTCTCTCCAACCTAGTCCTTCTTCTTGTTCAGTGCGATTCGAGGTACGTTATTGGGCGTTCAGAAAGTGACGTAGCCGATCTCGCCGATCGCTGTCCTCTACTCGTTCAACCAATCAGCGCTAGCGATAATTCGCGCGGCGCCACGCGAACCACCTGTATAACAGGACGCCACCAGGCCGGGATATCGTTAGTTGACCGCATAAAACTCCGCCAGGGCTTTCCAAGTCCTCTTCTCTCCCTACTCTCCTCCGTCAATATCAACTGATTCATTGCGACAACCAGACACTAGTCACGTTGTTCATGACTGAGAAATATTGACAATATTGACAGACGCTGGCCAGACGACTAGATTTTTGGGGTATTCGGTACATTTTCACTCATTGTGTTACATGAGGAATGGTTCTCTAGTCTGATTATTTCTTGCACGTCGGTGAAGGGAAAGATAATTGTTAAAGGTGGCGTTTGTAGCGAGATACCATCACCCAGCATCGGGCCACTTTCCTCAGGACTTGTCTCCGGGTATCTTTGATAGAATGGAGCGAACTCTAGCCCATGTTCCGTCAATGGAACTATCCACAGAGGCTCTTCTTGTCACTGGTGGATTGGATAATACTAACAAGATGATTACATCATCGGCAGTCAGAAGTGAGTATTAGACGAGCAAGATAAACACTTAGCATTTTGATGATTTATATAATACTTCCCTTGTACGTGGCCTTAAGTATTAAGCTCTGCGTAGGCATAGAGATTAAAGATTACAGATAAAGTTATGTTCATCAAAAGTTATTTACGTTTCTAGTCATGTTAATGATGGTCATTTATGCAGATTAAACCATTTTAGAAACGTGTCTAACTTACAATTACCTGTCGTCATTGTTCCATTAACCAATTAAAGAAAATAAAAGAAGCTTAAAGATATTAAAGAAATAAAACTTAAGAAAAAAAACTTACGTCCGGTCCCTGAATTGAGTGATATGCTTAGTTTCAGTTGTGGGTTGATTGGTTTGACGATTTGTTTACTGTTTCATTTGATATAGAGTACATAGAGTTGCCCTGTTTTGTTTTCGTTTATGTTTTCCCCTTTTTATGTAATGTACTTTGTATGGATACTTTTTTTCATGTATTATAATTTTATTGTCTATATGTCACGTGCCACTCGTCACAAGCTCTGCTTACTGAGTTGTTACCTCCATTGTAGAGTTTAATTCATCTTTTGAAAATGTATTATGTATTAATGCTTTTATCTAAGGAAATAAATGTTGAATTGAAGTCATGTTGAAGTCGCGTGTTACGTTCAAGCATTCAGTATTAAACCATTCATTTTATAAGAAGCAATATTCCATGATAAAGTTTTTAATGTTGAAATCAATTATCGTTTTTGAGACAGGATGTTAAAACTGATTATCGTATTTACTTAGGTATGAGTAGTATTTTGACTGTGATAAAATCATCAATACATATATTCATGTACACCACTCTCGCTCCGAACAGAAGTAAACAGATGTTATCCTGGATGGTGATATGAACTTGAATAAACGGTTGTCATTATATCATGGCCTGTTTGTTTATCATTGGCACTATGATAACATTACAATTTATAGGTCTTTGGAACTAATAAAACTTACATTGCTCTCAAAATGTTACACTCGAGTACCGCAACAAAAATCAGTTTTGTTATCCAGTTATTCTTTAAATTCCTAATTTATTTTCAAGCTCTACAATATTTCTCATATACTTTTGTCAATTTCCTGTTATAAGGAGTGACTTCAAGGTCAAGAATCACAACACGTATATAGCCATTCGTATCGTGTACCAGGTTACCATGGTTATTGGCGAAAGTTACCACCGTGATCAATTAATGAACAGATCTAAAACCACATAACGTCAATGTTTGTCATATGATTTCAATCAAGAAAAAACATCACTATAATGCAGCTTTATCATTGTGAACCATTTAAATTTTGAGCACCTCTGTCATTTATAAAATATAATACAAATGAAATTCATTTACTACTCACCAAAATTTTAGAGAATAAGCTCACCCAGAGAATACCATAACACAATGAAAATTATTGCCTTTAAAGACGGCATTGCTACCTCAGTTTAACAAAATCGATAATCATACGAATTATCTTGATGGTTCCGACAAATTAACTTAATATTTGCACAACGAGATTTTCAATTAAATGAAAAGTGGCGTTTCATGAGCACTAAATAGAACTTAAATTAATGCAGAATCGAGTCTTCGAAAAGGTTTATCTATTTTTTCAATTTGTGGGAGATATTTCGTGCGAAATGTTTTTAATTTCGATAAAAATCTATTTGTCATTAATATACATGCATAAACGTTCAGGTAGATTTTTAACACATATATAGGTAATGGTGTCAGCCACTAAATCGACGTGTTTTTTGTTTGTTATTTCCTCACTGCAATAAATTGTAAATAGTTCAATTTGTTCCTATCATTTTTCTATCCAACATTCACTTTCCCTTTTCCTTTTACATAAAACTTAAAACATGTCACATTGTAGATAAGAATATTGCTTCACAAATAATGAGTAAATGAATCAGGTATGTCCATTTTCGAAAAGGGAAAATTTTAAGAAGTTATAAAACGATGATATCCTTTAATAATACTCAAGGGCGTATATGCTGTAATCAACATACATACTTATTTTGGACACGCAACGGGAATTCCGACATTTAATGAGCAGGATAAGCTCTACAAAACAATTAAGGCTTGCAAATAACCATGGATACGTCAATCTTTATATATACTTTGGCCACGACTCCTACTTTTCTAACTGTAAGCTTTGAAATCAGAAAGCGGTATGTAGTTAAGTAGGTTTGTCAGAATTCTTTATAGTATTTACTTTCAATATTAATTGAGATTTGTTAATTATAATCTTCCCTCGTCTAATGACAATTTATTGCTTTGATTACATCATTGATATATTGTTACTACGTCGATTATAAGTATGCTGCTAATTGTATTACATTACTCTATCTAAATCAAATTATGTTTAATCGTGCACACGACACCTAAACAAATTGGTTATCAATTACGGCCACTTTCTATATAGCTAGGAAAATATCTTAATGAAAAGAAAACACCAGTTTTTCTTTTTCAGAATACGAAAGCACTCTATGGATTCGCATTGCAAAGCAAACACTTAACAATTATTTGCACATTATTGCTAGCCCATGTTCAGGGCTTTATCATAAATTGAACTCGTCAATTAGTGAAAATGCTTCCTAGTATTTCTAATGCTCTTTATTTATTTGAAATGAAACCACGAGGGTACATGTATTCCAATTCATCTCCCAGAAAGAATGTATTCAAGATCCCTCTCAGCTTATCTAACGATTCACAAAATACATTTCTTTCATACAAACTGAGTTTGTACATCAATTTAGATATCAACCTATACATCATGTACATGATAATGAAAGGGCCTTCTTAGTGAGATTTAAAAATCAAATCGGAGGTAATAAACAATTAAAATATACATTTAAAGCAACAAAATTTATTCCCTTGTGGTTATAAAATACAGTAGTATGCTGCTAAAACTCAACAAACCAAAGTAGTTTGATTACATCACGAATGTAATCATTGTCCTTTGTCAAAGTCCTCAATTCTAATATGCTAATTCATTATCCACTCCATGCGATAGAAAAGAAAAGGGATTGCTAATGCGATTTGGACCCGCCATGAATTATCTATTCCGACATAAGGACTGATGTACTGACAATTGATTCAAACTTGATATGATTAGGATTGGAGTTTCCTTGGCTACTACACGTGCGCGTGTGTGCGTGAGGGTGAGGTCGCGCGGAGAGTGACAAACATTAGAATGTCCAGTTATGGTTTTCAGCTGACGAAAAATATATAATTGAGCTATGGGTCATCATGACAAAATATATTAACTGTGATAAAAAAAAATTACCTGGCCGTAACTCTGGCCATTAGTAGAATCAATAGAAGTCTGAAATTATGTGTTTTTCCCCTTGTGTTTGTGGTGTGTTGAAATTCTTTTTCTCCCATCGTTCTTCCACACCTCTCCTCGTTTTTCTCTTTCTCCCATTTTATTAAGAAAATATGTCATATAAACAGTCATGACTTGATTCTTTTTAAATCTTCATCTTCCCTTTATATCTCTCTCCCATTTATATATTTATCTCTCTCTACCCATTACTGTCTCTTTCTTTCTCTGTCTCTCTCTTCGTTTCTCATTTTTCCTCTATGTTTTCTTTCTCTCTTCGTTTGTATCTAACTCCTGCTTATCTGTTTATCCCCTTGCTCATCCTGTCATTATAGTTTCTTCTACAGATTTTCAAGCTTCAATCTTCTTTATAAAATCATCGTGCATAATTTTTTTTACAACTCTATTTCTTTATAAATCTCATCGGCTTTAAAAGAATTATCATTCCCTTCTCTCTTCCTTGATTGCAGACTTAAGAGGTAATAATTTTATATCTTCATTTGATGTTCGCCCCCCCCCCCCTCTCTCTCTCTGTATTCTACATCCAACTTTTCTCAACACCCACACCTCTTACCGATCCCCGTCCCTCTCTCTTTCCGTCGACCTCTTACTTACCTATTTATCAGAAAATGTCTCTACACTCTTAAAGATGTTGGGCAACATGCTGTCCACACAACAGTAATTGGTTAAAACTTTGTCCAATTCGGGGTAGTTTTGAACCAATAATGAGTGTTTTGTGTGAAAACTACACAGTATTGGTTGAAAGCTGCCCATAGTTGGATACATTTTTAAAACCTATTCTTGTGTGGACAGTATGTTGCCCAACATTTTAAGAGTGTAAATATCTTTGTCTTTAGTGGGGATAGCTTACCATACACTTTCTGTAAATAGTTAGACCACTGAATAAGCTACCCTGTATATAATAAAATATATAATAAAATCAATGGTAAGTAAACATAAATATTACATTCCAGAATCGAAAGAGTAATGTAGGAGTCGAAATTAATAGACCAAACAGAGAAAATCAATTCAACTCTCTTGGAAGTACATGTACTTATGTAGATAATCCGTATCTTGCATGTGGAGCACCTGGTCGATATTTCATGTCTAATTATCATTTATCAAATTTAGAGTTACTTTTACTTTGATAAAATTAACACGGAACCTTTAGACTTTAAACTTACAAAGGGTAATTTAAGAAGAGTATACGCAATACTTCGAGTAGTAACATAAGTAAGGGGATATCCCCCCGTATCTGTTATTTATCGTTTATCGACATTGAAACGTCATACAGCCTTTCCATCTTATTTTCTGTCTTTATAACCCAGTATATAATATTGTCTTGGATCAAATATCTAAAGGATGCTGACTGATATAAGATGGGTAGTAGATCCAACTCCTTGCATGGATACGGCGATTTCTAATATCCGACTTGTCAAATCATGATTGAAGACTAGCCAATTTACTAAACTTCATAAACGATCTTAAAATTGGAATGGAAAGGGTTTCACGTGATCTGACTAGCTTTTACCCATCTTCTTTTCTTATAAAGCTTGAGATTGTTTGGTAAATGTATCACTTTTACTTAGGAAGTTCAGTAGACATTGCATTTTTTTAGTTCTACTGTCAGATAGGTACTTACTTAATATTTTTTACAGTTGCAATACTCTGCCAATAGCTGTGATATATATTTAAAATTCCGAATAACTTCATTCATTGTTCTCGAGTCATTGACATGGGGGATAGTGTCGGGTTTTTTTTTCTCTGACTGCATTACGTAACCACATTCTTGTCTTATAAAGCTTTTAATGTCATATCACCAATTTAGACTTTTATCATATTGATTTAATACTGTTTTATGCTGCAAGGCTTTCCATATCTTACCCCCCCCCCGAAAAAAAAAATCCGTGCGAAAGATATATTACATACCTCGCCCCTCCCCCGTGATGACATAACCCCAACTGTCATCGATTTCAATGTCTTTAATAATATAATCCAAATATTTATAATCACAAGTGCACCCCTGGAATAATATTTTCATATCACTTCTGTATCTTGTAGATGACGACGGCACGATGATCAGCCAACATAGCGAGAAAGTCTCGTACGGCACCAGCGGGGCACCGGATGGTTCCACGCCGCCAGTAACGGCCGCCGGTGGAGGCAGCGAAGGCAACGGCATCGGCGGCGGCGGTGGTGGTGGAGGTGGCATGGTCGGGGACGGCACTGGACATTCGGTCGGGTCATCGGCCAGCGGAAACGATGATGATAAACCGGCAAAGCAGAAACGACATCGTACTCGATTCACTCCAGCCCAACTCAACGAACTGGAGAGAAACTTTGCCAAGACGCATTATCCTGATATCTTTATGAGGGAGGAGATTGCAATGAGGGTTGGTTTGACCGAATCACGAGTTCAGGTATAAATACTTTTTTTATATACATATCATCTTAATTATCATTATGATAATGAAGCTCAGACGCTCATGCCGCGCTCATGGTGCTTAATCCGCAACAAAGACCAAGATCATGATGTTGCATTAAAATTGAATAAGAAAGAAAAAATCCGTATATCATTGCGTCTTTTTTATGGAAAACACAGCCACTGGCGAGATGCGTCTAGAATTTTTTGTTTTCAATGTCCTATGTTTCTTACATGTTTTATACACAGTGGTTCTCTATTCTTCCTTATTTATTTATAGTCAAAATGCTGTTGAATATTTCATTAGTTCATTGTTCCTTCATTATATCAATTAGATTTGCTAAATGAATAAACGAGACTTTCATAATAAAAACATGTACTTTACTTACTTAAACTAGATATTTCACCAATACATAATTATAAGAAATCAAACCAATACAATTATTCGATATAAAATCCAATTCAGAAAAAAAATCCTGGGCAATGTAATAAACAACACAACAAAATACAGAATAATGCAGTTTAATATATTACATGACACTACCATACAAATAAAAAAGAAGAAGAATATACGATACAATGATTGCGTTTCTGTACTGCTCTGACAACAAGTCTTTTATTTCACAGCGTTTTCATGCCATTTTTGTAGAAGCCTTCAAGACCTAGATGAGGATAAACCTATAACACAATGATTTGTTTCTTTTAAAGTCATGTAACTGTGTTTTAGTGAAAGAACGATCTGTTATTTTAGTGTTACTGCATGATGCATACTGATTTCATTTGTTTGAAAATGATAGATCTCGAAGCGCATGGAGTTAACACAGAAGATACACGAACAGCAACATGTGACAAATTGGTCGTAAATCTGAGCAATTACTTTGGTGTGATATCTATATTAATAACCTGTCTTATGTAGCTATCATTGTTCTATACAGGCAGCTGGTTGGGCAATAGAGCAAGAAATCTAGCCCAACTATACGCTCAATTTCATTCAGTCTTAGCATGTCGTGTATGCGCCAGTCATTATCGGCAATCGCTGCACCGAATCCCCCCGAGAGGAATGGCGGGAGGGAATCCGCTTACAACGGTCTGTTGAACACTCTTACAGCAATCATAGTGTTTAATTTCCCCCCTCCTTCTTAAGATGGCTATCAAGATTGTCAAAAGTCGGATGAAATGAATTCATCATTAGCTTCCCCAGATCAGATTGATAGCAGAAACATATTTCTACGTCAAATTTGATCTGTTTATTTTCCCTCGATAATATTCTTGCAAGGATTGAAAAGGAATCAGACTATTAATAGCATGTTTTGTAAAGTGGACACGAAATATTATCAAGCGCCGCAGGTGACATTATTATATTTCACAACTCAGTAGTTTTTGGTGCTAAGAGTGCAAAATGTTGTATGAAAATATAACAAGTCTGTTTAAATTGATTACATTATAGTCGATTGCCAATACTCCGTAAAAAGATATTCTTTTTTATAAATTTCATTTGTTAACATCTTCAATATGCGTGCCTGTTGGATGAAAACGCGGAATATACTGTGGACAGTAGATTTTATGAATTGTCATGTGAATTCTTAAAGATGGAGCTTTATAAGGAATGTTTGCATGTGTTTCTTTCCATTCAATATCTTGTATCCTGTTTGCCGCAAATCACATTTCTTCTTTATACTTTAAACATATAAGGTTTTAGCAGAATGTTGCCTCGTCATATTCATGATAGTAAACATAAACATTATTACAATGATAGACACAAAAAATATTTCTCAATACAGTAAGATAATAATACAAATGTAGATAAAAGTTGAATGCGAATTGATCGTTGATTTTAAAATGATAGAATGTTTTCGTTAAAGATATCCATACTGCATGGCATGAATACATGTGTGTCAGGATCTCTAGCTTTTAAGGAAAAGATTAGTCTGATATTACGAATGGCATAATCGCTCCTTCTCCTCGACAATATGATTTTTATCTCGATGATATAAATATGTCATTGTATACAATTTGCTTCTTCAGTTTGACAAAAACAAAAACAATAAAGACACTTAAAAACTCAACTTTTTTGTCTTGATAAAACAAAACGCTTGAAGCACAGTATCCACATATAACTTTAAAAGTGCATAGTATTGATCAGAGTTATTTAATTCTAGGAAAGATAGAGAGAGTGAGAGAGAAGGAGATGGAGTGAGAGAAGAAGAAACAAAGGGAAGGGAGGAAATATCCATGATAGAGTCATCATATTCTATAGAATTTATCATGAATTCAACGACCTCCATTTTTCCAGGTCTGATACTATTTTGGGCCTAAACCCGTTTTTGTAAGACGCCAGAATAATTTTCCATGGATAGTTTATTATTGAAATGAAATCTCGCTCACGGCTCTTCCAAGGGTAAGAACAGAAAAAAAAAGAATGAAAAAAGGCAAATAAATTGGATGGTCTTGATAGGAATGTGTTTTGCCAGGGCATTCCCCTTTAATAAAACTGGAACAAATTGCGATCAAAGGCAGCTGGTCCTTTTTATGAATGAATTCCGATATAAAGAAGATCATATTCAAAATTAGTACGACCGGGCGACTTCATATTGCCAAGGAACTACTGTATTATACCTAATGAGCAAATTACAGAGTAAATCTTTGTAATGAATTGATTAAATTTGTTGTAGTAGGACATCTAGTCTGGAATTGTTCTAGTTTTAAATGGCTTTGATGAGTCACGTCGTTGACTATTATAGTCAAACTGAGTAATTATCCTTCATACATGCTGCTATTCATCATGTTCATAATCTATGTTTTCCCAAGGCAATCAATAACATTTGAATTTCGCACCTGTCTTAAAAAAGTATTATTTCTGAAAGTTTTTTTATCTTATTATGATCTTAATCATATTAATATGTACGGCATATTATATAGTGACTTACAATTGTTTAAAGACATTTTTGATGATATTTCCAAAACGTTATACGTATAATGGAAACCAGTTTTCCTAAAACACCATTGATGTTCGTTCATTTTGATTACGTGACATGAAACAATACATATACATTGAAAACTGTCTTCTTGTCAATGTTTCCATCTATCAGTATGAGAATTATTTCAATTTTCAATATTTGTATCCCTTATCTTCTTAAACGTCATTTTGTTTTGTAAATTTTATTTTCATCTCAGTGACTGGATAATTTGTCAAGCAATGTCGTCTCCAAAGTCCATTACTCTATTTAAAATATCTTGGATCTAGTAAGTCGAGCCACATTATACGCCAATCCAAAGGGAGTGTCTGCTTCATTACATGTAGAATGGTCAACGATCTCTATATACACAGATCAGAGATAGTGGTGTACGTTATGTAGGCACCATTTATTCTATCCTTTTTTGAACACCATGTTTTTTTTATTCATGTTCGTATAGAGTAATTCGAATAAGCAATAGTCTGACAGGATAATATGTTTAATTAAATTAGACATTTATCCAACAGAAAATATTATTGAACAGTAAAAAGAAAAAAAAATCAAAGTATATTCTCAACAAATCAACCCATACTCTCAGAAAATTGAAGTAATAATTTAGCTGATTATTGTTAATTGAGGATCAGTAGGTTATCTGTTGACACGAAACTTTTAACATAATCATTCGGTTTCCCCGAATAAAAATATTTAAATGATTTAAGTAATGATTAAAATAATACGAGCAAATCTTTGTGAGGGTGTGTGTGTCAGAGATTGAGTGTGAATGAGAGAGAGAGAGAAAGTGGGGGGGGGGGGGTTATAACATTCTACAAATAGCAAGCATCATCCTTATTATTTATTTCTATTTATTTATTTATTGGTATATATGCACATAAAAATTGACCAGCAGCACAATCTGAAAGGGCCAATTTACAAAAATTCATGTAGTACAATATACAGATATAACAAAGCAAATGAATTAAAACGTTATTATAGTATTCTACATCAAAACTTAGATCTAATTAAAAGATGTATCTCATAAATAGAAGTTTGAGAAAGAGAGAAATAAGCAAAGGGGAAAAGGGAGAGAGAAGAAGAAGAAGAAGAAGAGAGAATGATAGTAATGGAAAGAAATAGAGGGAGAGAGGGGTATACATCTCTTGATAAAAGGCAAAGATAGAGGGATAGAAAGAGAGAATGGTGTCAGATCAGTTTAAACACGGTATCAGTATCACAATGTAAGAGGGAGATATAGAAGACGATGAGAGAGAGGGATTGGTTGGGTTTGGGTTGATTTTGAGTCGAGAATGTATTACACTTATATTATTGTTCATCTTCCTTTTGTTTTCGGGATACCTAGTCGATTAGCGGATAACCTCATGCATGTCATGTGGAACGAGAAAAAGAGTGAGATTCACTCTCCGTGCTCTTTATCTCCGCGTTCCCCAAAAGAACCGGAAATTAATTTGCGTTTAATTAAAAGCGAATCGTGGTATTGAAACACGTACTTTAAATTAAAGCTACCTGACTTGTATGGATTCCATTTTGTTTCTTTACTAGCCTCGTCCAGTGATTTATAATTAGACGCTTTTTCTATTTTGTAACCGTGCATGGGGAGACTTAAGTCAGCTCTTAAGAGGGATCTCGCTTGTACGCAGTTGAGACTAAATACGTCACGCAAAGATTATAACGGGATTCTCTTAACCCATTGTGATAGGAGTATTATTTTTGGGCAATAAAAAGACAGAACTGCATCAAAATAAAATTGTCAATGGAGCTCGCATAATTCGTTCACGGGAGAGAAGTCTCTTATAAATGCGGTTCAGAAGAAAATCGAAAATGTTAACAAGCATAACGCGGGCGTGGTTCGAAATTGTGAGCATGGCAATGGAAAATATGTTAAAACGATGAGATAATTCCCGTTGAGATCTAAGTATCTATTACTTTTTTGAGAAGGGGGTGGTTGACTCCATGAAAATCGATACCCCTTCATCTTTAAGATAGGACGAGGGAGCATTGACAAAAAAAAAATCCTCTTTGATTTGGCTTTTCTTTTTTCTGTATACGTTGCAGCAAAATATTAAAAGCATAAAGTAATATAACAATGATAATAAAACATTTTTCAAACTTCCATTCATTTACTGAGTATAATTTCTCATTTTATTGCGATATCTTTATCGCAATGTATAGTTCAGTCAAAAGTTAAATCTTGCTTAACCATTAGTATTTTTAGCCAAAAGCTCTGCATAAAGAGCTACATTGTGAAAGTTTCTACAAATTACTCCTTTAAAAGATGAAACCAAATATCACATTGGGAGCATCTTTAAAAGGTATCGTCTGGTATTCATGGTTCAGAAATGTGTAAATATCGCCAGTAAAAGATACTATATGCGTATTGCTAAAGTTATCAGGTTTATTCTAATAGTGTCCATTTTGGGATTTGAGCGAATTGGTTTGAATTGATTGAAATTGTTTTATTGGAAGTGATCCCTTGCAACCAAGTTGCTTCATGTTGTACAGTTTTGATAATTTGACAATTAATGGCATAATTAAATCGATTTAAAAGGAAAACATCAAGGAAAATAAAAACGTTCCTCTAAAAACACAATTATAACATTTTGTGAAACTACAAAATATTAAGTTACAAATATATGTATAAATAGACTTTTGAGATATATTTATATAGTTGTCAATACAAGATCTCACCTTTCCTTTGTTTTATGATGTTTAAAGAGTGCATCTGTTTTTCTGTCCGATTTCAAACAACAGACGTCTTTTTGGTATCGATTAATTTCACAAAATATTTTAGCTAATTTACAAATATTTTGGATTTTGAAAAGTGGATAAATAAGTCTTCAAGTAAAATTATACGTGAATTGACTCCCAAAATTGCCAAAATAGCAGGAAAAGTATGAAACAAATTAATTTTGTTGAATTTACAATAAAACAAATATTTTTAAGGTCCCTACTTCAGATATTAAAAAAAGAAAACAATATTACGATTTATATCACACTTTTGAATGAAGAAAAAAAGGCTGATTTTGCCATTATTTTCTTCCATTTATTACATAATGTTAACCACAGGTGGAGTGTTGATGAAAAACCAGTAAGATGTTTAATGACATGATTCAAATCATGAAATCAACAAAAATCAAAATTAAGTGGTCAGTATAAACATACAAACATTTTCAAACTTTATCACTCTCAAATAAGATCTCATCGGTCTATTATTAGTATGATTTTATTAATATACGATGTCACAAAAACACTCCAAAGGGGTTTTACAGATTATTGAAAAATTGTAACAATGCAAAACAAATTTTAAAATGGATTGTTCCGTATTCAGTTTTATGTTTGTCGGCGACTGTTTGATACAATTTGCGTTCTCTATTATTCCCGGAGGTAAAGGTTTTAAAGCTTAGATTATAAATGCTTGGAACCCAGTTCAAACGAGCATCAGACGATAAGGGAAAGATACTATAATAATTTCAACCTCGATTAAAAGACTTCGGCCTGTAGGCGCTGCTTCATTCGAGGCGGTAGCAAAAAAAAAGTACCGAGAACCGAGTTGGGCCGGGAAAGTGGCGGCAGAGAGGAGGGAAAATAAAATGAGAGAGAGAGGGAGAGAGAAGTCTGAAAGGGAATCACAAACGTAGGATGGCCGGACAAAGTTGATAGATGACATAAAGCACTGTGCTACACCGAGTCCATTTTGATTACTGAATTTAATGTGATTTTAATGAAATTTCGGATGCACAATTAGGCGGTCTTTTATCATGCTAAAATTGACGGTGATATTTGGTTTTTGCCAGTGTATGTGCGTGTCTGCCGAGATGTGTGTACTATGTCGAAGTCATGCGAGTAGGTTGTCACGAGAGGGGTTCTAACTGAACAAGAGTGGAAGAACGTGAAGGAGAGAAGTAGAAAGAGAGAGAAAGAAAGAAACAGAGAGGGGAGAAAGGGAAAGAAAAGAAAATAGATAATTCGATGGTAGCATGTCACAAATTAAAGCCAGGTTTTGGCAATCGGCACGATGCGAATGGACACCTAAGCACGCACTAGAATATTATCTCCCTCCGTTTCATCCACTCCTTCCATGACCATTGTGAAGAAATTCTTTTTATCTTTTTGTCTTCTCCACCACCCTGATCATCCATGGTGTTTCATGGTCTATTGTCATGACGAATGAAATAAGATGGATGACCAGAAATATTGACATTATCTGCCATGCGAGTCCGCGCCTCTTCGGAACTTGAATTAAAAGGAATCCTTCCGCTGATAGTCATAAGCGAGCTTCTGTATTGACCATACACACTATTCCCCCATCCAAACAGAAACCTTCAAATTGCAAGAGAGCCCAGACCAAGGTAATATTTACATTTGAGTAATAGTGCAATCATGAGCCAACTATTTGAATCCATTATTGTACTTGCTTAGAATATATTAGACTGTATTACCAATATGGATATGACTTTTCGTACAATTTATTTATTGCAGCAATGTCATTACGATAATTTTCATTCACGAATATATACATACATAGTTATACATCTACCATTACTAAGTCATAGATGAAATTAAAGCTAAAGCGATTTATTACAGGCATTAATATTACAATTCATTTTGATATTATCAAAATAGCAGCTATTATATTTATCAACAAATCGTTTGCATTTTCTTACTTGTTTCATTGCAGTGAATTAGACAGCAAAAAAATGACATACTATTAAACGGTAATTGCATATGATTAATTTGTTATAAGAAAAATAGCGTCATGAGCAAACATGGCAAAATTGACTCTCTGATCCTTATACTTATCGAAACCCGAAACATTTTTTTCGACGCATAATGCAGTATTGCATGTATGTAGGTGTATTTCCTTTCATTGCAGGGTATGCAAGCACATGAATAGTAATATTTATTCAGGGCATGCTCGGCAAAAAGGCGTACCTTTCTCCTTCTTTTTATCCGGTAGGGTTTCCGATGAAACACGCACGAATTCTGTGAGTATGGCCATCTCTTACCATGTCACATTTGATCAAGTTGGATGGATGGTAGGGATGGTTAAGAGGTTAGGTTTTTGAATGAATTCATAGAAGTCGTCTAAAAACAAGCATTATTCATGCCACAGTCCATAACGTAAGGGCAGAATCGTAATAAGGTTGATGTGGGCACTTTGAGTTGCATGGGATTTAAATACATTGATAATCAGGCACAAGTATAGTGATCATTCTATGAATCTTTAAAATAATTTCATGAATTTTAAATCGTGGATCAAAATGTCTAAATTCACATATTGCCTTTCATTAAAAAAGTGAGAATTCCTTATTTATCAATGACAAAATAGCTACAATTGATAACTGACTGTCATCAAATATGACGTGTCATTGCAATTAATAATCTTTCTATAAAAAGTATAATACCATGATTATGGATTTCGGAAAACGAAAAACCGTTCACGGTGGCAAAATTATTGAAAAATTCATTGTTAGTAAAACCACATATGATATTCGGTCGTTTGATTAGACTTTTTTTTAAATGTTCATCCCTTCTACAGCAAACGTGTTAAGATATCCTAAATATCATTAATATAAGATGTGGAATTGATCCAATGGAAAATTAAGAAAAATAAAAATTTATCAGTCGCCTTAACTGCTCATGCTGAGCTTTATCAAATTTCCTTTATTTTCTGTCATACTGACACGGTCATGAAATGTTCATAATTTGATGAATTCAACCAGACAATCGATAAGAAATTTTTTATTTCTGATTCTGAAACTCTGATTTGGGACGTTATATTTTAAAAGTTGCGTCTTAAACACGACTCTGTTTTTCAACGGGTCTATAGGTTGTCATAATATTTTGAAGGTATATCAAGTATTAGAGAAAGCGATGTTAGAGGAGTGACGACTTTGAGCAATAGTGAGGGACGCCTTAAGATGTATTCATGAAGAGACAGAATGCGAAATCATATTTTATTTGAAAATCCTCCATTTCTGATACCGTCGCGGCGATGAAAAACAACGAGGAGAATGAATAATGATACAGAAGAAAAGCAAGTTGATTCGGTGGTAGGCAGGATAAGTCCAGAAATCAAATTAACTTGTCATGGGTGTTTCCATCACTCTAGAATCCCAGAGACTAATAATTCTTCTCTTCTTGCCTTATACTCCACACGCATGAACAAGGAATACAGAGCATTTGTGACACGCATTTCATAAATCAACGTTGGAGAGCAAATACGTAGAGACGATATAACAGAAGATAGATCTTCTTCTTAAGCCTTATATCGATATTGATGGGATAAGGGAGAGATAGACTAGAACAAAAACATAAGCGGGTAAAGAGACACATGTTTTTTCCATAACCACGACTACAATATGGGTAAAAAGGCATCCAAATAATAGCGTCAAATAATCCTACACGATGTTTTACGTGCGTTGTACATAGCGATTCTTAATTTCTGATACCTCTTCGCTCCAAACCTCGAACCACAATATTCTTTAAAATAGAAGTTTCATTGACTTTGTGTTTCTATAATTAAAATGAAACGGGGGTTGTCATTTATTAAGTGGGTTATGTCTTGAATTGTTTTGTGATGTGGTATATTCATGAGTCGGTGTCGGTCAACACGGACATATAACAGCCCAGTGATGCATTTCTTTACAACATCTTGCTGTCTTTATTTGGAAGTTACGATTTGTTAATGACAATAACAACCAATTAATTAAAAAACACAGCCCCTGTCTTATTAACTCAAATAGAGTAGATAAAAAAACATAATGATACCTAGCATATTATGTGAGTAAGTATTGATAAACCGTTGTTGAAATTTCTGACAATTCATGTACATTCGAGTTGAAATTCGGAACATAATGATTTAAACTCTTTTTTTTGATAAATTAAAAACAAAACGAGTTAATAAATATTGCATTCTATTATAAGTAAGGATATTCCCTGTATTTGATGGGCTATAAAACATCAATGAGCACCGATCCTATAGGGTGATTCAAGTCCCTTCAGAAACAAAATTATTATCTGAAAAAGAGATACAGTATAGCGGATCTTTGAATTGCTGTTGAAAATGTTTTCGATAAATCACAATGACCATGAGGAAAATGGATGAAAAAGGAAACAATGTCCCTACTGGACTAGAAGGCAATAATGTAATATCATTTTTCATGGCCTTCCCATTACATCTTGTTAGCACTTCATACTTGACCTTTACCTAGGCCAGCTACGGGTATTTGTTGAATAATAACATCGTCTAGCTGTATTTGGCCTGGATAAAATCCCTTCTGTCATGGTTATATCATAAACTAAACTTGACAGTTCTTGAATAGAGCAGTTATACTGGTCGAGAATCTATAGATGTATCTAAAAAGCTCAATAACAATTTCATCAACCGGTCGTGATTATAATTGATTTATTTTATAGGACTGCGATTCTAAAGAATAGAATTTGCATGATTCTTATGTCTGTGTGTAGTTTTTAAGTTCGCATTGTTTGTAAATACTACTTTGAAGACACACTGTTTTGATATGTCTACAGATATGTTTGAAAAATTACATGAAAATTTTGTCATCTCGAAGGAAAAAATCAAATACATATAAAAAAAAAATATTCAAAATTATTTTCTCACTCGATATTATGAATGCACTCTGCCTTGAGTATTCTTAAATGATCAACATATATTTTGCTTCAATACAGAGTAGAAATCTATAATCTATTAATTTTTAATAAATTTTATGTTCTGTGATTTTTATTCTTCCCTCTTGTTTCGCGTCCACGTATCCCTCTCCTTTTCTTTTTTTATCTCTCCGATGTTTCGACATCTCCGTTGAAAAACTCTGTATTCTCTTCATTAACTCATTTTCTCCGTGACAATGATGTTTAACATTATGAGCAATGACGCCCAACTGGGAGCTATAGTTGTCAGTGACTCTCCACAGTCCACTTTTAATTCCTCAACGCTCGCGCCTAACAGAAGAAAATCAATATCGTGAGGATTATGCGTCGGGCAAAATAACACAAAACCTATTTCTTAGGTGTTTATTTTCAGACACGACATTTTCTCAATGAGCTGGAGAATGGAGATGGTATAAGAAGTGTTCTTCTTTAATAGGAAGTAGTGTGTTTGTTTTGGTGTCGTATCGATGCCCTTGTCAAAAGAGGTTTGGAGGACGCCATGTAGAGGTTAAGAACAAAAAGCCGACAGAGATTTTTTGATATTTCCTTACATTTTTTCCTCAGATCATGAATAAAATGAATTCATAACACGGCCTAGTGACTTTTCTACTTCACATAAAAAGAGTATAAGCCTTCAACATTAAATTCAGTTTTATTATCTCATATATATCTAATATAATTCATTTTCAGATCGCCGACAACATTACTGTACTGTTGATACGAGAATAACAGATTTATCTTTACTTTATTTTTATTTTCAGAAATCTGTGCATAAAGAAATTCCACCTGTTTTTAATTCATTTTCAATTATTCATAAATGTTGGAAGGAAATATCCATTGCCATGCTTAAATACAATACTTACGTGGCTAGAAGTTTGGAAATAGGAAAGGAGTATTTTTCGATCACAGATTGAATTAAAGATTAAAGGTTAAATTAAAGGGAAATCAGATGAAGGAATTGAAGTGTGGGTTCGGAATAGTTTTATAGTCTATATTGCTCTACCCTGTAAAAAAAATATTGGGTAAAATTTTTGCCACCACGAGGGTAATTATGTGTCCAACCAATTCGGGGAAGTATTTTACCCTATGCGGGAAGCATATTGTCCAGTAAGTTTAAAATATAACTAGCAATTACTTTAGATAAGAATGGACAAAATTTTCATCACACTGGACAAGTAAAAAAAAACCTAAAGAAATGCCCAATGTTTGTTTGACACATGGTTATCCTCATTGAGCACTTTTACCCAATATTTTTAGAGTCTATATCTGTCAAGATCTATATTGCCACTTCCCACTTGTAATGTTGAATAATGATGATTATTCCGGCATTCTTTTTAATACAGCTCATAATGAATAATTTGCAAGAGATAAACCTTTTGTCCTAAGTTGTGTCTGTATTATGCATATTGTGTTTTTATTCGATATTAGAAAAACAAAATTTCCTTAATATTTCACCCCCCAAAGTTTACGATGTAAATGGTATGTTTATACGCACTGCATAGCTTAATGAATTGGCCTTTTTTACATGCAATTATTGTGAGGCTCTGATTTCATTAAAAGAAGTGGTCTAAATTAATGAAATGCCAAGTGTTTTCATAAAAGCGCTTATTCTATTTTTTGGCAAGATAGCTTACATTATCACACTTTTTTGACACTGTTATTGCAGTACTTTGCAAAGGAATGAGAATTATGTCAGAAAATTGAGTATGGATAATAGACGCATTCACGTGTGAACGCGTGGTCTTAAATTAGATTTTAATGAGAGTGTAATAAGAACAAACAGGTCTGTATTGTTATGATAAAACCTCCCGTTATCAGATCAATATCCCTATCAAAAGACAAACTGATGTCGAACGGAAGACGAACGATGATGTATTCAGTGGATCTCAGAAATCAATTCAACAGTGATTGGAAATATGGGAACCATTCTCAGGCGGAGATTCTGCTGGAACAAGCAGTGACTCGATACGAAAAGGAAACGAGAAAAGCGAGCAGCAATAGAGGATACAGAGCCGCGAAAATACCCAAACATCAGCAAAGCGAATTTGTAGCCACATTATTTCATTCACATAGAGATTGGCCTGTGTTGAAAGTGGTGATAAATGTTTAGCGTAAAATTGTTTTAACTGTGTGGTTTTATTTTAGGAAATGATTTAATGAGTAGAGCTCTTTGTGGTTTTTTTTAATATGAATAGTTAACATATTTTCCTTTTTGCATTGAAAGGAGGTTTCAGTTGTCCAGTTTGTAACACATCTGTACCCCCATGATTGAGACTCCATTATATCTTTATAATTTATTTTAAAATTTATCATCAATAATAATAATAATAATATAGGGTATTTATATTGCAAACATATCCACCTTGTTAGATTCTCAAGGCGCTCCTATATTACCCGGCTAAGCTTAGGCGTTCATGCGCACACAGCTTTTCAAGGAATTACTTCCTACAGGTACCCGTTGACCTCACCTGGGTTGAGTGCAGCACATTGTGGATCAGTTTTTTGCTGAAAGAAACTACGCCATGGCTGGGATATTATCTTTATCATCTACCTTTATTATTTACACAATTACTTAATAATTAACATGTTTTAATCATTATATATATGTTCAGTCAAATTCAGCAATAATTCATACCGAGCATTGCTCAATGATATGGAAAAGTTTCAAAGGCTCTGCATGGTCAGTGATTCAAATAAATGCTGAACAAAACCATATACCAGTAGTGACGTTAGAGATTGAAGGTAAATGATAATATCTCTAAAAAAAAGGAAATGAAATAATCAGATGCAAAAGGAAGCCACCGTGATAAACACGGTGATGATGATTTGGGACGTTGATGAAGACAACGATAATGATAATCGTATGATATTAACATTATTATCATTACTACTACTAACTACTACTACTACTACTACTACTACTACTACTTCTACCACTACTACCACTACTTCTACTACTACTACTACTACTACTACTACTACTACTACTACTACTACTACTACTACTACTACTACTACTTCTACCACTACTACCACTACTTCTACTACTACTACTACTACTACTACTACTACTACTACTACTACTACTACTACTACTATTACTACCACTACTACTACTACGTCTACTACTACCACTACTATATTCTACTACTACTACTACTACTACCACTACTACCACTACTTCTACTACCACTGCTTTGGTTCTCTGTGGAGAAATTCGTAATTTCGATGATAAAAATTCCATGCAAAAAGGCACAATCTAATCTAATTTAAATAGCTTAGCAATTACAGCCAATCTGCAACAGCAAATGTCAATATAGGACACGCTTAAGACCAAGATATACTCATAAATAATCAGCTCATACATTTCAACTTGCATGACAGTTTTTCTTTCATAAAATTCGACATTATTACCATAAAACATGTTTTGCATTACATTGTTAACATTATTCCACAATATTTACCATGAAAGCAACATAACTAACATTACAATAATGTTCACAATAATTATTTTTTGGTGAAAGGGTATATCAATACTAACCTAGTACAAAAAAGAGCTATTACATGATATTTAAAGTGTCTTTTTGAGCTCCTTGAAATTAAGTTCCCCTTTAATTATGTATTTTTTCAAAGAGTTAATCGAGAAATGATAGAACCAATCACATCGTCATGATTGAATGACATAAAAATGTCCTTGTCGGTACGAATTATATATCGGAGTATTTCTCGATCTACAGTAGATAGCTCGGTTATTGATGATGTATTTAATGGCCGACCAAGAAGTAATTGCACCAATCGTCATATCATCATGTCCATATACAATGATGTAATGAAAATTTTGTTCAGCTAGTTTCAGCTTTCAGTGCATTCGTAAAACAATTAGCATACGCAAGCGACATATCAGGAAATCTAGTGAAAATCAAGGTTTTTTTAACTCAAGTATATCTCGATCTACAGTAGATAGCTTGATTAATGATGATGCATGTTTGTACTGAAGATATAATTTAATCGTCGTACCATCATGATCAAATGACAGAATTAAATAGATATTTTGTACTGTCTGAATTTCAAGGAGTATATCTCGATCTACTGTAGATAGCTTTTTCACTAATGTTTTTCTATTGATACGTGATCAAGATATGATACCTCCAGTCGCACCATCATGATCATCATTACAAAAAATAACGATTTATTATCATGGGTTTCTAGAAACTGTATTATGAGTTCGATTCTTTAAACTATTATATGATGACAGTAGTTTACAATCTACCGAAGACGTATGATAAGTAGAATTTCCATAAATCATTCCTTCAATGAAAAAAATCAGATAGGTAGATGGAAATTTTAATTTTGATGTGATATTCAGATTAGTCTTCGTACTACAACTTGTGAAATTATGTATTATCACTTCTATACTGATGATCATTTTCTTTTTCGAGAAAACATCCCTTAAACATTTTATTGTGTTTTGAAATATTATTTTCTATAAGTTGCCCATGTTCCATTATTTATATTGTGAGCCCTCAATATACATTACCTCTGGCATTAACCACTAAAGTATAGCAATATCTTTGTGGTACTTTGAGTACGTATTTCCTCTGTCACTTGGGTATCAAGTGCATGCCCAAATGTCAAGCTCTTCAGAATGGAGTGAGACCCAACACAAACAATTTACATGCTTTCTAGCTTACGGTCTTCCGTTTTGTGTAACCCAACTCCTTATCCCCTTATCCTAGTATGCTATTCCCCCTGTTATTCCCATCCTACAATACTCATCCAAAATCATTATCCTGTTCGAAAAATTATCACCCGAATCCCCTGTGGGACCTCCACTTTCTCGAGTTTTCTCTCCATGGTAGAGTCGTTTTGGGAACGTTTAAACGGCGTGAAGTACCCCTTAGGCCCCGCTATCTAACGGCTACACCTGATACGGGATTTCGTCAATATACCCAAGCAAAATGTGGCTCGCTTTTCCGGCGCGAGTCGCTCGAGACATGCAATGTTTTTCTGATGCTGATAGTTACTCCATTAACACTCACTTAGCACGCGCCAGCCGAGGATTCTACGTCCAAACCAGACGAGATTTATAACCCTTCTTAACGACTGTTCACACTGCCTATTTTATTTTTATCCCTCAGTGGATCATGTGCTTTGTTTCTACCTAAAACAACTGAATATAGCTTATAATATTAAATCTACCGTTTCTTACATGAACAGGGCACGCGCCAAATGAGAGAGAGAGAGAAAAAAAACAAAATCAGTGGAAACAAGACCCTTCTCTAGAGAGCTCAGCTTCAGAAACAAAAACAGTAGATTAATAGTGTTTAGCTCGGGTCGGAGTGCTTTCTCCCTCTCCCTCAGGTCTACCGGGGGGTTTAAGATATCCCATCTATTTCCCCATGGGGGAAAATAAGATTGACACAAGACTCGAAAAAAATATGGGCGTTTATCTTACACGAAAGAGACGGGAGAGGGATAAATACTGGAGGAGATTAGAAGAGGTTTAAAGAGTTAGGGTGGAGGAGAGTGAGGAAAATAGAAGAAAACACTCTAGGAAAACAAGAATAATGTTTGAATTACTTTACAAGGGCAATAATTTGAAGAAAAAAAAAGAAACGAGAAATGTTAAATGGAAAGAGAGTATGACACAAGAGGTCTGTTGAAAGGCCAAGATCTCAAGAGAAGAATACAGAAATTAAAGAAAAGTAAAACTAATTTTAATTATTAAAATGAGAATGTTGTAAAGATTGAAAAAACAGCAAGAAAACACTCAAGCATATAGAATATTAAAAAGAGAGAGAAAACGTTGGAAATGTCAAAATGTACAAAGACAGGAAATTGACGTCGCATGAAATAACGAAGGCTTCGTCTGCATGATTACGATTATTATATGACTTTATTCTGTTGTATTCATTGCTTGGAAAATATAAAGGGGAAAGATCATTTATGACGATGGTATTTTACAAACATCTTTAAATGAGACATCAAGAAAATAATTAAAATGACCTGGCGCAGTATTGGGCTTACCTAAGAAATGATATGAAAACATACAAGATAGCAGAGAGAAGACAATATTATCATAGAGGGAGGGAGAGAGAGGGAAAGAGATAATGAGGGGAGGCGAATAAAAAGAGGGAGAGATGGATATAGGGCCTACATGTATATAGATAAAGTGATTTGGGTGATATAATTCATTGGAAAAGGCACTAGTTATATAGTGCAAATATGCCTATATAGGTTCAAATGAATAGCACGAAGCTCTTCCATTTTAAACCTGTATTTCTTCATCGATCTAAAGAGAGAATCGTGTAAATTTTAGAAATAAAATAAAAAAGGGAAAATGAAGAAGTTTATGTCCCCTATTATTTAGCAGAAAAAAAAGAAAGAAAAAGAAAAAAATCGTAACCGTGGAGAATTGTAAAGGAGAGCTCTTGCGAGTTTAACCCTTAGTGACGGGCCCGTACGGACGCTCGAGGCCACTCTCACACAGCTAATGTTACCACTTCTTCTCCCACCCTTCTTACTTTCTCCTTCTTATGTTTCCCCCGACACTGTCACACGCGAGGCGCGTCGTGTCTCGTGCTTGCCGCCTTCTCGCTCGCGATACTTCGCCGTGATGGACGGCATCCATTAGTGGTTGAGATAGGGGAGAGCTATAAAAGCCAGACGTAGTCATCATAGCTCC
Organism: Lytechinus variegatus; assembly: GCF_018143015.1. Taxonomy (NCBI): domain Eukaryota; kingdom Metazoa; phylum Echinodermata; class Echinoidea; order Temnopleuroida; family Toxopneustidae; genus Lytechinus; species Lytechinus variegatus. The sequence goes on along the minus strand of NC_054744.1, from coordinate 40,767,092 downwards.
ACTGTTTAATACATGTTTATTTCTCTAAGCGCTATTGGGAAACAGGAAGGAAAGAGGGGAAAAACTCTTTGAAATAAAATTAGAGCTTACACGGAAAGGTTGCGATAGAGTTTATTACTTACATTCTATATTAAGTTCTATATTAACTTGTGTAAATGCGAACACGCTCATCGTTCATATCTTGTATAGTTAAAACGTTCTCTTCTTTCAAATACCATTTTTTTGTTGTTTATTAAACTTTCAAAATGTGCCTTAAATCTTATTCAGTTAATATCAATTATCAGAAATGTAACTGCATATTTTGGTTTCAAACAACATGATCAAGTTCAGCCGTCTCTTCATTAGCTCTCTATTGGCAGTCAATGAGCCAACATGCATGCTAGACAAAACTGAAACTGTACATAAAAAAAATGATCACTTCATTTAATCTTTATATTTTGACATCCTCACCATGGCAACCGACGTCACAAACTTTCAAATGAACGGATCTATAAAGAGCGCTATTTTGTTTTCTCGAATCCATTAAATTACGTATTGCTCAGCCGAAAGATAACATAGATTCTTCTCCAAATTTCATTTTAGCTAAGAGTTAGTTATGGCTATTATTTTCAATTTTGATTTTCTAAAGTTTCTATTTATACTTTTAATGGCTTCTCGGTGGTCATATTATATCAAGCCGTGCCGAATGTCATTGACAAAAATCATCAATTGATTGACTTGCTGATCGATTTCTTTTCTTCAATAATACACAAATAAAGAAAACAAAAACTATTACATTCAAAGCAACAAAATAAATATAATTCATATTATGACATTACAACATTTTATCTACATGATGAAATGAATATCAAGATAAACTTTAAAAATCGGGGGAACCTGACCGCTTCTGAGCGCTATTCCTTACGTCACAATGGCTATAGCAACAACCAAAAAAAAATAAGGAAAGTAAACCTGTATTGCTCATTATAGGCAGGTGATGATGCAATATGTCGTAATCATATAGAAAGTAAAAACAATCCTATCCAATATAATTCACTAAAAGCCGATTCCTAAAACTGGCTTTAAATGTATCTTTTAAGGAATGAAGCGTGAAGCAAAGATGGCTAGAAAAGAAGTCTCTTTTCTAAAACAATAATTTTGAATATAATAGGAATCTATGAAGATTCAGTGTAAAATAGGACATGTTATTTCACCTAATATCGCATTCATTCTTAAATTCAGGCTGGAAATTCAATACCTCTCTCTTCTGACTGTAGCAATATGGCGAGCACATGACCACCTGAAATGGATACCCCTATAGCACTGGCGATAGTTTATATCGCACGCGTCTTGAAGCCACAAATACAAGTAGCATTAAGATGTAAACAATGCATTAGCGCGCTTTTCCCCTGGCCCAATTTATTTCGTAAATGTGCTTGTCAGATTCCGAGTAACATCCGACAAAGTGCGATCATTTAACTATGCAAGCTAGGGGTGTTGACGGATCGTAAGTCTATAAATCTAAGCTCACTTGTCGCGCTTGTGTTACATGAGGGAGGGGGGGGGGGTGTAATATCAACATTGCCTTGCAGTATGAGCGAATGAAGATAAAAACTGAACAAACGTATACAATTTACAACATAGAGTAAGGAATTTATACTCTATTTGACCATAACACGCAACTAACATTTGATTTTTTTCTTCTTAAGTTAAGTGAGCAAATAGTTGCATTGGTTACCATACATGCACCATATCATCACTTATACTTATACGTTGATTCACATGTATATCACATTAGTTTCTACATTTTCACAAAATATTCGAAGAACCAATAATCAACTGAATAAAAAAAAACGTTTTGCATGGCAATAACAATATTGCATACAGAGTACACTAACTTCAATATATTAACCCAAATACATCCTTTGTATGTGCGAATCTGAGGATTATTTTTTTACGCTCAATACAGAAAAGTTTCCCTTGAGTTTATTTGTACGCGGATGTTTCTTTATCAAATGATATCTATAAATATGAGGAAGTTCTGATGCGAAAGGAAAACAAAGAATTTGTAAACATAAACTGTATACCTATAATGCAGACTCTTGTTCATTGTTGGTGATATTCATGATGATCAATCTTTCATCTCTCCCCCCCCCCCCCCTCATTCCCTTTCCACAGGTCTGGTTTCAGAACCGCAGAGCAAAGTGGAAGAAACGCAAGAAGACCACAAATGTATTCCGTACCCCAGGGGCACTTCTCCCATCTCACGGCCTCGCTCAGTTTCCGTCACCTATGAACGACTCCTTCTGCAATTTCCACGGCCAGGACACACGAGGCTGGCCGGCGATGTCGGGTATGACGACACACATGGCACCGCACATGACCACCCACATGCCCTCACATCAAATGTCCCAAATGGGTGGTGGACCAGGCTCGGCACTGGCCCTTCCCCCATCAATACCCCGCCAAGGTTTAGGGCAGAGCATGCAGCAGCAGACCGTCAACTGTACCATGGGACAAAGCACGGGCCTCAACACCCTCTCGATGGGAACTAACGGTTCCATGGGCTCAATGACGTCGATGTATCAACCTTCGTTGGGAGGAATGACAACGGGAAGCATGTCCAGCGGCTTGTCCAGTCCGTCCCCGCCGAATCTCCCCGTGTCCGACAGCTCGACCGATCTCTCCTGCAGTGTATCTGATGCGGGTGATATGTGGAGGGGGACCAGCATTGCATCGCTACGCCGGAAAGCTCTCGAGCATGCCGCCTCCCTCAATGGAATCTTTAGATGATTTTCTTAAAACCTGAAAATTTTAATTTAATTTCATCAGTCACATGCGTTGCAACGTATGCTTGGCATAAAGAGGCTGTACAAATTTCTCATCGTTATTTATCACATTCTGCAGTGACTATGTATTATATAAGATTAGAAAGAGATAGAATGACATCGATATCCTATTTGCCATTCAAACGAGAAAGGACTCAAAAGAAATGCAAATGTGAATATTGATGCGACATAAATTGTGTGAATTATTTTACATGGCTCATTCCTCTGAAATGATTATAAAAGCAAATATTCGCATTTAAAATACAAAAGGTTTTCAGGGTACATTTTCAATTGTGTCAATTATAATTGTTCCAAGAGAAAAATGCCGCAGAAAGTTAATCGTTGTTCAATCAGATTTAATCTTGGTATCAAGATTAGATATGAACGTATCTGCAAAGAACGATGTCGAAATAAAAATGTTTTCAGATTGAGTAAATATTTATCCCACTCTCCAATAGAAAACGATGCTATCAATTACCATATTTTTTTTAAAATCTGGGTATCGAATGGAGGGGATCGTCACTCTCTGATATCACTCGGGCAATTTACTCCTATTAGATAAGGAGATAAATCAAGCCAAAATATTGTTAATGTCAGATTGGATAGTGGAGCGCAAAGCACATGAAACATGGGGTATTCACATCGCCCAAGGGAACGATTTCATTCACAGATCCACGACGTGTTGAAAGAACATCGTGTACAAAACGCGGGAAAAATGGGGCATAAATTCTCGCCGTGAAGAAACTCGTAAATTATGTTGCCGCTTAATGGGTGAGCTTATTCTTAATGTCACGACGATATTTATTTCACTCGTTAAAATCACAGAGATATGGATGTGAACTAGCATCGCCTCTTTTTCTATCCAGATTTCTACCAGTGATTTATATCAGTTACCTAATTTCATAATAATAAAGAAGAAGTCCTTTTCGTTTTGAAGTATTTTAGCGATTTAGAAATACTAGTCCTGTAGCTTAACTACGGTATGTTACTTTATAATCCAAGAAAATGTTATTACATTTGGGATTTTATCAAATTCATTAAAAAATCAACCTATAATCCTAACATGTCTAACGTAAGGCGACCAGAATTAAACTTATCACGTTCTGTTTAGCCTAAGAATATTACCAATACAAATCCAGGAATATTTCTTACACTTTCTTCCACTCAGAAATATCGACATATTTTGACGAAAATGAATAAAATTGACGAGAACAAATAATCTATAGTCAAAATCGAATCTAACGACTTCTTTTTTATTTGATGGAGACCAAACAAAAATTATACTCGTTTTTTTTGTCCTTCATGAAAGAAATTTCTGATAATGATCATCACATTCGGAAGTAATTATTTTCATTACGATCTATCTTAAGCGACCATCAACTCGTATTATCATAGAGGAAGGTATATAGGAAGGCAGAATGCATTGTGCGTTACTTGAACAATTATACACACATACATCACATTCTGTCTTCAAAAATACAGTCTTTAGTCCTAGAACCAGTTTTTTGTGAATGTTTTGGGGATCTCTGAAGCTTTGCTACCCAACACTGCCCAAACACGGTGAGCCATGGTTGTTTATAATGTCAATGTGTATGTATAGAAGAAATTCTCTAGATCTACCTTTTAAAAAAAAGGAGAGAACGTTTGTTGTTTCCCTGTACGGGTGTTCCTGATGGATTGGAACCATTCATCATTACTTACTTCATGTATGTATATAAATGGATTTACAGTTGAAATGTTTATTAAGAAAACCGTGTCCACGACACAGGCCAGTTTCGAAATGTGCACATAACTTTTATGATGATTCATGTACAGATTGAATAAAAACAAGTCAGTTAGAATGGTAACTGGTTGTGTTTTTTGTTTTGTTTATGTTTAGTTTGATATATGAAGACCGTGAAATAACCATTTCCCTTATACATATATTTAAGGATGTAACTTTTCATATTTCCTTCCCATCTATATAAGAGTATAACATTAATTCTAAGTTTACATACTGTAAATCAAAATTTCAACTGATTCTTGCTGGAAAAAAAATGCAGTGTCAAACAATGTGTTCACAGTGTGTTCAAAGTGTGTTCGCAGTGTGCTCACAGTGTGATCACAGTGTGCTCACAATGTGATCACAGTGTGATCGCAGTGTGCTCACAACGTGATCACAGTGTGTTCGCAGTGTGATCGCATAGTGGACTAATTGAATATGCGATTCACATTGATTACTCGATTTTACCTGCGTGAACATAATTTCATATTGTTTTACGACGACAGTGTTAGTGTGTCATAGTTGACGATGTAAAAATGTGTCTCACAATATTTCAATTTTAAAATCTAATAGTGTGAAATTAATTTAAGATTGTCTTTCGCACAGTGAACACACTACTGTGGGAACCTGTTTTCAGTATGGCTCTCTTTTACGGGTTTTTATATGTTAAGATAACATAAGACCTGAATGACATAAAATCATGGCCATTCTTTTTTTTTGCATGATTTGGTATTATGTACGATACGTTTCGTTGACATTTTATTTCCTTACTGAAACTGAAAGCTAATAATGAATGAAAGTATTAACATAAATGTAGAATTTTGCGCAAATTTCAATTTTATTTCTAAAATAAATGGGTTCCTTTAATGCTATTTATATCTTGAAGTATTTTCGATATAATTTGCTGTCATTGTATTTTCAATGAATCTTTCACCTACATTTTGAAATGATTTGTTTTATTTAATTATGTAAGAAATTGATTAATTTCTCATTCATCAGCACGTTCCCATATTACACTTCACTATGCAAGAATTTGCAAAATATTCATCCAAATTTTACACTAAAATGGTGTTATAATATATCATTATGATACTTGCGTGTCGCATAAAAAGAGATATCGAAGGTAAACAATATTGATCTTTGAAGTATTGCACAGTCTCGTATTCTGTCTTACACTGCGATCGTAAAATGCGTGTTCAACATTGTGCACTGCTGTTATAATTAGTGTTGTAAAAAGGTTCTCTTGTTATAAACATTACGTGGGATAATTAACTTTCTTCTTTTAAATTCATTAAGACGGTGTAGAATTGCACACGAGTTTAAAATGATTGATTTTGATGACAACCCACTTTTGATATTAAATCTAATTTGTGTGAAAGACAAAATACATTAAATTGAATCGACTGTCTTTTTTCACACGTGTGCTGTTTCATCGTTATGAAACATTGGGAAGTATAAACAATTTGACTAATAATTATTTCATAAAAGTATCTGGAAAACATTATGTTACATAAAAATGCCCCTTCAGAATCATGTTTTGGCTTTACAATTTGTAAATAATTAATAAGGATTAGGCTTGCCAGTCGTAAATCAAGGCTCCCCGCCGATGATGTGCAATTTATATATATTGTAAAATGTATTATGTGATTACTGATGGTTTATTATTTATTAAAAGAGTGAGGAAATCTAAATGAGAACTTCAACATGTTATTTTAATCCTACATTTCATGTGCACTGAGAATGTATCCTTGATCGTGTTGATTGTGAGCCATGTTAAGTCATAAATCATGTTACTGTTAGTGGTATACATGATGGCTGTATTTTATGACTTATTTCAATGGATTTATGATCAATTTGACTGGTTGGGTAATGGTTTGATTGAATAAATGATTGATTGGTTGATTGATTAATTGATTAATTGATTGATTGATTGATATCATTGATTGATTGATTGATTGACTGATTGATAGATAAATAGATAGACAGATAGATAGATAGATAAATAGATAGACAGATAGATAGATAGATAGATAGAAAGATAGATAGATAGATAAATTAATTGTCTGAGTGAGTGAGTTAGTGACTGACTGAATGAATGAATGAATGAATGATGGAATTATCTGATTGTGTGGCATTGTGCTTTCTGAATGGAGGGTTATTGTGGCATTCGTATGATTATCATTCAGTGATGGAAAGTCCTTCCAAAAGTATGGATTGGCAAAATACGGCAATGCCCTTTGAAAGTCATATTTAAATATACCACGCCTCAATACATGATACTCATGATGACGACCCCTCCTTTCTTATTTTGCCCCCAATATTTTCTAGAGAAACAGATGGTGTTTTGAGAATTAATCGAAATTGTCATCATTATTTATGCGAAAGGCCATCATGAACTATTTATACAAAATAATGAAGCAAGTTATTTTGTCACACAGATTAGGAAAAACTCAATTTTTATAGGAAATTAACAGGAATTTGAATTAAAAAAAAAATTGTTTTTAAATAAAAATTTGGGGCAAACGGTTGTGCCTTAAAAACATGAAATACACAATAATCACTATACAAGTGCTGAATCAATACATGAAAGAGATAAGAACCGTTTATGTATGAGTTATGTTTGTGCTTGTGGGTTGGGTGTGTTTGTGTATGAGGGAGTGCAGGTTTGTGTGTGTGTGTGTCTTTACACGCGAGTAATCGAACTTTACATAGTCTTTAAATAGTACTCTTTCCTTGCCTCTTGTTAGATATGGATTGAGTTTTATCACGCTTTTATAATAATATATGAACACTATAATATACACACATAAACACACCCACACACGAGCACTGATACCCTACCACACCCTCTCCCGCCAACGCACATCCTTCCTCTCCTTCTCTTTTCCCGCTCTCTTTTTTTCTCTGACTGTCTTCGTCTATATTTTTTTCCTTTTTTCATAAAATACCATATTTTGAATATTCACACAATCTATCCCATTTATTTAATTCCCAACCCATCCCTTCCAAAACTACATACCTTTCATTCCTTTGTCTAAGCCATTGATTTCTTATCATTTTGTTATCTTTAGAAAAAAAAAAATCCTCATGAGCATTTATATTCATTATTCACCACATTTTACAGTATCATTAAAAAAGGTGGATTTGCATAATTTTCCATTCCATTACATTTCACTCATTAATCGGTTCAAATCAAATAGAAAGATTTTTTGTTATATTCCAGTTCCGTATTTCATCGTTAAAACCACTTTAGTCATATTTAGTAAAGAAAAACAGTCAAATTGAAATATCCAGAAGGAAAAAAATGTTTTACTATTCTGGCACCTTACTGAAGTGTTACCGCTGTTTCGACTAAATTTTTTTATCCATCTTTATCAAATGTTCGCGAATTAAAGAGATTGCAATTTGCATAACTTGATCTCTTAGAATTCGCATCTTATTTTATATTGGAAAAGTTCCATTTAAAATTGCATAATAATAGTAATTCTTCAAAATTAACGGAGAAAAGTACGATATGAAATTGCACAACTTGATTTATGTATCAAATCAAATTGAGTTTTGGGGGCATGTTGGTCATAGGCAGAACTGGAAAGTTTAGAGAGTACTAATACAAAAAGTAGGTCATTCGAATGTACAACTTCTGATGGTGGTTGAACTGGGAGAAAAGTGCGAGGTTTACCTGAACTCTAATGCAATATTCCATTAATGCTGGGGTATTATTAACAAGTTTGATAATAACCGCCATTATTGAAAATTGGCGGAGTTAATGAAAGCCGGCCTGAAGCTCGAAAACGCCTTGCTAAGCCCTTAATTGAAGCCCATGTTATAAAAGCGCTTCTGAAGTTAGCCTTTGCATTTTCCACTCTTCTGCCGTAACTGTCATATCTCCTTCTCTTTATGCGTCTGCTATTCCTCTTCCATCGTAGTTTCACTGTTTTACCCCCATCCCTCCCCCTCTTTCTTTCTCCTCTCTCTCTTCCTTCTCTCCTCTCCCACTCTATCTCTCCTTGTCTCTCTCCCCCTGTCACACACACACACTCTCTCTCTTTCATACACACACATACATCTTAACGCACAAGCACATACGCATATTTCTTAGTTTTTTTTCTCTGCACCCTTCATTTTATCACTGTCACTCACAAACCCAGACTATTCTTCCAAAAACCAGCAATTTGTATTTACATTTGATATCGGTTTAGACAACGCACTTTTTCAGTTGGCAAAAGAAAATCTAACTCATCTTCTCATCTTATACAGCTAAGAAGAGAAGTGGAATGAGAGACTGGAGAGAATGAACAAAATGGGATGGACAGAAAGACGAGAGGAGATATAATTGTTTTTGAATTTTAAGCCCTTGCGCGTATCTCAATTCTGATGCAATTATTGAAGCTCCCCTATACGCCGTCGACTAGGAAAAAAACAAAGTGAAGTGATGGGCGTTAGAAATGCAGAAATGTTTTGTGTTGTAAGCTTCCAATTTTTAGACGCCCCAGGCATAGGTTTTGCCATTTCCACAAATCTATTTCCAAGGAAGGATCGGAAAGGGGGCAGGAAAGTAGATGGAGTGAAGTGAAAGAGGGAGAAGGGGAAAAAATATCTTCACCGCTTTGATTTTTTTTGTAGCGGGAGATCCTAGTGAGGAAGCGCAGACGAGAAAAAGCCCGCGCAATTAGATCTAATCTCTCCTATATTGGCGGAGTTAAATAAAGCTGGCTGTCTTCGCTTTCAAGCACTCCCCCAAACTGAACGAACGAGAGTGAGTGAGGAAGAAATGAGGGAAAAGGCAGGCAGCTCCTAATTGAGACCCGGCAATGTCGCCCTGATATGTAAAAACTAACTGTAATGACGAAAATATATAGTGCGCTGAAATTTTCCGCTGTTTCGCTCGCTTTATGTTCCCCCTTCGTAGTTTGCCTCTCCTCTTCCACTGAACTTTATACTCTTCGTACATCTACGTTCTACCCTTACCTAACCGAATTCTCAATGGCTATAGAAGATGGCTGATGTAGATCAAAATAGATCAAGGCAAATTACTTTCCCGTACTTTCCTCCTAGTGCTTTTATTTCTTTTATTTTTTATTATTTTTTGTTGCTTTCTTGCCTATACACTATTCCGTTGTTTCATCTTCCGGTATCATAACTGAAATTAAGAGTATATGAAGTGACTTTGCTAGAGTGCAGAGAGTGGACCCGCTAATAATATTGCTACATGTCGCTTTGCTTTCCTTTGTTATTTTGAAAAGATTGTGAATCTCAAAAAAGTTTTCGATTAGTAACATGAAAGTCAAACTTTATTAATCCTGCTATACTTCTAGGAACTTAAATGTGTATCTAATTCTGATGATGCCTTTGCAACTCATGTTGATCACCTTGCAGAGTTGAAGGAGACAATTGCAAGCTGGATTAATATTATTATTATTGTTACCGTTTGATAATATCAACTGAAGCAATTTTCGTTATGCACGAACTATACGCACAAAAACGCGCACTGTCTTCTCACCTGCCCTTCACACACACACACACACGCGCGCGCGCGCATGCCGTCGCACACCCACACTCCCTCCTCCTAACACCCATCATACTCCCGTAACAGTGAACTCCATGTATTCACTCGTTTCTACTAATGCAAACACACAGACTGATAAATCGCTCTCCTTACGAGGTAAAGCCAGCTAAGGGATGGGGGAGGGGGCTCAAACTGCACCCCTCGACATTTTTTAACGATAAATCTGTAACACGAAAAGATCGCGCCGTGACGTTTCATTACTTTTTTCATTCAAGTCTCGCGCAACTTTGGGACACGGGGTTACGAAGTTCCGCAGTGACGTAATATTTTGTAAGTACATTTTTCTTTGCTAACCGAGTGATAGATGTGTGGAACAGTCTCCCAGAAGTTGTAGTTACTGTTTTTTCAGTGAATGCAATTAAGAATAGACTTGATAAAGCATTGATAGAATATTGCCTATGATTCTAAATGATTTTCGAGTGTTTTCATGGATTTTTTTAGCCGTCCACGATACCCCTGCCATCCCTCCCTGCTAACACAAGTAGTGCATCTGTATAAATTTGTCTGAAGGAGAGCAGCAATGGACATCTCTACTTGATAATGGACAGGCTTAGTCCTACATAATCGTTGGAGTAAAGTAAAATAAATTACATTTCATACCCAACATTGCTAAAAAAAACTTGATTCCATGTACAAATCCAATGCAAATTCAGTATGTAACCAAAATGCATAAATGTATCATTAATTTTGTTTTATTTTTACTGATCAAAAGTAATAGACTTCATGTTATTTATGATTGAAATTGTTTTGCCGACGATTTCCATCGAAAAAAAACAATGAAAAACATAAAGTAAAAAAACACAAAGAAATATATAAATAGAATACATAAGAAAATGTCAATATTGTCACATTATATATATATATATATATATATATATATATATATATATATATATATATATATATATATATATATATATATATAGTGGATAATAATCCTAAAGGCCTGGTCCCACTGGCCGACGGGCACAAAACTTATTCAAAACGGATACAGCGGACAATCTATATTTCGGGGTGGCTCCATCCATTTTCATCCGCTCCAGACAATGAAAAAAAAATGGGCGAACAATGAAATCACAGTGAACGGATGCTAGACGATATACATGTAGAGCGTATAAAACAAGTATGCGATGAGTACACAATGGATACATAAGGTTTTCCACGGAAGGCAAGATTCTTTACCGTTTTACGTCCTCTCTGCATCCGTAAGTGCAGTGGGGCCAAGCCTTTAGAAGATTGTCCAGACCAAAATTTACCATTTTGAGGGCTATATTTAAAGATTTACAGGCAAATTATGATCTTATGCATGCATTAATTAGCATGAATAATTGAGTAAAAATAAATTCAAATAATTTTGGAACAATGAGGGTTATAAGCCTTTATTAACATCTTTGAGCAGCCTTAATTTGTAAGGATGTGGATGATATGAAATTCAAAAAAGAAAGTGTTTAAGCAATTGTATTTTGCGATCTTAAATGAGAAAAATAATTTGGTCGGGAGCAGCCCCCCCCCCCCAAAAAAAAAATGAATGTGTGTTTTGGGCCAATAAAAACCATTTTCCAACACGGAACGTGTATTAAGCTATCAAGATACGATCTTGATTTGAATATATTTATATAAACATATTTTTAAGAATTGTTCTTAGACCCATCTTTTTTAAGAAAATCAAAAATATTGCCAAGAGGGGAGCAAAATATCATCGCATATGTATAATTAAAATTCTCAAAAAGATAAACGGATGAAAAGAGAAAACTATCGCCTCGTTTTTTTTTAAGACTGAAAAGTAAGATGATACACCACATGAATTGATTCACATGATCAAACTTTCACCAAATGCCAATTGATTTATTTTTCATCATAATTACACACACTTATAGTAAGTTACAAATTTCTAACACAGGCCAGAATAAAGAAATTTTTCCAAATTTATTATCAAATAATTATGCCGCATGTTTGGTTTTGTGTGTATACTATGTACCATTCTAAAAATAATTAATGCAAATTCAGATCATGTACATCAGTATCAGTACATCCGAAACGTATGGACATGGGGGATACAGTGTGTGTCCCTTAGTGTATTTCACAAAGAATTATCTACTTAACACGAGTAGAAAGTCTATAATTGTTATCATGGAAGGAAATCTGTTTCCAAAGGCAGGGGGCGGGGGCTGGAAAATTTGACAAGCCAAAAAAAAGGGTTATTACCGACAATGTTAGGTCATTTTAACCTAAAATTTGACAAGCAAAAAAAGAAAAAAAAGGTTTCACCCAAAATGTAAGGTCATTTAGTAGGGGGACATTTGATATTGTGTCCCCCTGGAATTTCCGCCCATGATTGTTATCTTTCAGCTATTTTAAGCGTATAATCGTAATATTTGTGCCAAACTACACTGACATTGCACAATACATATTATATGATGATAATTTTGTTATGAAATGATGTCCGTTGATTAAACTGTCAGTCTAACTTGGCTACATGTAAGCACTACCTTCCAAGGCATAATTTTCCGGTCGAGAATTGACGGTATAGCCAGCCATGTTGACCCTATTCGTATATCGTTGATATAGACCTAATTTCAAACGTAAACCTCACCTAAATGCAATTCATAAGACGTAATGAGACTTACTCTATTATCGGCTCGCTCAAAACGATCGTGTTTTGGCGGGAACTAATTGCTTGCACAATCGAAATGTAGATTTTGGCTGGATACCCATTACTGTTATAATGTGATATGCAATCACCTCAATTATGTGCATTAGAATTATACCTGGAATGAATTGGCTTGTTAGAAAAATTATATAAATTAACTTTAAATAGGAAAGGATGTGACATAGATTTTCTTCAACGTGTACATTGTATGTAAATGTTTTTGATCCATTGTATAACATAGGTGGGAAAAAATAGTGTTAATAAAGAGATTCTTATTATCTTTATTAATAGCAACGTAATTTTCACGACGCCCCAACACATTAACACGATTAGGGAGGGAATTCCAAAATTGTATACCTTTAGAATAAAATGTTTCCAATTTGACCCTTTATCATAGGCACAACAAAGTTAAATTGACTATTTCTTGCTTCATGCCCATGAATACTAGATGACCGAGTAAATTTTGTTTATATGTAATGATATTCGTTTGAATTGAACATTTTATAAATATGGTGATGTATAAGCTGTTGCGACCTCAGGTCGATGCGAAGGCGGCCAGCTTTTTCAATTTCATTCTTCCCAATATGTGTCCTTGGTGTAAACAAGTAATTAATCTAACAATCTTTCTTTGAATTATTATAAACGTTTTTTTGATCAACCTTTAAGACTGCGGTACCGTGCTGCATTAGCATAATCAAATACACACTGTACTAATTAAAAACTTAAAATGCGTCTGGGTTTCGTATTCATGCGATTTTGGTACCGGTACAAAAATTTCAGGCGAGCATTAGCTTCTCTTCTTTTTCTTTTACAATAGAGTCAACCATAGATGTACATGAGAGATCACTATTTAATATCAGGCCTAAATACTTCACGGAATTCTGTCTCTTAATTAATTGATTATTATAGTATATATTGAAATCGTCTGTATATATGTTTAGACTTACCCTGCGAACAAAACTAAATACTCTCAGTTTTACCAATATGTAAGCTAAGCTTATTATCTGAAATCCATTTGACATAATTTGATATTTCAATCAGCTTAGGACTTGTATCAGAATATAGTAACACACTGTCGTCTGCATATAAAAGTTATTTACTTTCATTGACACAATACACCTATCATTGATATAGCACATAAAAAGAATGGGACCTAATATTCTCCCCTGTGGAATTCCACACTTTATAGGCATAAAATCTGAACGCAAATTTTGCATGGAATCCACTTTGCGATTGGTGAAGTAAGACCAATTATTTGCTCGATACAGAAATTATTATAAAAATGATGGGAAACCAGAATTTGTGATTGCATATTCTTACCTATTAACCTCTTGATGTTTGTCCGGTCCTTTTGAGACAGATTTTAAGAGAGAGAAAAACAATCATTCTAAATATTATATTTCTTTGCAATCGTTAATTGCAATTATGCTGTCCCATTTTTCATCTTTGCATTTAGCCTAATCCTGAATTATCATAAGGAAAAGCACACTTTGTAGTCTTAAAATTCATGATATTTTTTCGTCCACAAATGATGTATCATTTTTATATCTTATTTTCAATGAGGGTGGCACTACTGCACCACAAAAGTGTTACCAAAAAAGTGGAGCGTTGTGGCCCAGTGGATTAGTCTTCGGACTTTGAAACAGAGGGTCATGGGTTCGAATCCCAGCCATGGCGTAATTTCCTTCAGCAAGAAACTGATCCACAATGTGCTGCACTCAACCCAGGTGAGGTAAATGGGTACCGGTAGGAAGTAATTCCTTAAAAAGCTGTGTGCGCTATGAACGCCTAGCTTAGCCGGGTAATATAAGAGCGCCTAATTGAGCACCTAACAAGGTGGATATGTGCGCAATATAAATACCCTATATTATTTTTATTATTATTACTGTTGTCTTTATTGTTCAGATTGGGAAATTCGGATTCCCATCGATATGAATATCTTGAGTTGATTTATTAAAACGAGGAAAATAATCGCTTTATAAAACAAAAGACTCAGAAAAAATACGTCAATGAATAACGTAGGGTGATGAAATCAGTGATGATATTTTTTTCATATTCATTTGTGTTTATCATCGCTTAATATGAACAAAATTTCATACAAGATAAAAGAGAAAAATCGAAATACTATATTCTAAAATGTCATAAACATTCTTTGAATAAATGGTGTAAATTTTATGATCACGTGATGAAATCACATTTCACCATTGTATTAGCAAGACTATTGCATTCTTTTTCCCCATTGAAAGCTATTAATTAGTTTTTATTTGAGTTTATTTGTTCCCGCCAATATTTTGTTAACGCGTAATATCTTGAGAAAACTAGGGCGCTCAGGGGAGCAAATCCTGAGGGGATATCCATAGACAATAGAGAATGCTAAGGTTCATGGAAAGCCGTGATTATTAAACAACTTGCGTCGATTGTATCTATTCTTTTCACGGCTTGATATTTTCATATGGAAATACATATCGATTTTCATGGCGGAAATTAACCGGAGTCAACTAGCTGTAAGCGGCAGTTGACTACACGGGCAAAGCCCCGAAAGGAAATTGCATGAATACACCAAGATCAACATAACCCTATCTCATTACAGAAACCCAGCTTTATTATGTTAAAGAAAAGAGAAGGAGATGGAAAATTTGAAAGAAAGAGAAAGAAAGAGACAGAGATAGAGAGATAGAGAGAATGGTGGCATAACATGAAAGATGTGTGGATACATGGATCGCGAGTTCTTTTCTTGGCGAATCTTAATTACATTTGTATTCAAGCGTTGAATCGGCTCGCGTAAACGTCGCCATTGATACCTGTTGCATGCTTTCCATTGTCACGACGTCTTAGCAGGAAATTGGCTTCATGCATAAATAACGGTGTCAGTCACTAAGGCTTGTCGGCCGGAGTAGCCCCAGGGCCATTGTCCGTCATTCCCCTTAGCTCCTTCGCCGGATGAAAGTGGAAAATATGAAGGAGGTATCAACATCTTTTGTGGCGAAATTACAGTGTGCTGCGACAATAATTGAGACAACAATGACACTGTATGTCCACACCTTTTCACGATATAAACGTTTAACAAACATTTGTGTAGCTGGCAATAAGATTTGGCGTTATTAGAGGTTAGCGTTTGCTCTATGAACACAAAGAGTTGTTTACAAAAGAGAAATGTAACGGAAAGGGTGACTAGGCTTTATAGAGAAGACGTTAAAAGTCATTTTTCTCTTTTCTGCCTTTGTCCAGACAAATATGAAGGAGATGAGAGGTTACTTTAATCCTGTTCTTTACTGAAAGGGGTATTCTGAATGCTCACGGACTCCTGATGTCACCCAAAGAATATTTTCAACTTCATGCACCTGTTGGTATTATCTTGTGATACCCCAGTGCTTATAAACCCCATCTCATTCATTCCCCTTGCACCCCCTCTCAGTTTCCCTCTCTCCCCTTTTCTCTCCCTCTTTCTTTTTTTTCTTTCTTTCTTTCTTTCTTTCTTTCTCTCTCTCTCTCTTTCTTTCTTTCTTTCATTCTTTCTTTCTTCCTTTCTCTCTTTCTTTTTTCTTTCTTTCTTTCATTCTTCCTTTCTTTCTCTCTCTCTCTCTTTCTTTCTTTATTTTTTGTTGTTTGTTTTTGTTTATCTCACTACATCTCTGTCTCGCTTCTTCTCGCACATGCACACATCTCACTCTTATTCCCTCTACACCACACGTACACACCCTCACCCACATAAACATATGCACACACACATTCTAGTCTCTAATTTCTTCTTTCTTATATCTTCAATAATATTGTCTATAAAAATGCTTATTCTTTCTATATTTTATAATTTTCTCCTTCCACTCATTTTCCGTGTTACGTGTATAATAACTCATCCTCTTTCCATTTCTACACCATATTTACATGTTTATTACCCTCTAATACAACCTGTTCTAGATATAATAGGCCTCACTCGGTTACCACCCCCCCCCCCTCTCCACCCCATTCGCACATGCGCTCTTGCACATCAAAGAACACTCTCCCAGTTCCCCCCCCCCTCTCTCTCTTTCCTTTTCTCTCTATAATCATGACATTAATAAGATTTTAAGGATACAACTTGCTAACACTTATATCATCTATTTTTCCTCGGATAGGGGTTTTCTTTGTATCACATTGTCTATCTCGTAAACAATGCCACCTTGACTTGAAATAAGCCGCACATGACCTTATTATTCAAATACCACATCTGAAAGAAAATAAAACTGCTTTATCATTTTCAAAAATCGAATATCGTTAGATTAAAAAATGTTCTTGAGGTAACTCATATTCATTATATCATTTCGTTCGTTGAATTGCTTTATGGGCCTATGATCATGGAATCTTTACAGAACTAAAGAACAATTCTTTCGAAATGTTACATGTTATTAAACTGTCGCCGGAGCCATAAAACATACTTTCTTCACGTTTGTTTGTATTCTATTCAGATTAATCATGATTTCGTCAAATTAACATGATTGATAGGCAATATACGATAATAAACTGTTTTATATAGTCCTAAATAAAACTGAAAATTTGCAGCACAGATCAATCGAATATCATCACTGTAGTTATTTGATTAATCATCATATTTTAGGAAGAGCATATTTGGATGGAAAATCTCAAAAGATTGGGGCCAGTCAGGTATTAAGTACATGCTTTGAAAAATCGACCACATTACCATGAAAGTAGCTGGAGGAAAACAAACAACGCGGATAAAATGAAAACAAAATAAGATGTTAGCGAAAGAACTCGAAGAGAATGGATGAATATCGGAGAAATGTGTTAACCTTTGGCATAAATTAAGTCAATGATGAAAAAACCGGGGAGATTATAAAATTCAAAACAGTTAGAATAGGTGGGATTATCTTGAATATAAAACTGTACATTGAAATGAAGATAAGACAAGGTAACAATGGTAAAGTAAAAGAAAGCTGGATGGGAGGAAGGGGTAGATAGGAATTGCAGGGGGCAGCAGCAGGGGGAGTGAGGGAGAGTGAGTTAGTGAGAGAGATAGGGAGAAGGAGAGAGAGGGAAAGAGGGGGAGGAGGAGATGCAGAGGGCAAATATTTTCTTCTTTTTTTTCCAGATTTAGTATTTCAGAAAACATTCCTGGTCTAAAAGAATGACATGTTATGAAAAAAAATTAATAACTTTTTTTTGGATGCATGTTTTTGCATTAGATAATGTATTACATCATTTCAAATGATTGTATTTCAAAATCTCTGTATTCTTTCCTAGATTCATTGCAATAGAGATTACTTATGAACTACATTTACAACCTTGATTTTACGGTCCCGTTATGACTCAGATAATGAATATCAAAAACATTACTTTATTGGAAAATAGATAGCGAGAACCGGGGACAAGAAAAGCAATTAAAATGGGCGAAAAAGAAGGGATTCTTGATAATCTTGACCCTTTGCTGTTCTTTTTTTCCAGTTAGATATGGGGTCACTTTCAGCCAATGGCTGAACTTTTTCACAGTATACATTCTTAAAATGTTGGGCAACATGCTGTCCACACAATTGGTTAAACATTTATCCAACTCTGTGTAGTTTCAACCAATACTGTGTAGTTTTCACCCAAAGCACACATTATTGGTTTAAAACTGCCCAAAATTGCATAAAGTTTTAACTAATTGTTTTGTGTGGACAATTGTGTTGCCCAACATTTTTAAGAGTGTACATGTATGTATACACGTAAATAAGATATGTAAGAAATACATAACAAATGCAATGTAAATACTTTTTATTATTATTTTGCTGTTTGCATTTCTATTAAAGAATTAAACAATAAAGGGCTCAACAATTCTTGTTCTATAATACTGAAATGGATTTGGTAAGATACCGGCGCTTCTGAGTGCTGCGACATAGCGTGCTATTTTTTTTTCGCGGCAACAACTGAACTCGATATCACAAAAGTGGTATAAGGTTATCATTTTGGATATAGTAGAAATCATGTCTTGTGTATAAAGACCATATCAAATTTAGTTTTCTAACTTTATATCACTATCCGGTGTATATTTTTCGTATTGATTTTGTTTTTCCATTGAATAAAAACCTTCAGCTCGAATTCAAGTTTCCGTCTCAGCAAATTGAGTAAATGATTCGAGTGTGGTGGCGCTGTTTACAAAATAATCATATGGCATTATCAAGTACTCTTCCAAATTTGTATGACTGATATCATTATGTGCTTCAAATAATAAAAAAAGAGTTACTGGAATGGATTTTGTATCCTGCTATAAATAACATGTTACATCTTCCTTGCATTCTGATTAAAAACTTAAGCAATCTGAACAGTGATATGATAGACTTGAAGACACACCCTCTCCCTCGTACTCTCTCTCTCTCTCTCTGACACACACACACTTTTTTTTAACACAAGTGTACACCTAGTTACCAATAATGCATATAGCATTTCCATTTATTTGAAAGCAGGATAAAAGAGCAATGTAAATTAAATGCCTTGCTCACAGGCATAGGTGCCGCGGCCGGGGATCGAACTTCGGATTTTCCATGTATAGCCAGGCGCCTTAGACCACTTGGCCACGGCACCTCCACACACACTCACGCACACACCATCACACACTCCTTCACCCCATCCCCCGTCTTCATGTCCCTTTTTTAATTTAATAAATAGCAGTTCTCTCTCTCTCTTTCTGTAGCTGCAAACACATTCTTCTTTGTTTCGTCATTCTCACTTAAGGGTTTGTATTATCAGTTATTTTGTAATTCTATTCTTTTTATAATCAATATTTTCAAAACATGTTAAACAATATCCTTGGGGTAATACACAATTTAATATCAATGATTAACAAAATATAAATCATTATGTAGACAGATCATTTAATTAAGTGATTACGTAGTTTATATACAATAAAATATATGTCACATCATGTTACCTTTATTTCAAATTAAGAATGTGAATACGTGCATATAATATTTAAGCATTAGTACTGACTTGCATAGAATGTCGTATAACAAATCTTTCATTTTATGACACAGCATGATAATAGATACATCTCATTTCATATCAATTAAAGATAATTCATATCTTACATAGCCTATCATAAAATCTTGTATTACTTCCATTGTTATTTGCCGTATCACCACGTCTTTCTGATAGGACAGGGTGGGATTTATATAATTCTTTATGTCTTTCAAATAACATCAAATCTTAAATTTGTAATGTCCAATCTTATGTTGATGCAGTCTTCTTGTACTCGTCCCATTGTATCGGGGATACAAACTTATGCGGGTTTGTCAAACCTGTATTTTTGTGTAGGTCCTATTCATATCTGGACCCGTCAGAAGAACAACCGTTCGGCTGAGAAGAGCTATGCAGCCCATGTGTGGACAACGAACAAAAATAGACACGATTGTACTTGGCTGTTTTGGTTGCCTGAATTAACACGAAGATGAAAAGGAAAAGTTTATCATGACCATGATAATGACTAAAATCACCAGAAGAGAGAAAAGGAGTTTTATAATTAGGACGCCATCACAATACCAGAATACCGTCCATTCATACAAACATGTTGGACTGAATTGTCGAAGGACTCTACTTCTTCGAGCAGTGAGTGAAGTGCGCCAGCTAGGAGGATATTATTGAATAAACAGTAAATATTCCTCGTGAAAAGCGACAAGAATCTGCCAGATAGGAAATATTATATCAACAAATACAATAATTTATTTAAACGGCAACATAATGTTGGTGAAAATTTTGTACAGTTCCGTTCATTTCCCAATACCTATATCCAGCACCGTCATCTCACCTTCTTGTAATTTTCAGAATACAAAAATAATTATTGCAAATTAAGAGTAAACGAAAGGAAATGTTCATTATTCTAACTACTAGACTGGTAGTGAAAATACCCAGAGTTATTCACTGAGTAATCCCCTTTTATATTGTCACAAATATATTTTAGCTCAGACTTCTTAATGTAGTTTGCGTTCAATCAAAATCTTATTGTCAGACGAATATTCAGGCATTCTACGTAGAACTTAAAAATTGTTCTTGTTTATGTTCATACTTTACCTTGCAAACCCTTTTTGTTGATAGTTTTGATTACTGCCATGCTTGTATGTTCAGTTTGTTGTCTTTTAAAGAAAGATATAATTTATGCTACTGATTTTTTTTTCCAAACGTACCTCTAAATAAACTAAGCCTCTTTCGTAGTTACTACACTTCAACTGATGTTACAGTTGCGTCCATATTGACCATGTCTTTAGGGATAATGGGGATTGGGTTTCGGCAACCTGATAGGGATATATCATCGCCCTCATCGCCAGAGCTTGAGGGGCCTTGCAAGGAAATAGTTTCCAGTTCATTATGTTGACTTACAGACTGAGTATTCATCTGCGGCGATTCAACCGCTGTGGAATAGTCCGGAGGTGATTGTTGACCGCAGCGAGCCGCTAACCGTTCAGCGTCCGCCCTGTTCTCATACTGTAATCGCAACTGATCGGCGTCAAGCTCTTGGAAGAAATCGAGAGCGTCAGTTTCGGTATAACGCGGAGGTTGTTCGGTATAACGTTCCTCTCTTCCTACAACCGGGATCTCAATCCGTGGAAGAGACAGCTGTGAGTACGGCGGTGGTATGTCTTCCTCAAGGCGGGAGTAAGGAGGCAAGTCGTTCCCCTGTTGACCATTACTGATGGTATTGACATTAGGTGCTTGACGTCTTTGGGTACCCCTTCTCACTCTTCCTGACCTCCTCCTCCTCCTCCTTCTTCTCTCCGTCTCACTTGGTCGATCTTGTTGCCGTCCATTAGCTAATGTGATCCATCGCCTGTGTCTGCTGGATCTTTTCCTCACACTGACAAGGTAACCTAGGAGGACCATGATGATGATCACGAGGAAGACTATAGATCCAGAGATTGTGGACAGTGTAAATGATGACTTATCTGTAAAAGAAAAAACAAATTTTTTTTTAATTACCCCCTCAAAATTAGGCAGATAAGCATTCGATATCATCATGATCATAGTGTCTTGATACTTGCGTCATGTCGATATTATAAAGAATGTGTCGACGCTTGTCATTTTCCGCTAAGGTGTAAGGATCTGATAATTCCAGGATGCTTGCTGTCTCCAGTGAGGCTTTACTCAAAATGGAATCTCTGGTCTACCCGGGCTGATTTTTTTTCTCTCACACTTGAAAATTTACCTTGAATATTTTCAGATGGACTTTGTTACTGACATACCATGGTAAAACAATCCACTGCCCATTGTAAAATAATCCCTTCCTAACTTTCCCAACCACATAGCTCGGTAATTTGAGAGTTAGTGCACTCTGAAACAGTGATTGCGATTGGTTCATAGTGGGTATAATGTGGGATATTTTGTGCATCCACCTATGATTGCAAACTTTGTGTTATGGTACAGATCCCGAGGCGTAATATAAAGAACCTGGCACAGGCTTCAGCAGCCAATGAAAATGGAGGTTTCGTGGAAGTTCTCATCAGGGCTTTCCCTAAATCGCACTTTCTATTCGCTTTTCTCTTAAGGGCACAATCCGGTTACCGGCTAATGATCTTGTATTCTTTATACTCACCGTATGAGGGTGAAGATGTCTCCACATTGCTGCAATTTATATAAGGGACATGCGATTGACAAGATGTTAAATTATTAACATCGTTGGGACATTCTTCCAATTTCCATTCATCGCCGATGCATTGGTAATCCCTCCTGTATACTGAGGTTAATGTCTCAGGAACCCTAATCGAAGAAGCACGTCCTACTGGATACCCTAGTCGTCTACACGCCACCTGCAAATATTGAATAAAAATAACGAACAAAGTATTTGAACCGACGTGAGTCATTATAATGTTTTTCCAGATTGGCTTAATTTTTGGCAAAGAACCTTCAGTGATCTGGGGCATTAGATTTATGAATGACTTGATTGATGATAAGGGTGTGTGTATGTATATTTGAGATTTGTCAGATGTGTATCAATTAGATATGATTATTTACGTCGACCTTTAACGTAACCATCCGAAAGACGTGACCTGGGGGGGGGGGCGTTTCATCAATATTGTCGTCCGACAAGTTGCAGATCTGACAACTTTCCTGGATTCTGATTGGTTGAGAAGCACTGTTACTATAGACCAATTTCACGGCCGGTTTATGTATTTGGCCCTCTATCGGCGACGCCATTGCTGCGGTGGGCAAGTGCGCTGACCGCGATTGGCTCTGTGTACAAATTCAATGAAAGATGACAGATAAGCTCTGATATTGTGTCATTAACTTCATCATAAATCAATAAAATAAAGCATGGACACATGGGTAGACGATGTAAGACAATAGCCATATCTGACCGATGAAGGTATGGTGAATTTTTGCACTTTGGCTACTTTTTCCCTTAGTTTTGTCAGTAAAAGTGAGTTGATGATGACCAAGAATCGCTGTTGGTTTTCATCAGGGAGCTCACTTCTTGTTGCTAGTAAATTGTGTTAGAGTAGCGCGAGAGTGAACGAGACATAGAGTGAGAGAGAGGGAGAGGATGAGAGAGGGGAGAGGGGGGAGAGAGTATGTGTGAGAGGAGGGGGATATTGAGAGGGGAGAGGGGAATAGTGAGAAAGGGGGGGGGTAGTGAGAGAGAGAGAGAGAGAGAGGGGGGGCTAGCGAGAGAGTGTGTGAGAGAGGGAGAGAGAGGGATAGTGTAATACAGACAAGGGGATAGTGAGAGGGAGAGAGAGAGAGAGAGAGAGGGATAGTGTGAGATAGAGAGAGAGAGAGAGAGAGAGAGAGGGGGACTGATATTTCCATCTAAGCATGATCAAATAAATCCCCCTCCCTCCCCCCACAAAAAAACCCCACCACCACCACATTTTATGCAGGCCTATAAGTATCCAAAAGGAGGGGACAAGGCAAGAGAATAAAACAGAGAGGAAGGAGAAAGGAGGAAGGGGAAGAGAGGGCCACTGGCGACACATTCCTTCATCACGGCCTGGAAACCTATGCAGGGAGTATGGCTTCACACACAAACAGGCTTCATGAGTCCAAGGCGAGTGAATTTCACATTCACTTTGCTTCCAATTCTGAAGCTTTCTCCAATTGTTGTGGTAATTGAACGCAGCACAGCTGCCGCCTGAATTTGTCCGATTAATGCTCATTGTGAATCTTACAAGAAATCCGCTCAATTGGTCCAAAATAAAAAAAAAATCGAACGAATGTACCAAATACCCTATTGACTTGTGTACTATAAAAGTTGATTCGCCCACCGCAGCATGGCGACCAGTCTGCTGCCCTCTCACGTTGTGAAATTGGTCTATAGTAACTGTCGGGTAAAACAGGACTTGTCGGATAAAACGTCTGACGGGTCCTTTCATGAAACGCTCCCCAGGGCTCGACCCTCGAACCTCTGCATCAATTTAACTTCCCCACATTGCTTGGATTACAGGCGCATGCCACAACGCCCAGTGTGGAGGTGCCGTAGCCGAGTAGTCTAAGGCGTCTGGCTATACAGCGCGTCCCAAAAAAAACTATACACTTTTGAAATGGCCGCCAAATAAAAAATCTAGCACTTTGGGGAAAAAGACTCACATATATGGAAAGCCAATGAAGTCAACTTTCAAATGACACCAGAAAGTTGGAAAACTATTAATGCTTGAGCGAGCACTGCCCACTGAAACAAAGGGTATGAAAATTAGGGTGGGCTGGAATTAGCCTTCCAATTTATTTCAGTTGTTGAGAGGCAAATCATTTCGAACTTGCAAAGTTAAGGGCGTTGTGATAGATCAATGATCAACCTTGATCAGTTTTGATAGCTTAAGCAAATTTTTTAAGTTATTATTTTATGCATGAGTGAACACAAATTACACTTTTGGAGCAGCATTTCAACTTTATCATTTGGATCTCTTTTGGGGCAGCATTTCAACTTTATCATGGGGATCTCAGCAATGTGTTCATGTGAGTCGGCCAGTCGGGAGAATAGAGGGTGAAAATCGTGAGATAGGGCTTAAGTGGGAGAAGTAGGTTGATGAAATAAGGGTCAACAGAACATTCAGCCCCTGCCCCCCCCCCCTCTTTCCCACCCTCCCCTCCTGTTGAGAGACTGATGGCTATTCTCATGTACGCGTGAAGTCCAGAGCATCAACTCTTTCCTATCAATCATTCAATCAACAATTTATCAGTAAATCAACTCATTCAATGTGCAATGTGATCAATAAAACATTCATTTTTTCCAATAAATTATTTCATTAATCATCATAATCATTATATTTTTTGGTAATCATTCAAACTGACCATCAGCCACCGGTCACTTGGCAGTTAAGTTTTGAAAAGGCTACAATCCAGGAGATGAGACAGAGAGAGAGAGAGGGGGGGGGGGGCTGGAAAATGGAGATGAAGAGGGGAGGGTACCTATGACTTTTAATTTGTAAAAGGACAAAAAGAAGAGGAATGCCCTTTTAACCAAGTCTTAGCATACCTCGCCCTCTTGCTTGTAACAGGTACATGTACCATCACATTACTCTGACTCTCATGAACACACTTCTGATGTCCACAAGATGAATATGCTACACTAAAATTACAATTCCTGTTCACTCATGCAGTACATTTCAATTTAGTAATTCATGAAATTTGCCTATTAAAACCAAAACTTATCTCACTCATGAATAGCAGAACACCCTTAGCTTTGTAAGTTCCAAAGGACTAACCTCTCAAAAAACTGTATGGCTAATTCCTGCCCAGCCTAGCCAAGCTTAGTCTCTCAGGAGGAGAGAAGTGGGGGGAGGGGGTAGAGATGGAGGGAGGGGTTGCTAAATGTTCTGCTGACCTTTAGCCCATCAACTTACTTCACCTACCTAAGTCATATTACCCCCTCTTCTCCTGACTGTCATGAACACCAAATAACCTTCAACTTTGCAAGTACCAAACAAAAAATCTGAAAGAAATTGGAAGGCTAATTCCAGCCCACCCTAATTTGCATACCCTCTGTTTCAGTGGGCAGTGCTCGCTCAAGCATGAATAATTTTCCAATTTTTTGGTGTCATTTGAAAGTTGACTTTATTGGCTTTCCATATCTATAAGTCTTTTCCCCCAAAGTGCTACATTTTTTATTTGGCAGCCATTTCAAAAGTGTATAGTTTTTTTTGGGACGCACTGTACATGATAATGGATATTTACTTACTCATGATGAATGTGAACAAAAAAATTGTTTTAAAGATAATTATTTGTCTTATTTTTTTATTAGTCAAACAATGAAGTGTCGATATCGAGTAAATGTTGAAAATTGTGAAAAGAATATAGAAAATCATTTAAATACCTTCACACATAAAGAATGTCAATATATCGATAAAACTTTGCTTGGAAAAACAAAATGAATTCCTTTGATATGTTGGATGAAATTTTCAGTTTATGATCGTTGGATTTTGTTCTTTTTATTCGAATCAACTTTTTATTTGGGTGGACGTGTCCTTTGATACATTCCCTACAAAAAAATCTCGCCTTAACCTAAGACAATCATTTCGGCAAAGGAGAGTGAGCTGATGACTTTACTACACAATGTGTACGATGTGCACTGGATTACATTATGTCATTCACCATTATTCATGATCAGCACCCGGACGATAACTTTCTTATATTACATCCGATTTTGATGAAATTTTCAGCGTTTTGCTAGTTCGATTTATCTCTATCTATTAAAATCAACATTTTTTTCTGGGGTGGACTTGACCTTTAAGAAGACTTAGATGCCACCTCCATCACTTTCATTTTTATCGCAGAACATATTTTCAAGCTTATTTCTACAATCAAGCAAATGAGGATATTCTCACAATGGAAACTGACGTAAATATGTCTTTAAAGGGATGGTCCAGGCTGAAAATATTTATATCTTTATACAAAGAGTAGAATTCACAGAGCAAAATGCCAAAAATGTCATCAAAATCGGATAAAGAATGATAAAGTTATTGAAGTTTAAAGTTTAGCAATATTTTGTGAAAACAGTCGTCATGAATTTTCAGTAGGTAGGCTGATGATGTCACATCCCTACTTTCCGCTTTCTTATGTTAATAAAAAAATGATATTTTTTTCATTATTTCATACTTGTCTGAATAATACGCCTCCATTATAATGAAATAAGTTGCAGCAATAAATATATAATGCACTAAATCGGTTTTCAATCCAAATTTTCTAGTTCTTGGAGGGAAAAAAAATGAATAAACCTAATTTCATATAATAAAATACAAAAGAACAAGTGGGGATGTGACATCATCAGCCCATCAAATGAATATTCATGACGACTGTTTTCACAAAATATTGCTAAACTTTAAAATTCAAGAACTTTGTTATCGGATTATGATGAAATTTCGACATTTTGCTAGGTGAATTCTACTCTATTTACTAAGCTATAAAAAATTTCAGCCCGGACCATCCCTTTAAATGATAATACCAATTAATAAAATAACGCTTGGACTATCTTGAAGTAGCTTACTATTATATATAAGAATTGTATATATAAGAGAGTCCTAGTGGTAGTGGAAAGTACAATAGGATTAGCTATGCTGTTTACAATGTTAATTTCGCTGAGCTCATTCAAGAGTCTTCTAGAAGTGGACTATTCTAGAAAGATGGATAATCTTCTTTTTTAAAGACAATACTAGAAGCTTCCAGAATAGTTGAAATTAATATAAATAAGCTGGCAGTTTCTTCATCATATCAGATCAGAACTCAGAGTTTCACACCAAACATTAGGTCAGAGCATAGATTATTTCCAACTGGAATTCAAAATTTATCTTCCGAGGAATCATTTGCACGCCATCAATTAACTGTTTGCAGTTACTTTGAGAGAGAAATTATCAGTTCTCATCGAGATCATCAACCTGTTTTAATGAACGCTTTCAACCCATGGAATGCTGAAATTGACTGTTAATCATCATCAACATCATCTTCACAGACGTTTCAACTCGTTACAGTGACTCTTATTATTCGTCGTGTTTGAACATCAACTTCATCATCGCCAGCATTGTGGACATTAATTTTATTAAGGAACTTTTGCCAGCTAACCTTGATATGTATATCATTTGGAATATACAAAGGGACTAATCGGAACTGACACTTTAAGAGATGTAAGATCATTATTTTTGTGTTGTTTATTGTATGATTGATCTATTTCCTGTAATAATTAAAGGAAATCAAATTTGAAACTAAATTTTCATTGTTATTTGTTGCAGTATCGTAACACTACATGGAATTGTGGTCGGCTAGATGTGCGTATGTATGTCAAGTTGTCTGTTTGTCGGTTAGCGATCATATGTGTTTCAATTCGAAAATAAACTTATGAAATAACAAACCTTAGAGTTGACACTTGTCCAGTAAGACGTGCATAAGGTGATCCATTCGTTGGTATATACTTGAACAATGCCGTTCAAAAAATTTCCACTAGTTCGACTACCTTTGAGGCGAATTGCAGCATCTAAACGCAGAACGTTATAAAAACAAATCAGGCAAGTTAATAGCTCAAGTTCAGTGCTTCAGTTTTATTGGTAGTGAGACCGAATATTTCCCTCACCTTTTACTGTAGGACTACGGTAATTAGGCCTACAATTTACATGTGCCTTCAAATGTAGATTAAATTCGATTGAAAGCCGTTTCCTAGATAGTCATAAGACTGTGACACATTAATTGATATGGTAGGCTATAAAATCTAATTCTTGACTACAGAGGGCGTCCCTAGGCCTGACCAATATAAACAATATTCAGGTCCAAACTCCAGATTTCATGTTTATTCCACATTTGAAAAACCTCGTAAAAAATGATCAAATCTTTTCCGGCATTACTTCATAAACGCGAAATGGCAATAGTATGATTTTATTTTTCCCTACACACCCAATTCTGATGCATTTAATTTCAGCCGTTCATTTACGGGAAAGAAGGAGGAAGTATTCTGAACAGAGTATAGACACAAAGATTCCGGTTTGGACATACCGCAAGTAATGGCCACGTCGAGTTCATGGTTAATGTATTCTCCTTTCACTTGGACATGTGAACATTGTTCCAAGGAAGTTGCTTCCTCCGGACACTTCACATTCGCAAGATGGACTGGGCCACTGCCTCGACCATAATAACCTCCTCCAAGAACCGCAACTTGGTTGCCATGGAATCCAAGCTGCTTGCAGACTACACTAACTTCATTGTAGCCCCACGTATTAATATTCGTGATGGTCCCCCATTGGCCATCTAAGAACACTTCTATTCTCCCCTCGGTGGATAGCTGTGAGCCATCCAGTCGAATCACCCAATCAAGTTTACCTGAACCTGTTAATAAAAAATGACGGCATTTAAAATTTCATGAGATACATGACGATTGAATGACACTTGAATATATCGCATAATAAGTCAATGTACAAAAATATTTCAGCTCGCGTTTCGCGCTTTTGTTTAACGCATCTCACATTATGTATACAAAAAAGAGTGCTTTTCCGTCAGGTCTGGATACAAAACGACTCAGCTCACGCTATGTGTTCACATCATAGGCATTATATTTGTTCAGTGTAAGCGCATCTTGTTCACGAACTCCTGTATACATATACACATATCAGTTCGCCCTTTCATCTACATGACCGTGACTTTTTATTAGATACGCATCCTGCTCATGACAACAAAAAGTCTGTAGAATACTAGTAGCTGTTCGTCATCTATCTTACAAACAGTCCCCCAAATCCGGCTTTTCAATTCAATTCAATTCAAAGTCTTCTTTATTCGCATAAAAATGCACATATACATAAAAACGTGTTTTCCAATTTACAAAACAAACATATTCAGTATCTTAAAAAATGCACTTTAAAACATCTATTCAAAAACAAACAAAACAAAACCGAGGTGGGACCATGAATCAATATGCCTGTAGGCACAGAAAGTCAATAAGTTCCTTCAATTCACTTTCAGTTAAATAAGATACATCCTTTTCATCCCTCATTGTATTGAGTTCCCTAATTTGCTCAACCATGCGATCCACATTAGCTAAGTTGCACTGAACCTTATTCCACTGCCTATTCACCTATCTAGGGTCCATCATATATTTACTATTCAAGTATATGATATTCCCCCAAGCACAGAGAATGAACCAAACTGACTCATTTTTGTTATATATGATACAGTAAAGTTATTAGCCTTAAGAGATGACAAGACAAAATTTAAACATCTTCTATGAAACCACAATTTTATGCACATCGTTTTGGCCAAAAAAGGTAAGAACACATTGTGTGTTTGCCAAGGAACTTTCCACACCCTGCGAATAGCTATTCTCCAGTGTCTAAATAAAGCATCTAAAGATGAGTCAAATAGTGCATATAACTGTGTTCCATAAAAACTACAAAAAAAATTTGAAACAGAATATTACGCAAATAACACTTGGCATGTTTGAAATTGCTCAAAACCATATTGCACTGACGATTAAAATGACCTATGGGTTTGGAAACATCATCACTAAAAATATCCTGACTGATGACATGACCAAGATGACAAATTCTATCCACAACCTGAACTGGACTACCACTGACTTTGATCTGTGGGTCCACTACCTTTTTTCTATCACATGTAAATATGATAAGCTGGCTCTTCTCACTGTTGAATTTTATATCATATTCTGAAGCATAATCCTGACAAATAAGGATCATTCTGTTGAGGGCAACAGCACTAGGTGACAATAGGATTAAATCATCAGCATAAGAGAAAGCACCTGCAAATACATGTCCCATAAAACAACCCTCACCGTTATCTTGGAGTTTAGACAGAAGTCTATCAATATATAAACAATATAGACTGGGCGATAATATTCCACCTTGTTTTACACCATTAGAGACAGTAAAATAATCAGAATAAACACCGTTCCATCTTAGACGGATCTTTTGGTCCAAATACATATTCAATAGAAGTTTACAGAACATGGGACATACTCCTTTGCATAACATGATTTTAAACAATTTAACAAAATTAACTCTATCAAAGGCTTTGCTTGCATCTAATACAAGACCATATACATTACTCTTCTCATGAACAAAGTATGACACTGTCTCTTTTACCATACTGGTACACATAGTTGTTGACAGCCCTTCTTTAAAGCCAAACTGCAGCTCACTAGTGCACAGATTATTAATTTCTCTTTTCATAATCACCAACTCCAACACTTTTCCGATTATACTACTTAACGTAATTGCTCGAAAGTTGCACGAATCACCCAAATTAGCCCAACGTCCTTTAGGAATTGGAATCATTGTACTTCGAAGCATGCTATCAGGTGTCATTTCATGCCAGATCATCCCTGTGAATAACATAGCAACATATTTACTGGTAACCTTTTTACCATGAATTAAATGGTCAGACATTAATCCACTAATATCGTCTTTTTTCGACCCATTCAACTTAGCTATTGCATTACATATCTCTTCTTCTGTTATTATATGGTCATCTTGTACACACTCGTGGCATCTGCATTTATTATCAACAGAGTTATCAATATCATTTTCATGTATATATGCACCATATAATCTGCTAATAATGGTACTATATGTATGGCACTTTCCACCACCACCACCACTACTACCACCACCACTACTACTACCACTACTACTACTACTACTACTACTACTACTAATACTACTACTACTACTACTTCTATTACTACTTCTACTACTACTACTACTAATACTTATACTACTACTACTACTACTACTACTACCCCACTACTGCCCCTACTACTACTACTACTACTACTACTACTACTACTACTACTACTACTTCTATTACTCCTACTACTACCCCTACTATTGCCCCTACTACTACTACTACTACTACTACTACTACTACTATACTACTACTACTACTAGTACTACTATTACTACTATTACTACTACTACAACAACTACTACTACTACTACTGCTGCTGCTGCTGCTGCTTCTACTGCTACTAGATTTACTACTGCACAGTTTTTGTTATTGTCATTATTACTATTTCTTCTTCTGCTGCTGCTGCTGCTGCTACTACTACTACTACTACTAGTACTACTACTAATACTAATACTACTTCTACTACTTCTACTTCTACTACTACTACTACTATTTAATCAAGATGGAAAGTGTGCTATTCAAGTCTCATGCATTATTAAAACTATCAGGAATCATAATTGCTCCATCTAAAAAAAAATAGTAATTTGAAACTCCAATGTAGGACCTGAAATTGCATCACAGTCGTATTGATTGGAATGAATTTATATTATTTCTCAATATTTTCCTTGATAACAAAAACCAACAGATTTTTTTATACATAAAGTTGACTCTGAAATTCATCCTCGTTTTGATTTAACGCGTCATCTAAAGCATAGTGAAAATCGTGATTAATATGTTAATGACTGGTATATTACCCACATCTATAAACCATAAGTACTCTTTGCTTCATTATCAATCTATCCCTCTAAGTATTTTATATCATTCTACAGGAGGCGCGATAGCTCAGTCCGTAGAGCGGGGGATTCGTATTCCGGTGACCCGGGTCGATTCCCACGGCTTGGTGCGCTAGTGCCCTTTGGTAAGGCTTTAATCCTCAGTACCAGGTCCTTCGGAGGGGACCTTAAGCCGTCGGTCCTCTGGTTGCTTGTTTACAAGCATTCATGCTTTCTAAGCAATCAGGTAAAAAAAAATAACCCAAAAAATCACATTTAAATAGGATTCGTCAATCATACATTGTAAAATTGTGGTGTTAAAACTGACACTAATTGGTGTTAATAGAGGACCACACCCTGAGGTGTTAAAATAACACCCTAGAGATTGAACATAACACCAAAGAGTGTAAATGTAACAACCACAATTGTTGTAATAACACCTACAGGTGTAAAACTAACACCACCAATTTAACACCGGTGTAAAGTAACTGGTGTGGTCCTCTATGTACACCGGTTAACACCACTATTTTTGCTGTGTTGATTCAAACAATCATTTGTTGTTTTTTAAACACTTTTTAAGTAGTATTTTCATATTCATTGCATAGTCAAATCACTGACAGTTTTCTTCCCATGCAATTGATGACTACAATTAAATGTGAGTTTTGAAGCAGGAACTTCCTCAAACTTGGAATCAGTGTACGTTTCATTGGTCTGTCATTTAACATGTTTTATTCACACTTTTCTCCAAAATTATATTCAATATTAATATTGATGCAAAGAATACGTACCCGTTGGTATCATATAACAAAGTAGAACCCAAAATAAGCTCCGAAATCGTGAAGCCTGTGTTGTGCTTCCCAACGCCATGTTTTCTCTCTTGAATACACTTCGTGCCCGCGTTATGGAAATAGAAACGATCATGAATTTGCACAATTCTTTGTACTATTTGCAAAGTGTAGTCATGCATTCTATAAAGGGCATTCATCGTTCGATTTTATTGTTATGGCACTAAAAATGACGTAAATTATGTTTGTATGAATTATATGTACAAGCTGATCCAATGCTCGTGACGTTCAATTACTTCACTGGTCTTTAGGGGATTATTTTGAAGCAAACAAGCCATGGTAGCAACTGGCATGTGATAATTATAGACCTCTTAAAATAAGAGTCGATGTCTTTAATTGTAGTGATATGCAAGAAGATCTCTTTGTTAGATATTATTTTACTGATCACATAGTGATTAAACATCCTCAGTTTACAGTAAAGCTATTAAAGGACTTCCACAAGGTTTAAGATCCGACCCCTTCTGTTCTATGTGATAACGGAGAAGGTCAAGATGATTTACTTAGGTATTGCCAAATTACGCACTAAATAATTCTTTTTATTGTATCTATATATATATTACAGTAGAGATATCAAAACTGACCTGAACAATTAAGAATCTTTAAAATTACTCTGAATCATCTTATGTCAATTTCAATTTTCCAATCTAGACTCTAGAATGTGGAAGTTCAGCAGCTGTAATATTCTTTGGCCAAGTATACTCCATCATTAGTTCATAGAGAAAGATCAAACCAACTTGAAGAATTACTGAGCGGATGACGTAATGATCCCCTCATGTGCGTACGGTCTACCTTGTGCATAAATAGTTTTGCGAAGTTATCCGTCATCAAACGTTCTTGATATTTTTCATCGTTATAATCGTGCATTTTTGTCTCTATTTATTCTAACCAACTTATTCCTGAAGTACTCTACTTGGTATTGGCCCAATAATGTCAAAGCTAGTCTTAATCTTACGAATAACTAATGCAGACTCTTTACACCCTAGTTCTTTTTATATTCATGTTCACCATTTTTTTTCTTATTAATAAAAAATACATTTTGCTGAAACTAGAAGACTAAACCTTAAGTCGTTTGTATTGGTAGTCCCTTATCAATTATTAATGGAATTATTTTGATATTTCCTGGGTCAAACACAGACAGATAAATCCTTTTTTTCGAA
Organism: Lytechinus variegatus; assembly: GCF_018143015.1. NCBI lineage: Eukaryota > Metazoa > Echinodermata > Echinoidea > Temnopleuroida > Toxopneustidae > Lytechinus > Lytechinus variegatus. The sequence goes on along the minus strand of NC_054744.1, from coordinate 40,732,926 downwards.
CGTCAAAACAATATAAATTCAATTCAGGTGACATATTTCATGACGAATGGATACCCGAAATCTAGACTTTGATCCTCGCAAATAAAGGACACCGTTGACTTAGTCGGAGTAGTGGATCCTTATTTGACACCCGAATTTTATCAATAAACCTTTTTAGTAAGGGTTCACGGGATCGGGTAGTGATGGACTTGACCTTAAAAGGTATAAATCCTTTTTGGTACTCAACACACTAAGAAATAGGGGTGCAAGCAAGGTACAACCTTGCCAGAAAAGGTGCAGAGTGAGATTTCGAACACAGTTGCACCTTTCACACGCAGTGGCGTAACAGGCGGGGGGGGGGGGGGGGCAGGCTGCCCCCTGGCGGATTTCACCGAGAAAAAAAAAAACGGGAGAAAGAGAAAAGGGAGGGAGAAAGAAAGGGAAACGGGGAGGGAAGGGGAAAATAGGAAAAGGAAAGGGGGAAAGTGAAAATAATTATCAAGAAAAAATACATTAAAACATTGAAAACAAAAGGGAAGCGGGAAAAGGGACGAAAGAAGAACATGTCATTCCGAAATAGGCCTACCAATACATTAGCATGATTAGTAAGAAAGGGAAATAAATCAAAAAATGACAAAATTGCAAACAAAAGTGGGAAATTAAGACTGGTATTAGCTAAGAGCTAATTTGGACAACGAAGAAAAGGGACAAGAAAAAAAAAGAACTTAATAACACGACCCGGCTGCCGAGGACTGAAAATAAGGAACAGGGAGAAAGATGGACTACATGTAACATTAAGCTTGCTAAATTTTATGCATTAATGGTTGTTATAAGGGCAAAAATGTCCCTAGAAAGAGGCTTGATATATCATTCTGTTGTTCTTTATATGCCCTACCTGGGCAAATCATTACACTGTCAACAGTTACAGTCTCTTAAAGGACAAGTCCACCCCAACAAAAAGTTGAATTTAATAAAGAGAGAAAAATCCAACAAGCATAACACTAAAAATTTCATCAAAATCGGATATAAAATAAGAAAGTTATGACATACTAAATAGGTTCATTATTCCGGATTGAAATAATCGCTCGAGGGTATTCATTTGTCTCGCAATCTACTATGGTCAACAAGGAAATTCGTGATCACTCTCACAAAAAGTGTTCACTAGCCTACAAGTTCACGAGCTTTCGAGTGCCGCTGCAACTCTTTATCAAGTGGCGAAAATTGTCCGATATCGTACTCTATTTATACTAATCTCCAAGACCGTACACACAAACGCGAGAACAATAGGTGGGCACTGATCCGTTGTGTGATTGGTCAGGAGTTATGCAAATGTGATCACTCTCGCAAAAAGTGTTCACTGAATTTTCTAGAAAGCCAGTGAACACTTTTTGCGAGATTGATCACGAATTTCCTTGTTGACCATAGTAGATTGCGAGACAAATGAATACCCTCTAGCGATTAAGTTATGACATTTTAAATTTTCGCTTAATTTCACAAAACATTTATATGCACATCCTGGTCTAAATGAAAATGAGAAGACTGACGAGGTCATCCACTCACTGTTTTTTTTTTTTGTATTTTATGATAGGAAATATGAAATATTCTAATTCTCTCCTCTTTGTCAATTGAAACAACGAATAATTCCTTCATGAACATGTGGAATCACCATTGGTCAACATTCTATTGTTCGGTCAAATTGGCCCTTCTTGTCAAATCTGTAAAAATAAAAATATTGTATAATTCAAACAATGAAAAACAAAAGAAATAGTGCGTCAGGAACATCATCGATTCTCTCATTTGCATGTGACTAAATTGTGCATATTACTATTTTTTAAAAATAAGCGAAACTTTAAAATGTCATAACTTTCTTATTTTACGTCCGATTTTGATGACATTTTCAGCATTATATGCTTGTCTGATTTTATTGATTCAAATCAGGATTTTTCTAGGGTGTACTTGACGTTTAATAAAGAATCCTGTTCACAGTCGCGTACAGACAAAAAAGGAAAGAGAGAAAGGTGACAAATGATATCATTTTCTGAATACTATGTCAAAATCTGTCACAAAATGTGATTTCTTTAATAAAAATGTCAAAATTTTTGCTCGCGCGCTTCGTTCACTCGCAACTTTTTCTTTCGAATAAATTGCTGGCCAATACGCCATGTCTGCATGCCCCCCTCAAAAATTGTGCCTCATTACACCACTGCCTGTATGTTCATACAATGATAATTTTATGAACATATTTTTCCCTCTTGCACCCCCCCCCCCTTGGCCACCGACCCCTGTTCACACGCCATCGCGCCTGCGCAGGCACACAGCGGGTGGTTTGGATGCAAGTTTTAACTTCGCGTTAGTTCCTGTCATACTTTATCCTTATCAAAATGCTCGCAAAGTTCAACCTACCGGCAATGAAAAAATACTTTTTCTTGTTTGTGTGTGTAGAAGTGTGCGTATTGTGTTCGTGTAATGACAACAAAACTATATTTTATTTGCGAAATTTCTTCTAAATAATGTATAGAGTTTATAGAGTCAAGGAACAAACTACTTAAAAATCGTATATATTGAAGGGTTGTGTGAATTAACAAAATAACTGCATAATTCGCATAGTTTATGAAGAAGAGCATAAGAAAAGTGATTTAAGCATGTTTATTCTAGTTTTTATTTGGGGAATCAGGTCGTTTGGCAAAGATAGTCATTTTAATCACTGTTTCAGTAAGCTTTTTGTAAATCGTAAATGTGCGGGGAACCAAACCTATTAATTATATAGGCGCGTGTTAGGCTTTCTGTACTACTACATACACAAGATCCACCATTTTTCTGTTTGTGCTTATTATTGCGGAATAAAAGGTAGAATAATAAATCACTAATTCTGATAATGTGCATCGGAGAAGAATTCCGGACACTGGAAATTTGGCTAAACAAAATAAGTATTCTGATATGGGATGACATAGGTGCTAATTTGAGGGAAGAGTTCCATATGTAACCACACTTAAATTGAAAATAAACATATATGGAGAAGGTTCAAAATAATATATCTAGTCCTAATATAGAACATGATGGGAGAGCGGTAATACATACCAAAATATGGCTTTATTCCGTCAAATTTTCGAACAGGATCGAGTGCGTGTAACTGTCCATAGAGATCTGTTTATTTAGTCAGTAAAGGGTCTGTAAGTATAGACTATAGTCAAATTATCTCCATTTTATCACTAACAAACTCTTCCAGTATCAGCGCTCCTCGCTAGCATAGCCGCTGCGGGAAGATACATTTACAACGAGATGATCGTACGAGTCCCAAGCAAGGTAAGTAACATTTAAAAATCCTTAGGAAAATTTTAAAGTGAACAAACCGGAAGTCTCGAAAATATTTTGTTATTTTTGGTATGGGTACAAATGGAACTCTTTCCCTAATTTGCACCTTACAGAGAGGTGCAAAGTTGCACCTTTCCGAAAAGGCTCAAAGTTGCACCGTGAAGGTGCTCCCGGTGTGACAAAATTGCATCAAACTACTACCCGTATTCAATTTAGCTGCCTTTTGTAGCAGACTTTCCTCTGAACTTTCAACTGACACGTTCGAGCGACATAAAATGGTGTTGTTTAAAGACCTTATTGTGAGCAAAAGTAAAGTTGATGAATTAAACAAAAATTTATGGAAAGCTAAAAAATGCTTTGACGATGGATTCTATTGCGCTTTTCACCGGCTAGGAGTCTATTTTTTAGGTAAAATGAGTTGGGATCACATGACTTTATTTTTAGAATAGTTACATTATCTTTTTGTTTCCAAGATTAATAATTTGAATAATTAGAAATAAACACATGAAAAGGAAGATGGCATTAGCAATGTTCGGTGCTCAAATGAACGGAAACATAGTGGTCTAAGGACATAATTTGTTTTCTCAGTTACTTTAGTATGTATTTTATGTCCAGCATAATCTGTTACATACAATTTAAATGTAGATAAATCCTCGATTGATGAAAAGATGCACCAAAGAAGCTGGGAAATGGGCAAAAATGTCTTATAATATTGTAGGTTCGTAATTTTGAACAAGAAATACCACTAATGCTATTTTCAGTCCAAATCATTTAAATTTTGAATTCGGCCGTCCATAAAAAGAATAAAATAATCACACCTTTCGATATAAAAACGTGTAATAATAACTCATTTGACATGACATATCAGAGACTTACATATAGACCGGTTATAAGCGCAATAAAACCGATTCTCGCGATTTTTAGAGCTTCTAAAGACATGAAAGAAGAATGCTAAGAGTTCGGGTGGTCATTTTTGCAACCAATATTTTCCCAAGAATTTGCCAAATACCATACATGGTATACCGTGAAACCCAACGCACCTTTCTTCTTCGCCATGGAAAACTTCAGAAGTTACAAGAATGCTAAGCTGATAAATGGTTAAAAAAAAGAATGAAAAGTTAATTGTTGTACTCCATTGCTTCATAATTGATGATATGATGATACATAATTGTCTTGGCTTCTGATGTGGTCTTTAATCATGTAAAAATAATTTTAAGAACAGTATAGTTGGATACTCAATATTTCTGAAGATAGATTGCGAAATCGATCCAGACATTGTTACTGGTCATGCTGGTAGGTGTTGAAGTAATAGCTTCAACATGTTCAAGCCTAGGGTAAATTAGCTTCTAATCCTATCATAGCTATTTGTTCCTGTTTTCAGGCAAAACAATAGATTTAAAACATATATTTAAAAAGAGAGTTTAAAACTAATCATTATTAAACTCAATTCGTTTTCGCTTTTCCATTTTTTTTCTTACTGCTCGTCTATTATATCCACGTACTCATAATAAATAAGGGGGATAACACGAAAGAGGTGTGTTTTTAACGCATTATTCGAATGTTATCTTGTCATTCAACTCGCCTCTTGACCATATCGATCATTATTTTTCTTACCCACTTCGTTCTTGTTGATTCATTTTTTGTTTTCCTTTGTTATACACAGTTAATCAAACACGTCTATATCTAATACAATATGTGAACAATTTAATTCAAATTAAACATTCATTTTCTTCCTTTTCGAAGTATCTTTTTTCAATATAAGTCATACAAAATCACGTGACATAAAAAATATGAATATATAACATATTTATTAAAAAAGAGGGCGTATCCTTGAAAGCAAAAAATCTTGCGCAGGGATACGCCCGGCCTGCAAAACAAATACAATAAAAATACTCAATCATGACAATACGAAAAAAAAGGAAGAAAGGCGAGAAAAGTGGCTAAAACGAGAACTAACAACTCTCTATCCACCATAATATGGCATAATGCTTTGTCCCAAATCATTTGATATCATTTTTGTGTGGAATAGGTTTGATTTTCGGTTTACGAAGCTGGAAAATAACCTAGCTAGAGGATATGATAATACTGACCATGCAGCCATGCAAAATCCAACAATAAGTCGCCGGGGAATTCTCTGTAAAATGCCGAAACAGTTATTTGGTCATGAAAATGCCAGAAAAAAAAGAAATAAGAAAATTAGCTTATCTATACGAGTGATTCTTCTTCTTCATGCTGTCAAAATCTAAAGTTGTAAAATTGAATAGATAACAAGATTTAAGAGTTTATTGGACACGATATTTTTGATTGCATACTGCTTACAATGAGCACATATAATTTGAGTGAACCCTAAACTTCAAAAATTGTTTTCTCCTTTACTTATTAGGCTCTCGCTTAGTTTCTTCTGCATTGAATCAAGTACTTGTGAGGGTTGCTCTTGATCATTTAAGAGGCATGATTGAAATTTGTAATATAAACATGCCGTTAAAACAGCAGTATGCCCCCTCCCCCCTCCTTGAAAGTGAAGACCTTTTTTGCTTGTCAAATTTATTTGTGGACGAAATACCATTGATTTTTGGTTGAAACCCTTTTTTTCTTTTTTTTTATTGTCAATTTTTTTCTCGGGAAAATGTGCCCCCCCCCCCTTCGAAAAATCATGGATCCGCCCCTGATATAGGTGTAATATTGGAGAATTATTATATAAAGCAGTGCTAATCAGTCTTGTGCTTTACAAGTACCATTTTATTATTATTGTTATCATTCTTATTATCATTATTACATTGATATTATTATTATTATTAGCATTATTTTCATTATTACTATCATTTTTTTCATTTTTATTATTTTGAATAATAATGAATTTTTAATCCCAATTATTGAATAATCATGTAAAATCACATTGCTGCCTATAATACAAAAATGGAAAATTAATTAATTTACATCAAAGGCGGTTTCCGCACAAAATGATGACTAGTCTATGAGATTGTTTATAATATTCGAGTCCGAGTAACATATTGATACAAATAAGAAATTATAAGTTTGTGGTAGGGCCTAATCAATTCACAAAAACTTTAATTGCAAATGTATAGATCTATTGAATATCGCTTTTTATAGCGTGATTAGCGTCAATATTCGGAATATTTTACAATTCAATTTGAAAATGATGTGCCTCTTAAATTTGAAGTCGTTAACACGTCAGCACTCACAATAATATCCATATCCCTGAAATTACCTTTTCCGTAAATAAGACAATGTACAATAGGCACTGATATTCTTTGTAATTATGTTACAACTCATTTATATGATAATATCCACCTTTCCATATTTTTCAATTTCTCAAGTGTTACGATACTGCAACAAATAACAAGTGTTTAATTTCTTCTTTGTGTTTAATTTCCTCTTTTTTTTATTACAGGAAATAATTATACATAAATAAAACAAATAATGATCTTACATAAATCTCTTGAAGTGTCCGATATAAAATCCCGAAGTGATGATGCTATATCCAAGTAATAATCCAAATGATAAAAATCCCAGTTGACTGGCGAAAATTCACAATGATGGCGATGATGAAACTGATGTTGAAGTCCGATGAATAATAAGAGTCACTGCAACGAGTTGAAATGTCCGTGAAGACGATGTTGATGATGATTAACAGTCAATTTCAGTAATCCATGGGTTGAAGCGTGTTCATTGAACAGGTTGATGATGTTGATGATCTCGATGAGAACTGATAATTTCTCAAAATAACTGCAAACAGTTCATTGATGCATAAACTGCTCTGATCTGATCTGGTGAAGTGATCTCATATGATGTGATGTGATCTCCTGCTCTCATATGATGTGATGGTGTGATCTAATATGATGTGATGATCATCTTGAAAAATCTGCAGCTTTATACTAATTACAAGTGTTCTAGATCATTCTCAAATTTCGACTAATCTACAAGCTTCTAGAATTGTCTTCCAAAAGAACTTTCTCCTTTCAGGAGCAGTCAAAATCCAGAACACTCTTGAATGACCTCACTGAAATCAACAGTGTAAACAAAATACCTAAGCCTATTCATTTCCACTACCAATACAATTCTATTGTTTGGCTTTTCCTTATTCAACAATAAAACTCCTTGGCCTTTAAATAGGCAAGGCCTGCATAATAAAAAGACATCCTGGAATGTTCTTTACAATTCTTGGCTATCCTTAAAGGGAAATAACTAATAGATAAATGTAATTGCCTTTTAAAATTCTTTTACAATTATTCATATATGTAACACCTCCCCCACCGGGGAAAAGAAAGCTTTACCGTAGTAAAGGTTTCTTTATGATTACTTTTTCTTTTAACTGTTCAAAGTCATCTTGATAAATCATTTACAGTTATCGTGTACAAAGATATAGTACTTAACGAACATGTTAAAATAAATGAACATCAAAGATGTTTTCTTCAAATGACACACTTGGTCAAAATCATGAATAATTTCACTTTTTATACTCTTGATAGAGCATCAGCAATTACATTATTCTTTCCCTTTATGTGTACAATTTTCAAAGGGAATGGTTGGAGCATTAGGCTCCATCTGTACAGTCTTTGATTCTTTGTTTTGAATTTCTCCAAAAACACAAGAGGATTGTGATCTGTATAGACTGTAATCTCTCCATTGGTTAGATACACCTCAAACTGCTGAAGGGTTAGTACGAGACTCAGGGCCTCTTTTTCAATAGTTGAGTATTTCTTTTGAAACCGATTGAGTTTCTTAGAGAAGTAGCACACTGGTTTTTCGATGCCCTCTTCATCTTCTTGGAGCAATACTGCTCCTACTCCAACATCACATGCATCAATAGCTACTTTGAACGGCTTTGTGAAGTTTGGAGCTGCCAAAACAGGCTCATTCACCAAAATGGCCTTTAATTTCTCAAATGATCTTTGACATTCGTCAGACCAAACATACTTCACTTTTGCCTTCAGCAGGTTTGTCAGAGGACTAACCACAGTACTGTAATTTGGAACAAATTTCCTGTAGAAGCCACTCATACCTAAGAATCTGAGCAATTCTTTCTTAGTTGTGGGAATTGGGAAGTCTAAGATAGCTTGTATCTTGGCTTCTCTTGGTAGCACTTGCCCTTGACCAACCACATGACCAAGATATGTGACTTTTGCCTTGGCAAATTCACTCTTCATCAGATTCACTACTAGATTGGCTTTGTCCAGCCTGTCAAACAGTGCTCGCAAATGATTCAGATGATCATTCCAAGTATCACTGTATACTAGGATGTCGTCAATGTATACGACACAATTGTCAAGTCCGGCAATCACTTGATTTGTCAACCTTTGGAAGGTTGCTGGTGCATTTTTCATTCCAAAAGGCATGACTTTGCATTGAAATAAGCCTTCAGGTGTAACAAAGGCTGATATCTCTTTGGCTCGGTCAGTCAGTGGCACTTGCCAATATCCTTTAAGCAAGTCTATCTTTGTGATATAGGCAGAATTTCCAACCCTATCAATACAATCTTCTAACCTAGGAATTGGATACGAGTCAGTCTTAGTTACTGCATTTACCTTTCGGTAATCAATGCAAAATCTCTGAGAGCCGTCTGGCTTTGGAACCATTACAATGGGAGAACTCCAACTACTCTGACTCGGTTCGATTATGTCATTATCTAACATAAACTGTATTTCCTTATTCACCATTTCCAACTTGCTTGGATTGAGCCTATAAGGATTCTGTTTGATAGGTCTTACATCACCTACGTCTACATCATGTACAGTTAAAGGTGTACGACCTGGTTTGTCTTTACATACATTCTCATATTCTCTTAACAGGCCAGATATATCATTTCTTTGATCTTCAGGCAGGTGTTTTAATGCCTCATCCATGTTTCCTAACATCTCTGAGTTAGACAACTTTACACCACATGGTTCGTTCTTAGATACATCTGTATAAGACAATTCATTATCTGTCTTTTCATAGCATTCTTCATGTACATTTACATGTTTTTCTTCTTCTTTGACCTGTGTTGTACCTATTGGCTGACTAGCCTCTCGCTCAAAGTATTCTTTCAACATGTTTACATGACAAACTCTTTGAGACTTTCTTCGATCAGGGGTACTGATCACATAGTTGACATCATTCAATTTCTTTTTGACTATGTAGGGACCACTAAACCTAGCTTTCAAGGGCTCACCTTGCAAAGGCAACAACACTAACACTTTGTCTCCAGGCTTGAAACTTCGCTCTTTTGCATTTTTGTCAGCGTGAGCTTTCATTTTTCCCTGCGACTCTTTCAAGTGTTCCTTAGCCACATCACAAGCTTTTGAGAGCCTTTCTCTAAACTTTGACACATAGTCTAGAAGGTTTACATCATCATCCTGAACCATAAACCTCTCTTTGATAAGCTTTAGAGGACCCCTAACCTCATGACCATAGACCAATTCAAATGGACTGAAACCTGTGGACTCATTTGGGGAATCCCTAGTTGCAAACAGTAGGAATGAGATCCCTTTATCCCAGTCATCGGGATAGTCTTCACAATAAGCCCTAATCATGGTCTTCAAAGTCTGATGATAGCGTTCTAACGCTCCTTGGGACTGTGGGTGATAAGCAGAGGATTTGATCTGCTTTATTCCCAACTCCTTCATAACTTGCTGAAATATTCCTGACATGAAATTTGACCCTTGATCAGATTGAATTTCCTTCGGCAGACCGTACCTAGTAAAAAACTGCACTAACGCCTGCACCACTGTCTTTGCAGTGATACTTCTCAAAGGTATCGCCTCTGGAAACCGTGTAGACAAGTCCATAATCGTCAGGAGAAATCTGTGACCCGACCTAGTTCTGGGTAAGGGTCCGACACAATCAACAAGAACCCTAGTAAAAGGTTCATCAAATGCAGGAATGGGTATCAATGGAGCAGGCTTGATAGAAGGCTGTGCCTTACCAATAATCTGACATGTGTGACATGTCTTACAGAAATGCACAACATCTTTGTGCATCTTAGGCCAATAGAAATGCCTCATAATTCTATCTTCTGTCTTCCGAATACCGACATGACCTGCCATAGGTAACTCATGAGCCATTTTCAGAATATCTGTGCGGTAACAAGGAGGAACTACAACCTGGTGAATTATACACCAATCTTCATCAGCTGGTCTCCGGGGAGGTCTCCATTTCCTCATCAAAATGTCATCTTTGACATAAAAACACTCAGGAACCTTATCAGCCTCAGCCTCAGAACATGCTTTTTGTGACAAGCTTTTTAATTCTGGGTCTGCCTGTTGTGCCTGTACAAGGGAGGATTTACTAAACAAACTATCATTGTTAGCAACAGAGCCTTCAACACTATCCCCATTCAAATCCTTGAAAAAGGTTTCAGCTAACCAGACATCAGTACTCTCCTCTACATCAGCAGATTCCGCATCATCCTTTTCAGCTCTACGAGTCTGAGACCTAGTAACAACACAATCCGGGAAAATCCCTGGAAAACCTTCCTGCAACAATTCAGTTTCAGCTACCTCAACGGGCTCTTCCGAAACCACTGGAGATGCAACAACTTTATCTCCAGCCAAGTCGTTACCTAACAAGAAATCAACACCTTTCATGGGTAATTCTGGAACGACACCAACAGTCACAGGACCACTAACTAGGTCACACTTTAAGTCGACCTTATGCAAAGGAACCGACATGAAATTTGGGCCAATACCTTGAACTAAGACGTTGGCATTCTCTGAACTCTCCGGAGGAAGAGCCGAATCCCCTGGCACCATCAGGGACTGTGCAGCCCCTGTATCCCTAAGGATCACCACTGACCTACCAGCAGCACCAGTCGAACAAGGGGATACTTCACCATCATGCAAAAAACTTCTAAAAGTTTCATCAACCTGCTTGACTTTATCAGCAAATACCAGAGAAACACTCTCAACATCTTGATTGGGCTCTGATGGAACAAACTCCATCGAGGGAACACTTGTTTGCTTGACAAAACCCATGTCTTTCTTAGTTTTGGTTGGCATTCCAACCAATTTCCAACATGATTCTTTCAAATGTCCCGATTTATGACAATGAGTACAAATTTTGGAACTACGACTCTCAGACCTTTTGGTTGATTCTGTGCCCCCACTAGCCTGATTCTTGTTAGCGTCTTTATCCCTACTTGCATATTTTCCCTCACTAGGTTTATTGTGGGATTCAAATGACCCTTTACCTTTCTTTTTCCAATAATTCTTGAAAGGAGGCCTATCTCCACTACCTTTATGTGTGACCTCAAATTCATCAGCTACTATGGCTGCTTTACTGACTTCAGTAACTCTGTGGTCACCTAAGTGAGATTTAATGCCAAAAGGAAGACTCTTTTTGAATTCTTCTAGGAGGACAACTTCCCTAAGGTGAACAAAATCTTTGTCAACTTTCAGTGATCTGTACCACTTATCGAACATCATTTCTTGTTCCCTAGCAAATTCAACATACGTCTGGCCTGATTGTCTTTGCATGTTCCTAAATTTATGTCTGTACGCTTCTGGTACCAACTCATATGCATTGAGAATTGTTTCTTTTACTGTAGCATAGTCACATGATTGCGTTTCAGAGAGCGAAGAATAGACTTTTGCAGCCTTTCCAACAAAAACACTTTGGAGGAGAAGAGTCCAGTATTCCTCGGGCCAATTCAGTCTCTTGGCCACTTTTTCAAATGACACAAAATATGTATCAACTCCCTCTTCATCAAATTTTGGCACAAGGCGAATGTTCTTCGCCACATCAAAGCCTTGGGGAGATTTATCTTTAACAGAGTTAGTATTAGTATTTGCATGAGTTAACTCCATTTCTTTCAATTTCAACTGGTACTCCAATCTCATTCTCTCCTTTTCAATGTTTATTTTCTCCATTTCAAGGTTTTGTTTGATTCTCTCTTTTTCCAATTCAATGTTTGCCAGTTGGATCTGAGCATCCTCTGACATATTGATAGAAGTTTCCAACTTCTCTGTAAGCTTCATGTGACTAGCTAACAAGTCAATTATCTCTGCCTTCTTTAAACCTGGGGCTAGAGATACACCCAAATGATCACAAACTGTTATCAAATCATCTTTCTTCAGTGACTTCAAATGATCATATGACAATTCTGTCATTGCAAGAAATTCTTCAACATCAAATGTAGCCATAGTGAATATACACAAATACAAGCACGTAATAACACAGTACAGTATATTCTAGAACTTTCCAAAATGTTTCCAATTCAAATTGGCTTTAAATTTGGTTTTCGTTTCAAATTGCCTTGGCTTGTACAAATTTGGTTTTCGTTTCCAAAATTGCCTTGGCTTGTACAAATTTGGTTTCTGTTTCCCGGACAAGCCCCCAAAATTATTTGTTACGATACTGCAACAAATAACAAGTGTTTAATTTCTTCTTTGTGTTTAATTTCCTCTTTTTTTTATTACAGGAAATAATTATACATAAATAAAACAAATAATGATCTTACATAAATCTCTTGAAGTGTCCGATATAAAATCCCGAAGTGATGATGCTATATCCAAGTAATAATCCAAATGATAAAAATCCCAGTTGACTGGCGAAAATTCACAATGATGGCGATGATGAAACTGATGTTGAAGTCCGATGAATAATAAGAGTCACTGCAACGAGTTGAAATGTCCGTGAAGACGATGTTGATGATGATTAACAGTCAATTTCAGTAATCCATGGGTTGAAGCGTGTTCATTGAACAGGTTGATGATGTTGATGATCTCGATGAGAACTGATAATTTCTCAAAATAACTGCAAACAGTTCATTGATGCATAAACTGCTCTGATCTGATCTGGTGAAGTGATCTCATATGATGTGATGTGATCTCCTGCTCTCATGTGATGTGATGGTGTGATCTAATATGATGTGATGATCATCTTGAAAAATCTGCAGCTTTATACTAATTACAAGTGTTCTAGATCATTCTAAAATTTCGACTAATCTACAAGCTTCTAGAATTGTCTTCCAAAAGAACTTTCTCCTTTCAGGAGCAGTCAAAATCCAGAACACTCTTGAATGACCTCATTGAAATCAACAGTGTAAACAAAATACCTAAGCCTATTCATTTCCACTACCAATACAATTCTATTGTTTGGCTTTTCCTTATTCAACAATAAAACTCCTTGGCCTTTAAATAGGCAAGGCCTGCATAATAAAAAGACATCCTGGAATGTTCTTTACAATTCTTGGCTATCCTTAAAGGGAAATAACTAATAGATAAATGTAATTGCCTTTTAAAATTCTTTTACAATTATTCATATATGTAACAAAAGCATATGGAGAAGTAACCGGGATTAACTATAGTCATGATAATTATTTGAAATAGGCTGCTGATTATGTTAAGTTCATTCATGTATAGCCCGAAAAATATGTTATTGCTACCCATGCTCTGTATATATTTTTGTAATACTATTCTTTTTGTTTTTTATCTGTAAGAGATTCGTACAATTTATTCAGTTCATGCTGTGAATCAGTCTTAAAATAACATACCATTATATCACTCTAAAAAAAACATAAAGTAATTATACATGGGGAGTGATAGAAAAATAATAAAACTTGGTTATTGGATTTACATAAACAAAGCGATCGTCTAAATCTTTTTTTTTCGGATCAAAACACGTTCCTCCGCCTAAAATAGGCCCATCAGGTTTGCATTTCATGGAGCTCTACGTTTCTGTGATCTCTTGGAGTATTGTCACTGGGAATAAATGGTTTATCATTCGCTGTGTGTTTTTTAGTAGCATTACGGGAGTCAATGGTAGTTGAGTTAGTTGAGCTGCTGAGACGATCCCTTAGTGGCGCCAATTTGGCCTTCCATAGTGCAGCAACACGCTTGTTACAACACAACACAATTGGAAGGATGAAAGTCGAGAGTTGGTTTAGAACTTGAGCGATGATTGCTAGACTGCTGATGGGATGGATAAGAAAAGCCACAAAGAAGATCCAAGAAGGAAGCCAGAAGACTCCAAAGATTGCCATCATCTTGTAAATGAAGGAAAGAAAATGGTTGAATATAACAATTTCCTACAGCCAAAATTTAGTTGCTTCCGGTGCACTTTAGATAGGATTTGGACATTGAGATATATTTCTATGGACGTGGTATATACCTAAGTTGTCACAAATTACTTAATCACCCTCCAAGCTCAAGTATAATGATTGTTTCACGAATATTCGTTATCCATCTGGAATAATAATTTCGTTACAAATTTTACGCTATTTTACCTCACTGATGAGGGGAGAAATATGAAACTTATGGCAGTTGCCCAACCCCTTCCCCATTCAAATTTTTCAAAACCTAATTTTCGATTACATGTTTTTAACCAAATGTACACTCGAGATTGAAATTTCACTGCAATTCAATTTCAATTAAAACTTGCCACTATGAACATATTCACCTTTTCGCCTACAATCATGTTTATGAACATGCAAGTTACACAATTTTGACATCTCAATTTATTACTCACAACAAACAAAATACCCCCTATCATTACGTTAAAAAATCCTGCTGAATTCTACCCTAATATTCATTGGTTTTATCCAAAGTTTTCCAGCAAGAGCTAGGTATTTGGTCACATCTCTACTAGGACCGATGACTATTTGACACATATGTCATGTATGTTGTAAGATTTGCCTAATATCCAATCTATGAAAACATAAAACTCCTTTTGATTTGGAGTTTAGCAATATACCTTTATTGTTAATTGACGGTCGGCTATTCGTCTGTTCTTTCCTGTAGAATCCATAGATGCCAGATTATGTCGAGTTTCTCTTAATCTGTAAATCACCAGACCGAACAATATACAATCAATGAGGAATGGTATGAAAGATTGGGCTGTTAGGACAAGGATCGGCCAGCCGTTTGTTATCCAGCAATATTCGTCGATATCATATACCTTGATGCCTCTCATGAAAAGAAATATGGGGATAAGGGAGAATATGAGAGGAAGACCCCATCCAAAAAGGGACAGGAGAGTGAAGAACCGGGTCCCAGAGATTTCTTCCATGCGATGTATTCCTTTCCTGCCAAGAGTCCACGCTAGGAAAATGGCAACTGCTGTCCACCAGTAGTTGGGTACAAGTACGAAGAAGTAGATGAGAGTAGCTATTAAGACACAAAGTCCAGGATTGTCAGTTTGGAGTGGTATATATCCTGATGTATAAAAGAGAGATAGCAATGTTGCAACTACGAGGCACAAAACATTCTTGCTATGCGCATTACGAAGCTCTTTGAACATGGCGAACGTTAGCAAGCAGAAGAGAAGAGTGCATAAAGATATGCCATTTAGGATACGTAGACACACCTTTAACCAGTTTGGGAGTTTATCCCATGTCTGATCACCACTTATTGGGATTATTGGTGGTGAAATACTTAGATCTAGGCAGGAAAGCAAGATGGGGAATATATCGATACGACTTGTTTCTTGAAGTTCAATATCATCGATGAATTCAAAGTCCGGTCTCGACGAGATAATCACATTTTGATTGATTAAGCAATTTGAATAATTTCGATGATCCCATTCAAGTTTCAGCCACTCATCTACCACCACACAGTCTCCATCTGCGTAATCCACGGAGATGCAGTAAAAATTGTACAAAACTGATCCGCCCTTATTAATTTCATATCTTGATATCCGATTTATATCAAAGTCCAATTCGCACGCCAATGTCTCAAATTTACAATCCTCTTCAACATATTCAAAATATGCTACATTGTATTTATTATCAAAGCATTCGTGATGAAAGTTATTTCGAAAGTTCTGCAATGATACGTTCCTTATCGTATACGAAAAAGAAGACATTCCACTCGTGTAATAAAATACACCTCTCGAAAGACAAGCAGGGATTATTTCGAAGTCTTCAAAATGTGCTAGGAAAGAAACCATCATCGGATTAGCTTCAGTACTATGAATCGGAGACACTATAACATCATCAACAACTCCTGAGAGTATATTTTCTAGAGAAGCATCAAGATGATCAACGAAGTCTTTCGTAATGTTCAGGTTTGACGATTGCGGGAGTATAAGTTCCGTAATTCCGCTGAAAGTCTTAACAGTCTCCGAAAAATTGACTGCCATAAGCAGGAAAATGAGAATGGTGGTGGTATGTTTCTCATCCATTTTGTAACGAATAAATAAGTGTTTCAAAATTGAATAGGTTATTCCCTTAAAACACAATACTTATGTAGCCTACACACGATTTTGAAGTTACTGATGTTGTACAACTCAAGTTCCAATCGCTCCAATCATAAGAGATTGTGACAACAAAGGTCTGATAATATTGACTGTTCAAGAATCATCTGCTATTCAGATGCCATTGAGGTCATTGTTTTCACGAAGCTTTCGAAGAGTTATTTATTTTTCATGAAATTAGAGCGACTTTTGTGACAGATCTTTGAAATGATAGAATCGGTAATGATATAAAAACAATTCACGTCTTTTTATCAGACCTTGGGTACTTTTCCTTGTCAGATCATTTCCACAAATGGTCATGGTCAGATCCTTGATGAGTGGGTAGAGCCCATATCAGGGGAGCATTCCATCAACATTTTTGTCCGACAACTTCGACAAGTTGTCAGATCTGACAATTTTCCTTGATTCTGATTGGCTGAGAGATACTGTTACTATGGTTACTGTACACAGAAAACGTCTGACAAGTTCTTTCATAAAACGATCCGAGTCAGGGTGTAACTTGCCTTGTCGTGCAGGATTCTGTACGGGGGAAAGGAAACATAATTACGAGGTGAAAACAATCTTTTTTCCTTTGACTATTTTTTTTCCAAAATCTTTTCTAGACTCAAGACTATCCAAATTTCTTTCGTAAAATTACTTTTACAAGGTCTGATGTTGATACAATGTAATTGCAATGATAGGTCTACCATATTGTACATTCTACGAGAAAGTTACAATACATTGTGTTTTAAAGCAACGTACATGTTTCTTCAGAAGAATATGCACATGGTTTTTTGCTATATTAATGGGTACATTATTAACGTTATTATCATTAACACCATCATCATCATCCTCATCATCCACATTATCATCCATTATGAAAAATACGAGACATTTGACTAGCTCCTGCTCGTACGCACGGGCGTCCGTCGATATAACACATAATATTTTTTTATGAAAATATGCACCTTTTTTCTTAAAAGTTGATGGAGAGGGGGAAAAATTGATCGTATCAAGTCGGGGTATCCAGTAATGAGTACAGGAGAAACTATATTTCACTGATTTTCATGATTCATCCCATTTGATTAACTCATCTATTCGTGTTTTGGGGCTAATCTTTCCCTTACGCATTGCTTTTTGGCAGAAGTTCTATGGAAAATGCACCTTTTTTCACACAAACTTTGAGACACTCTGTATTCATTCCCCCATTGCTCGAGAATGAATGGGCAGTTAACGGGGTTAGAGATTTATTGAAGAATGGAATGTATATTTCATGAAAATGAAAGCCATTTCTCCATTGGATGTTATCTTCAATACGTGTTTTTTAGATGAAGTCAGTTATCGAATAGGCTCTCCTGGCATTTGAGGTCTCTATCGGTGACGTCACTCAGGATCGTCATGCCTGGACCATCGGCCAGGCAGGGGTCGCAATGGTATATGATTTATGCATAATGCACTCGATATATACAATAATCTTGTCCTCCCGTTCAAATGAATGTGAAACTCATATAATTTCCATCAGAGCATTCAACAGGAGTACTGTAGTACACATTTCTTTGTTATAAGTGAATTAAAGTCCCTCCAGTGAGTTTGCCTCACCCCTATTGTGAAAATGTATCACCCCTAAGTTGTAACACAGTCAGCTGTTTGCACTCAGGGTCACTCCGTGACCTGTGTGTGCGTTCAAGAGTCGTACACGATTTTCTGTCTCATTTAGGCAGAAATCTTTCATAATGACATCATCGTCATCATCCTTATCATCATCATCATAAGTGCATCCATCACTCATGTGGTTATCTATTATGATGTAACTATGATTTAATGATTTCATAGAATTATTTACATAACTAATCTTTTAAAGTTATATGAAATTATTCTTATTTTCTACCATATATGTATACAATCCTTCAAAAAGGTATACGTCAGGCTATACAATATACACGCGCGTGAAGTTTTCGCGACTGGCGGCCAAGATCCGGAGGGAATCAACATAATCAAACTGACGCCCCCCCCCCATAAAAGCCTCCTAATCCGAAATATAGCCCAGTTAAAATATGGTTAAAATATGCATAGATTATCAAAAATCAGACACTTCGAACTAATATTACAAAAAAGAAGCATAACTTCAACTTGTGGCTTAATTGACGGTCGGACATGGATCAAAGCAGATATGAATGTTGTTCAGAGGACATTAACAGTCACATGTTAAGCGATGAGTGTCCATTTCGTATACTAGGTTCATGCTCTGACTACAAGAAAAGTTCTACCAAAAACCCCTACACCTACATGACATTTGAACAGCTCTCTTACCCTCAGGACAGTAGAGAATACATCGCATGATTGAACACTTTAAACTTTCCTTGGTATTGGTAAAATCCGCTTCTTCAAGATGAAAATCATGCTCATGTTCGTGGAACAAGAATGTGTAGACCAATTGATTTCGTCTACCGGAATTCTCCTAAAATATATAAGTAAACAAGAGCTGCTACATTCGTTCAAAAGACAGAATTCCAGCCTTAAACGCAGTTATTGTATTCATTTCACGAATGAGCGGTCCTATTATATACGATGCGGTAGCAATTCAGTGATCGCAAGTTAGGATCTAGAACGTACTAGTCATGTGGTAATAAACCTTCATCCATAGCCGAGGCTCTTACCAAAATGACGGCAAAATGATTCCTCGCCCGTTAGAGTTGACATATTATATTATGTCCAGAGAGACGATTTCAGCCATCTACCCAAAGAATTTGGAATATGAAGGGTAAATATTACTTAACTCTTTATGATTATTTGATCCGTATCAATTGACCCGTTATATTGTAAAGCATTCAAATGATCACAATTTTTTTCAAGAAAAAGTATTCCATTCACTTTCAACTTATTGTTTGCAATAGCTTAACATAATTATAGACATTAAGGTGATCATATAATGGTATAGAACTATAGGAACAATTAATGTAGGCCCATACGATTATCATATTGTTTATATTGATATTATTTATAGCAATCCAAGTAGACATGTGCATTTAATATATTTGAATAAGTACCTGGTGGGTGTTTCATAAAGCTGTCTGTAAGTTAAGAGCGACTTTAAGATCGACTGGTGATCCGTTCTTGTGGTAAATGGTATATTCATTGGCGATGGTTAAACGCGTGAGAATGGTTCACCAGTGAGGTTTGTTGAATGATGAAGGTCGAACTCTGGCTAGAATCAAACAGAAGAAGGGAGGCCATTCGATATGTGTATACATATACCTCAGTCGATATGACAATGTAGGCTTAAAATGAGTGTTTATACTAGTTCAGAAATTGACAATAATCGGTACAATCATTGAGGGTAAAAAACCTGTTCAATGTGATCTGTTCGATACCACATGCATTTATTTAGTATACGTAATTGGTATAAAGGATATACTCACCGTACTTTACTGTGACTGCATGCTTGAGCAGGAAAGTGTGAAAGAGGAAAGCGGAAAATGGTGGCTGTTATCAGTTTCAATTCAGTGCAGTGGGTACGCACAGAAAAGTATTTGAAGTGTTTGGGGATCCTGTTCAAACTTTTATACAATGATTAAAGGACGAGTTGATAACGAAAGTGAAGTCAGCCTTTCAATTGGTATACCTATTACTCGTTGAGGATACTTTCCTTGATGACACCATACAGTAAATCTAATGCCATGGTCATATTAGTGTTCTACGGCGGCCGTATGGCTAGTCGAAAACAGCCGTTTTATCAATTTTGATTCAAACCACCTATATGTAGTTGGACAAAAAAAAATTTAAAACGGCTGTTTTCGACTCGCCGTAGGGCCGCCGTAGAACAAATGTGACCATGGCATTACTCAGCTGCCTGATTTGACATTACATGTGACCACTCACCCCACTAACGCTTGCAAAAATCATTTCCCTGACTGCATTGACTGGTAGTAAAGGAGTGGGTCTGAAAACACCCCCCCCCCCTTATAACCTCACTGTCCAAATTGTTGTTTTCTCAGGTTGTTATCAAATTTCAGTTCATATCTGGTTGATTTGACTCGGTCGTTTACAAGGACGTAGATACATGACGTCATACTATTGTGTGACACAACGACCCCCGCACCCCGAGCAATTGTATCGTATTGCTGCATGAATCTACGCCAGTGATATTAGGTGTAAAAAACAAACATGCAGTCCCGTCCTATTTTCAGAAATATCTCTTAACCTTTTTTCTTCCCTCCTTCACTTCTCCCTGTTCTTTTTGTTCTATTTCAGTCTCTTTTTTTATTTCTTTCTTCTTGTTCCTTTTATTTTCTTTTCTTTTTCTTCTTCTTCTTCTTTTTCTTCTTCTTCTTCTTCTTCTTCTCCTTCTTCTTCACCTTTCTTTTTCTACTTCCGCTACTTAATCTCTATTTTTTTAAGTTTTCTCCCCCTCCCCCTCCCACTCTTGCTTTCTCTGTATCAGTATCTCTGTCTCTGTTTGTCATCTCCCTTCGCTCTCGTTTATTTTATTATTTTTTCTTGTAGTTCTATGTCTGTATAAAATTGTGTATGTGTAGTTTTATGTTCTCAGATCCCAATCCAGTCTGTCATATTGGATTCGTTTCATCAAAGTGAAACTATGAATGAAATACACAAAAAGATTCAAGACATTATATCAAATACATTGACTAATATTTTCAGGACTCTTATCATACTTCCTATTCCTTGAATCTTCGAGTCATACTATGATGAAAAACGCGAAGAAACTCCTTTATTACAATGATTACGAAATGTTGATTTTATTCAACTCAAAAGTACAAAAAATTACTGAATTATTCATGTTTAAGTTACAAACTGCAATGAAAAAAAGGAACATAAAAATGAATGATGATGCGACCTCTCTGTTGATATCAGGTTTAATCATGCGGTTATTTTATACCTTTGATATGAATTTTTTTTCTCCTCAAGATATTATGTTTTAATCCATATACGTTTACAGAAGAAGTAATGTCCAGTGACGTAATGCAGTGGTGGTATAAAAGGATGAATAAAAGAAAATTGCCCACCAATATAAAAGGCCTAGAAGACGAAAAATTGCAATGATGGAAGATTCTTCAACAGAGTGATCGAATATAGCGTAACACTAATAACTTTTATGATGCTAATGAAATATACAAAAGGTCACTTTTTACAGAATCAACATGATCTACAAATCGTGAGGGACATTACTACTGCAAATGAAATATTGCATGAAAATAGTACTTTACTTGTAAAAAAAATGTAAAGCGATGTCTCATTTGTATGTGTATTTTTTTCTGTTATTTGAGGCCATTACGTATAAGAAAACACACTCAGCCATCAATCATGGCAATGATTCATGCGGTGACATTGTTCATCACATCATTATGGAATGTTAACCCCGAAACCCTGTTATCTTGGGCAAGATGGATGAAAATAAAAATTGATTGCGGAAGAAAATAATGAGAATGATTTTTTAAAAATGTTACACTCAAAATAACAATGATGTTTTTAACGTACACCCCTCCGGTATATGATATTTGATACTTTAAATTTCTAGTTAGGTGTTCTTCCCCCCCCCCCCCCCATCATCTTCAGCTACCATTCGCATTAAGGCAGACTCCACAGTGTGGGAGAGGGCTAGGGGCGCTCACCCTTATGATCTTTTCAAGTAGTTCTCTATAAATTGAAAAAGAGGGGGGGAAGAAAAGGGAAATTATAAAGAAAAATGTGAAAATGAAAGCCTGGGACGTTCAACTCTATCATATATCCCTAGAATTAAATTAAGAAGAATATGAAATCATCTTCAGGTCGTCTTACCCCCCCCATCAAAATATCCAGGAGCCGCCTTCTGTAATTAGTTTAATATTTATCTTTCACAGAATATTGGAACCTTTAAAATATAACAAATCTCCTAATTTCATTTGTTATTTCTGCTTTTACATTAATTATCTTTTTCTAGGGAAGTTTTTTTTCAATAAAAGTACTTTCTAACCGTCTTGATCTATACGATTGCAACACGCCTTTAACCTAATATTGTAAATCATTGCTTTCATTCCTTCATGAGATCCCCTGCTCCTGCGTCCTTCAGGGCTGCACGGAGACGTGTTCGGGTTCCTCCAGTTCTCTCATTCCACAATCGAAGAACTATCCCGAAAGCTTTCTGGTAGTTGTTCCCTCTCATCTCTAAGACCATAGCTCCCTGATTGGTTAGTACACCCAACGACTGACAGACAGTGAAGTATTGGGACGATGGGATCGAGCCTGATAGCTCGTCTAGCTGAGCATCTGTAACATACCTGAGAGAGAGAGAGAGAGAGAAAGAGAGAGTGCTAATATTTATTTGGTTATTGGTTACTCTGCTTATAATAACGATTTTTAGCTCAGCGACGTAAGGCTTTCGGCTACAATCCCTTTTTGTCACTAATTTTTATTTCTTAATATCATGAAATACAATTCTCATGTGGTTATTACGAATTCTATAATTTGATATCAATCGGTTTTTTTTACATATGAAGAATCATATTTTTTATGTGGAGCTCATGGTGTAGTGGTTCTGACTTTCGCCTTGTTATAAACAGAGGGTCGTGTGTTCGAATCCCCCGCGGTCTGGCATCCTTTGGCAAGGCGTTAATCCACACTTTGCCACTCTCGACCCAGGGCACGCTGTAGGATGTGAAATTCATTGTAGCTTGTCCAGTATACTGTGTGCGCTTCACCAGCGACTGACTGGAATACTCCCCAGGGAGTGGTGGATGTGCACACATTATGTGCGGGAATGACTGATTGAATCCGATGACCGGGGTAATAATGTATCTGTAAAGCGCTTATACACGGCGTTCCCATGTATTAAGCGCTATATAAAAGCGGATTATCACTATTATTATTACATCAAGAATCGAATTTCTTGATATGTAAATCGGAATAAATGTTAAAAATGCCCGTGTCGCTGGAAGCCCTGTATAGGTTGCTGAGCGAAAACTCGCTGATCTCGCTGGCACGTTTGTGCCACGGATTCGTGCTTAGAAATCGATGAATCTGTGATCGATAGTTGCTCTACTGCCATCTACGTTCCTTCCATGATATTCGGTTAAGGATTGAACCTCACACATGAAAATTGAATACACTTTTTTTTACAAACCAGATAATTAAACAGGACCCACTCTTTTGGGAAATGTAAATGTTCACTCTTTTAGAAGTAGGTGTAAAGTAGATTGATTATTGAGTGAAAATGTGTTTTATCTACCTGTGACCGCATGGATCACTCAAGAAATTACTGAATTTGAGTGAAACAAACAAAATTACGTATATATTCATTCTGAATTCAATTCAATTTAAATCGAATGAACATTTAATTTCTTCCGTTTCACAAATTTCTACATTTTACGTAAACATGAATTCATACAAAAATCAGTTTTTCATGAAGAATACAAATATGTGCATGTTAGGTTTATAGATGAAGGCGTATACATTTAGTAAAGAGTGAAGAAGAAGAAAGAGAGAAAAAAGAAGAGAAAAGGAGACAGTGAGAAAGAAATGGAGTGTGGGCACGTTCCGGAGGCACAAGCTTTCAATCGACTTTCTTTGTAATTATTACATGGTATTTTAAGAAATGATAATATTAAATTCTTACATATTTCTGCAATACAGAACAACAGTCCTACTGCTAATCCCAAAGGGGGTTATTCCGTATGACGTGCAAGCGGTGTTATCAGTGTTCACTCCTAAAACAACAAAGGATATGATAAAAGTGGTTTTCAAAAACATTTATAAAAGAAAAGTAAGAGTTCTTGACAGGCAAAAGAAAAAACACAGCAATGGATTTGTTAGAAGCTGTATGTGCTAGTGTACATAGTTGCAATGTGATAATGTGATATCTGTGAACACCCCCCTCCCTTGTGTTGACCAAGAATAAAATTATAACAAACCAGTGTCGACATCATCGTTTCGCTTTATAGCTTACCACTATCTGCCCTGATGTAAGTTTTAATTACATAAGTTTGTCCCTCCCGTAAGCATAGGCTTCAGTATAAGTGGCATTAGTAGTAGTTGTAGTAGTAGTAGTAGTAGTAGTAGTAGTAGTAAAACTAGTAGTAGTAGTAGTAGTAGTATTAGTAGTAGTAGTAGTAATAGTAGTAGTAGTAGTAGTAGTAGTAGTACAAGTAATAGTAGTAGAAGTAGTAGTAATTAGTGATAATAATAGTAGTATTCCTATTAACCCCGCTCCTCATTTACTCTTTCTGGCTCTCTTCCTATCTATCTATCTATCTATCTATCTATCAATCTCTCCCCCTCTCTCTCTCTCCTTCTAAAATATATAGAAACGACGGTCTAACGTACTTACAATTCCTCGGTGTATTATTATAGACGATTCAGGCTAGTCCATTCTATGAACAGAAAACCCAAACAGGTCTACTCGTTCGTTAGATTGTTCCATGCAGTGTTATATTTGGACATGATTGTGATACTTCAATGGAGATAAGTCAAGTATAACATGATCAAAACAATATCCAATAACAATGGGCCTGTACTTTAACCCCTACATTAATCTCATGCGGTAGGTCCCAATATGATTTTGTGTCCAGAGTTCAGAAACATTTCCGTTTTCAATTATTCTCTACTTTCATATACACAATAGATGTATAGCCAGGGCCCTGTTGTTTAAAATCTACCTCTATAATAACTCTGTCATCAAATAGTATCTTTTATGGAATCCTTGATTTTGATTGGCTTTTGAAGATAGTTTCCATGGTACTTACCAATAGATGACAAAATTACCATGATAGTGAATTACTGTTATGCAACGAGACCCTGGAGTCCGTGGACACTGTTACTGTTGAACATAATTTTAAACTCGGTGATTTTCAACTAATTCGGATTGCATATTTTGGGATTTCCTTTTCATTTCCTTTTTACATTTAAATAAGAATCTGTTGGGAAAGATGAAAACAGTAAATCTTTTCATGTAATTTAGAGAAATATGAAAATTTCCACTGCAAATAATCGCTTCTGGACTGCCCTAACAATCAAGCTGTATCACTCAAAATATCTGAAATTATAAGCATGAGAGTATAAGAATACATTCCTGGTGGCGAGTTCTCTCAGCAAAATACTTATCAAGATTAATCATGATTACATTTGTTTAATGGTGTAACTATATTCCCCAAAATTTTACCCAAAAAAAATCACGTGCGTTGGATCATCTTCGTTTAAAGTATCACACACAGAGAAGATCAATTTCATACAATATAAAAAAAATCAATCAGCGTCGGTGACAAACATACTTTATATTATTGATATATTTTAGGTTATTTTCTCTGCAATAATCTGTAATCTCGATGGGCATATTATACGTTTGAAAATGAATAGGCCGAGCTCAAAAATAATATACATGTCGATAATAAAATGATCAAGTAAAATAGATCAATAAATTAATTAACTGCTAGATAATCCAAATGTCAATTATACTCATTGGAAGCCATTTTAGCGTTTAATGATCGAATCAGTATTGTTTTGCAAACATCATTTAAAATTTAAAGATGTTTTATTTGGGATTGTTTTAAGTACTGTAGGCCTATGCATGCACCGTTTCAGACCTCAAAATCTCCACGATTGCGGTTATTGTTTGAAGTGATAAAGCGCCCTCTACATTTCATCAGAATAATCTCTGATCTCTCATTCGTGAATTCGCTAGGACTCTTGGCGAATAGGAGCGCGAGTTACGATATTTTCAGAGACACCGCTCACTTGCTCTTCTTGGATTGACAGGGTGAACGTGGTGAAGTGATGTTTGGTGCGTTTCCGATATCAGTTCATAATAGCTGTGTTGGCAAGCATAAACAAAATGGCCATGGATAAACAAAATGAATGTTCATGTTCATTCCATATCAGAATTCTCTATTTTGCTTTTTCAGTTCTCTGTTTTCTTACCATATCGATGTTCGTGTTAACATTCTGTTACGTATCGCAGTTAAGGGAAACCCGGCTCTGCCTCTCCGAATCTTCAGGGGAGCCCTACGAACCTTCTGGCAAGGGAGAATACCCAAATGCAAGTACTTTGAATGAAGACTTTCCTCCAATTTACAGACCTGGAAAGGATTTAGAACATGACAAAGATGGCCATTGGGGTGATGAAAGAGAAGATAATGGAATTAACAGTGATAGTAAGTTTGGTACAAACTATAAAGAAGATGTGAGTGTTTTGGGTCGATCAAGAAGGGATGTCAACGGCCAAGATGACAGAAGACTTCAGGTCTTAGCAACTGTTCCCATATCAATTCCCGTAAGTATAAGCTACGTCACATATCATTCACTCATCTTTCTGATAATGATCTTCTATATAGTACAAAAAGGTGATCAATTTGGCTGGTGCTTACAGTATCTTCTTTGTGTGGTGTGTGCTAAATATCATTCCATAAAGTCTTTAACTGCTACGTACTAATTGCTAGGTCAAGTCGTGTTTGCAGGCTATAATGGGTATAAAATTTTTCATGACAGGCTTCTCCTAAGACTTATTTAACATTTGTCTGAAATGAAACACATGATGTATCGCTATCAGACAAAAGGAATTACAATATTGGAAAGAGACTTCTAAACAACATATGAGGATATGTAAAACGAAATGTGAGCATTCTACTTCTTGCTATTGCACATTCTTCAAGCTCTCTAAGAATATTTCCGACCTGGCAGAAAAATATATTATACTTTATAGATGAGCCAGGTATGATTTTCCTAACCCAGTCGGAACCCATTCTTTACGAAAATGAAGTCAACGAATGGATGAATAAATGAAGTTGTTGTTTTTTTATTCATGATGGTCTGGATAGATAGGCATGTACATTATTCAAAGTTTTGTTTTTCAGAAGAGTATGTTTTGTTCTGATGATCTGATATATTTTAGTATATTTCTGTCGAGGACATCTTTGAACATGAGTACAACCATTAAGTCTAGTAAACTAAACGTATTGATCGATGCATCAAATTTGAATGGGATATCTCCTTCACATATCATTATTCGGATAGATAAATTTAGTGGTGGAATGAGCCCCCCCCCCCCCCCCGAATGAAAATCCTGACCTCTTCTAAAATGAAAATGTATAATTTCGTACTAAAGATTACAAAATATCAAATAATAATCATATTTACCCCCGTTTCCTTTCCTTTTTTTTGTTTCAGCCGTTTTAATTTTTATTTTGTTGTGCCCCACCCCCTTACGCCAATGTATAAATCATATCATCCGACATGTATTGGGGTTGGTCATGACAATCAAAGACATAAATCACGTTTATGATTTAGCCGAACCCGCTTAAGCACACCCTGACCTTCAAATTTCTATATCCTAAATTATTAATATTTTGAAATCATATTTTATATATCTTAATTCAACGCACATATTACTCCATGCATCGACATAATGAAGAAAAAACAAACTAAGTTTAAAAATTGTGTACCAAAAAACCCCAAGCAACCGTTTGAGAAAAATATGATGAATAAATCTTAAACCGAAATCAAATGATAAACAATGTCAGTCTATCCATAATCTTACTTTCCGACATAGAAATTTAATCACTATTATTGTCTGAAATGGACATTAATGTCTTGTCAGCTTGCGTTAATCTCTTTGACTTTGAAAATATAACGTTTCGGGCATAAAAGGCCTACATCTCGCTTAAAAACGGCACGATGGAATCACCAAAGAGCTGTTCATAAACATGATAATTCAGGGGAGGATCCAGCCTTCGCCAATAGGGGGGGGGTCGGAATTTATTTAGGCCATATTTTCCCCGAACGGCCGCTCGAATATGATTTTTGCCGGGATTTTTGTTTTCTTTGAAGGAGTAGTCCTAATAGTAACTTCTAAGCTTTATTCCTATGAATAAACATAAAAATATAATACCATAATCTTTATTTATATAGTGCGAGCGCGAAGCGCGAGCTAAATATTTTGGAAATCTTATGTTCTTTTTTCCTAAACTAAAATTTTGAACATTCTGGGCAATGTTTGTTATCCTGAAAAAAAAAATTGTATGCAAGTGAATAATTACTACGAACGTGAAGCGTGAGCAGAAATGAAGTGATGGAAATGGTATTGTCAAAGACTTGCTTGCAGTTAGCCATGAAGACGTTACATATTAAAAAAAAAAGAAATATTGCGAGCACGAAGCGCAAGCTGAATTTTTTTGACATATCTACCTGAATAATGGAAATTCTAAGCACTTTTTGTAATCGTGGAAAGGATAAGTATATAAACTAAACATTATTGATGCGGATGCGGGCACGAAGCGCGAGAGGAAAAATTCTGGACACTCTATTAATGTTTTGTAAATCATGAAAAGGATATGTTATTGGAAATTTTCATACATTAATAATGCGAGCGCAAAGCACGAGCAGACAATTTTTGATATTGTGATCTGAAACTGGATAATAATTTGAATAGAGAACAGGCTGAATAAACGCGTGTTTCAGATTTCGACCTAGAATTTGGGTATTCTAAATACCTTTCTCATCATGAAAATCAATAAAGCGAGCGAGTGGGAAAATTGTGAGGTGGATATAGATCACAGTTTAAAAGGAGCTGATATTATTCCGATCTGAAAAAAGGGTCAATTTAAGCTCTGTATTGCAAGCAGTCTGTGGGAAAATTGTGAAGTGGATATAGATCACAGTTAAAAAAAGGAGAGCTGATATTTTTCATTATTATTACTTTGAGTTTTTACATAGGACCGCGGGACATTCTATAAGGACATTATGTCATCATATGAAAATAATGACTTTTTTCCTATTTCTCTTCCTAAGCAAGAGAGCACGAAATATGTTAATATTATTGCCAGAAAGCTGCATTTAAAGCACTTTTGTAATTATTCATAAGATTCATGAGCTAATATCTATCAATGCGAGCGGAAATCGCGAGCCGAAATTTTTGATAAACTGTCATCAAATGTTGTTTTAAAGTAGTTAGTTCGAGAATTAATATTGAGATATTCATAACTCACTAATCAAAATGCGAGCGTGCAGCACTAGCTGATACGTTTTGACAATCTGATCTGAATAGGGATATTTTGATAACTTTATGGAATACAGGAAAATAATAGGTACCTGACAAATCAAATTTTGCGACCGCGCAGCGCAAGCAGAACATGTTAATATTCAGACCATAAAACAGACATTTTTATAGAGCACTTTTTAAAAATCAATTTGTAAATCAAACAAAATAATGAAAGTTCAGTTTTCCAGCTGAAATAGGTTGGTATATTGACTTCAAAATTTGATATATTAAGCTCCACATTGAGCAAGATATGTAAATCACTGGAAAAGCAATGTGAGCACGAAGCGCGAGCGAAAATTTTATAGCCCGACATGAAAGATTGTTGAAAAATTATTTTCCAAGTCTTCCCCTCATCTTATTTTTTTAACTCATCTTCCTCCTCTTATGTTTGCCTTCTTTTCTCCTTTCTTTTACCTTCTTTTTCTTTTTTCCTTTCTTTTCCCTTTTTTTCCTTTTTTTTGCTCCGCCAATAGGGGGGGGGGGCCGGGCCCCTCGGGCCCCCCTGGATCTGCCTATGATAATAATCTTTGTTTTAACACAGACCCACACACCTGCACCCTCACACATAACAAATGCAATCACACAGACACGAAGTCAAGTTGAAGTGAAGGGTTATAGTGACGGTCATAGTTGAAATGAATGGGTCTAGAATTTTGTCCCCATCATCTTGGCGTAAACCATCAAATTCCTGACAACCCCCCCTTTCCCCTGCCCCCCCCCACCCCTCTTCCGCCCTCTCACTTCGATGGATGTAATTCACACCCCTTACATTAATCATTTATACATTCATCAAAATGTCAAAGAGATGTATTCCCATCATGACAGAACAATCGCCTGGAGAAATGTCCATGGACATGTTTTCATTCCACATTGGATGTTTTCTATGTTAATAGTTGGGTATCCGTGACATAGATACCTTCATCTACCTCAAGCAAGAAACAATGTATCGTTACACCATCTGATAGATCAGCCATCATGCCTGAAAATCAGACTTGATATTTAATCTCAATCACGAGAAAAATATTTGTAATTTTCAATTTAAATTCAACAATCTCGTATTTGCATAAAAAGTTTTCGAAGAAGGCAATTTCAAGATTGGCTTACTCTAATATTGGTAATCCAAACTCTCTTCGTGTATGATTAATGTGCATTATAGAGGCATTCTAAGTTATATTCTTGAAAACTTTATAAAATGCAAATACTTATAATTCCAGAATCACAATACAATTTGCAGATAGATGAAATTTTGTGTATGTTACCAAATATACGTAGGAAAACCCTCATCCGAATGATTTTGGAACCTTTTTCAATGTGTGTCATGATTTACACACTCGAAATAAAGTATTTCTCTTCCAGGTTTTCAGCACGAATAAATTGATTAGCATTACAAATGCCTTGTTAAACATTGATGTTGTATCGAACATTGTTCATATGGATACAATAAACACCCTAGAAAACAAGAAAATCTTTTTTTTTTGCAGTCGCTCTCAAGATATATGTATCATGTTTTTTTATTGTATCAAATGTAATACTTTTATATTAAATAAAATTAGGATGGCGTTTTGTTACTGTTTAACGCTTTAATTTGGTTTGTATTATATTTCTTAAAATAGGAAAAAAGATATGACCCTACTGCGCAGATTCTTAAAGTCATATCAATTTTAAGGCTTTCAGTTTAAATTACCCTTAAGATCTTGCCAGTTTGATCGATGACACTGGAGGTAAATTGTTTCAAAGTTCATTTAAAACTCCAGAGATTTCCCATGTCGGAATACTACCTGATTTCAGTCTCACATAAGTTAACCAGACCGTCTGGTTGTGATCAAGTCCCTCGCCAAGTCACTAGAGATATCATTGTATCTAAACAAAACCCACAAGCCACCCAGCACGTGAAATGCAATTTATCAAGTTGAATATCGCAAAAAATATTTTTAGAATAAACACAATTTTCGTGCACGCTCCCATAAACTTGGGATCAATGAAAAACTCAGGCCAAGCCTCTTATTCCACACGAGTTGGTTTTGTGGAAAGAAATTTCCTTTAAGTGGTCTACAATTGCTGTCTAACGTACAGCCAGGATATTGGAGGGTTACTGTTTCTCATGAAAGAAGGATAGAACACGAAATTGTGTCAGGTAAAAATGTGAATTGTTGTCCACCTCTGCTCAAAATTCCAACAAAGAAGTATGAAAGTACATAAATCAGAGACGTTGATTACAATGGAAAGATGCAAATATTCAAAAGTCTGTATTCATTGATTATTGTTAAGATTGGGGGTAAAGAACATTAAGAGAATTTGAAATGTTTGGTGCGCTATATACAAAAAATTCATCTTAACTGACTTTTGCAGTATGATTCGTTTAAAAATACATTAAAAAGATACGAATAAAAGTTATGTTGACAAAAATGACAAAATATTTTTAAAATAATAAAGTGCAAATGTTCACTTTCCGTCGCTTCTGGTTCACTGTATTCGGATGAGTGTGCGTTCTGTATGTGACGGTATTTTATATGATTATTTGAGGGGGTTATCAGTCAGGCTTAGATTGTAGGTAACCATCGCAGACATTACTTCTCATGGTTATGAACGGGGAATTGTGAGTTCTCTGCTTAAAAAGATGCTGGAATGACGTCGTGTATACTCACGTGGCTATGAAAGACGAACGTCAAGTAGAGTTGGTCGCTCAGGGGTTTCAAAAAGGAGTAAGTAATGACCTAGAGATTTCGTCCAACAACCCTCGCTATTTCCCATGGAGGGATGATGTGTCAATAAATCCCAATGGGCGATGTCTATTCTAGTCTTCCGAAGGTCATCAGGTAATCTATGTGTCCTTATAACTTGAAGCTATGATGTGTCAGTCTCCGATGTTGTCAACCAAAATGCAGAGATGTACAGACAGTGTCTGATTGTATGCTAGCTCTTTAATTCTCTTTGATAAAGTGCGCTGTAACACCAATAACATTAGATATAATCCTTATTACTCTGGTTGGTTGCAAAGAAATACTTACACATAAATCATTAAGGCAATTAACGTTTCTTTCAATAACGTATAATGAAAAGAATGTAATTCAATGCCTCGCTCACATGACATATAAGAGATCGAATCCATAAGCCTCGCTCAAGATTTTGAACTGCATGTTTTCTCGGCAAGGAAATCAAGATCACCCCACGATGATTCTTCTTGGCATTTTTGTTCTTTTTTTCTTTTCAATAATGATGTGAGGAGCCACGGTTATCAACTTAACATGATTCTGAGAAGTTACCGATATAAACGTTTTACTTTGCCCTTTTTGCCGCATTTTGTACTTTGTGTTCATAATGTAATATGCCTAGTTTGAATTCCTAATATCGCATAATAGAAAATTAATATATTTCATTCAGTGAAGGATACATTAACATTGGTTTTTCAAAAGGTATAATGGGCCTGAAGAAATATTGATCCGTGATTGATGAAGGCCATTTCATACATCTTGTCACATAAATAAGTTATCAAAAATAGAATCGCTCCAGGCAAGCCATATTAGGAAAGCAAAGTACACTGTTTATTGTTGACAGAAATAATGTATTGACGAATTTCTATAAGATTTGACAGATCGATGATATTACACTAGTTCATTTTCGAGTAGTCTAATTAACGAAACGGAGACAGAACGGCTATTAATGGGAATAAGAAAGAAAAATAGGTGGAGGAGCAACTGAGAAGCTGAGAGGAGAACGCCTCTCAAACTTGATTTTGACTGGAGTCCACTATTCCCACCACCTAAATCATGTAATCATCGATTGTTGTTGGTGTCAAAAGGTGAACAAACGAACAGATTCTTGGCAAAATCCTGAATTCTTATTCTGGATCCAATTAACATTCTGGTCGGCATTTTAAGGTAGATTTTGTAGCTTTGTAATGCCAACAAAAAACCGGGCTAATAGCACTCCCCCGCCTAAAAGGGTTATGGAATAGGGACCAATAGTATAGGCCTTATAGGCTGGACACTATATTTTGCGAAATCAAGACCCAAGAAATAAATACGAATTGTGAAAGGAAATGTATGGAAGCTGTGTGTTCATTGATTACATGTTACCGGATTCTGTTTATAAGTCTATGGAATGAAACGTTTTGATAAGGTTTCGTATGATTTTGTTACATGGTCATGGTATACAATGTATAGATATAAATATTGTAGCCGAACCGACTTTATTTCCTGACGAACTGGTTTGTTTCGGCTGCAATATACAACCATTTGGTCTAGTTTGTCTTTTTCACTTCTGACTCTTTGCTCCTTCTCAGTAGCTTAGATTATATCTCATGGATTTCAACATCTCCATTATCTCAGTCATTCCAGTATTCAGAAACTCCATATTTTCAGTAGTTCGGTATCTCATAAATTTCAGTACTTTCAGTATCCTCACTCATCTTAGTATTCTCAGCAGTATTTTCACTCCTAGTCATTACTTCCTACACTTCCTTACTTTTGCCTTTCCGACCATGCATTCTCGTAGCTCTGTGCAACGAAATATTAAACGACAAGCAGGAAAAAAAGCAACGTACATGTAGCTCCTTATAACTTTATTAATTGTCGCATCAGGTACCATTACAAATTGGACAGAGTGTGGTGCAGCAATCTTCAACTGCAAACATATTGCATGGTTTGTAATTGATTATGGAGCCCGATTAGAT
The DNA here is from genome assembly GCF_018143015.1 of Lytechinus variegatus. NCBI lineage: Eukaryota > Metazoa > Echinodermata > Echinoidea > Temnopleuroida > Toxopneustidae > Lytechinus > Lytechinus variegatus. The sequence goes on along the minus strand of NC_054744.1, from coordinate 40,698,772 downwards.
GTAATTGGGGAGCTTGTCAAGCATTTGAATTTGAGCTTATTTTATAAACAGTTAAAGTCATGAAATAACTTTTTTCAGCTACGAAGATGGTATCTGTCACTTCTATTTATATCCGAACAGTGTATAATAATTAAAGATACATAATTTATATAACTTAATAGTTGCAAACTGGGCTTTGTGGCGTGCGTCTGTAATCCAAGCTGTGGGGAAGTTACAAATTGATGCACAGGTTCGAGATTCGAGCCCTGGTCACGTCTTTCGTATGGTGACGCTAAAGGTCGGCCCCAGAGGTAAATAATCATATCTGGTTAGATACACGTCTAACAAAACTCAAATACACACACGTTGCAAACATTGTTATTTCACAGCAAGTAGTGCTAAAATGAATTTTTAAAGAAAATTGCTACGTAATCTATTACAGCATTTCGCCATACAACGCATGAATTGGGACATCTGGAATATTCTTCTCGAAATTTATAGTCATTTTACTGATTTGTTGTATGTTTCGTACAGTCATGTTTATGGTTCCTTCGAGTGAATATTGTGCAACCGAAATCAGATACCGAAAGTCTCGTTCCCGACAAATCAAACAATTTAAATATCACCCAGCCTATCGAATACCCCTCCAAGAGCTGTTTCATCAATAAGTAAACAAGGTATTTTTCAGGACTTTCACTGTAATCATCCTCTCATACGGAGGTCAAGTAAACGGAGTACCTTGGCATAGTTCGCCCTAATCCCTGGCGGGGAAACGGTAAGGTGCGAGGCGAAGTCCACTTACCGGTAGCACTAGAGCATGATGCTAACAACATGATCTGCACCTGTTGCTATGGCAACGCAATGAAGTTTTCATCTGGAAATTGGAGTACTGGCATGTTCTCTGAGGCTTGGGAGGTGTACCATAAGCGTAGTGTGGAGCGGAAAACTATCTCTCTCAGATAGGGTAATCTTGGCACAAACAACCTTTATTGAATCACATACTTCAACTTCTCCTTCCGATAGTGTCATGTTTGGTATATCAAATAACATGCACGGTTTATTGTGGTAATTCAATGCTGGTGGCTTATAATCCTGTGCCATATGTTTATTTATTTTTTTTAAAATGCAGAGCACAATATTATTGCTCTTGAACTAAAGAAAATCTCAAAATATTCAGAGGCAAAGAGAAAAACAACTTTATTATGTTTTATATTTGTTTCTTGTCCAATAAACATCACCTCTTTTCTTACGTACAAACCATACTCCCCCCCAAAAAAAAATACTCAACACTCAAACCCCCTCAACCTCATAAATCAACGCACATGATTCATATACGGACGAACAACACACCCACACAACCAACCTTCACCTACACGCGCACACACACATCCTCACACCACAAATATTAGGTACCACACATCACCTACGCACCACCAAGCCATACACACCAACGCACATTAAACTTGTTAAAAGGCTAATTAGTAGTTGTTGATAAAACAAACTTGCTCCTATCTACTCTCTCTTGAATATTGCTGTCAAAATGTAGGAAACATATTTGATTGTAGAATATCATAGTTCATAATTACTGCTATCAATTTCCGAAGGACAAAAGGACTTGACTGGACGTATCTTTTGATATAAATGAATTGAATTCTGTAACCGTGATACTAGGATATAATAAAGGCTAATGCAATGTTTTGTTTCATTTTATTAAACATAAAGAAGTAATTTATAGACTTTCCAACCCAATTTCAAATACATTCTACCATTAGACAGGTGTAAGTAGGTCACGTTTTCTCATAAGATATTTACACCCAACACACCTAGAGCATTTATCATGAACTATATCAGAAAGCCTTGATGTCAATGTAGAAAAGCAGCCATTCATATTTCATAGTATCCCAACGGTGATATTACTGGCTCTTGAATGTTTTAATCTTAAAAGCCCTAATCAATCAGTCAAAGTGTGTTCGAGTAAATAGCTGAAGGTAGATCATATATATGTGCAGACATGATGAAACAACTCAGTAAGTTTGTACTAGTGCAAATAAGGAAAGAAAACATGAAACCATAACGAAAATATTTTTATGTAGTCCTGCGATAGATAAAGAATGTTCGAAATAGATGAGATTATTAAGAAGATAGATTAAAAAAAACTGTGCGATGGGAATAAAAAACAGTATTTTCATGATAATAAGTATACCAAAACACTCGGCCAAAAGAAATCGAATATATGACAACCAAGCATAACTCATTTTAATATCCTACAAGAGAATGACCAGAATCTCGGTTGGTCTGGATATTTGGTGGTGATTTCAGCAATGTCAGCGGTATGAGACAGGGGCTTTAAGAGGACCCTGATTCCAAAAAAATGAAAGTATGGGATGTAACATAAATTCTGTTGTAAGATCAAGTTCTCTATTTCCCATCATGATGACATTCCAATAACGTATGATGTGCATTAAACTTTAACCTGTAGGTGTCAACCAACATAAATTTTACTCAGGTAACGGAGAAGTTTGGAATACATTGAACTCTCAATCTGGAGAGGTTTATACATGATCATAGCTGTGCCATTTTTTTTATTCAAATATGTGTTCACCAATTTAAAATATTCTGAAATAATTACACGTATTTCTTTTCTTTTACATGGTAATAACTTTAGTAATGAGATAATCCCAAATGATTTTAATTTTGAATGCCGTAATCGATCAGAAATGAAATTGTGTTTCTGTCTTATAGTCACTTTGGTATATCGGAGGGGGAAAATGTCTGAAAATGATTTTCAAACGACTATTAATATCTAATTTCTGTTTCTCATTGTTTTCTTTCAGCTTTCATCAATCGCAAATGTTTGTAACTGGACAAACGATGAATGCCCAAGAGGTAAAACATTATTTTCCTGTTATTGTGCTTACTGTGATAAATGGCTTTAATTGTATTTGAAAAATGCTTTGACGCGGTGACATAAAAATGTCTTGCAATAGGACAACATTCTTGAATTAACAGTACGGATACTGTGAAAATCGGTGGGAATAATATCATATTGAATTTTTAGTGTTTCTTTTATCGTGTTGATTTACCTGTCCTATCTAATATATACTTTTCATTTCAAAAGTAAAGTTTCATCAAGCTTTAAAAAACGCCTTTTCCAGCTCTACACAAACTGAACGTAATGAGTTACCTAGATATTTCTTAGGAAAGATATGGAAGTCTCTTTCAGCTTCTCCCAGTGTCACCCTATCCGAGAACGTCTGGTAGAAAATCTAGGAGGGCTTTTTATCAGTGTATTCCATCCAGTGAAGAGGACCTGCGCTCGCTTGATTACTGATTCTTATCATTAAAGGGTAAAGAAGAGGCATCTTCCAACTCAATTAAGTAGATCTTCAGTAACAATCTATACATCACTTCTCTTCTATTCGGAAACCCACTCGGTGATCTACAAGGTAGCTTAAAGATGTTCTTTGCGTTCATGTCTCGTATTGCGATGTTCTGAGATACGGTAAAAGGTGTCTTAAAGATGCCAGCACTCGAGCTTTGCGTTACAATATAGCAGCATAACGGATTGGTTTGTTTAAGGTGATCCTTACAGACTATGGGTAACATTGAAGATGGCATGACGAAATATGTGTCAAGCATAATGGGTCCATACCGTACACTTACCCAAACCGCTACGATAAGAACTCGGATGTACTTCCTAAAATGTGCATTGAAAGTCTGTATAGCTACTTTGAATTAATGTAAGTCTATATTCATCCAAACTAACATCCAAATAAATATTATGCCATGTCATTAGATTTGAAAAATCAAATACCAATAAATATCATTACATTACCATGGAGAAAAACGCGACACAATTTTGATACCACTATAACGTCTCAACTAGTTTTAGCCTACCCTCATACACCCCCACAGACCGTCTCACACACATCCACACCACACCCATCAACTACCAAACACCTTAGTTGAATTGACCTTAAAACTTTTACCATTACTATTCAATTGTATGCTGATTTAGCGTAATATACATGTTTTACTTAAAACCAATTTCATTAAATCGGTAAGACACCATGCATTTTAAGAATGTGTAATCTAAATTTATGTTTTGGATTCTCGAATCTCAATGTATTTTTTTTAAGGGGTTGCATTTTACACCATTAAAAGGTTATGTGTGAACAACATTTTGTCTGTATCTTAAATCAGTTATGTCTGATGACTTCACAGCACTGGATTGTAAGTGTTTTTATTTTCACACATTTAAACTTGTTCCTTTAATCCCGACTATAATAAAAACGGTAGTAAAATTATCTCAATGGAGCACATCTCTGGAGGAATTTAAGTAGAGAGGATGGATTCTGTTGATGTCGATAAGATGTTATCATCTCACACGATCAAGTAGGAGTCGGCCATATCAAACACTTCCTTCATTCACCAGTGAATTCTAAATTGAGATTAAAAGCCGAGAGTCACTCGAATTGGCATGACCGATTGATATAGACATTGTTAATAAGAGGTCACTGCGACCTATGCTTTTTTCTCTCTAAGACTCATTCACTTCATATCGTTATAGAGTATTACAACATGTATTATCAAACATCATTAACATTCGAAATCAAATACTTACATTTATGTTACAAAGGTTGAGTTTCAATAAATCCCTCAGAATCTTATACATTATGAAAATATTGGGTAATTGTTTTACCACCACGAGGGTAATTACGTGTCCAACCAATTTGTAGGCAGTATTTTACCAAATGCGGGAAGCATATTGTCCAGTACGGTTAGAAAGTAAGCAGCAATCACATTAGAATGGGCAAAATTTTCATCCCACTGGATAAATGAAAATGCCCAATATTGGTGGGACACATAATTACCCAATATTTTTTAGAGTGCACGTTTTAAGTGTCATTTTGCCTAGAAAGCATTTCATAAGGGGGGATATTTTCCGTGATCGGTCGTTAAATGCCGATTTTTTTTCGCCTATGGATTATATGAAATAACTTCCTGAATTCTATACCAGTGAAAATTACCTAGATTTGAAACTGCTCTTTCTACACACTTGACAAAGTGTATACCTATATTTATTTTGCTTTAGTCTGGAACACATTACGATATTCTATCTCCTTTTTTGATGATGTGATAAGCGCTATATTTAATAATAATAAGTAGTAGTAGTAGTAGTAGTAGACTAGTAACAATAGTATAGTAGTAGTAGTATAGTAGTGATATAAATTAGAGATTCAAGATTCAATACAATATTAAATTCTGACATGTTAAAATTGAACCAATCATTGAAATTCAATTTATTCTCCCGAGCTATAATAATGGTTGTTTCCAACTCTGTTTTTTCTAGTATCATCCATATTATTCATTTCTTTTAAGATTTCAATATTTCTTTTCCATCAAAATAACAAACAAATTACATAAAATATACATACAGGTATCTATGTGCATGCTCTTTCTCAAGGGGCAACGATACTATTAATAATTCTCTTTTAACGAGCTTAGAAACATTACTGCCCTCCTATTCCTGACCTTATTGACCTCTTGTCCATGTTCTAATCATCAATCCATCTTACAGTTTCCTTCACCTGCCTGCAACCTTTGCACATCACACTCGAGCTTTCAATTTCACTCAATTAAATGCCTAATTATAAGGAAGCATGGCGTGTCCTGATACAATCACGAGGCGTAGATGAAAATACCAGGAAGTGTGAGGCGCAATTCATGCTTTTCGAATCGGTCAAAGCACAGACCTCGTAGATAATATCTTAGCGATGAAACTGTAGCTTTCTTGTGCGTTTGAGAGAATGTAAAGTAAATTCTGTGGTAGTATCGGCATATCAAACGTATTATATACGTATACATTGACTCCGTTATTTAATATAAATAAGAATAGCCATTTCATATGTGATTGTCATTTCAAATTTATGGATTCATGTCCTTTTGGATTTGTTTAAGGGGGGGGGGGTTAATGAACATAAATATAGTTGCATTATAATTGTACATTTCGTTAAACATTGGGGCGTCTTTTACGAAACGTCACCAATTTCAAGCAATAGTCGAATGTCATCAGCTACTCAACTCATTTCGTTTGCTGAAAGAGAAAATGTGTTTCATGATTTCAGCTGTTAGTGATATAAGCTTGGTGAAGCAGGATGGACATTGATTTGAATTTTTAATGTTACGCGGTTACATTACATGAATTGTATCTATGGTAGATGTAGACGTATTATCAGAAGAGTTGAAACGACCGCCATTAATACGCAACTAAAAAAAAGACCACACAGGAAGTCCGTAAAGTGCGTTGCGTTTGATCTTTTGGAGGATCATCCACTCGCAACTCTGGTTGCTCATCATCACTTTTCCACTAGCAGATAATATCAACGATTACCAATGTTCAATAATCAATACAAGATATTTTAATCTATAATGCCTTATCCAATTCCGAAAAAAATGCTCAAGGTAGTTTCTGAAGACAAAGGTAAAAGAGGAATAGGGAAGAGTGTGAGAACTTTCATTCAAAACATGTTGACAAAAATGGAACTTCAAATTCTTCTTAAAAGGAAATTGTAGAGTTTGCATTTCTTAGGTCCTGTGGAAGTGAGTTTTACAGCGTAGGTCCCATGATTTCGTATAGAAAGGGGAATACAGAGAAGGCCATACACTGAGGAGAAAGTGTATAAAAATATAAGTTCAGAGTTGAAACATGTTCGTTGTTAGCAGGCATTAAAGAAAAGATATCTAACCATGGGGATGGTGGGAGTTTAGCTGGAAGTATAGACCTTCTGACTGAGTCTAATTGTAAAATACGAATGACTGATTGTGACCATTCAAATATAGCTTCCGGTTCATGAATATTTTATTAATTTGTTATACAATAGGATGGGAAGGTGACCTTGATGCTTCTATCGCAGCTGATACACAGTCAAAAGCTTTCTAAATCCTCAATGATAAAACAGGAAAGGGTGCTATATGAAGGGGTATCACAGGTGAATGTAAAATTATGAATATATATAACTTTCATTAGGAAATCCACAAAGCTAGGTTTAGAATATGAAATATTGATTTCAATCAGCAAATGACAGGATGACAAATGACAAAAGATTTCCAAAGTCCAAGATTTTATGGGAGAAATTTCCCAATATATACGAGAAATAACGATGAGACTGGGATAGTTTTCTCCATATGTGTGACAGTTTGAAGATAAACCAGGCCAGATGCAGAAGTTCAGTTGTCTAAGCATTGTAAGTAATCTTATGATAATAGTACTTGCCTAGAATACATCCCAGGTATTAAAAGATGTACACGCAGTGTGTACATCGGGCATTGCCCCTTTTCCTTAAGGTTTGCATGCTTCAGGAAAAGGAGTACTTGTTCATGTTGTTGTTGGTCTAGGCACTGGCCAATTACATTAAAGAATCGGACCTCTTCCTAACAGGCGCTCGGTGTTTGTTGGAATCTGTTCTGGTGTGTAGTGTCGGGAAAAGTAAACTGGGAGACAGTCGATCTAACTAATAGCTGAAGTGGCTACCCTGAGTAAAACAGGCTATTACTCATAATTTGACAAGGTAACAAGAATCTAGATCACTGGAGAATGGAATGAATAACGATAACAAAGGTAGGCGTAGCTTAACTGATCAAGGTTCCCCAGAGCTACCTACCCTTTCATTCCTTTTACAACATATTTCAATACAAGAGTTGCTAAAACTGCTGTAAACGTATGATTTCTCACATTTACATGTATATATATTTATATATACAGGTGGAAGAGCCGTGGTGTAGTGGTTCAGACTCTCGCCTTGTAAACAGAGGGTCGTGTGTTCGAATCCCACCGCGGTCTAGCGTCCTTTGGCAAGGCGTTAATCCACACTTTGCCACTCTCGACCTAGGTGCTAAATGGGTACCCGGTAGGATGCGAAAGATATTGTATGTTTGATTTTGCCAGCGCCATAATAGGGAGTGGAAATTGTGCACTTTTCGTGCTTGATTGAAATGAATCCAATGACCGGGGTAATAGTATGCTGTAACGCGCTTTGGGCCATTATGAGAAAAGCGCTTTATCAAAATTGGCTATTATTATTATTATATACGATTGATACATGTATTTGATTGACCAATATTCATTAGGCTGTAAACATTCACATAGGCCTACCCAGATAATAATGCTTACCCAACAATGAATAAGGACGAGAGAGATAATGGATCCATACTGAGCAGGCTTTGACCTAAACACTCTGATTTTCATCTGAGCAAACATTTTATCGAAAAACCATCATATCTGATGTATATAGAAACCCATCAACAAGTGGACAAACTGAAACCATAGATGCGCTAGAGATGCGTTTAACCATTGATGTGAGGATTTTCGCTTTGAGAGACCTTTGTATCTCCGTTAAATAGTCAGATAACGTTAAGAAATATAGAATGAATGATAGCAAGAGGCATTATTCTCCGGTATCATTTACCACCAATATTCAGAAGAAAAGTAAGCGGTATCCTTTTGTTTTGAGGGATAACATTAGGGATGCTTGAATGAATTGTGATATTGTGTTAAATTTTGATCTCCATTGTACTTGAGTTCATGTATCAGGTTGTATGTTCTTAATCTTCGACTATTCGGTGATGATGTTACCTATAAAGACACTCTCAGAACCATTCATGTATGTATACTATTTTTTTCCAATTATCTAATAATCTTAGTTCAATCAGTTCATTGGGCAAAATCCACTACAAGTTTATTTCAGTGAGTGTATCTTTTTCACATCATTTAAACTTGTAATCCAGAACCCTATTGCTGAACTAAATAGATAGATAAATATATATATACATTAATGTGAGACATGTATAAGGTTACTACCTTCATCACCAAATTTAACGCAACTCAAAATATCAAACGCAAAAAAACAAAACAGTTACAATTTTCTTACCATTTACAAATTAGCCGGGTAATAATGATAGAAGGGCCTGCTGGGAGAAGTTTTCGGAACTTAAGTGGCTACCCTGGGTAAATATGCCGTTTTTATTATTATTAGTAGTAGTATTAGTATTTTTGTACCAAGAATATCAATAGCTTCTGCCTCGTGTAGACATGAAGCTCCTAGTCATACAAAGGTAAATGGTCTGGTGAAACTTAACGTTATGATATTATAAGCTTGTGATTTCTCTTCATCAATAACCCCTTCCCTGGTAAAAAGCGAAGCGTATGCATTATACTTGCGGTTACAACTTCATTCAGGGTTTTCCTTTTAAATGAAGCCATTAGAGTACAACCTCTTCGTGGACCTGGATTTTTGTCACTGTCAAATTTTCCCTGAGGTATAGTTCTATTTCTACCGAGCTCTTTTTGGATGAGGAAAATCTTGGCTTTGTTTGCTAAAAGGTATTTTTCTTTTGTCTCTTGACGGGTCTTGGCATTGCTTGTCAGTGTAGGTTTCTTCTTTTGAGCTAGGTCATGAAGGAAGAGGAGGGGTTGGAGAAGATTAACACCTTTAACTGTTTGGTGTAGTCGAAAGCCTTTTTTATTCTTTCAGTCTAGCCTTAACGCTTAATATAATAGTGAAGTAATTGTACTTATTGTAATCCTTGTGTTTGCTATTCATTCGCTATTCGTTCTACCATTTCCAGATGGCTTGTACCATTAAAAAAATCGTGAGGCACTGATACATGGATATGCACAGAAGGGAAAACGAGAAATTAAAGGGGGAGGCATTACGACTGTGAGGGAGAGGGTGGTATCAAACTTAAGATGAAAGCAGGGATTGACAGTGAGAATGAACTCGTGAGGAAATGGTTATAATTGGTTAGCTAAATGATAAAGCGATAAAAAATGCGAAATATGAAAATCATTGGAGAATACAATAAAATAGAATATGTGCGCTAACTCTTTTCTTGTTTCCGTGCTGCTTCAGTGGCAGATTTACTACAAGCTGTACTTGCCTTTTAACGTGCAAAACATATAACACGATTGGAGTACCATATACTATGTGGTGCTAATTAGCACTGGTCGATCAGATAAAAAGAAGATAGGAAAGAGAAATCATTGGAGAATCATGTGTTTGAGGGATATTTGACGAGGGTCTGTCTCGAGTATGTTTCAACCTGATGAATATTACATGTTTCTTGCCATCAGAAAGATGATTTACAAGGCGGTTTCCAAATCAGTGTGGTTGAATGTCAGGCAATGTGATGCAATCAGTGGCTGCTCAGGCTCATTAGTGATACATAATTATCTGATGAACGAAACAAAAGGATGAAAGACACCCAAAAGAAATAAACGTGTCTGAATTAGTATATACGTTTCAGTGTGAAAAGTCAGCATCAGGCCTTCAGTACTCCCCTCCTTTTAACTCCCCAGTATTCATCATAGCAAATCACAATCACCTATAATAATAAAAGAAAGCAACAAATAATGTTTATCATCCAAGATAATTTCGTATGAAATGTATGTAAATATACTTATTCAAATCAACTGTTCTATATATGAAAAAAATGAGTTATAATGTTTTCATGGTTAACTTGATTCATACTTATGTAATGCTTCTTTACAATCTGAAATAAAAACATATTATTTTATAAACTCCTTGAAAATAGTAACCATGGGACCATTAAAATATATGTTTTATAGTTATACAAATCAGCGACCATTGTTCTACTGTAGCAAAGCTGAAGTTTATTTCCTCGTTGGTAGTTTCAAAATTGCCAGTTGTCAGATCAAAAGGTACAATACCAAGGGCAAGGCGAACAAGACTTTCAATTTCCCTGGAAATGATTTAGCTGATATTGCTTCCTGCTCTACGAAAGGAGGAACAGAGAATAATAAAAAAAATTCGGTTCAATCTCTCAACGCTAAGTAATTACGACTCATCATCAACCACCCCCAAAATATCGACAACCGTTGTTAAAGGATTGATTTCTATATTGGTCGATTTTCATCCCAAATATATCAAGATAAGAACATCAGATCTGAATTCACGCAACTTGACACAGCAGTCATCATTGTCTGTTCCTCAAGCACTATGGTATCGTGTACTGGCGTACAAATTAGTGGAGGGGACTTGGGGGCACTGGGCCCCCACAAGTTCCACATCCGATTTAAAAAAAACAAGAAACGAAAGGAAATAAAAAGGACGGGGTAAAATATGAAATGATTTTCAGGATACTGTGTATGTAAAAATATGTCAAAAAATATAATTTCAATTCATAATGGTCAGTTTAGGAATTTGCCCCAAATTTCTCTGCACATTGTGCCCCTCAAATCTTTTTTTTTTCAACATACCAGTGCTATCGTGTGACTCTGAAGTGAACTCGTAGAAACAAGTATGATTGTATACAATCTGTTAAAATAAATAGATGACATCCGTGAGACAGAGTGAACTTTGACAGCTATGAATGGAAGAGGATTTTCCATTCCAAATGTCGAGATTTATACCATAAACTTTGGATCAACATTATCTACCCACTTAAAGAACAACCGCCAATGGGAGGGTGACAGCAGTGACACCGGGCAGTATCTTCTCCTTCTGTCAACATTTTCACACTTCAAATATAAGATTTATTATGTTTATAGATAGAAAGATATGTAAGACTGTACTTAGATAGAAAGATATGTAAGACTGTACTTAGACAGAAAGATATGTAAGACTGTACTATCATGGATATAGAAAGATGTCTTTCGAGGCACCTGCACATGCCGCTTTTGGACGGATCAGTTTTTAATGATTATTTCACCAAACGGGTATTTTTAGATATACTGCATATGTCGTTCATAGAAATAGGGATAACTATGAATGAAGTATTAATTAAATTCACAATTATAACTTAATAAAAGAAATTTGCTAATTAGACACAACTCACACCCACCCTCATCTCCATACACACACACACACACCCCCACCCTCACGCACCAATTCACAAAATATAACACACGCGCACACGCAGTAGAGATTAATGCACGTCATCTTTACGTATACAGTTTGAATTTTATGTCAATTTCGAGATTTATCAGAAAATCAAATTATTGGGTAGAAAGAATTTTTACATATTCAATCCAGGACGATGTTCTTTCTACGTTTAATCCAGGACAATGAGACTTTATCTCACAAGGCCACTATTGGCTCTATTTGAAGTTCCCACATTATTACTGTACACATGCATGTACACAGACCTAATTATACACGAATATCATTGTATTTATTCTAAGTTTTTTTGCCTGGTTACATTGATGATGTATATATTCGAAGTGTATTTCTTTATATATATATATATATATATATATATATATATATATATATATATATATATATATATATATATATTATCTGTAATCATTGGGGTTTTTTTAATGAACAAATGAGCTGAGCTGAACTGAATGTTGACGGGTATCGGAGAAATATTCGTCCTTTAAATTTATTTTTTTAATAATTTTCACATTAGTTTATATTCTACCCTTATAATGATCGAATGATTGACCACACGGTACCGTACCTTCACAACTCTCTATGAATTATCCAACCAGCAAAAGTACAGGGCTCACCAGGAATGGGACTGACTCCCCCCCCCCAAAAAAAAAAAAATGGTAAGAAAAAAAAAGAGATTAATAGAAAATCCAGAGTCCCAAACAATATTTTTCATGTTTGTTTTTGATAGGTTTATAGACCTATGTATGTACGGCCCGCTCACCCATCCCCTTCCAGCTAGCCCCCCCCCCTCCCTCTGGATCAGCCACGACACCTAACTATTGATTCATATTTGTCTGTGTTCTCTCTTATACAGGTCCAAAAGGAGATCCTGGTCCGACAGGGCTTACTGGTCAGATCGGTCAGAGGGGACTCCCAGGAACACGTGGTATGTAATTCCCTGATGTACTGTCGGTGATCATTATGATAACCTCAGTGATAACTACTAGATCTTGTATCATACTGTATTTCCCATAGGAATCTATAGTAGCAGAACCAAATTGTGCAATTCTCTTGATAAACAAGGTTCACTTCTCTATTTTTTCTCTCTTAATTCATTATATCAACTCGTAGGTCATATTTACTTGGTAATTTTTAATCTGTGAATTTTTTCCTCCAATTCTGCAACTTCGCCTATAGCAAACCTTTCATCAGATTTTGCATGTCATTTGATATTGATTGCATTAACATTTTTAAATTACTTTTCTTATTGAATAAACTAATGAATTCTTGAATATTATAAACCTAAAATTCATTATTATGTATCTTAAAATTGGGGCGCTTTCTGCTATTTTCTCCATTCAACTGATGTAAATTCATTCTTTGGATAACTGTTTTCAAATCCATGTATAGGAGAGGCTGGTCCGAGAGGGAAGCGAGGAGATCGAGGTAAATGGAAAGACTTAATTTTATTTATATTTATGGTTTTTATCCACTGTTACTTGAAGGAACTGAAACTATCATTCTTTCTTCGTATGCATAACGGATATTGAATATTGTATAGTGTTCTTTATTTGTAGCCACGTCAAACTGATTTTCATATGTATTCATCTGATAAAAGCAAGTATATTATGTTTTCAACCGCATTATGTATTTGTGATAAAGCACGAGAAATATTCGTTTTGTCATTTCTCCTTCCCAAATCATTCTGTATTCGATGGCATTACTTATGCATTGTATTTCTTAAATAAAATTTAATGAAAACATTGCAATGTAAGCAGAGACACTGAGATGTTGCTGTGCGATTGGTGAAAAGTGAATCACGTCATTGTAGATTTTCTATCAAGAAATGTTTTATTTTCGCTCATCTATCAAGTCAATAGTTATGATCCATCCCGGTGATCCATATAGTCACATCAAATGTTATTGATTTTGGGAGTATACGTATAGTGCTCTTTTTTTCTATGATCAGGAAGTTTCTGATGTGGAATGTAAAGCAAACATTTACCTGTTGTTATTTGTTATTGAAACAAAATATTTTTTTTCATTTTTCCCCCATTTTCCTTTGTTTCGTGCAATTCAATATTTCTCTCTTTTTCAATTTTTTTTTTTAATACTTTTTTTCTTTTTCTTCTGCTCCCTCTCTTGATTTTTTTTCGGTATTTTTTTCATATTTTTGACCATTTTTTCCTTGTATAATGCTTTTTTTTTTCATTTTCCCTCTGTCGCTTTCTCTTGTTTTCTTTCTTTCTCCCTTCCTTTATTTCTTTACTAATTGATTTATCTAATTTATCGCTGTCTTCCTTTTCTGTCATTTTTTGTGACTACTTTCCCCTACTCCGCTTGACTATCTTAACTCTTTCTCCATTATCCGTCTTTCCTCTCTCTCTCCCCTACCCCTTTCTCTCATTACAAGGACCCAAAGGCCACGCAGGTAGTAATGGAGAGCCAGGAGCACGAGGAGAAAAGGGTGAGGGTTATTTTTACTCTTTCGTCAAAGAGCGGGAAAAAGAACCAATGTTACACTTGCTTCTGTTATCATAGGGCCTACAGGGTTTGTTTAAAGATTTATTCATGTTTCAATTCTTGTTCAAAAGAAACCGATGTAATGGAAGCGTGCATATCTTCATGGAGGGTCATAAAGTGTATGAGTTAGTAACATTGTAAGCTACTTAAGTTCTAATTCAGAATATGTGGTCGAGATTTTAAGAATGTTGAAATAAAGCTACAGCAAATCACATTTTAGGAACATTTTTGCCCTATTTTGTCGATTTACTTCGGCTTAAATATTTTGAGCGCCTAATCCAAAAATCATAGAATTGTTGATGTGCTGTATTAAAAGCTTTGCTAGGGATCATGATGTTTTACGAAATAATGTGTGTAAGGGAACATAAAGTTCAGAAGTCCTTGCAATGATGTTCAATTGAATATCTACTATGAATTTAGGTATGAATTGTGAAGTGGGGTTTTGATAGTTCGTCGGATACTGTTTTCGGATCCATTTAGGCAATGCAAACGTGGCAGTCCATATCCTTTCTCCAGCATCGCTCGCTTCTATTGTGACCAATTCTTACAATAATATTGATAGAAATCATAACTAGAAAGCAAGGTGACTTGGAATATAAAGAAATATTGTATGAGAAAATTTAGTGCCCCGTGCGCAACCACGAAAAACCCGATTTGCGTGAAGGATTTGCAGAAATAATTCCCGGTCAATTCCCATGACGTTATTTGCACTTTTCCTTTACTTTTCCTTCACTCAAAAGACCTTCACAGTGATTTGTTAAACTAATGAAGAAAAGTATTTTTACAATTGATTTTAAGTAGACGCCGAGAAAAGTATAAAGTGAGATGGAATAGCGTTCGCTTGATGTGTAAGCCTTAGGATTTTAAAGCTGAGCTATTTGGAGAGGTAAATGACCGAGAAATGTTTAGTAATACTCAAATGTGACGCGGGGATTATTAACAATAAATTCATCAAAATATTTGCAATCATCTATCGGATTATAGCCTTATTCCTGGAAACTTTCAGAAAGTTAATTGAAATAAAAATGGGTTAAATGTACTTTCCAACTGAAGATTGGTGATGTCTATATATAAAAAAAAATTACAAGGTTTCATTTATACGCATTTTGAAAGTATCGTATGACATGTATGAAGAAATAGCAAGATGAAAATATAAAGGGATTATTTCACCTCGGGAGCGTTCCATGAGAGGACTTCTTAGTCGGATGTTTTATCTGACGAAGTCTGTTTTATCAGACTGTTATCATAGTAACAACGCATTTCAGGCAATCAAATTCAACGAAAGCTGTCCGATCGGTTAACTTTTTGGACCAGCAATTTTATACAGACGTACATATGACCAGCTGTCTTATTCAGCTTTATCGACGTGATTTGTTGATGTCAGGATATTAATCTTTGATACATATATATATATATACATATATATATATATATATAAAAGTGGATTATCATTAACAAGAATTCTTTTTCTTCTTCAGAAATTTATTTACATAAAAAAGGGAACTAAATGTTAAAACAATTGCCATACGTACATCATCATACAATCGTCCAGTTATGACTCCCATGAATTAGGTAGGCCCTTATTACATGAATAAGTTTTAATTTGATTACATGGCTCCATATTGTTTTGTATTTGTCTTTTTTTTATTTGGTACCTTATAAGTTTTGTTAATTTGCCAATATGCAACGGGTCAGTTAATATAACTCTCACAAAGAAGTTGTTTCTTTTGAATCGTTTTTAAACAGAGGTGACTATAAAATGTCACACAAAATTCGTCCTCCTCGAGCCGTCCTCCTAATCATAATCATGATAACATCATCATAAAGCTACGGCAATATCATCATTATCATCATCATCATCACCATCATCATCATCATCGTCAATTCGTCATGATTAATATCATCACCATTCATCACCATCATCACCACCACCATCACCATTATAATCTTCATGTGTAAGCTTTACTTGACCAGTTGGCCGTCTTGTGTCCCCTTTTGTCAGGTTTTTATAAAATGGGTCGAAGTGGTCAAACGGATAACATGAAGCCGGCCAATATCTTTGGATTCCCTCTTACATGTGCAAGTAAGACAAAGCCGAGTCGTTCCACACACTTGCATGCATTAAGTGCATTTTCCATAGAAATATTTTGCTAACACCCAGCTAAGCTGAGAGGTTTTTCACCTCCCAAATGTTTACCTTTGTAGAAGGGTCACCTGTTGCGATAAGTGATGATTCTATACGGGCCTGCGAAAAAGGTTAGCCTGAAGGAAGGACCAGTAGTTGACAGAATTGAAAACAGGGCCACGTCTTAAAGAGAGTTGCGATTGATCCGTTCAGCCACAACTATGGATGGCCAGCAACATCAACATCTAAAATACATTTTTTCTTCAAAATAATATCTAGATATGAAGTATATTCATACATTGGTTGTTTTCTTAAAAATCCAGTGTGCTTCTCTCTTTCTAAAAAGGAGCTTGAGCAAATATCACGAAGGAAAAATATGACATTGGTGGTTTTCCATACACTTAAGGTTGATCGTTGGTAGATCTTTGTAAGACAGTGCCCATGTCTTTGCTCTATCTTTGGCTGGAAGTTGACCCAAATTTCATGATTTGAAGATGACGCAGATGACTTCCTAGTTAGCATGACATTAGACAACTTTAACAGCATCTACAGAACTAATTATGTTTTATCATTATCAGAAGTTAAAAGAAAACGTGCAGATATCTATTCAACGTTTACCATCCATAACGACGAAGTATTGGAGGAGGGGTGATCCGAAATTAATACTCGTCGTCATCTTCATTTTAAATGGGATCAATTCACTCCACTTTGGGAATTGAATAATGATACCTCATTTATGTTGGGGCTTCATTACGAAAGAGCAGTTATGCCTAGAGTTAGAGAACCGAAAGTGTAGTGTGCATGATTCGAAAAATAAATTCTACCTGAAGAAACAAAGCATTTCAACTTTGCCATGATAATCAAAACCTTGATTGTGGGCATCAACGGAAAGACAAGATTTCAGTGACAGAAACCTACAAATAATCCGTCACAGTTTTTCCTTCTACCATTAATCATAGTCCAAGCCCAGACGGTTTAGGCCTTATGGGAGGAGAAAGGCTCCGTAAGTTCATTTCTAATGTTCTTCGTCTGACCCCATTATCAAGGCAGCGATGCAAACAGGATAAAATGTTTTGTCATAAAATAATAACTATGAAAAAGTCGAGAAGGAGAGAATGACTTCAGTGTTTCATCTGATGATGATGTATGTAGGGATATCTGGAGAATGATATGCTGACAAGAAGTCCCCCTCGCTTTGCGGAATTAGTTCCAGTACGTGGAGTTACCATGGTCACCGATTCATTTCAACTTTCGTGTCTCTAAAGGCTAGGTTTTAAGAATAAAGGTTTCAAGCCCTGTTGAGGCTTATCACTCTCAAAGTCAAGATGAGGGTTCATAATTTTAATTCATTATTTTAGAGATAAGAAAGATAACCATATCCAAGTAAGAAGATGAGCTCTCTTTGCGTAGGAGGAGGTTAATCACATTTGAGAATCACCAATTCGATTATCTCGAGAGCTGTTGATCTAATAGTTCATTTGAAATCTTTAACAGCTCTTTTCTTTTTATTTTGGTTAATTCTGTGATATTTACCGCAAATTACCCCTACCCTTCCTACCCACCAACTGCTTTCCAGTTCTAAGAAGCACGTTCGTTCATTAATTTTCAAACCTTATAAATCATGCACATAATGGTCACCCCGACTCTCTCTGTCACACATACATCCGCGCACACACATCTCGTGCATACCCTCACATTACACTACCATATCCTAATGTCCTCACATCCACCCATGACCACGCTATCACAGATTCGTAAATATTTGTAACTTTTATACCCCTTTCTTCTTCTTTAAAGGAGACATTGGTTTACCTGGACCACAAGGTCCACCTGGTCTCCAAGGAACCCGGATCGATAACTGTTCGTGCCAAGGTAAATGATCTCTTCGATTGGCATTTTGGTAAACTAAACTATACTTCTTCTTTTTTCTTACAATTGAACATCACAAATTCAAGTAGATGTTGCTTTTGTGTGCAAGACACGCGTCATATGTAATGAAAATCACGATTGCTGGATGTTTGGTATAGCATTGATTAATGGGTACCTGAATTTGGATGAAAAGAAAGACATAAATGGAGATCGATTATAAAACTCGTATAAACAGTACTTTGAAGAATTGCATTTGCAATGAACACGGGTGAGCGATCTGACTAACGAAGGTCACTCCATGTATAACATGGGCAACTTTGAAATTGCATTTTGTAATCAAAGTTGATAAATGATACTGATACCGGAATCATGGCAAGCCATTCAATTAACCCTACAATAATAATCATCAATCAAACCATTGTTGGCTTCTAATCTATCAAAGTACCTTTTTTTATTAAAACAAAATGTATTAGATTGAATTCATCTTCTCTTGAAATTAGGTAATCGTAGATCGGCAGATGAAAACCATGGTGTAGCCAGTATTCCATTGGAAGAGCTGGAAACTAAGATGCGGAGAATCCTCCTTCAGTCATCAATCTCCGGGTTTATCATCGCCAATGACAGTTCAGATAAAGCAGAAGTCATCATTAGCAGTTTTAAATCCGTTAAGCGTGGCCCTCCTGCTCCTCTGATGGCGTCAGGTGATGGGTCGACAGGTGTGCAGAATGACGTCATCGGTGAAGCATCTTCTGATCAAGATTCTGACGTTGATATTGGAAATGATAACCCTGGTGATGGTCTTTCTCATATTTCGAATATACATCCAAATCATGCATTCGCTCCACCTGGTAGTGGTAACACTACAGCTCGCAAACCACAGCATCTTGATCAGGGCAGGACGATGAAAGAATCTGGTAATTCTCGACTACGGGCCGGAAGTGATGGCGATGCCGGAAACCTTTTTGTAGACCATGTAGCGACGACAGACATGCCGACATCGTTACCAGCCCAAGCTTTGAGCACGGACAGCAGGACTATGATCGTTGACCCGCAAGAGACTTCAGAAAATGAGGCAGAGGGATCACTGTTCATCAATGACCGCCGTGGCCACGGTGGAAGCAATAGCGTCAACTTTGGTGAAGATCAGTTAATGATGGTCACTCAATCATCAAAAATGACTTCCGATCCCGACATGCCTGATCAGCAGATCACAACACCTGGGGGCACCGCTGATGGAATGACAAGGATGAGCATAGATGACCAGAAATGTGTGTATGGTTGAGTATTTCAATTCAATCTTGAAATCATTTTCGAATGAATAATGAATTTGATCACGAAGCAATTGAATTTGAGAATGCATTCCAAGGGGAGCAAACATTACGAAAGTAAGGGGAAATAAAAATCATAGAAAAATAGAAGGGGAAAATTAAATGTAATGAATAACTATTTAAAGAAGCACTTGGAAAAAAGGAGCATAAAACTTTGTGTTCTGCTCCGAGCGCAGAATTTTCCTTTTATTTGCTACTAGTTAAGTGAACTTTATAGAACTGTTACAAAACTTTAACTTTAGTTGTATTCAAATTGCTTAACTTTGTTTTGTTAAATTCCAGTGATGAATATATCGGCTCTCTTGCAACGTCTGAACGAGCTGACAGCCAATAGAACGTCTCTCTTGGATTTTGTTCAAATGGCAACAAAGAGTACATGTGGGTGTCCGGGACCCCCAGGTCCAATCGGTCCACGTGGATATGTTGGGCCAAAGGGAGATCAGGGTGTGAAGGGCCTTCCAGGAGCCATAGGAGAGAAAGGGGATAAGGGCGATCGTGGGTCACTCATCGACGGCGAAGGACATATCCTCCAGGGTCCACCTGGACCAAAAGGAGACAGAGGCGTCGCTGGCTCAAGAGGACGTAAGGGGGAACCAGGTATTGACGGAATGGATGGGATGACGGGTCTACCGGGCGTTCAAGGAGAACCTGGTCCTCGTGGTCTTCCGGGTGAAGAGGGGGATCCTGGACCGATGGGAATAAAGGGTTCCAAAGGGGATATGGGTCCGATGGGAACCAGGGGACAAATCGGTTATGATGGCCAGAAAGGTAGCAAGGGTGAACCTGGTGTAAGAGGACACAGAGGTGTTCCTGGATCAACAGGACCGTTTGGACCAAAAGGAATCAAGGGAGAGCAGGGTAAATGAATCATATTTTGCTTCTTTCACTGTTCCTCTAAAACAGGACTCTGTATCACCCCAAAAGTAGGAATGTTGAAAGATTTTTACTATCGATTGGCAAACTTCTTCTAGGCCTGATACATTGGACATCATCTACATTTGTATTGTTCCTATTATAGCAATCGGATCAGAGAATCAAAAAAAAAAATTTTAAAAAGAACATTTGGGGGTTATTCGTGAGCTGATTCAAATTCTGGTTTCAAACACTGAGCAAATCTTTTTTTAAGATGTTAACAATTACCAGTAGATCAGAACTAATGTATATTACAGCAGCTAAGAGGTAACCTCTATACCATTCTATTGTATAAGAGCAGTGAATATGTATCATTTTCTATGCTTATGCTTACAAAATATAAATCATTTATCAGCTGATACCTCTTTCAATCGCTAAACCAGGTAAGAGAGGTGAAAGAGGCTACCCTGGTCTTACAGGTTCATCAGGTCCACCAGGGGAACCTGGAACCCCAGGTCGAAATGGAATGAAAGGACAAAAAGGAGAACGCCATGTCTATGTGCTGCCAGGTTAGACATTGATCATTCATGTTGATTGGGACATACATGTAACTGTAATCATGACAAGGTGGAAATGAAGTTATTTTCTTGAAGATTTGATTGATGTACATTAAGAATAGGGTTCATTTGTAAAAATGTATTGTTTTATAAGTATCCATTATATTCCTATGTTACACGGATGACGATTGCTATATTGATATGAATGTTTCTATGACAGTCAAATAAAGATTAATTAAATAAGCGTACTTGTTTTGGGGCTTTCAACTACTAACTCTGACTGAGACAAGATAACTAAAGAAGGAAATCTGAATTACAGTTAGTCTTTACAGCATGTTTGATATCACTCAGTGCATGTTGAAATTGTTGACATAACATCAAAAGAATAAAAAAATCTACACGAGTTCACTTATTCTCTGTCTGTTAACAGGCGGTGAACATGTGCAACCTACTGAGTATTTCTCTCCAACCCCTCCTAGCCCAAACCCAACAACCAAACCTGCAAACATTGAGCCTGAGGAAAAGATGTTCAAGATATATGAACCAATTGTGAAATCAAGTAAGTCTCAACTGTTAAACACCAAGGCCCGTACTCTGAAGTCCGGGTTAACTTAGGCTACGGTCTAAATTTTGCTAAAATTGTGGGATGAAAAAATCTGTGATTTCTTGACTCTTTCTTAATTATGTTTCAATGATAAAGAGAACTATTTCAGTAATTATTCCCAGTCAGTTATGAATGATTTGAGTGCCAAATGACCTGATAAATTGAACCTGTGCTGTTACAGATTTTTGTCACAATTCGCTGTCCATAGTAAAAAAAAAACACTACTGTAAATTAGAGTTCAGATGATTGTGTTCTTACCAAATATCATTCATTGAAACCATTGTTACTTGTTGCTTTTCTGCCCTCGGTGTCTTCCTTGATCACACTGCCCGTTATATATGTCTTCTATGTGTTTGATATTAACCAAATATATTAAACTTGTCTGCCGCATTAGGATTTTTCTTTTTTAATAAGATTGAGTTCACACAGTAATAAGATCAAATCAAGAACAAATCATATGTTCCTGAACAGGGATACATATTTGTAATTACATTTCTATAACTGTTTTTCAGAAAAGTGTAGTATAGTAATATGCAAAAGACAGGGAAACTGTAAAATTTGAAACAAAGTAAAGTTGCCCACTGCTGGGCTCCTTAACTGCATAAATACCAATGACCAATCAAGACAATTGTTGCATGCACACTAATCAGTGCGGTGCTGTCATATTTGCAATTCATCACAAACGTTTGTGTTACGAAGTCAAATAGTTTTGAGAATATTTACTTTTATCTTTTTTGAGAGATCATATACAGGACATAATAAGTTTCTTCTGTGAGTGCCACTTGAATGCCACATAAGTATATTCATTTAATAATTTACAGTTATTAATTATCTAGAAACAAATCACGCATGTTACTCAACAATACACCTCAAACAGTGGACCGCGAAGCTCTCCCAGGTGGGCCGCGACAAGCTGCAGAGGAATATAAAAATATGGAGGGGGGGGGGCTATATTATTTTTACCGGACCTTTACGAATGCAGTTTGTTCCTGAACTGTTCTTTTCGAACGTGCTTCAGGGCTTTAGGTTAAAAATCATTATATTTTCATCAAAATGGACCTTTTTAAAACGATTTAAAAATTGCGAGGGAGGATACAAATTGACAAATCTCTGAATGTAATTGTAAGAAAATCTGACCCTGAATACATTAAATTTGGATTCATCATGCCTGGCAATGACGCAAAGCCATATTAAAGCAATGTGTGTCGAATGTTGAAGGTATTCAGCATTCTTGTTATTAAGTTATGTTGTAATGGTTGTATATATTTAGAGGAGGGGCTCAAAGGCCGGGCTACTGAAATTCATACGCACTTATATGCTCATTATAATCATTATCTATCTTTGAGTTGAGACAAGTAGTCATATCGCTTTCTTAAAATTTTGGTAGGTGGGCCTCGAAAAAAATCTGAGAGTAAAAGTGGTCCTCGAGTAAAAAAAGGTTGACAAGTGCTGAATTATACCATTATACCCAATCAAATCAGGACCTGGTCTAAAGAATGTACACATCTGAAAAACAATTATGATTGTGTTTCTTTTTAAAAAGCAAGTCTGATTTTGGTGGATCACACGTAGTAACGATCTTCTTTTATATCATTAAGAGTGCCGGTTGACGAACATTTCTGCCCCACATGAGATCCATACTGTGAAAAGATCCTACGGAACTTGGATGACAGACACATCTGAAGATAGCAGACAGACTGATGTTATATGGCTCACCATGCATCATCATGGGGCTATACTCATAGGTAGGAATCTCTCTTTCTACTTACCATTGGTCTGTGAAACTATGTTCTGAACAAAATGTTGATGTAAAAATTAGAACCTGTAAAATTTCACTGTGTGAATTTCTTGTTTTTTGTTAATAAGAATAGTTGGATATCATGAATACTGCAGACTTCGTTATCATCATGAAATTAATTAAGTTCTAGTCACCATGATGCCATGCGGCAAATTATGATTGACACCAAATTGAGTTTAACTCTGCACAAAAGCATCTGATTAACAGGAGTTTTGCAGTCTTTGCATTATTTCTTTCTTGTCTAGTAATCCAGATCCTCATCTGAAATATCACTTTTATTTTTACTTAAACAAAAAACAAAGCATTGTCTGATTTGTTTCTTTTCTGTCTTTATACAGAATACAAGAACCTTGATGAAATGAAAGACCGACGCCTTTCATCCACCTACGCATTACCCTTCCAGTGGGATGGTAATGGCCATGTGGTATACAATGGATCTTTCTACTATCATCATAGAAACACAGGTTGTATCATTCGATATAACTTGAGTAGTGGATCCATTATCAAACGTGTAAGTCTCACATTTACTTTCAAGATGTCCAAGACATTATACAGCTGCAGGTTATCATAATACTATTGACTCGGGAAACATCAAATATATTGCCCTTAAAAGAACCATATTGCTTTCTTTGGGACAGCATCCATCACTAGTCGGATTCACATTGAAATAAATTATCTTGAAATAAACACCAAAATGTACAATGGTGTTGATCAGCAGAAGAAATTAGCAACATTTGAGAAAAGTATTTTTTTCAAATATTTTTATAACTTACTGGTTTTTAAGCTGATTTTGTTGATCTTCTACAGGTACCAATAACATCTCTAGGTTACCAAGACGATGACTTGTTCCAACTGTCTTCAGGATACACCAATGTTGACTTTGCAGTAGATGAAAATGGTCTGTGGATCATATACCCACTCACTCGCCCTGGATCCATCGGTAAACTCGCCGTCTCCAAACTTGACCCTGACTCGCTGGAAATCATCACAACTATCACAACAGATCATAACTTCCAGTCAACGGCCAATGCCTTTATTATCTGCGGTGTGTTGTACACGACAAAAGGACCGCATAGCAGACCATCAAGGGTTGATTTTGCTTTTGACTTGCTAAGAGAGGTCGTTTTGGAGGATATCAGTATGAACATTGAGAACAGACATCGTAGAACTGTTATGCTCTCGTATAATCCTCGAGATAGACTGTTGTATGGATGGGATAAAGGCAGACTTCTTACATATCATGTGACAATTAAGGAATATACAGATGATTAAAAAAAGACAAACATGCTGTATGCAGCATTGTAAATATGTGTATTATGATATTGTAAATGCACTGGTATAGTTGATACAGAGATTGAACTGAGAGGAGTTCTTTTATAGATAAATTATGTATCGAATAATTACCTTGATAATATTAATTACAACGTTGAAATAAGCCATCCAAATTGAACACTAATAACCACATTGTAAAGTCCAATGATCATGCTATCAATATTATCTCATAATGAAATAATTTTTTTTGATTAATTTGTCCAAAGTTTAAGTCAGAGTAACAACAGTTCTTTGAGAATAAAGAAACAAGCGAGACAGACTGCATACATTTAATTCCTCTACATCAAGAATACCACTACGCTTTTTTTCAGGGAGCAGTCAACGATCATTTG
Source organism: Lytechinus variegatus (assembly GCF_018143015.1). Classification (NCBI taxonomy): domain Eukaryota; kingdom Metazoa; phylum Echinodermata; class Echinoidea; order Temnopleuroida; family Toxopneustidae; genus Lytechinus; species Lytechinus variegatus. The sequence goes on along the minus strand of NC_054744.1, from coordinate 40,673,573 downwards.
GGTAAAAAAACATTACTCATGTAAGGTAGAGAAACCATCCTTTTTGATAATTTAATAACATTTCTTGCATAAAGAGGATGTCATGTACATGTTTATTTCTTTTAAGGTGCTATAACTTATGTATAAAATGTAAATATGTATATATTTTACATCAATTCGTGATATCAGTCTTATTCTAAATAATTTTATGGTAAAATGGCAAATGCACAGCTGTAGATATCCTTTCAATAATAGCAAAAATTAACAAATTTTTCTTTCTTAATTCTTTTAAACTGAAATCTGTCCCTAATGTCTGTCCTAAATAGCTTCATGCTATGGAGTATCAGATCAAGATATTCCAGCTTTGGTTTCCTTCTTAGATAACATCCTGTATTTTATATACACATGCTGCAAAAAATATGTCTATTCATTAAAAAAAAAAACAATCACAAATTTTAGATTTTTCTGAGTAACAAAATAATTTTATTCATATTTTCTTTTTATGCATGTTAACATGACAAGATGGGCAAAAAAATTAACACTTTAAGTATATGTACACAACCATGTCAAAGGATATATGAAAAGAGAATGTGTACTTTTCTATTTACAAGTACTGTGTATAACCTTATAAAAAAAGGTGTATGGACAAGTTTTACATGGACAGGTAATGTGTATTTTAGGTATAAAAATGTAAAAGAAATTCGATGACAATTTAACCACAGTACCATCAAGGAAGCACATCATGATACAAATAGTCAGTTATAAGCTACAGTGGATTCTTGCATCTGATTGGCAAAGAGCAAATTAATCAGTGAAAATCACTAACAAAATCCGGATATGCATGGTGAAAAATGCTGCTTGTAACATATCAATACATCATTTTCACAAAATAAGAAAGAACTCAATTCTGGGATATTGATCATTTTGTTTCTACTTTTCGTCAGCACTTTCTTCTCATCTACATGTATATCAACATTGTTTGCCTTTCTATGTAATATGTTCTTCATGGCACGAGGTACAAATAAACCTAAAACTTGATATCAAATAGAAATGTTATTAGGACGTAATGAAAAGATGACATGGAACAATTTGGAATCCATAACATAAAAGTTTGCAGACAATGTCATATTTCAATGCCAGCTATTTTGATATCATGTTATACAGTTATGGAATGCTATATACTTGTACTACTTTTCAGCCATTCTGAGCGAGTCCTTTTTGGTAAAACATGTAAATGAATAGTCTCTGACCAGGAGTAACTTTCTTGAAACCAACTATAGCTTCTTTAGACAGTGTATAATTTTAGTACATTAATTAAAAGCTAGTCAGACTTGGTAATAAACCTCACAAAATAAAACGATTGCTATTTTGAGTATTTTCTTCCTTCAAAAGAACCACCAATACTCATTTATATATCTTTGGCATTATAGATCATACACACATGCACTAATTGGAATGTGCAAAGGGGAATAATTTAATATCTACAAAAGCTATCTTTGGTCCTTATTTGGTGCCTCTGTTCTAGTAAATTTTCTTTCATCCGGCTTATGCAATCTAGCTTCATAATAATTGAACATGGTCATCTTAAATTATGATTTGTTCTGTTATACATAATGAGGGCGCCATTGCACATACCTCTGTACATGAATGTCAAGAATTTTAATAAAATGTCCTCTTTGAAGGGAGCTACACACTCTGACAATCCAAATCCACCCAAATAACGATGATGCTCCCCCCCCAAAAAAAAAGGATCATCGCTAAACACTTAGAATCTTTGATTTCTAGGAATCTTCAATTCAATTCAAGTTTATTCAACCATAAAAATGTGTATATACAAATCATACATAATTATACAAACAAAATATGGCTAGGACCATAAAAAAGCAAACTGCTTGTAGATAATGGCCCCCAAAACAATATCATTGACATAATTTAAAATCAAAAACAAAAAACTGAGAAAACACAAATTTTATCAGAAAATATATAAATGTATAAACATACACACATACACACAGCAACACACACATGCACACACACACAAACCCTGGTGATTTTATAGATTTTCCATTAAATAGGCCCTACACATTTTTTTGAAACAGGATACAGTTGAACAATCTTTTAGTGAAGTTGGGAGTTGATTCCATTTTTTTATACCGACTAAAGCTAGTGAATTTAAAGAAGAAGAAAGTCTCACTTTCGGAACATGGAAATTATCTTTTTGTCTAGTAGCATAAGAATGAACATTTAAATTGAGTGAAAACATATTGCAATACTTCAATGGAAAAATATGATTTTTAACTGAGTACATAAAGATTAGAGTATTTAAAGTAATTAGTTCATGGAGAGGTAAAATATTCATCTTTTTGAAAAGGGGTTTACTAGCACTTTGCATATGGGACTTAGTAATTAACCGGATTGATTTTTTCTGTAGGATATATGGTTTTAGAAGGCGTGATTTGTATGTATTACCCCAAATACAATAATTCAGATGTGGCAAGATAAGGCTATTATAAAGGATATTTAAAATATTAGAAGGTAATATGAATTTCAATTTATATAAGATACCAACATATTTAGATAATGATTTACAAATTTCTGATATGTGTATACTCCAATCCATGAGCTCATTAAAAGTAACTCCAAGAAACTTTATATTTTTTAATTTAGAAATTACAAGATTATCAATTATAATATGTGGTAGGTCATGGGGCACTCTCTTGTTCCTTGATCTAAATATAATATAGTTTGTTTTGGCTATATTCAGAGATAATTTATTTGCTTTGAACCATGTAGAGACTTTTGCTATTTCCCTGTTTACCGACAAGACAAGTGTTTTAATGTTACTGCTACTCATGAGTGCACAAGTATCGTCGGCAAACAGGGAAAACTTAAGAAGATTTGATAATATCATTGACATATATAAGGAACAAGAGAGGGCCCAAGACAGATCCTTGAGGAACACCACAGTTGAGATGCTGTATTGAGGATCTGACACCATTGACCATCACATATTGACTTCTGTTAGATAGATAATCTTCAAACCATTTAAGGGCAAGACCTCTGACACCACAAGAGTCAAGTCTTTTTAGCAGTATGTGATGGTCAATGGTGTCAAATGCTTTTGACAAGTCCATAAAAAGTCCAATGCAAAAATTATCCTTTTCAAGTTCATTTTGAATATAAGTACATAAATTAGAGACAGCTAATGAAGTCGAGAATTTTTTCCTGAAACCAAATTGAGCATCAGTTAAAAAATTATTTAACTGTAAAAATGTATATAAACGTTCATGAATTATTATTTCAAGAATCTTTGCAAAAAGAGGAAGGAAAGCAATTGGCCTATAATTAGTTAAATCGTTTGCATTTCCTTTTTTGAAAACTGGTACTACCTTAGCAAATTTCAGATGATTAGGCACTATTCCTGTAGAAATTGATGTATTGAATATAAAACATAGTGGTTCAATGAAGTAATGTATAGATTTCTTTATAACTTTAGGGTCTATACCATCGGGGCCGCTTGATTTTGAAGAATTTAAAGAACGGACAATCTTTAATATTTCATTTGGAGAAGTAGGTCTGAAAAACAAAGAGTTCGGTGATTTGTTTCCGTTTAAGAATGAATCATATGACACACGCACAGGAGGAATTCTGTCAGCGATATTCTTACCAATATTCAAAAAATAAGAATTAAAATGTTCTACTATATCTTTTGATGAATTTAACTTTGAATCATTGCAATACATAACTGATGGTAACTTCTTAAAGCGTTTATTACCCAGTATATTATTTATGTTATTCCAAATCTTTTGTGTGTTTCCTCTAATTTGATTAAAGAGTTTAGAATAATATTCAGATTTAGCACTGCGTAATAAGTTTATCAATTTATTTTTGTACTTAATGTAAATTTTCTTTTGCTTGTCAGAATATTTGTTTAGTAACTTTTTATACATTTTATTCTTCTTATTTATTGATTTCATGAGGCCATTTGATAGCCAAGGTTTCTTAAAAGTGACTTTCGCTTTTGATTTTGACTTCAATTCTGGAAAACATGTATTATAAATTGAGTAGAATATTGACATAAAAATATCGTAACAATTATTAGCATTATCAGTACTATATACATGACTCCAATCAACTTCACACAGTTTTCTATTGAATTTAATTATATTATCATCATTTATCTGTCTTTTCGGTAATTGCGACTGCCATTGATTAAAAATCCTAATGTGTTTCTTAACACAAAATATAGGTCAATTCCAGCCAAATGTTGCATTTTTCCATTTTTAAAAATTTCTTTTCTGAGCAATTTTGTTAATTCTGTTTGAAAGTATACAGTTTAAGGTTTACAAAAACACAATTATATTTACTATACACTCATTCATTCATAAAATACACAATGTGCACTCTGTTGCACTTTGGTACTAAGATTTCATAGAAATTGTACAACTTTGACCCATCCCTGGCTCCTGGCATGCAAAGGGTGCTGACGAAAAATTCCACTGTCCATGTGATCTCCAAGCAGTAATTTACTATTAGCTGAATTGTTTTACATGCTGCAGTGAAACGGTGAGGCACAAAATACATTTCAATGTATGTATGTTCGATGTCCCATAAGTCACAGTTTTAAGCATTAAGTTTCCCTCATATGCTGCCATAGACTCCTGGAGACAAGTATTGGACTTTTTTATCTACCACAGTACATGCTTGCTTCAACAAATCAAGCTGTATCTGCATTGGACTTGAAATAGCTATACTGGGGGGACATACATTTAAGTCCCATAAGTCACACATACAGTTCGTAAACCATGCCACCTTAAAGCTGTCCATGACATCAAAGAGTGAGATGAGAATGCTTAAAAGCTGGAGAACAGTATGCTGACTGTCAGAAAAAACAGTCAGAATATCACAGGCAGTGCATGGAAAAAAAAAAAAGTTTGGATTGTGTGCCCATCCCCCAAAAAGGAGAAAACTGAATATAATCGCTAAAATGCAAAGCTTGAGTACAGTTTAATTGAGTTTTTTTCACCCCAGCTTTTATTCATTTTTTCAAGGTCCAGATCACTCTCTTGGTTTTCTTGTCTCCTTGGAGTATGCATCCACATACATATGATTACATATGATGTGAACTTGGTATGTAGTTCCATGGAAACTAAACTTATTGCAATGTCCCATCAGTCACAAATTTTGTAGTTGAGCAATCCTGTGGATCCTGTCAAAATAAGAGCACCAGTCCTCAGATGCATATGCATAAGTAAACCATGAGCAGAGATATTTAAAGGGCACATGCAGCGCTCCCTACCAGCCCCTGTAAATGCCAAAAAGTTTTTCAGAAGCTTGCAATCAAGTTTTCTTAGAATCATTCCTGCCGCCTGCCAATAGAAAGTAACATGCGCAATTTGCAGAGTACCGAATGTGACGTCACGATGTCATGACATCGAATCGGCCGGTTCTAAACTGAGTCGCAGCTGCATGATCGTCAATACACATTTGTATTTGCAAAAATGGTGATGTGTGTTGTCCCTGGTTGTTACCATCATTCTGAGAGTCGTAAAAGGGCGCTGGTTTATAAAGCTAGTCGTAGCTTAAGAGTGACTTTAAGAACGACCGGTGATCCTTGTGGTAAATGTCATCATAAATTGGCAATGTTTTAGCATGTAAGAAAGGATCACCAGTCGTTCTTAAAGTTGCTCCTAACTTACAAACGCTTTATGAAATGGCCCCCTGGTTATTTTGTTTAGAACCAGGCCGCCATGACACCATGGCAACTGACATCATCGATTTGGTACTCTATAAATGGTGATGTCCTTTATATAGGCATTCTTAATTTCTATGATCGAGATGACATAACAACCCAAGCAGCTGGCAAAAAAGAATTTGTGATAGGGTGCACCCCATGATATATTTTGAACTAACTTTTTTGTATTGCCTAAAGTGTATAGTTAATGAATCTTGATGTACCCTTTGCCCAATCGTGTCCCATAGGTTTCAAAATTGGCAATTTTTAGCGGCCATCTTGGCGGCTATCTTGGATTTTTCATGAAAATCAATTATTTTAATATTTTTTGCAGAGACAATGGTAAAATCTTCCATGTAAATGAATACACTTATTACTATACAAGTATGTATACAGCTTCTTGTTTCTTGTCTGTAGCTTCCCGGCTCATGTGATCAAGGCGAAATAACCAAAGATAAAGCATTAACAAAGGTATCTTCACATGTAACCAGTCCATCCAAGTACATCTCACAGAGATTCTTGTCTGTAGCCTCTGATCAGGTGTTCAAGGTGAAATATTCCTACAGTTTACATAAAGTAATGAGAATGGCATGTTCACATGTAAGCAGCCCATCCAATATACATCTCGCATAGATTCTTCTTGTTTGTAGCCTCCCTGATGAGATGGTCAACATGGCCTTCAATGGACAGGGGTAGAGTCCGCGATTTGTTCTTGTTCTTCAAGATGCCCTGCAGTCTCTGCTCTATGTCACGCACATGAACCAATGCCTATAGAAGGAGGAAGATGGATCAGAAATACTGTAGATGTTTGCAAAGAAGCTACCTCAGCACAATTATTAAAAAAAAAATAAAATAATATGCTCACTGAAAGTATTTTGATTGAATCAATTAATTTATTAGTACAAGTTGATTGGTTAAAGATTCTGAACAAAACTGATATTGTAATCACATTCATCACCGATATTTGAAACACCACCACCATTGACCCTATTGTCACCACTACCCACAGAATCATCATCATCAACTTAACAAAATATTCATTAGTCAATGTTCAATCCCATGCATTTGATATACATAATTTATACACAACACATTTTGTGGTAAATTATTCTGAATTCTTTACCTAGTTCTCCATATTGGCTTGAACCACATGTCACAGCATTACGATAAAACTTACTTTTTCATTGTTGATTTCTCCTGATTCACTGAGAGCATTACTTCGTCCTCTGGAAGGTTTACTCCATTCAACCAAAGGATCATAGATAAATGTCTTCAGTACACTGTTGGTATCAAACCCAAAGAGAAACTCATTCAAGATCAGTCTTATGTTCTTTAAATTTGTTGATAAAATCAAGTATTAACTATGTACCTGGTCACAAATACGAAAATACACAGAATATCTTCTTAGGATGAGGTCGATATTTGTAGGCATGTGATTAATCCATCCCTATTTCTCCTAACAAGGAGAAGGTTTACAGTTAACTTTTTTGTAAGTCATGAAAATAAATAAGTGGGATTTTGAAGGCAAGAAAGTAATAAATGAGCGAGGAGAGTATTCCTTCATGACATAAGGTGAAGTTCTTAAAAAAAAAAAAATGTAAACCAGACGAGACAATGATGGCTTGGACCAGAGAGAACATGAGATGAGGAGTCTCCACGGCAAAGAGTAGGTCAGAGTAGATGACTTGACGTTCTAAGCAACTCCCCATCTATTTCTTGCAGTTCCTAATGACATCTTTACATATTCCACATGTATCGATATTGGCGAAATGGCAGGCTTACCTCATGAGTGGATCTCTCTGGTCCCTCATGACTTTCATGGTGCCTTCACAAGCGCGTCTGAACACCCCTTCATATCCCATCGGTCCCATAGCACACACCATGTTGTGAGTTAGACGAAATGGAACTCTCTCAGGCCAGTCAAAGGTCTCACCCTATAAAGACAAAATGCATCAATTCACCATTATTTCTCTATGTTCACATTTTTGCTTCCACGTATATATTATCCACCTCTTTTTGGTCTGGAAAATGTGATATAGAACCAATTTTTATTAACTTGCAAGGGTTTGAATTTAGATCTTGCTCCTCTTACATCATCTCTCTTCATTAACATGTTATTCAACGATTCAAGGTAGAGTTGCCTTTGATTTACCTGAATTTGAATGTATATCGGTGTTGGTAGCAAGGATGTGGTAGTGTGGTTGCAATTTTGTTAGTGATTGTGGCAGTGTTTACAGTATAGGTAATGTGAAAGTGGTGATGATGGTTGCGGTATTGGTGTTTGTTATGGTGGTTGGTGTTGGTCTTGGTATTAATGGATGGTGTGGGAGGGGTTATGTTGGTTCTTGTAACTAAGATTGTTAGCTTGGTATACAGTTGAAGGTGACTTTGGGAAAAGTGGTGATTGTGAATTTGGCATTGGTAGTTGAGTAATGAAGTTATGACAATCGCGGTGATGGTGATGATACAGGTAGCGGAGGTGGTAGTGATGATGGTGGTAGTATTGGTGGTGAAAGATGTGGTAATGCATTTTCGAGTAGCGATTTTCACCAGCTGTGAAAACCATATGGCAATATTTCCTCCACAACTAATATATTTCAAATACTGTCAAGAAATATTCACATGGCATACCACTTTCTCAGCTAAGACTAACAGAATGGAGAGGGGGGGGGATAAAATATTGGTTTAAGAAGAAATCATTATAACCAGTGCCTGGGACCATGGTGAGTTTGATTGGAGTAATTGGAATCGTGTCTGTTTTTTATAGCACTGCAAAACAAATTTTTTTGTCTGACCCCAAAAACTCTTGTAAGGGGGAAGTGATATAAAACCTTGATGGTTTTAATTTTGTGTAATCTTGTGTTGGCAATGTTTATACAATGGACCCAATATCATCTATTCACTGATGATTCAATGTCACAATATTGCAGTATTATTCTGATACTGACAATCCTATGAAATTCCCTGAACATTTAAGTGTATCATACCTTGTTGAAAAGACAGTTAAAGTCAACATGAACACAGTCTCCATTGGTAGAATCAAAGAGGATATTCTCTCCATGCCGATCACCTAGACCAAGGATGTAACCAACCATAGACATCACAGCTGAGGTACGGGCATACGCAAGGCGACTCAGGTACCTAGATGAAAAGTTCAATTCAAAAAGTAAATACCAGCCAGGGCATGTGTATTGATGATGGAAAAAACAGATGGCAATTCTTTTTAACAACTCTTTCTACCTCTTTACTTAAATCTGTAAGCAAACCATGATATGTTGAGATGAATTTTCAGATCTTCATTTTACACAATACCAGATGGTTTTAATAGCAGGTAGGTAGGGACAGAGGGTCATGCAGTTCATACTTAACATAGTATCCAAATTAACTGGGGAGTGTTTCGTGAAACAATAATCAATGATTTTTACTTCAAAAATTGCTATGAGCCAATCAGATTCAAGTACTTGTATAGCTCATATCAGTAGAAATCACAGACTAAGTTTCGTGAAATGTTCCCGTTTGAAACGGAATGACAAGGAAACCATGCTCACCATGATGTAGGATCTGTGAATGTTTTCTGGAACCATTCACCAAAGACTGGAGGATAACGAGGCATCAGTTTATTCTCAAAGATATTTAGCTTCTCTCTGCAAACAAAATAATGTGAGCAAATGTGTAGGGCTGCCAGAGGAGGTGGTTGAAACTATGGTTCCCGAAGTGACGCTGGAATGTGACTATTTTCCTGAGCGGTGCAGCCCTGAAGGAAAATGGTCGCATTCGCAACACTTGAAAGGATCATAGTTTCACCAAACCTCTGATCGAAGGCTGTATATATTTGGTTTATATCCGTCATTCAAATTGAATGATAAGAATATAGATCTAATTGAATGAGTAACAATCTTAGAAAGATAATTCTTTAATTAGCTTTGGTGATATGATTTATCCCCTTTACCACAAATGCCAATCGTGCTTTCACATGAGTTTGGTTTTAGCCTAGCCTCGCCCATAGCCGTAAATATTTTTTTAAGTATTTATGTCTGACATCACGGCTCTCGGTACTATTCCCGGGTTGTGACATCATATTTAGGATTCATGGTATTTTTGCCAATTTTGTAACATCAGTTCAAACTACATGTATCTCAGATTAGGATTGTAATGAATGAGGTAATTCACAATAATGTGATTTACAAAGGGAATGGGATAAACTATGCATGTGGTTTGGCTTCACATTTGGCATAAATTGCATCTTTTCAAGGTAACAACTTTTAAAAGAGCATCTGTCATTAAATTGAAGATACAGGGTAAAGACACACACACACACAAGACATCAAATGAATATTGATCAATACAATTTTACAGAGTTAACATTCTATACTTACTCAAGAGGTGCTGAGAGACTTGGAATCATAGCTTTGAGTTCACTGCCTGATGTATACAAGCCTTTCTCCCTGAGAATATTACAGGATTAAAATTCAATTAAATGGAAGTTGAATTACATTGAGCTGAATTGAAATGAACTAGAATGGATTAAATGGAACAGGTGGGTATTTCACAAAGCTGCTCATGAAATTGTTTGGGGCTGGAATATGTTTTAGGTGCTAAGTCAGTGAGATAGAAATACATCATTCAACACAAAAAAGGGTCACCAGTCATGTATAAAATCATTCCGAGCTTACGGAAAGCTTTATGAAACAGCCACTTGAACTGAAGATAACTGAATCGTATTGAAATGAAATACATTGAACAGAGATATATCAAATCAATGAAAGGCAGGATGTATCACACCATGCATCATAACAAGCTAAGCTAGTCCTATTAAAAAACATAATTTCAAATTAAAATTGAAATATCATACACCCTCATTCTAATCTTCCTCCAAGCCTCAAGAAATCCCTGTCATCTTTACATGGTCACTTACATCTCTGATGAGATTATGATGGAAAGGTTCTGGCAACTTATCAATTAGGGTATATATCCTTTTTTTTAACTCATTAATTAAAGACTTCATGAAAAAATTATTGGGGGAAACCGCAGTGATCTCTCTACATTATAAACAATACAAGCATGAATCAGGGAGACTGTAAACATTGTTGCTTTTAAGAAAACATAGTATGTATCATTTAGGTTTCAGGGACTTGGCATATTAAAGAACATACTATATAATGTGATGTTACCTGTATATTTTATGCAGTATTGGTCTGAGTCCAGCTGTGTTTGGAACCCATTCAATCAAACCACATTCCTCATTCAGTGGGATCACGGTCTAAAATTTAAAAAGCAATTAAACAAAATGCACTTTTCACTGCACAAAAATTGTTTTTACTACTTTATTGTTGAATATAATTTACGGGTATAGAATAGAAATAAATAACTATTTTTCTCAAACTTTAGAATCTATGCTGAATCTGAATTCATTTTTCAAAATTGAATTTCAAGTAATGAATTATCTGTATAATAATTCAATCATCTTTTATTCTTCAAGCTACAGTTTATCAGAAAGTGAATAGACAAGTAATATATAGAGAATGATAAAGAATGTCTTCAGAATTTAGAAATATGATATTTGTATTAAAAAACCCCAAAGAATTTACGTTTCTATCACATTGCCAATTTCAGGGATTTAGGTGACTCTTCTCTTTCAAATTATATTTTGAAATTTAATAATTGATTGCATCAAATATTACCAGGCCTAAATGTTGATGAAGTCTTGCATACATGTAGATTAATTTTAATAATAAGAAAAGATCTAAAATAGATTATAACTCCAAGTAATTTCATCAAATTCTTTGTAGTTTTCCATCTCGTATATCATAACACTTGGTATATTTAATTAGCATTGGCTATATTTACTTTGTATTTGAGACCCCCCCCCCCATCCCTTCACTGCAGTCTTATCACACATATTTGATCTCAATTTTCTAACTACCTTTCCACATAATAGTTTTTCTATCTTTAAATGCTAGATTCACCACTTCACACAATATTTTTTTTTTCATGTAGCTAGTGCTTAGAGACAATACATATTAAGTGCTATATAAATATTATTTATCATTATTATGATTGAAATATTAACTTACATAAGTTCTGATATGTAGCTCTCTTCTTCTGGATTCTACATCCTTTCTTAGACATTTGTTGATGATACCATTGAATTCCATGAGACGATTATCTTTCCTCAGATCATCCTGAAAAGACAGAGGTTACCATATTTAAAGCTGGTATTCATTTAGTTATGGTAATGAGTAAAAAATATGGATCATATGGATGATTTCTGAAAATCCATCAAACAGGAAGTGTCAGCCACATAACTTTTCTTTAAAAGACTGTTAGTGAAAATTAAGACTTCATGAAAGACACTCAACTACCTCTCCCCATAATTTTAATATTTTCAGTCCTCCAAGTTCTTTAACTAGAAATTAATATTTTAAATGATGTGAATAATCATGAATTTCCTCCTATTCCCATAAAAAGTCTTTCTATACAAGATAATAAATAATAAGCAAATTGTTATGATCTGTTTGCAATTCATATAGAGAGCATTCATTTATATTAATTTGTACATATCATCTTTCATTTATTGCAAGTATTATAATATACTTCATACCATCTGGCAATGATCTTAATTGTAGATTTCTAAAAGCTTACTATACATTTAACATGAAATTAAAACAAATTAAAAGCAACCAAAAGATTTGATACATTCACTTTTTTTTGGGGGGGGGGAGAATCGAGCATAAAATTTACAAGAAATTCTTAGGCAAGTTTCATTTAAAGGATTAAAAAAAAAAAAAAAAAAAAATTATAAGGTTAATTTACAATTCAAGTACATCTTGATGACATTCCTATCTTGTGATTTCATTATGCCTACATTCATTCTCTATTCAAATAGCATACCTTTGGTTTACACATCATGACATAGAGTCTACCATCACTTCCCTGTATTCCAATCTTCTTAGGTCTTTGTAAAGATGGAAGCACTTCCACCTGCAATGATAAATCCAGTAAACCTAGTTGTAATTAAGGTAGCCTTTTCAATCAATTGTTGCAAAAGTGCACACTACACTACACTTTTTCATTCTAAGGCATGCACATAAATGTAGCTGGGTTACCCTACTTACATAATATTCATGTCATACAATGTATGTATTCACATTTTTTGGCCAACCATGACCTTCCAGGCTGCAAATAATATTTCAAAATACATCTATTTACTTTGAAATTCATCAACATTTTCCAAATTCATCCAATTACTTTGAAAATCATAAACTTTTGAAATCTTATTGTTCTTAGAATCATATTCTCAATCATACCATCGTTTATCAGTTCATACCATGTGATATATGTAGGGGAAGGCGGGGTAAGTTGTGACACTTTTGCATTTTGCATGTTAGAATTGATATGACTTGTACTATTGTAGAAATAAGTACCTTGCCTTTAAATTTGATTCCTGGGAAATGTTTTTCACCTACATATAACTTTTTAACCCCACACTGAAAGTCATCGTGACCTTTGAAAAAAACGATGTCAAATGGCTCAACTTGCCCCATAAATGGGGTAAGTTGTGCCACCGTCTGGGGTAAGTTGAGCCACAAAAACTATGTACAAAATGTATGGGGGGAGAACCAGCATGTCATTTTTTTGTTTAAAGTCTTTTCACTTGCTACTTCTCTATAAATACTAATGTCCTATAAAAGGAAAAGAGCAGCCATGTTAATTTGCTCCTTTCAGCCTGCATTTCAATCGATTTTTATGGTTTGTTTGTTTTTTAAGATACATTACCATAAGAATTACCATGGCTCAACTTGCCCCATGCTGTTTGGCTCAACTTACCCCAGTCCGAACTTAGTGCGATAATTTTGTATCCACACATTTATTATGCATCCATCATATAAAAGACTATAATAAGAATGAAGATCCATACCTGGACTAACAATGTTGTTATCATGTCTTTACTATATTCAAAGACGTGTGTGTGTATAAAGCACTTATCTATTTCACACTCTTTTTTACTTTTTTGGCTGAAATTCATACTTTTCCCTCTAAAAAACTACTTTTTGTTTCAAAATGGAAAACAATGTGGTGGGGTTAGGGGTCATGCTATGGGTCATCAATACATAACACCACCACAATGTCTGACTCATTCATTATTGGCCTGGGGCTGGTGGCTCAACTTGCCCCTATGCTCAACTTACCCCGCCTTCCCCTATTTGTAGTTGTAGTATATTTTTCTCTGCTGGCAATTGCCATTTTGAGCATATATATATATATATATATACATGTACAAACCCTGACGACCAAGGAATAGGAACAAATTACAAAAGAAATCAAATACTACACATGAAAACACTTACAGTATCATCAAATCCAATGATATAAACCTCAGTCATTGGAAAGGGATCATGAGTATGATGTACTGACTGACTGGTGGGTAGAGTGACTGTCATGGCTGACTGAAGAGGAACGATGATCTTACTGAAGTTGCTGTAATACCATAATAGTAATATTAGGTCTTATACTTGACTATTTCTTAATTTCAGTGTAGGTTTAATAGTTATAAAAGGTCATTATTTGCATGAGATTTAATTGTAATAAACAGGAAGGGATATTTACAATCTATCCTCTGATCTGTGCAATATTTTATGCTTGCACATCAGACCAAATTTGTTTAAAACTTTTATTTATCGAAAAATATCAGCAATACAAACTGATTTTTCAACCAAATTCATATAGAAATGAATAGTATGTAATAACTTCATAAAAAATGAAAATGATAATAATAATAAATAGACTCATATCGTGCCAAATCCACTCTGTAGAGTGCTCAAGGCGCTTATCAGGAAATGATAAAGGAAATTAAGAAGAATTGAAGAGAAACGTTTAAAGGTATTGTTTGAAAGTTTCAGAGGTCAAGCACTGTTTAATGTTTTCAGGTAGGCTATTCCATAACTTGGAGGATAAGTGAACAAATGATCTCCCCCCCCCAGGTTTTGGAAACTTTGGGGGTAACAAGAGAACTGGAAGAGGAGGAAAGTAAGGATCTTGAAGGGGTATAACTTTTGATCAGTGAAGTGAGGTACTGGGGAGAAGAGCCATGGACACAGTGGAAAGTTAACAAAACTATGTCTCTCTTCTTTATACAAAAACCTCCCTGATATAATTTTTAACACAAATACCATAAATGAAAAGCTGAAAACATATAAACATGCAAGGCTCAGAGGGAAAACCTAATATCACACATAAACTACAGTCTAATCACTGCACAAATTTGAATTAAAAACTAAAGTCTTACTGTCCCATCAACCGTAAACAAATTAGATTAGTACCTACCTATCGGCTAGAAGTCTCTTGAGTGATCTGAAATCATTGTTGATGCTGAGTCTTTGACACCCTGTTTCTACCTGTCTATTGCACAGATCTAGTAATCTATCAGTCAGTTTAGTAGCATCCTATTCAGATAATATTCAATGAGAGAAAATGAAGTAATTTATTCATGGCAACCATGACTATTGGATTATTCATAATATAAAAATGGTGTACAGAAACATAACACAGAAGGAATATTGTTTGAACTTTATGTGGAAAGCAGAGTCTTGCTACAGAACTATACTGGTCACTTTGTCACTGAAATCTTGTTTTTGATTAGCTGTAACCAAGGTAGTTACCAATGGAAGGCAAAAATTACCAAGCTGAACTGTAAATATTGAGCACTTGCAAGATGGTATGCATACACAGGGTCTTACTGAAAAACATAAATTATTGAGAAATGCAGGGTGAATCTAAAAATATTACTATCTTCTCATATGATAAGTTGAAAACCGCAATGCAAAATAGAAGACAAAATAAAAACAAAATATAAAATAACTTTGAAATCGACATAAAGAGAAATAATTCAGCATTCAGCCTATCTTCCTGTATTCTACAGCAGAGAAGAATCAGAATTGAATAATGTATTATCATAAGATTGGTGACACTTACATGGATGAATTTCTGCAGCTTCTTATCCAATGTCTTGGCTCGACTGAAGATTTCAGCACATCGCCTCTGCCTCATTTGATACGAACTCTGGAAAGTAAAAAATAATAATCAAAATCAAAGAGTAAACATATTTGTTCATTGATTTGATTATAAAGAGGACCTCCAATAAATAATGATTCATAATTTTAATGATTTTATATATTTCACAATGAATCAAACTCATCAAACGCATTTTCAAAATTTATAACATAAATCTCTATTTGCAGAGCAAGACTTGTTCAATTTTGCTCTATTCATTCAACTTTATGTTGAGATGGACTCGATTGTTAAACTACACTATGGATCTTGAATATGAGAAGTGAACTATGCCTACCTTAGAGACAGCCATTGACATCCACACAGCCTGCTGAGGGAAGGCCACAACCACTCTAGCTATTATCTCCTGAAACAAAGATTCATGTCACAACAATAGTCAAATCAAACAATCATTATACTTCTTCACTATCTATTCTCTCTCCAAAAAAATGATAGGCTGATAAGCATTAACATGGTAGTTACCATTGTACGGTAAAGGTACTAAGTGGAGCGTTGTGGCCCAGTGGATTAGTCTCCGGACTTTGAAACAGAGGGTCGTGGGTTCGAATCCAAGCCATGGCATAATTTCCTTCGGCAAGAAATTTATCCACATTGTGCCGCACTTGACCCAGGTGAGGTGAATGGGTACCCAGTAGGAAGAAATTCCTTGAATGCTCGAGCGCCCGATCAAGGTAGCCGTGCTAAAGCCGGGGTAATAGTAATAGCAGGGCCTGCTGGGAGAACAGTTTTCGGAACTGAAGTGGCTACCCTGGGATTCCATGCAAGTTACCATAATAGTAACTTTTATGTAAGTATGAAAGTTCATCTTTTAATCCACCACACCTCTACTTGTATAAGGCACTGTCTAATCCACTTACAACTATGACTTAATGCAGGAATACTTCTTAACATCATCTTATTCTAATATACCACATTCTTGTTAGAAGACAAATTGATGATGGGATTCAGAAAACTGTTGTGTAATCCTACATGCAGAAAAGCCATAAGACACAAATTTTGTCAAGGTTTCTAATAAAATAAGATAATGGCTTTACCTGTAGCTGAAGGGAGACTTCTTTGTGTGAATGACAGATCCTAGAGATGAGTTGAGAGAAGGATGTCAGAAACTGATATGGGGCTAGCCTATCTGTGAACTCAGCAATGATCTGCAAAGAAACCAATGAAATATAGGGTTGAGAAAATGATGTCAGAAATTGATACAGGGCTAGACTATCTGTGAGCTCAGCAATGATCTATAAAGAAATCAATGAGAATAGGAGTGGGCTATAAATGGGTGATTTTTGGTTTTACTGTGGGAACAGTTTTTTTGTGTTCCTTTTACCTTATCTCAACATGAAATGACAATATTTTTTGTCTCGGGTCCGAGAAAAAAGTGTGCCGGGCCAAAATCCAAAATGGCCGCCAAAACCACCCAAAATCACAGTTTTTGCCACAACTTCTTTATTTGGTGGTCTTTTTCTCTGGTTTTGGTGTCTATTCATATGTTTTAGGGGGCAGGCAATTTGTTTTTCCTATAATTAGCACTTTTAAACCATTATTTGTAGAGTTAAAAGGTAATTATACCTAAATTTTCAAATTTTTATAGCCTTTTTTCAGACAAATATAGGTTTTATTGTCCTGGAGTTCTTGGATATTAGATGGTACGAGGTCAACAATAGCAAGCAGCTTCATAGAGCTATATTGCTTTTATTCCTCTACTGTGGGTTTTACGGATATTTGTGAAATATATCTTATTAAATAAAAAAATGTTAATTATCCATAGGGGCAATACAGTATACAATGTACTGTTACAGTACATACTACACTGCATATTTCCATGCATTGACCACCATGACATATGACAAGGCCTGTATATAAACTATAGTGTCATAGAAATAAGCTCTTAAGGTTTAAAATTAGATTGTGAATTGTGAATTTGATTGCTTGTCAGCTGATGTACATGATGAAACCAGCAACGTGAATTTCACATAAAATATCACATACATGTATCATATACGTACATCACATATCTACATGTAGCCATATCTTCTTCATTTGGAGGCTTTTTTACCTGGTTGTGGTGTCTAATTGGCCTATGTTTATGGGGTCAGGTAACTATATAATCATGGTAATGTTGATCAACAGCCAATCAGAACCAAGGATTCCATGTAAGTTACCATTAAGTTAACATAATGGTAAATTTTTATGCAACGGGACCCAGAATATCTACAGTGTAAATGCCATGATGTGGGGTTAATTACCTTTCTCCGCCCCCTGAATTAGCATATTTGACAAAACATGTCCTCAGTTTCTGAGACAAAACATATCTTCAATTTCTAAGGCATCTAATTCTAAGCCTAAGAGCTCATTTGTTTATACATGCCTTGTCATGGTGGCCAATGCATTTATGCAGTGCAGTATATGTCCAGTACATTGTATACTGTATAGCCGCTATGGATAATTAACATTTTTTTTATTTAAGATATATTTCACAATTATCCGTAAAACCCATAGTAGAGGAATAAAAGCGATATAGCTCTATGAAGCTGCTTGCTATTGTTGACCTCGTACCACCTAATATAGAAGAACCCCAGGACGATAAAATCTACTTTTTGGCTGAAAAAAGGCTATAAAAATTGAAAAATTTAGGTACAACTACCCTTTTACTCTACAAATAATGGTTTAAAAGTATTAATTATAGGAAAAACAAATTGCCTGCCCCCAAATACATATGAATAGACACCAAAACCAAAGAAAAAGACCACCAAATAAAAAAGTTGTGGCCAAAACTGTGATTTTGGGTGGTTTTGGCGGCCATTTTGGATTTTGGCCCGGCACACTTTTTTCTCGGACCCAAGACAAAAAATATTGTCATTTCATGTTGAGATACATTACAAGGAATAAAAAAAAACTGTTCCCATATTGAAATTACAAAAAAAGTATTTTTGACCCATGTATAGCCCACTCCTAATGAGAAACAGAGCTATCAAGTTTAGCTGCTGAGCTAAGAATAAGATATCGAGCACATGGTGAATGGAGTTACAAAACATGGCTGAATAAATTATCAGCCATATATCTAATACACTCAACCTTGTAACAGTACAATTTATTGGGACTGTAGAGGGTGTCTATAGGAATTACAGGTTTCAATAAGCAATGAATTCATTTTTACTGACCTTATGAAGTTTAGCCATGGCCTGTGCAGCTTTGTTGACCTTGTTGCCTTTCTCTAGGTCAGAAACATGAGCACCATAATCTAACCAGAGAGTGAGTAGGCGTGGCATGGACTGGTAGATGTACTGATTACCATACATCAAAGATTGACCAAAGTTCTTCACTACATGTACAACAAACTCCCTGACAATACAAGTGAGAAATAAAGGGCCAATATCATTATTGTAACTACCTGTACCATGGTAAGAGGCCTCAGCAGGAAATCATAATCATGGATTCCATTGACATGAAATAATGAGAAAGTAAAATATGTTTAAAGTCTTTATGGAACAGGCCCATGATGGTATACAACTTGGATGAACTTGAATAATGAGATTTATGACAAAGACTGATGATGGAGACTTTTCAAATAAATTAATACAAAACTAAAAGTCTGATTTCATAAATACAGATAAAAAATGTGAGAAATTCTGATTTAAAACAAAATCCTATCTGTTATCATTATTATAAATTTACATGTCCTTTCTCAATGCTAATTTCAAAGTGAACATTAAAGTTTAAGTGCTTCTAAGTTTCACACTTCTAATAAGCCCAATAAACTCGGTTTAATCTCCGATCTTAACACTCCTAAATAATCATATTACTAAAAGGCTTTGAATTTTTACCCTGCTTTCTCTGGTCTATCTGCAAAGCTGAGCATCAGACGGTCATAGTACTTGGCCAGATAGAAGTGACCATCTTCCCATTCTGAGTTGACCTCGGTCACTGACATGTATTGCTTCATTACAGAGTTACTCTGAAACTTGGCTGTGTCCTCCATGAAGCGACCAACCAGCAGCAAAGCCTTCAAATAGATTGTTAAAAGTGGAGAAAAGCAACCACATTTATACAAATCATATCACAACTTTTAAAACGTCTATTTTGGGGAGGATCAATGGTTTCATTTCTTGAATATTTCTGACAAAAAAAGGGGAAAAGACGTTATCACTTCAATAAAAGGAAATAATTTCCCACAAAAGGGCGATAAACAAATCTTTATGATTGTTTCATTTAGAAATTTGCCAATTTTTTTTAAATTATTAAACTTATACACTAAACATTAAAAAAATAATATTTTAACCTTTGAATGGGCTAGCCTCTGTGCCTTTGCCTCTGGTGATTTGTCATTGTGTAGATGGTTGCCATGGGAGAAGTGCTTGGCCACGCCCTTCTGCAGGTCAATCAAAGCTTGATGGCAGTCACCCTGTACAGAAAAGAGACATTACATAGACACTGATCAGCTCTCATGGAAAATTTTCACATCATTCACATGTTAACTAAGGAACAGGGGGCCAAGTTAAGAGCAACTTTAGGAACGACTGGTGAACCTTTCTTACGTGCTAAACCAACACCAATGAACATTTCGATGTATACTATTTACCACAAGAATCGTCGTTCGTTCTAAAAGTCGCTCTTAACTTAGAAACAGCTTTATGAAACACTCACCAGGTGTGGTTCTGCACCAAGAATTGAATCTAGTTTTGTAAATGGCAGACCTTTTGTATTGATATGTATATTCCATCCATTGCTTTACATGGCATAATTACATCACTTTCTGTCTCATAATGTGCCCAAATCAAGGCAAAGAAGTTTTGTCAATGCTAAACCCTTATTGTGCATATTTTTCATGGCTCTTCACAAAATTTAGTGCAAGCAAATTATTAGCTTCTGACAAGATCTGTTTCAAAACAACAAAACTTTACAGCTACTTGGCCAAATACCATTTGGTCTAATTCCCAGATTATCTAATACTACTATGACTTAAAGTCTTACATATGTAAGATTGCTGTATAAAACAAGAGGATTGGAACTTTGCTATCAATACACAATTGTTTCCAAATAAATGTTTTGGAAGTGAAAGACTCACTAAGAAAGTGAATAAAAATTGCAATACCAAAGTAAATGGATCAAAACAGCATTCTTATATGATTGTGTGGGTGATTTATTATTGGTAGATGTATATGTTGACATATAACAATCACTCTTGACTATCCATATACTTTTTATTTTAAATATGTATGTGAGCAACAACTCTGAGATATTACCTTCCCCCAAAGCCACTTTGCTTTCTCGATGCACAGTTCTGGCAAGGAGTAGAGTCCGGCATTTAGGAGAGAACTATAGGCACCCTGGAGATGACCCGCCCTTTACATTAAAATCAATAAATGAAAGAATTAATCAATCAAACAATCATCAGATTAGTTAACAAACGAATGAATAAATGGTTGGCAGGTTGATTGATTGAACAAATAAAAGAATAATGAAGGAAAGACGACATGAATAAATTTATTTTGAATAAAGGAACAAACTCTGAATTTCGTATCCTTTATGCATCCTGTGACTGACTCTCATTATGAAAACCTGAAACAAAAAAATGATTCAATGTACTTTATTGTGTATATTACTGCATGCTGTTAAAAAAGACAAAGTTTGTTAACATCAACAGTACACAGAAGGTAAAAACAAATTAACTACTCACTTTCTTGCAACTTTAGCACTCTTCAGCCAGCAGTAACCGATGTCTTTATCCAGCTCTGCTCTCTCTGTGTTCGGAGGGCTGGAACAAACCAAATAACAATTCTCAATGAATGTAAATAAAAATGACCATATCTAAATCCTAACTCATGAAATGATGGAAATTAATAAAAGGATATCATTAAACTGTTTCAATTGAAAAGAATCAAATACAGTAGCTTTGAATTACTAGAAATACATATAGGTCTCTAATAGCCAGGATCATAATTTAACAAAAAAAAATTGACACATTACAAGGGGTTTAATAAATTTCACATATCAGCTGATTTTTAACCTGTTATTTATGCAATTATTCTTTTAAAAAATAAACTGAACAATTTTCTAAGTGTGTCTTACTTGTTAAGTCCTAGTATACTCCTTCTTAGACATAGCATTGGTTCTTGTGTTCTGAATGATGATTGGGCCATAGTTTGCCTGGCATCCCACCACTCCATCAGCTCAGCTTGTGATTGGCTCTTACTATCACCCCCAGCAGAGAATCCAAGGAGATTGGTGACCCCTAGATCCAGGTCACAGAGCATGTGCAGTCTGCAACATAAACCAAAACGGAAATTGTACATGTAAAACATTCAACAAGGAAGATGTAGAGTAGGGTAGGTCCATGCAACTGATATGACAGTTTTCGAAGCATCACACTTTAAAATGTAAAGTATTCAAACAGTTCTTGCTGAGTTCATTTGACACATTCAACATTCTGTTCTATCCAAAATCAATCTGCCAAAATATTTTGAACACTTGTAGAGAAAATGCACTTAGTAAAGTACACAATATCATGTCTGTCACGAGACACAAGTGCAAAAAAAACTACTAAAATTGTGCATTTCAACTGGCTGAGAGCAGATTTTCAATAATTTTCGTTTCTTTGGGAGTGTATCCTACCTTGCTATATATTCATATGCTCTTTGATATGAGCCTTTCTCCATGCTTGCAGCTGATAGTGGCCCCATCTGAGCACTTCTAGCCAGCTGTAACTGAGTTCGGAACTCTTCTTGATTCTGGGTGATCAATAAAAGTATACACCACACTTATCATAACAAATATGCTATAGAAAGGCTTATTAAAGGTCATGTCTAACAAATATGATGGAATATGAATCAATAGAGAAAAATCATACCAAGAAGAATGAGAAGAAATTTCATGCCTACTGGAACTGGGTGCCCCCCCCCCCGAACAAACAAATGAATTTCAAAATAAATTTCAGAATGAATTTCAGAATAAAAGCTAAGTCTACCAAATATGAAGGAGCATTAATCAAGAGAGAAAAAAAAAGTTAAATATCATTGAAATTGGATGAATATTGACAAATTTCCAGTTCCAAGTTGTAGCACAGTAGATGAAAATACTTTGAACCTTGGTTAACTTGGCTTGACCAAAGTTATAACACTTCATTTATACTGTCTTTCATGTTAACTTCCTCATTTTGCTACCAATGGTGGCATCTAGGAGGGACGTCGACAATGCTACCCCACCAAGAACCTTGCCTCCACAACCCCCACCCCTCCCCCTCGAGCTCCTAGATTACAATTTTGTTTAATAGAGAAATTATCATTCTTAGCACACAAGTAACAATGTGGATAAGTATACAAGCAATAATTTTGTTTAGTATAAATCAAGCAATATTTTTGTCTGTGCCCTATATTTTTCTTTTGCCTTCCCAATTACCCCCTATTTTAAAAATCCTAATTCAACAATTGATTCCTCACATACCCCTTCTCTAGCAGCCAGTAATGTCTTCCCCAGGAGAATGTTCCAATCACTGTTGTGTCCTTCATGTTTGAGATTGGATTCAAGATCATCCCATTTAGCTAGCTTCCAGCATGCCTCAACACGATAGGAATTCAGTTGGCTTGACCAGTCTGACCTAAGGGGGGCATAAAGAGGTATGCCTCACATTTACAATTTATTGAATTCAACTTTTGTTGTACATGGTACACCAAAGGCTTTCCAGTTGGGCTTAACGGAACAATCAATCGTAGGTTTTATGGAAAGATGTCAAGAATGGGCCATGTTTCATAAACATTGATAACAATGGGAAGTTAAAAGCAATTTCAACAATAATAGAAATAGTTCCGAATGTCTTTGAACAAATTTGTCCTTGAATTTGCAATTGATAATGGTTTAAGAAACAGGGTTCTGTGTTTGTAAAGGGGGGGGGGGTATCTGGTCTTATAGGCCTGTGTTCTGAACTAGGGTTTAAATTAAACCCTGTGTTGAGGTTTAACTATGGAGAGCAATTGGAGCACAAATCCCTAACAGTACACATTCAATTTACTAACTCACATGACACCTAAATTGTTCATAATTGTCTCGGAATGATAACTGAAGTATTTTTCATCATTATGAAAGCAAAAAAAACAAAATAGCAAACATAGGAAATACACAATATAAACATATTTTTTTTATTTTTGGCTTCCATTATTTCAACGCAGATTTAGATCGTGGTCTCAGTTAAACCTGACTTCAGAATACAGGCCATAGTGTCTCCATCTTGCAAATGTTGACTGTCTCTGTGATCGGAGTTCCCCCCCCCCCCATAACGAGTTGGATGTTGTGATAGGTTTTGGTGTTCTGATTAAAGAAAAAGACTAGGATTAGACTAACAATTAGTAGTGGGTGTATATACTTGGCTTAATAATGTGCACATTTTCAACAAGAGCCATTGGTAACAGAGCAAATGTCATGGCATTGTCCATCCTTCCCTCCTACTGTACCTTTGTGAGAGCACCCCATTAACATGAACCAATGCAGTATTGAGCTGACCAAGGTCAAGGAGACATCTGACCAGCCCTTTATGATGACCCATCTCTCCTGTCTCAAGCTGTGTAGCTCTCTCATAACATGCCACTGCATCCTGAAGGTTACCTGAATGAGATTATGAAAATACCTTATTGAGATACGTACATGGCTAAGGCACAAATTTTTAATAAATATTGATAAGTCAAGTTTGGTTGAGCAGTGGCTTCAAAATAATGAACATATGCTGTGTTTTTATAGTTTTGCATTTTTACACAGCACTTATCAGATCTTTAGATCTCTAAATGCTTTATAAAATTGTTACTACATTGTTCATTAAATTCAATTCAGTATCCAAAATCACGAAGGGTAATGGGAGATTCTGGCCCTCTGCACATTCCCCATACAAATTGGGGGGCAAAGATTTTATTATATAAAGTCGCCCATGACCTCTCACAAAAATTATTACAAACCTATGTTAAACAAAATGGCAAAATGAATAGATTTCATTAGAATATGTTCGTGCATACCTGTGCTCTCATGGTCATGGATCTGTTCTCTGAAGCTGGGTTCTTGGAGTCTGATCGCAGACACCCCTAATACACCATCAGGTTCATCCATAGCTATGTATAGTTTCTAAAAAGACCAATGGTGTAACAGTGTTTATGAACACATGATGGTACATGTACTCATCTTAAAGCCCCAGTCAGATATAGAGCCCGGACCATCCCGGATCTGATCCGGGGTGGTCCGGGGAGAGATCCGTGTTGGCGCCTTGGGCATCCTTGGAGGTCCGGGGTGGTCCGTGTTGGTCCTTGAACGTCCGGGAGGCCAACACGGCAGTTTTTTACTGTCAAAAACATCCGGCGTCATCCGTGGACTGCCGGGTTGGCAAAGCCATCTGGGATGGTCCGTGTAGGTCCGTGTGGCTGCCGTGTAGGTCCGTGTAGGTGCCATGTAGGTCCGTGTGGCTGCCTGGAGTATCCTTGGCAGTCCGTGTTCTTTTTCCCATCAAATCTTTACAACGCTATTTACTTTATGAACTTTTTAGTAGTTGACAGTCGACACAAACATGCTTAATTTATTTATGATTAAATAATTCAGGATATTTTATTACACTTTGGAGATTGGCCCCAACCTAATATTGTAAACTTAGTGCATGTATGAATAATTCGTTTTCTCTTTTTTTTCTATTATTTACCCCAACTTTTCTGTTATTATTATATCACATTTCATTTTTTTTAATATGTTATATGTATATGTTATGTACCTGTTACATCGAAATTGTACATTAAGTTTTATACTACTGCCCTTCATCGACACTAAAATTTATGTGTCATGACCTGATTTTTATTATGTTTTTATTGAATTGGAAAAATTCTTTCCTTTATTGTGATTTCAATAAAGTGATATCAAATCAGTGGCGTACCTAGGATTTTCCACAGGGGGGGGGGGCAAAATTGTCCGCCACACCCACTTAGAACAAGTGGAATGCCTCTGGCCGTCTCACCTGCATCACGCGGTTCAATATAGCAGCAGTGCTGACTTTGAATACTACTCTAACTCGCACAAGATGTTCAGAGATACATGGTTACTCTTATGTCCACTTTTTATGAACTAGACCAATAAACTTACAGAGATATGATGGTTATTCAACAAAAAACCCCAACATGGCCAAAGTTCATTGACCTTACATGACCTTTGACCTTGATCATGTGACCTGAAACTCGAACAGGATGTTCAGTGATACTTGATTACTCTTATGTACAAGTTTCATGAATCAGATCCATAAACTTTCAAATTTATGATGGTAATTTAACAGATACACCCTATTCGGCCAAAGTTCATTGACCTTTGACCTTGGTCATGTGACCTGAAATGCGCACAGGATGTTCAGTGATACTTGATTACTCTAATGTCCAAGTTTAATGAACTAGACCAATAAACTTTCAAAGTTATGATGGTAATTCAACAAATACCCCGATTCGGCCAAAGTTCATTGACCCTAAATGACCTTTGACCTTAATCATGAGACCTGAAACTTGCACAAAATTTTTCAGTGATGCTTGATTACTATCATGTCCAAGTTTCATGAATCAGATCCATAAACTTTCAAAGTTATGATGGGAATTCAACAGATATCCCCAATTCGGCCAAAGTTCATTGACCCTAAATGACCTTTGACCTTGGTCATGTGACGTGAAACTCATGCAGGATGTTCAGTGATACTTGATTAACCTTATGTCCAAGTTTCATGAACTAGGTCCATATATTTTCTAAGTTATGACGTCATTTCAAAAACTTAACCTCAGGTTAAGATTTGATATTGACGCCGCCGCCGTCGCCGTCGGAAAAGCGGCGCCTATAGTCTCACTTTGCTTCGCAGGTGAGACAATAAAAAAAACTGTTTTCAATCACAAATAAAGGATTTCGTACCCGAAAAAAAATTGACAAGCAAAAAAAAAGGTTTTCAATCACAAATTGGAAGTTTTTATATCTTTTTTAAAAACATCATAATATAATGTTGCGACAAGGATGAGAAAAAAAATGAATAAATGAATGAATAAGTAAATAAATAGATAAATGAATAAATAAATAAATTTTAGCTCATTATTATGAGCAGATTTTAATTTGCCGTGCTGGTCAATATAGCTGCCGTGTTGATCCTTGAGCTGACGTGTTCATCCTTGAGCTGACGTGTTGGTCCGTGTAGCTGACGTGTTGATCCGTGTAGCTGACGTGTTAGTCCGTGTTGCTGACGTGTTGGTCTGTGTTTCTGACGTGTAGATCCGTGTTACTGACGTGTTGGTCCGTGTTGACGACGTGCTCTGCCGGCATGGTCCGTGTAGATCCGTGTGAAGCTGCCGTGTTGATGCCGTGTTTACAGTCATCTGGGGCAAAACTATCCCGGACCTCCCCGGATCATGCCGGCATTGCCGTGTTGATCCGTGAGGATCCGTGTCTATATGTGACTGGGGCTTAAGTCTGATTGCAGATGTCCCAAATACGGTTTATTTTCAATTCGTCTAATAAGCAACTCGTCTACTTTCATTTGGTCTACTATCAGTTCGTCCACTATCCACATGGTCTCATTGTCGTTTCGTCCATTCGCCATTCCGTCTAATACCCAGTTGGTACAATAGCCATTTAATCTATATACCATTTGGTCTAATTGGACTGAGTGTTAATTGGGTGAATAAAATGGATATTAGACCAACTGGCTGTTGCTGAGACAAAATGTTCATAGACGAAGTGATGATTGGACATATTGGTTATTTGAACGAATGGTTGTTAGATGAAATGTTGATGGATGGAATGGCATTAGTCTAAATGAAGGTACGTCATGTGGTGACTGGACGAGTTGGCACTGAACCCCTAATACACCACTAAGTTCAACCATAGCTATGTACAGTTTCTATAAAGACCAATAACATTATATCACAGTGTTTATGAATAAATGAAAGTTATCATCTTGAGTCTGGTCACAGACACCCTTATTACACAAACCAATTCATCCATAGCTAAGTACAGTTTATACAAAGACCAATAATAATCAAATAATGATAATGGGTAATGCTCTACAATTATTACCACAGCATTAGCATAGATACCTATAGGGAGCCTTAAAGCCTTTCAAGGAATTTGGGATATTACCATACCTGCAGAAAACCCAAATGGTTTTGAACATCTTGATTGTTTGAAAAGATGTAACTCTCAAAGTGCATCAGAGATCTGGCATAGGCTCGGCAGTTGAAGGACGCCCTCGCTAGGATGTCCTGTGGGATTTCCTGTAGGAACACCTTCACACATTCAAGGTATCTTCCAATAGAGGCTATTTCACCTGCAATATACAAGCATTGTCAAACTTCAATAGCATCACAACAGTCAATTCTAAATATCATTTACAACTGCAATACAATAAAGGACATAATTCATTTTCATTTACTTGATGTAAACCTTACCTAATTTACAAAAGAACCCACCTAATTTACAAACGGAATACAGAATAACTAACAATGATGCATATCACACAACATACAACATCAAAGATCATGATGATTATTTTGAAATTCAATATATCATGAGGTAGGAAAGTCAATTAGGCTGAACTTGCAAGAAAAGCAATATCTTTTTTACATATTCATAATCTAATAAGTGATGGTGAGAATGCAGATAAAAATGGAAAGAGGCAGAACTCAGAGAAAGAAAGGAGAGAAAGATGGAGGTGAAAACAAGGTGGAGAGGAGGGGGGGGGGAGAAAAAGATAAAGAAAGAAAGAACAGAAAATCTAAAAGCCACTCTCTCAAACTCACTAGAGTTGCTTGCCCCTCGCCTACTCTTGGCAGCCTGAAGGATCTGCATACGTTGTCTCTTCCAGTTAGTCAGGTGATCAAGAACAGAGAAGACCGTCTGAGCGCTCATGTGACGATCTTCACTAGGTCTCTGATCTTCTACTCTCTCTGCATGGGTCAGTACAGCCAGAAGCTCATTCTGAATCTATAATTCAATCGATAAATGACTATGTTGGACCCTGATTTATTACACTTCTTATGATAATAAGTTTTAACTCTAGGTTATCAGCTACTGAAATTCTGCATTTTTATTAATCAAGAGAATGTTTGTCATAGATTTCATGAAATTGCAGTGAAACAAGGCAAAATGATTATTAGAGTAAAGATTGATAAGAAACAGGGGAAGGGTCTTTTAAAAATGAAGCATACAGTAATTTTAGTCTTTTAATGGAATCTTAAAAACCTAATTCCCATTCAAGAATTGTTGAATGCAGAAGTTTTCTATAATGAAAAGCCAAGCAAGACCAAGTGATTTTTGTCATAAGTTGATGGAATAAATACTCTAATGCTATGAAGACATCTGAATTCCAAACCTCTTGCTTATCATCATCATTGGCATCAAGTAGTGCATAGAGTAGTGTGTATGGAAGCAGAAACATGGCTGTGTGGATGTCATGTTTAATGATCATGCTACACGCTCGGAAGATACGACCAGGCTTGGTGGCTTTAACCTAGGCAATCAAAAAAGACAGGATACAAACAAACTTGGTATAAATGATGTTCATATTGTTATTATCTTGTGAAGCAAAACATTCAATCATACATGTATGTATGATTAAATTTATCAATAAATCACACAATTTCCAGATATCTAGGATTATTTCATATTAAAAACCAAAGCAAAACTATGGAAGCCTTTGGAATAACCAAGAGTCTGATGATTTAGCTTACATGGTAGTTTGTCTGGTATCTGGAATTGAATTAAATAAATCATATGTTGGATATTACAGAAGAGTGATAATTTTCTCAACCACCAATTGATATCAAATTAAGACTGAGAATAAGATATAATTTAATTTTCTTATATTATTTTATTACAAGCATGCCTTGACATTTTTCATCCTTTAGCTGCATCCAAGAAACCCATTTTTAAATGCCACAAAGTGACCAACCTTTTTGCATGTCCAACCACAATATCACTTCACTTTCTGAACCCTCAAGCCATAATCATTTGAGAGCATTGCACCTCATATGATGCATGAAGACAAATCATTGGGAAAAGTTTAGCATATGGGGGGGGCGGTCAGACATATATCTTTCATGGAACTGTCCTAAAGACCTCAGGCTCCTACAGTGACATACAATGTACACATACATAAGCCAGTCTTACCTTGGTGACCAGGTAACTGGTCCAGGTGCACACCCAATCTTTGAAGGTCTTGACCTTCTTGCTGCGATATATGGGGTGAACAGTCACTTTGCTGATAGATGAAGCTGCTGAGGGAATGTACTTGGTGGTTTGGAGAGGGGATAAGATTTCCTGGATGTGCTCGGGGAAGCGCTGCCACAGTTGCCTGCCAGGTCTAAAACGCAAGATACATTTAACCTGCGATACAGTTTGTTCTTGATACTGTTTGCTAAATAGTCATAAAAGTGTAAAATTACATTTAATAGGTCTATCACTTCAAGGACAAATTGTTACAGATTTTCTTCTGAACAGCTTGACAAATGATTAAACATGGTGTAATCATCTGAAGAAAGGTGCAGGGGGGACCAATGGGATTTAGTAAAAATGGAAATGATTTGTACGGCCTTACATATATATATAGAGAAAACTTCCATAAAAATTTTAAAAAGGCAGCCACAAAACACACCTCAAAAGCAACTCAACATTCTTTACAAACA
Organism: Lytechinus variegatus; assembly: GCF_018143015.1. NCBI lineage: Eukaryota > Metazoa > Echinodermata > Echinoidea > Temnopleuroida > Toxopneustidae > Lytechinus > Lytechinus variegatus. Next base: position 40,643,135 of record NC_054744.1, on the reverse strand, counting down.
ATAATATCACTTCATGATAAACACCAGACTATTTTCACAATAAAGACTTTAGCACCACTCTTCTTCATATGTTGGGTAGATAGACTGACAGGATATAGCTACATGTACATACATGTGGAAAGACAACATTGACAACTAACCCATCTTTGCTGACATTTCTACACTCAAATATCTGGAGCATTTCCTGGATGGCATACGCAGAACAATCCTGTGACCTGGGGTCAGCAGCTGCTAGGAATGCTCTCACAAGGTCATTGATCAGGTCAAAGGCAAAATGAACATCTTCAACACTGGCCTGTATATCATGGATGATAAAAGAGTGAAAGGGGTATAAAGTAAAGGAGAAAATGGAGTAAGCGAGAGAAACATCAAGAAAGCAGCAGGGAGGATTAGCAAGATGCATAGTATGAGGAGAGAGACCAGAGATGACAAAAGTGGCAGAGAGGGGAAACAAGGAGAGAGAGAGAGAGAGAGAGATAGGGAGGGGTTCATGGTTCATCGAACAAAGCAAAGAGAATTGCTTCCCAACCTAACCCGACATAACATAACAGCATCTACAAGTATAATTGAGCAAAAAATGATGAGAAAAGATTCACCATCTTGCAAAAAATCATAAGATTACATCACCATTTATGAAATTAACAGAAAGTCCTAACTTCAACTATTTCATTTGCTTTTCAAAATCAATGTTATTCTCTCGTATATTATTCCATTAGTTTGTTGCAATGGTCTATTCAGTTGCTACTTCAACTTTCCTTTCTGCTACTACACCATTGCTAACTTCTGAGTTTAGAGTTATCTCTTTCTTAAATGTCAATCAATTCTTTTTCTTCTTTCTATTCCTTCTTACCCCTTTTACCTCAAGGTATTGTACCTTATTTCTGCTGATAAAACAATGTCATTTCAAAAGAACAGAATTCTCCATTTTCTTAAAATATTCATTTCATTTCTCTTTTCACCCAATTGTCCTAATGATAGCTTCTTCTACTTGCTAATTGTGACAATGCTTTCAAGCACTTACATGAAACTTGGACATGTCTGCTTTCCTTGATGTGGTGTTGAGATCCAACCTTCCTGGGTCAATAGCTCCTAGGACACCAAGACATTCACCAAATAGGTTCTGAGCTGTGTGATCAGAGTCATGACACCCTGATAGAAGCTGGAGGATTGAGAGAGGAATGCAAACATCAGGTTCTCTTTAATATTCTTTGATTTTACATTGTTAAGCTTATACAAATGTTATGAACGCTTCAGCGATCAAGGAACTGGGTTTGGATCAAAGTTGAAGGTCATCTAGTTGAGATGCTTTACAATGTCCAGGGCTCCGTAACACGAAGGTTTGAAATCAATCGCTAAATACCATTGACCAATCAAGATCATCATTGCATGCATGCTCTGCTCAAAATACTGACCAAGAACCAATCAGTGCGGTTCTTTCATATTTGCAATTCGTCGCAAACCTTTGTGTTAAAGAGTCAAGATGAGTGAACCATAGGATATCAGTCTTTTGACTCTTTAAAAGTCTTCACCCTTTCTTTGAAGTCAGATGAAGTAAACCACAAAACAATGAAATATCAATCTATCGATCATCAAAGATAATTTCCCTGAAAAAACTGCAGCATCAAATTCTGTCAAATTGTGCAATGTACAGTAAGTTTTCTTTTAAAAGCAAGTAACAAATATTAGGCAAGAGCATTCACATTTATTTTTCACTGAAAAACCCTAGAAAGCAATGTGCTAATCAAATGTTTATCAAAAATATAGGATAAGTATTTCTTTAATCAGAACTTACAACTGATACAAGCTCATTGATGACTGGTGCAACTGTCTCACTGCCCACAACATATTCATGAAGACAACTCTGAAAAGACAAATAAATATAGGTTATCAAATTCGATTGTCACTAGAATCTAAAGTCCTTAAATGAAAGATCACATCAATACAACAATTTCTATCACATATAATGCAAATCCTAAAATTACAGCTTGTAATTAAAAACTGCATATATCTTTTTGAGATGAAATAAAGAGCTGGAATATTAGATCAACCTTATACTCATCCCACAAATTAAGCCAACCATACATCACTGACTCGTCACAAGACAACAATACTAGTATCTCAGTTTCAATCTCAGGTCAAAAACGCCTTGTCATGCTCTTAGTCTCAGGGTCTTGACGTCTTGGTATGTGTCAAAGGCTTCAAAGGTTCTGGATATCTAAGACTCAGTTACCACATCTACATGTATGCACAATCACACCATAGCAATACTTTTTCTTTAGTATAATACAAAATTACAACATACATACAACTTTGTGGGAATACTACCTTATTGGCTTAAGACGATCACTGTCTGGTGAAAATGAACACACTTTTTGTGTGCATATTTCATACTTGAAGTGTTAAAGTGATGCATGTAGGAATGACTATCCGATTTAGTTGGAGAAGATCTATGCATCGTGGAAATGAACATATTCCTAATATATGAATAAAACTCACAAATGTATGCATTTGGAAGTAACTACCTGATTTGCTTGGAGAAGATCCCTGAGGTTGGATAGAGCATGGATTCTAACATCCACACTCTCATGACTGACCCCTTTCAGTGACCTCTTCAGCAAGGTTCGAAGGTCAGGCTGGCTTGAGGGATCCTCCCTCTGCTCCTTCAGAAGTGTGTTGACCTCTTGAAGCTCAGGAATGTCTGGCAAGAAGTAGATCTCGTTGAAGCGCTCACTGAATACATCTCTGTACATGGGATAGTGACAAATTTATCAAATGTAAAAAAAACTGAGGTAACTTAACTTACACCCAAAGTAATGTTATTTTGATAACAAGCACTTCCATGTGCTGCTAGCTATCGAATCGGCATACCAATTTGCAGGAACAATGGACAGGGGGAACGTTTGTAAAGACAAGCCAACTGAAAGCAATAAACTGGCCTAGATTAGCTGATTGTTTAGTATTAAATTAAGAGTGATCAGTTACCTGAACTGACTCTGCCAGTGGCGTAGATGGAGGGCTCTTGCCCCCCCCCCCTCCAAATAAATCACAACCAAGAATGAAAAGAGAAAAAGAAAGAGAGAAGGGTGACATGATATTATTCTCTGAATATTATGTCAAAATCTATCACAAAGTGGGATTTTTATAATGAAATGTTAAAATTTTGCTTGCTTGCTTGCAAATTTTTATTAATCATACTCAAAACACCATATCTAGCCTCCCTCAAATAGTTGGCTCATGACACCACTAGACTCTGCCCAAAAAAATGCACACACATGTAGATGAAAAAAAGGGGTTTCTAAAAATGATTAAGTCTTACCTGTTATCTATGATGAGAGTGTGTATGATAGTACTGACTTGCTGAGGTAGTTGATTGAGGAGTGGTAATAGGGTGACAATCACCTGACTTAACATTGGACCAAGAGATGATGCATCAACACTGTCAATACAAACAGTTAGCAATCAGTTACCTAAGTAACAAATAATTTATTGCCTAATTGTTTGATGAAATAATTGATTGATCAAATGATTAACTAACCAAATGAATAATTGATTATTGATTGACACCCTTGACATAAGGGAAGGAGAAAAATATCCTCCTGACTGACCATCAGATCCCAAGATGAGACACAAACACTATCGAGATATATAAAAATATCCAATGATAAATAAGCAGATGTCTTAAAGCAATTAATTAACCAATGAAAAACAGATTAATTGATTTGATTGACTGATTGATTGATGGATGGACTGGCTGAATGAATGAAGAAATGAATGAATGAATGAATAATTGATTGCCTGAATAAATAATTGATTGTCTGATTGATTTATATTGATTGATTGATCGATTGCCCAAATGGATGTCTGACTGTTTGCCTCTTTGTTCTACTAGTATCATGTATGAAAGGTTAGCACAAAAAATCTTACCTATGAATAAAGCAGTCCCATGCCTTGCATGACAGAGCTGGGAAGCCATGTTCCTTGTAACGTAGACCTATCTTAAGTGTCGTCATGACCTTGACTCTAACACCTGTGATATGCTTAGGTCCCATCAGCTTCATGATACATACAAGACTTTCCAATGCCTGTAGATACAAAGATATCAACAAAGCAGATTAGCAGATTATCTAATTTTCATCATCCTCTTTATCATTATCATCATCATCATCATCATCCCCACCACCATCATCATTATTATTACTGTCATAACTATCGTCATCATCACCACCATCATCATCATCATTACCATCATCATCATCATCATCATTGTAGTCATAATCACCATCAATATTCTAATCATTCATTATCATAGCAGTGATATCATTATTTACAAGATTGCAGATCCTCAAATAGACTATTTGATCTTAAGACAAAACAACAATATCTTATATGAGAAATCGACCACATAATGATTGGATAAAACTGCAATTAGCTTTGAGAACAATGAACTGAATTGGATGAGACCATCTAAGAAGTATACCAAATAGTGTAAAACCATATAACTTCTCTTCTCCCTATCAAATCTTCACCTGTTTCTTGTCTTGTATGGGTATCCTACTGTTAAGAAGCTGAGAATCAAAGAATGCTAGGATTCCTAGTAGCCTCGGTTGTAGAAAGTCAGCCATATCAGATGGGTGTGTGATAGGACGAGGACCCTTGTATCCGTCATCACGGGATGCTAGCATTGCAAGGCCACTGAACACCTATACAGTAACAAACATTTTTTTAAATGTGGTTTTAACAATTAGCAGACCAAGAACTAATTTCAGCAATATGAGAATGGAACTGTTACATTGAAACAAATGAGAATATAAAAGTGAGACACAATCTTTTAAAGCACACATGTAAATATCTTCTTGCTGTGGGAAATTCAAACAACTAAATGAACATGTATAATGTGCACCTGCTTCTATCAAAAGATCCTAAAAGAATTGTCTATTATTGGTTACTTTGTGAGATAGATTACTTCCACTTCATCTAAAACTCTATTGCTGATACACACTAGGACAGGGTACCTCTCAATCTTTCAAGACATTTTTCCCTTACTATGTCCTGTAATCATTCAAATTCAAATCAAAAGATGCAAGAAAACAACATTTAATTCCAAATAAAATGTAAGTGAATAAATCAAGAATAAGTACTTTGTAATTTGTGGTTGATTTTGTTTAATTGTATCTCAAGCTTTCTTGCAACATGCCATCAAACTTATTTTGGGGACTTGCCTGATATACAAGCGAACGAAAGTTTCTTGTAATGCTCCATAAGACTCACCTGTGAATAATTATGACTAAGATGCAAGAGAAGTTCATTATGAAGACTTTGATAATCCATCCTCAGCAGGCTCCCTAGTTCAATCTCAGTCTCACTCTGTACATCAAATAATTATTGAAAGAAGTGAGTTAACAGTATACACATCGTTCATACACTACCATATTTGATAAAATCCCTGACATTCAATATGAAGAGAGGAAACTCAGAGCTGGCCTGAACATGACTTTGCTAGCAATGGGGTCATTAACCAATTGTCACCCAAAGAAATATGATGAATACATTATTTCCATATCTTAGAAGAAACTGATACATGAATTACATCTAGAATTTGGATTATTTGGATCAATCAACCAATATGGAAATTCAATCAATTTCCCTTTTTTTCTAAATAAATAGAAGTATAACTTCAGAAAATTGTACAAAGTTAATATCTTGTTAAAACAAGTTGTTTAGCTATGACAAGCCAACTATGAGAACTGTTTCCACTGTAACAATTCTTACATTCAATGGAGTTGTTACTTGTTATCTCACATTTCAATAAGTGTAAGATTAATTATTAATTTTCCATATCAGGAAAAATGGTTTCCACTATAAGCACAGAAATAATTATAAAAAAATATATTATAGGATCAACAGATACATAATGGTTCTCTCTCACTCATTCATCATTCTCAGACAATTTTGGGTGATGATAATAACAATTGTAAAATAGCTTTAAAAAATTGACATACCGTAAGGGCGCTAGTATCCACCCAATTTCGGACACTTGCTCAGACAATCAAGAAAATTGAATTTACCTCTCTCACTTTCCTATCATACTTTGAAGAGGAAATACTGTGCTTCTTGATACCAGAGCTCGCTAGAAAAAAATTTCGCCGATACGCGCCAGAGATCGAATTATGCGCAGGTCATTTTCACCACTAGTTTCCACCCAGACGTCACTAGTATACACCCACTGATAGATGGCGCTATTCCCATATCCTATAGTGGGATAATTGACTTCCCTTACGCACAGATAGAAGTTCCATGACAATAAACAGACGTAATATTGTCATTGTGATTATTTCTGGGAAATATAACCATGATAACCAACTTATAAACATCTACCCCCCCAAAAAAAAAGTGTTGATGATAATCCCAAACCAAATACTCTATCTCCGGAAGATGCTATATGATATATATATATGAGTGATATATATATATTTCTGTGTGATATAAAAATACCCCTTTTATTATTTTTTGTTTCTACTAAAAATGCTGTTTAATTTTGTAGAACTTTACTTTTAACTCTCATTCTCTTTTCACATATCACTTTTGTCTCATTAATCATCATTCTTCCTTTTAATGTAAATTCTCTTTCCCATTGTCATTGATATACCATATTTTTCTTTTGGTTTTTCTCTATTTTGTTTTTCTCCTGCTCCACCTCCTACATCCCCCTTCATTAAACATTTCACCTCTTTTGCTCTTCAATTGATATGGTTTTTATTATAAATGTCATAAAATCTTCATTATATAGGCTTATTTATGTGTTTTCCTCCTCATGCTCCCAAAAGTTTACTTTCATGTCACTCTCTATCAACAAACGTCATAAACATCAAAGAATTCAAACGACAAGCAAAATAATATGTACATCACGGTAGAAGCCTTTTTTTAAGAATAATCACATTTAACAATTACATAAAATGTAAATGTTTACAAATATTGACATAGATGTAGAAGACCAACATATTAAAGCATATATTCCCCTTAAATACATTTCGGAAAACAAAAAGCCAAAAGAGAAAAGGGACAGGTGACTGCGCTATGCCAACCGAGCAGCAGGAATCTACGCGTTCTAGCAGAAACAAGTTAATGACGGATGAATATTGTTATGTGATGATATCTCACACATTCAATATATTCAATAACAAATCAATACATATTCAATAACATATCAATACATAATCAATACTTAATCAAATCTTCTACAAGAAGTATAACAGGAAACTATATGTATATCAACTCACAACTTTCTTAAGAAAGTATTACTCATTCATCTTCCAGCAAAACTTCTGACGCATACACATAAATTGGTTTCTTATTCACTATATGTCATCTTCTCCCTAAAAGGTCAACTTTCTCCAATTAAGAATAATTATTTTTTGCTCAAGATAGTTCAAGGTTGACAAGAGTCTTGTAAAGAGTCTTGACCAGAATACATTGCAGATATAGAGATAGGAGACTAGATTAGAGAATGGTTTAGAGATAGAGCTACAGAATAGTTTACATTTTACACTACATTGGATTGCGGAGTTTACATTATATATTCAGAGTTTAGTCACCATCACACTTGCTCATGTAAGAGAAATTGCACTTTTTGACATAACTTAAACTTATCAAATTTAACAGAAATTGCACTTAAACATATACTTATTTACATCTACAATTGGTACATCACAAAGAGCAGAGCACTTGTGATGTACCCACGCCATACAGTAATCACATCTGATCCACTCGTCATCATTCATCATCAAACATTCAGGGCATACATACACATCATCGTCATCATCATCCACCCTCGCACTCTTCTCTCTCCTCTTACCGCTCTTCTTTCTCTCAATCTCTGCCTCTCTTTCTTTCTTCTCTTTCGCTTTCCTCTCACTCACTTCTTTCATCCGCTGTAACTTCTCTTTTACTCTCCTCTCCCGTTCTAGTTTCCTCTGCTCAAGTTCTTGCTGTCTTTTTTGCCTCTTCTCCTTTTCAACTTCCTTCTTTCTCTCTTTTTCCACTCTCTTCTGTTCCCGTTCCTCTCTTCTCTGTTTTTTCCTCTCCTCCTCCGCTCTTTTCTCTCTCGCTTGTTCTTCGGCGAATCTTATAAATGCCTCTCCACTTATTGCCTCAGGCAGTTGCCTTTTTCTTCTTCTTTGATTTGAGACTTCAATCTCGGGATAAACGAGGCATTCATCTAGCGATGGCGAGATGAATGCCTCGTTTAGAGGTCTCTCTCCACATGGAGCATCACCATGGATACTCGAAGTATCCACGGTGCAGCTGACTCCATGTTCCCGATGAGCTGATGACGAAGATGGTGCATCATCATCAGGTTCATCGGGTTGAGATGACCTCATGTCATCGTCCAACGGAATAAACGCACTATTCCTAGACGATGGTGTCTCTCCTTCGTGAGGAATCTTATCAACAAAACTGTACAAGTCTGCTGGACGTATTAGGTCTTCACGAAACAATTTCGTGAACGGGTAGATCCCTGCTGCCCGAAAACCAGAAGAGGCAATTTCTGGCTTCCCAAGGAGGTCCTTCCACGCGCCGGCGAACACGCGCGAAAACGTCACTCTTGTGACATAGTCACCGGGGTTTTGGTAACGGAATAGCTCCTCTGCTCGATTCCACGATGCCTTTAATGATCTGAACACAGACACATCGCACGGCTGGAGGATGTGCGTAGCATTGGGAGGGAATCGGTACAAAAGAATCCGATTCGCCTCACAATGCTTCGCTACCTCCAGCGTTTGATGTGCTGAAAGGCCATCGACGAGCAGGAGCACTGGAAGGGGTACTTTCATCTGGACCAAATACGGCTGGAAAAGATTGGCAATGAAACCATAAAAGGCTTTGCTATCCATCCAGCCGTTTTTGGTCCTAGCAAAGAAAGCACCCCTTGGCGCTCCTTGGTATGCAGATCCGTCACCGTGTCGCCCCGGTAAAACAATCATTGGTGGCAAAAAGCTACCACTCGCGCATGCAGTGACAAGCACAGTTACCTGTCCCTTTTCAGCATTCTTAAATTGTTGGATGACTCTCTCGCCTTTTAATGCCAAGACCCGATCCGATGCTCTCCCACCAAGCGGGAATCCTGATTCGTCGGCGTTAAAGAGTCGATTTGGTTCATCAAGAATGCTTCTTGCATTGTTCTCTTCCAAGAACTCTTCTAATTCTTTGAACACCTTCACTCATAAATGTATTTGATTAATGACTTGCATGTATGATGGGGATTGGGTGTCCAGACATTTTAATATTTTGAAGTCTTATTTTTGTATTTTGATTGAAACACACACACACAAAATATTATTTCAGTATTTTGTTCAATATTTTATTGTCATCCATTTAATTTTGTACCAAAAATGAATGAAACTTAGCTGGGGTTACTTTTTCCAAATGGCTGTTAAAAAATCGATAGTCTAAACACACAACAACTAGGATTATGCCATGAAAATCTTGGGCAAAATATCATAATGGAAACTGTCTCGTTTCCTAGAAGAAGTAGAAGAAACAGGAGAAAAAGAAGAAAAAAGGAAAAAAGGAGAAGTATAAGAAAATAATAGGAACAAGAAAACTAGAAGGAAGAAGAAAAAGGAAAGAAGGGTATAATGGCAACATGTTATTTCAAAAAGAATACTCAGTCTGTATTGAACCTATTTTAACAGAATTATATATTTGTGAAGACATACTTGTCTATTCGATTCTTCGTAACTGCTGTACGCTCCTTTCCAATTGGTTGTGGCTTCCGGAAAACCAATTGAGGGTGCCTTGCACGAAAACTGCTCCACCAACGCTTCCCAGGTTTGTTTTCTACAAACGGGTTTGCCCTGCCATCTTTGTCAAGCATTTTCTTCACGACCTGAACAGCAAGAAAAGCAACGACTTTCATTTTATTCTCCATCTTTATTTGAGTGAATTAAATACCTTTCTGCAATTTTCTTGAAAGATCATGGTGTTATGATGAATATTTCCTTTTCTTATTTAACAGTTACATGTAAGAGCCAAAGAATAATTTTTAGTGTTATACAATTATTATTCTTCATTACTTTATATGGCTTTATTTTAATTTATTGCATTATTAGCTGTGTTAATAGCATTATAATCTATATAACAAATATAATTGTCAAAAATTAAATTCCATTATTACTATTAGTATCATTGGTGTTATGATTATTATCATTACCATTCATATTATTTCTATTATTACTATCATTATTATTGTTGTTTTAATAACAGTAAGAAAAGCAGCAGCCCTCAAGCAACATCACCAAAAGTACATTATTCTTATCGATTTATCACGTTAGCTACATGACAAGTCCACCCAAACCCGAAGTTAATAGGAGAAAAGTCAAATTTCATCAAAATTGGATGTAAAATAAAAGAGTTAAACATTTAAATTTTTTCTTTAATTTAAGTCACAAAACAGTTAAATGGACATCCTGGTCCAGTCGGTATGCAAATGAGGGGATGGACAACGTCACTCACTATGTAATGTGCATGAAATATGAAATAATTTCATTTTCTTCTCATTCTTACGTGAAACAAAAAGTTTTATTCATCCCTGAATATGTAGAATTAGTTCAATTGTGTTATCATTTTATGGTTATTGGTCCTAATTGTCAAATCTGTAATTTGACATGATAATAAAAAAAAATAATGAGTAACGATAAAAAAAATAGTGAGTAATGGACATCATCCACTCTCTCATTTGCATGCATGTCACTGAGTTGTGCATAAAACTGTTTTGTGAAAAATAAGTGAAACTTACAAATATCATAACCTCCTTATTTTACATCCGATTATAATGATATTTTCAGCGATATTTTTGTTTGATTGTTCTCTGTTGTTACAAATCATCATTTTTCTAGGATGGACTCAACCTTTAACGCAGCATCAGGAAGAAAACTTGCATACTTACAGACTGAATGTCTCCCCTGGTTTGTCCGAAACCGATTCTCCCCATCTTGATCGTCCATCGTACTATCTCCTCCTCCTCTTTCTCTGTGAGGAATGGTCGTGGACCGAATCTTGAAACCGATGTCCGAGCTCTCCCTGATACTTTGTCACGCAGGGTTTCGTAGGGAATTCTATATTCCTGTGAAGCCTTTCTTATCGAAAGCTCACCGTACCGTACTCTTCGTAACGCCGCATCTACGTCGTCCTGTTTCCATTTAGGAGCACGGGGCATGATCTAAGGGAGAAATAGAATTTGTTCATCATCAAGTCATCATCATCACTATCATCATCGTCACTTATCATCGTCATCATCATCATCATCACTATCATCATCATCATCATCATGAAATTATTATCATTATCCATCAGCATCATCACCAAATTATTATCATCATTCACCATCGTCGTCATCATTTTCACCATCATCACCAAATCCATCATCATCATCGGATAATTATTTTCATCATTATCCACCACCACCATCATTCATCATCTTCTATCATCATCATCATCATTATTATCACATCATCATAATCATCAACATATCATCATCATCATTATTATTCCATCATCATCATTCACCATCGTCATCATCATCATCACCAAATTATTATCATCATTCACCATCATCGTCATCATCATTATCATCATCATCATGACCAAATTATTATCATTCACCATCATCGTCATTATCATCATCATCACCATATTATTATCATCACCAAAATATTATCATTATCCATCATCATCACCAAATTATTATCATTATCCATCATCATCACCAAATTATTTTCATCATTATCCACCACCACCATCATTCATCATCTTCTATCATCATTCACCATCATCATCATCACCATATTATTATCAACACCAAAATATTATCATCATCATCATCATCACCAAATTATTATCATCTTTCACCATCATCGTCATCATCATTATCATCATCATCATGACCAAATTATTATCATTCACCATCATCATCACCATATTATTATCATCACCAAAATATTATCATTATCCATCATCATCACCAAATTATTATCATTATTATCCACCACCACCATCATTCATCATCTTCTATCATCATCATCATCATCAACATCATCATCATCATTATCACATCATCATCATCACCAAATTATTATCATCATTCACCATCATCGTCATCATCATTATCATCATCATCATGACCAAATTATTATCATTCACCATCATCGTCATTATCATCATCATCACCATATTATTATCATCACCAAAATATTATCATTATCCATCATCATCACCAAATTATTTTCATCATTATCCAAGAGTACCATCATCAACATCATCATCATTATCACATCATCATCATTCACCATCATCATCATCATCACCAAATTATTATCATCATTCACCATCATCGTCATCATCATTATCATCATCATCATCATGACTGTAGTACAAGTACATTTCCAAATCAATCAATTACTAGATCTAGAATATACATATATCCTACATTGTCATTGGCCCTTTGCCAAGCTTAATCATACGCTGGGTGGATACTAGAGGAGCGCCATCTCGCCGTGTACGTTCATTTTCGATCAGTGCTAACAACAACGAAACGGCCATTATCGATAAGAAAGGCGACTAGTCTAGACGCACAGAACCCGTGCTCCCCTTGATGGGCGAGACTAAGCGTTTTAAAACATTTTAGACTAAAAAATGACATAAAAATGGAATATTTATAAGTTACTCACCAATCTGGAAACACCAACTTCGTCGCACAGCGTACCTGAAAGGTGAGATTTCACTCGATTTCTTCTATTTAATTATTCGTATGTGCGATGTGCAATGGCGGTTTGCGTACAGAACTAAGCTACAGGCATAAGTGTGCCGATGCGCATCAAATTTAGAGTACGCGTTACGGAACTAGGCCGGTCAAGAATGGGTCATTGACCTCAGCGAGGCACTTTTTGGGTTGGGTGTATACTAGCGCCGTTACGGTACTTAAGCTTCTCGACATGCACTCATCGGAGTAGAATCACATGAATGACGAGAAAACTTTTTCACCAAATGAGCATTTGACACTACCACTTATAAACTACCCGGGTATTTTTAGTAACACAAGTATAAATAAAACAAACTTCACTTTTCAGAAATTTCAATAACATTTGGCAATCCAAATATAACTCATTGAAACCATGGCTTAATTAAGGAGAATACCTGAAAGTGGTATTTACCTGAATGTAATGTAATGCTTTCTCTAGCTCAGTCTTGCCTTGTGTCCTCACCAAGTAGGAGAATATGAACTTGAAGTTCTCAACCAACATCTCTCTGTGACTCTGTTTAATAGCAAAACATAATTCAATACTTCCATTTAAGGGACGGTGTACTAATACACTAAATAAGTTGGGGATGAACTCATGTTTAAGACAGTGAACAACCTTGGCTATCATAACGAAAAACAGTGTAACACTGTTTACTGTACATATCAAATAAATAGGATAGACTTCTATTGACATGACCTGGGCCCCATAAAGGTTAGCGATTAATGGCTAAATGAAATGGCCTATCAAGATCATCACTGCATGCAAGTTTTGCTCAGTCAACTGACTAGAAACCAATAAGAATTGTTCTTTCAAAAGTTGTGATTTATTGCTAACTTTTGTTTACTGGGCCCTGGTGACACAAATTGGGGAATTGGAAGCTGGGATTAGAAGACACAATAAATTGACTACCTACAATTTTTACACAGTTAATTCTTGTCAATATTTATTCGCTGATGAATTTAGCAGTAACTTGTCATGTGAATATTCAAAATTTTCAATAAATTTTCTGCCTACATGTATCACCGACCTCTGTACATTTGTAAGTTTATGGAGCAAAATGAATGTTTTATACTATTACAAGGCAATAACTTTCTGTTATTTTGGATATACTTACCATTTTCAATGTTCTAGCCATGGCTTTGAGTAAGACACTTGCCTCGGCACTAGCTTTACTAACAATGTGAGGTAATAGAAACTCCAAAGTACGCTATTTGATAATGAATAAACGAAAAATGTTAACTTGCAATAAGAAATATCAAATGAGTAACCTGCAACGTTTGCTTTGTGTTGTACACTGTTACGTACAACTTTGTCTTAAATATACATTACATGACGTTGGTCTGCAATTTCTAGCATTTGTCACTGTAACAGGCATTACAAAGCAGTCCTCCTAAGTACTATAATGGTAAATATTTTCAAATTAAACTTTCTACCTTTCCTAGGTCTAATTGAAAATAGAAAAACTGTATTAAAATGCAAACACTCCTAGATCGGCACTATTGAAAGTTTAAAATAAATTTAAAATTAATACTTTGAGTTGTGTTTGATGGTAACACTTTCTCTCCTAGCAAAGTATTCCTCTCCTATCTTACCTCATAGAATGCCTCCAATTCTTTGAAGCCAAATGCATTAGCAACCTTGGTGATGATGTCCAGACAAGGGTCCTTATCCTGATCTGGAAGATCAGACTGACTCTGTGAGGAGGACTGGACAGCATCATGCATGGCCTCTACCAAAAACTTACACACAGGCTGTTTGAACTGAGTCAAGATGGCCGCCATGGTCTTTCCCTTGGCTTCAGCTATGGCGTGAAGCTATGAATAAAAGAACAGATTTTTTTTCTCATCAATCATGAATGAAGAAAAATTGCTATCAGAGGGGTCTCATCCTTATCTTATACAATCTTTTTACAGGTTAGTAAATGTTGAAATATTCAGATTATTAGGCTCTTTGCCAATGAAATGGCACTATTTCAGTACTTATTACAGTACCTTGTATAACTTGACACTGATGAAGCTCCATAAAACTGGGCCTTGATACTAGCTTTCATCATTTATAATGGACAACTACTATTGTCGATCTTTTGTACATCACAAATTTTACTATTTACTTCTAATGTAACTGTTTTCTTATGCAAAATTTGCAAGGAAATACTCAAAAGAAAATCACATTCAACCCATCTAGTACAAAATATCTGAAATATTCGTATGGTAAATGTCCTTCCTCTAAAACATGTAGCATATACATTACAGTATGTGGCCTGTGAGTTTAAAGGAGATGCAGGTTTACAATTCAAAAATCCAGAAGAAAATAAATTGAATAAATTACCTCAATATAAGCAATTGAATTGACCATGGTGACAGAAGACAGCAAACTTTCCAACAGACTTACGATGGTTACCATGAGTAACTCTCCTTCAGCAACCCTAAATGGAATCAACCAATACACTTAATTACATAGGGATATAGTTAATGGATAAAACAAAAATAATCTTTATTTCTTACTTTGAAATGTGACCGAAACTCTAAGACCTGAATTCACAAAGGTGGTTTAAATGCGCTATTTTATTGATGTGTCCACTGTTTGAAGAGTAGACTCATTAATTCAAAACATGAATAAAATAGCCTGGATAACCATGGCAACAGGCATCAATCGGATGCAGTGTGACAAAAACGTGCATTAGCATTGGACAATTTTTAATATACGTGGTAAATAAGCCTCATTTATACAGGAAATCTGCATAAACCATGGGTTCAACCGATGGTTTTAAAAACCGCCTTTGTGAATTCAGGCCTTTGAGTTTGGGAATGTTGTTTAAATGAACCTGCAAACTGGGAATCTGAAAGCTGGTAGCACTGAGAAAGGTTGTCATTATCCAAAAGTTACCATAGTAACAGTCAGACACCTGCACTTCTCAATCAACAAAGGTTGTCAGATCTGACAAATGAGTTGAATACAAATGTTGATGACATGATCCCTACATGCCCTTTTAAAGTTATTGAAATTGACAGAATGATAATAAATTGATGGAATTCTCATGACTCATAAACCAAATTAATCACACACAATGATTAGCAAACAACAGATGGTTGGTCACTCACTTGCCCAGCTCTCCAATAGAGCTGACCACTGTCTCCTGTAAACGTCCATTCCCTGATGATTTACCAGATAGAAAGGCTAACTTGAGTTGAGAGATCACTGCCTGAATGTTCAGATCACTGCATTGGTCACCGTTACCAACCAGGTACTTGATGTTACGACTGAAAGAAACATGTGAGAAAAAAGGGTAGACTTCAACAAAGTAATTGGAAAGCAACACTAGAAATTAAGTACAGAATGGAGTTAACACCTTTGCACATTAAAGAGTAATTCAAACCAACAAATAGTGTAGATGACTAAAAAGAGATAAATCAAGCAAGCATAAAGCTGTACATTTTATCAAAATCAGTTGTAAAAAATGTGCAAGTTATGACATTATAAAGTTTTGCTTATTTTTCTTAAAACAGTTATATGCACAAAACTGTGATATGCATATGAGAGAGTCGATGATGTCACTCGATCACAATCGTTTTAATAATTTATTGTATGAATTACACCATATTTAAATTTGACATTAAGGAGAATCTTCATCAATTCACATTGGCAATGCCACATATTATATGAAGAATCAAACTTTGTTTCACATTATGAGGACAAAATCAAGGTAATTTTTTTCATATTCCATGCAATAAAATGCAAAAGGAATAGTGAGTGGGTCATAAGCTCCCTCATTCGCATACCAAAAAGATAGGCATATAACTGTTTTGTGAAAATAAGCAAAATTTCACGATGTCATGAAATTATGCAAATCTACTTTTTGTTGGTGTGGTTTTACACATTAAGACCCCACGCAATATTCGTTAAGTGGGAAACCCTGGTGTAATAGCCTACATGCAAACCCCAAACAAGTTAGTTCAAGAAGAGAGACCCAAGGGTCACAGTGATCCAGTTTGCCTTTCTGATCCCAGGCATTGGTAAAGGCAAACAAATTGTAGTAAATTGACCAAAAGACACAAAGCAACAATCAGATAATCATGGATGCAAAGAAAATTCAGATATTGCACTTACTAGAATAACTAATGGGTGATTTTGACATTTAACAAATGAGACAAAAAATGTATTGAACTCATACAAATGTAATAAGTTCTAATCATACATTTCAAAATATTTCCCCAATCACTAGCAACAACATTATTAGTAAAATCTTTGACTTTTGATCTTTGATGGAATGAAATCAGATTTTGTTTAGAGCAGTGCAAATCAAAAGAACTTGCAAAAGATTTGGGGCTGATGTAACAGACCCTCATAGGCACCTGCTGGTGTTTCTAGTTATTAACACTGTGGTTTCCCAATTTTTTTTCTCTTCTCTCCCTCTGAATCATTGTCATTATGTGATATCTTGATTATTGTGTTATATTGTAAGATTTATCCTTTGTTTTAACTTCTGTATTGAATTTTACTGCCTTGCATTTTATCATTAAAGGGACCTCCTGGGAGTATACTGTATTCCTTTAATGTGCAGATTTGCAAATGAAGTGATATATACAAAATAATCCAAGTAAATAAGGGTGCACAACATGAATGACTGATAAATTCATGAATATTATAATTCATCCAGTAGACTTGAAATATTAATCAGTTATAAATCTTTTACTGGAAATTACTGAAATGTTACGACTGCAGAGGAATGAGAGTTTCAACAATTTTCACAAATTAACAGTAAAAGATTTATAACAGATTAATATTTGAATGTCTGATAATGTACCACTGAATATGATCTATATCACAATAATACAAAAATATAGTCATACCTAAACAATTGTCTGACTAGATGATCCTCATCCACTACTAGTGTGAGATAAGCATTGAGTATTCCCGTCACAGCAGAGTTGGTGAACTTCAGATCTAAATGTGACAGCACCTGCCTTAAACTGTGAATCAAACCTGGACAAGAGGTGAATAAATATTGGATTTCTTTGTCTTATAAGTTTAGAGAATAAAGATTAATTTCTTTGCGTATTAAGTTGCTACTGATGACAAGTTTTATGTAACAAGAACCAGCTCTCTGTACATTTTCTACCTCTCAATCTATGTGTAGTTACTTTAATACTCCCTTAAACCCCCATTCCACAGAGAGCAAGACCTCTGAAAGACTGCTGTAAGACCATGAAACATGTTTGATCTTTCAAAGGTCCTTCAAATGTCTCCCCTCTGTGGAATGGGATCATTACAAGGCTTAGCAGTACATGTAGTCTAATAACGCAAATGTAAAAAAAAAAATCCATACTCAAAGTTTAAGAAAATGGCCCTAAAAATCACAATAGGGTCAATATGAAATGTAATCTGGCAAAAATAGAAGGAATATACAGACCCAAAAATAAACATTTCTATTCCTGCTCTCACCTATACTTCATTTCAAATACCAAATATAGCACTTTGAGCATCTGAGCTGAAAAACTGGTACTGGAATGTTCTCCAAGGAGTGGAAAAAGTTTTTAACACTTTTTCCACTCCATTAACACTGTTAACATTATGTGCATCGCAAGCAAGAATCTGGTAAGTATAGCCTTATCTTTTAATTAGCATTTAAGGTAGAAAAAAATCCTCTATCCTCATTTATCTTAAAAGCAAACTAAATGTCAAATGTATGTACCTAGCTTGGTTTTGACTCCTTTTTGTAACATCACCATGAATGGAGAGATGATTGAAGCATCTAGAATGGTTGGTTCCACTGAATGTTGCATCTTGTCAGCTATGGGTCCCTCTTTGCCGTGGCATGGGTTACAGGTGGTACACCTGAGGTACAATGCATGGTGTAAAGGTATTTGCTCCTTGTCAAGCTCTCTGGAAGAAAAGAAAAAATATGTATTTTTCAATAAATTTATGTATTTGAAAGAGCTACACTCATGCAGGAGAAATTAAATCATATCAGTGTGTTTTTTTTCTTCAGTACAACAGTAAGAGAGATATGGGTGCTTTGAGACATGTTTTGTGATAAGCATGATACAAATAATATTCATTATCATCATTAAGTACTTGAAAAGCAATATAAAAATTCAGATGGTATGATTTGCATTGTTCATATCATGACATTTTATTCTAGCCATGAAGTGTGTATTAGGTTTTTCAATTTAATGCTTAATCAATTTGAAAAATATAGAATTTTACTTGGATTTTTCTTTAGAAGGACAATATTTAGTTACACTAATATTCAATTCAAAACTATTTTTCATTAAACAATGCAAAGTCAAAAAGGGTTTCTATAGGAAATTTGGGTTTTGTCTACTACCTAATTGAGTACAACACTTCATATCGAAAACAAGTGGAATGCCTCTGGCCGTCTCACCTGCATCACGCGGTTCAATATAGCAGCAGTGCTCACTTTGAATACTACTCTAACTCGCACAAGATGTTCAGTGATACATGGTTACTCTTATTTCCCTTTTTAATGAACTAGACCAATAAACTTACAGAGATATGATGGTTATTCAACAAAAAACCCCAACATGGCCATGGTCAAGTTCATTGACCTTACATGGCCTTTGACCTTGATCATGTGACCTGAAACTCGAACAGGATGTTCAGTGATACTTGATTACTCTTATGTACAAGTTTCATGAATCAGATCCATAAACATTCAAAGTTATGATGGTAATTCAACAGATACACCCAATTCGGCCAAAGTTCATTGACCTTTGACCTTGGTCATGTGACCTGAAACGCGCACAGGATGTTCAGTGATACTTGATTACTCTAATGTCCAAGTTTAATGAACTAGACCAATAAACTTTCAAAGTTATGATGGTAATTCAACAGATACCCCCGATTCGGCCAAAGTTCATTGACCCTAAATGACCTTTGACCTTAATCATGAGACCCGAAACTTGCACAAAATTTTCAGTGATGCTTGATTACTATTATGTTTAAGTTTAATGAATCAGATCCATAAACTTTCAAAGTTATGATGGGAATTCAACAGATATCCCCAATTCGGCCAAAGTTCATTGACCCTAAATGACCTTTGACCTTGGTCATGTGACGTGAAACTCACGCAGGATGTTCAGTGATACTTGATTAACCTTATGTCCAAGTTTCATGAACTAGGTCCATATATTTTCTAAGTTATGATGACATTTCAAAATCTTAACCTCAGGTTAAGATTTCGATGTTGATTCCTCCAACATGGTCTAAGTTCATTGACCCTAAATGACCTTTGACCTTGGTCATGTGACATGAAACTCTAATAGGATGTGCAGTAATACTTGATTAACCTTATGGCCAAGTTTTATTAACTAGGTCCATATACTTTCTAAGTTATGACGTCATTTCAAAAACTTAACCTCAGGTTAAGATTTGATGTTGACGCCGCCGCCGCTGCCGCCGTCGGAAAAGCGGCGCCTATAGTCTCACTTTGCTTCGCAGGTGAGACAAAAACCAAAGGACATGACAAATGTAGGTGTCTTGAAAAGTAACTAAAAACATGTAATATCTAAAGATAGCCTTCACTGTTAGAAAAAATGATTTTCAGATCTTCATACCTGTGGATTGTACATCCAGTAGCTAGTACACAACATAGCTTTCCCATCATTTCAGCTAAACAACTTGTAACAGGTTCAGACTCACATTTGCATAGGGGGCTTTACAAGGAAGAGAACATGAAAAATATTTATAATATTCACGAATATATTGCGCATTTTCCCTCTAAAAGAGAATGCTCAAGGCTCATACATCACATTAATATGAACTTAACTGAAAAATCAGGAAATTTAACTTCAAATACCACTTCTTTTCTGAGAATAAAAATTGCAGCCAAAAAAGGATTTACTTAAAGGTCAAGTCCACCTCAGAAAAATGTTGATTTGAATCAATAGAGAAAAATCAGACAAGCACAATGCTGAAAATTTCATCAAAATCAGATGTAAAATAAGAAAGTTATGACATTTCAAAGTTTAGCTTATTTTTAACAAAATAGTTATATGAACGAGCCAGTTACATCCAAATGAGAGAGTCGATGATGTGACTCACTCACTATTTCTTTTGTTTTTTATTGTTTGAATTATACAATATTTCAATTTTTACGAATTTGCTGATCAAGACCTTGCAAGAAGCATAAAATGTTAAAATAATGGAATTCCACGTATTCAGGGAGGAATGAAACTTCATTTCATGACAATGACGAGAAAATCAAAATATTTTATATTTCATATAATAAAATACAAAAGAAATAGTGAGTGAGTGATGTCATCAGTTCCCTCATTTGCATACCGACCGAGATGTGCATATAACTGTTTTGTGAAATGAAGCAAAACTTTAAAATGTCATAACTTTCTTATTTTACATCCGATTTTGATGAAATTTTCAGTGTTATGCCTGTTGAATTTTCCTCTTTTTATTCAAACTAAGTTTCTGTTGGGGTGGACTTGTCCTTTAAAGTAAATCCCTTAGTTCCTTTTAGCTCCTTGGTTCTTTCTTTCATTTGATATTCTGTGCTTCATCAACATGAAACTTTACTGTATGTACAGTGTAATTAATGAAATTATATAAGTTCCACATTATTGAATGTTCAGGGATAATAATATCTAACAACAGAATCTCTAGCAACTAACAAACACATTAGATTTACTAAAGGTAATAAGAAATGTCTGAGGGTTATATTCCTAGCATTTGAAAGACTTGTTTAATTAATTATTTAACAATAAAACAAACCATTTCACTCATCATCCCCAGGCAATTTCATATAGTCTCAGCTCCAAGAGGCTGATAAATCAAACACAAATGTATATGGCCCAAGCCTTCACCAACAAACCATGATTTGACAATTTACCTTTTTTTTGAGGGGAGGGGGCTAAATCAATTGAAGTAAAAAGTACTCACTGTAGATGCTCTTGTATGAGTGTATAATAGGTTGGTGTTAAGTTGAAGAGAAGGAGAGGAAGTGATTGTATTACTGCAATCTGGATATCCTCCTTACTACTCGTCTGAAAAATCAAAACAAAATTCTATAAATACTTACAAACTCAATTTGAAAACCATTTACTATAAACAACTTGAAAAGTAAAATGAGTAGTCTTAAACTGGATTTCTCAACCTATTGAAATATGTTGTGTACCTTTCACACTTTTCTAAATATGAATTACAAAAATAAAAAGATAAAATCAAACAAAATTTCATTTTTATTAATAACATGTTTTTCTCCTTTTCTCAACAGTTCTCCCAATACCAGAAAGATTTGTTAAAAAGCATTATATTACAGACAAGGCATGCATATGATCTGGCAATAAGAACATTTTTATGACAAAACAAAAATTAGTCAAAATTTATAAAGTGTAACAACTTAAATCTCATAAGAATCGAGGTCAAACTGAATACCAAGTTTTCTACCTTGTCAATCATTTAACATCCAAGTAGAAAATCAATAAACACATTATAGAGGAGTAAAAAAAATATGTAATTGACAAGAAATCCTGTATTCCAGTGATGTAGAGTACAGGAAGGCTAATGAAATAGACAATGCAACCAACAAGTGTGATAATTGAAGAGTGAATTGCAAAATAAAAAATGTTGAAGTAACATAATCTTGCAGTCCATATTCAAATGTTTTTCTTCCATCTTTTCTGAATCAATTAAAACAGAGCAGACACAGAGATTAATTCATTTCTTTAAAAGGGAAGGGTAACCTGGTGAAGGTTTGAGGAAAATCTGATAAAGATTAGAAAAATATTAGAATTTAAATTTTAGGTTTGTGATGTCATAAACGAGCAGCTGTCCCATATGTTATGTAAAATAACATGCATGATTTTCTTCTTTTTTTAAATGGTTCCTGATGACTTCATGTTTTCTTTTCATGATCGGGTGTGAAATGATATGTCTTTTGACATACAAATTGTACAGTAAAAAACATTTTCAGTTTTCTGAGAAAATGACATTTCATTTATTTCTACCATGTAAGAATGCTGCTTGTATGTGATATCACAAATCACATAATTAACATTCTAATGATTTGTCTATTCTTTGATGGATTTTTTCTTAAAACTTTGGCAATATTTTTTCTGCTATTTTTACAATCAACTTTTTGTCAAGATGAGCTTCCCCTTTAAATAAAAAAAAAATTGTGATGCAATGGCAATCAAAACAAATACAGTTTCAATACAACAAAATTGCAGATTAACTAAAATATATATTTTACATACTATCACTAGTAATATGAATCAGAGACAAAAGATACAAGATTTACCATAGAATCCTTGAAAACATGAATCCTCCATTTTGGGGCAACATCCTTAGAGAGCAAAGCAACAATAGGCAGACATTGCTGCATTGAAGAATCATCTAAAAAAAAGTATTTAAGAAAACAACGAAGTGCATTTTTTATGGTACCAATTTTGCTAATTGGTATAAGTAATATTTAGTCCTTCATAATGATGTAAATTACATTTGACATGAACAATTCATTGATAGATTTCAGCTGAACATTCATGAAAAATCTCCTGTATCAAATAAAATACAATTACAAGATAAAGTCATCTAGTGAATAATGAATTAAAATAGCATACAAGTATTTCTATTATTTGTGGAACTTAAAAAAAAGGCTAATATAACAATTATTATTAAAGGTAAACACATATGTAGCAATAAAAAATAGTACAATAAAAAATGACATATACTGATTTGAAATAACTACAAAAAATATTTTATCTAATTTCAAGGCCTTCCTTCTTGTTTATTTTTGAAAATATGCAAATTTGCACAAAGTACATGCACAGGAGTAACGGTTGATACCTAGTTTTTCTGCTAGTCTACTGCTCAGACTTCCTACTTCCTTCATTGTTGACTTGCCAAACATCTTGAGATCTAACCAATTGGCTTCCATCTGCATACAAAGAATCAATGCATCTTATCATTCTGATGAATTGCCACTTGGTCTAATACCATTTGGTCTCATCTACATTGCCTAATTCTATTTCATCTAAAATCAATCTTTCTGATCAATATTAGTCTATTAGTTATTTAATCCTTTTATCTTTCTGTACGATGTCCAGTTTGGCTTTACTCAAGTTGTCTAATACCTACTCTATCAAACTGATACTAATTTAAATCTCAAAGTAGACAAAAAATTAAAAAAATCTGTAGAAATAAAAATACAATATGACCATTTGGCAAGAAAACCATGTGCTCATTTCATAAATGAAAGAATGCATGTGAACAATGTTATCCAGGTGTATGTTCTCTTTCCAGAATCATAGTAGAAAACAAAATACATATAAATAAAAAATGGCATTATTATGAAATATACAATAACAATCATTTCATAGTATCCAGTTAATCCTGCATAATTTGGCATCACAAAAAATATAATTTGGGGGTTTGTGAGTTTAAAGCTGGCAACAAGTTAAAGTTGAAATAAATGTGGTCATTGTACTTACGGGCAGCCA
Organism: Lytechinus variegatus; assembly: GCF_018143015.1. Lineage (NCBI taxonomy): Eukaryota > Metazoa > Echinodermata > Echinoidea > Temnopleuroida > Toxopneustidae > Lytechinus > Lytechinus variegatus. The sequence goes on along the minus strand of NC_054744.1, from coordinate 40,618,867 downwards.
AGGTAAACAAACAATCCATGTGATAGAATGGAGAAAGTCAGAAGGGAGTTTCACTTCACCTATAAAGAAAGATTTGGCATATTCCAGTCACCATTTCTAGATTCTATCTGAGATTTCAACAATGCTGGAATACATCTGCTGTGTGTCTGTAGAAAATCCTGCATTAGTCAGATCATCTCAACAACAAAACTGCAGTAACATATACATGAAAATCAAACTAATTTTCAAACCTTATAATTAGGAATGTGATTCAGCAAACTTGCTATCAATAACTAGTGTAAATTTTCTCTGACAAAATTGCTCAGCCAATAAAATGGCATGATCTAAATAAGACTTACAGATTCTTGTAACTTTTTATCAATAACATTCTATGTATAGGACAGGACGAATATGTTCTTGCTTGGGAAACCATACAAGTCATGTATTTAACAAGAATTTCATATCCAATTTTCACTTCTACTGTTTTCACAATGCAAACATCAATATTGATGAAAATAATTTGAAATTCTTGTTGATGCTGTGATGCTCCACAGAACAAAGGCGGGAAATCAATTATAAATTAATGAATAAATAAATATCAAAACAAAATCAGTATGTATTTCGCAACTTCACCAGTCAAGTAGCAATGGCAATGACAGTCCTTACCTGAAAGTGAGAGCACAGCTGCAATACTAGTACATATACACTGATATGAAGACCGGACTAGATGATTGAATTCATCATTCTCCTCCTTCCTGTCTCCATCCGCTCCCATCTTCACAGCAGACTGTCCAGCTCCTGCCAGGATCTGCAATGTCCTCAACCACAGATCACACATCTTCTCCATCAGCTCCACACTGATCCACATTGACAGTGCATTCTTGAAGGAGAATCCGTCTCTTCCGCCCCTATCAGCATTATTCCGCTGATCCACTCTGGGTGATTTCTTGGTAGAATGGGTCTTGGCGTTGGTAGAGGTTGTGATGTTGGTGAGGTTTCTGACGTCCTCACCGTATCTGCAGCAGCTTCTTGACACAACTTCCATGAGGGTTCTCGTCGCCTCCAGGACATGGTACAAGCTCTGCAGAGAACATGGGTATGATTTTTAAAGAATTCAAATAAATTCTTCTACAATATATTTATGAATACAATAATTTTGTAAAATATATTTATGAATACAATAATTTTGTGTTTCTGTTTAAGCCACGCTTTCCTTTTTACAAGCTCTGCAGAGAACATGGGTATGATTTTTAAAGAATTCAAATCAATTCTTCTACAATATATTTATGAATACCATAATTTTGTAAAATATATTTATGAATACAATAATTTTGTGTTTCTGTTTTAGCCACGCTTTCCTTTTAAATAGAGAATCAGCCATGTCTATTTTACATATCAATTGATAACAGACTTAGTTTTTCTCATGCAAAAACAGATAACCTAATAATTGTGTTTGATTATATGGTTGTAGTTATTCAATTACTAAAGTGAGTTGATGTTTTGGAATTGATGCAATATTGTAGCAATATGGATGCTACTTTACAAACTTTGTATTACTTAATATTTAATTACTCTACGGTCCTGACAAAAGAATGCAAATTAGTTTAAGCCATCAACTACTGAATTCTATCATTCTAATAGGCATTGTGCATGGAAAACCTGGTTCAAGCAGTCAATTAAGTTTCTTATCTACCTTGTTATCAGTGGTATGTATCTGACAGAGTGAATCTAATTTGTAGAGGACATCTCGTAGGGTGCTAGATTTCTCAAACATTGGACTACATGGAGTAACTTCAACAGGTTCTTCTGCAGCATCTCTGTATGAATTCAGTTGAATAGAAAGATTGGGTAAATGATGGTATCAGGATATAATTTCTGAATTCATAAATGCAGACTTTCCCCCCATCTGAAATCAGTTAATCCTAAAATCATGATTTTGCTCTAAAAAAGAGATAGAAAATCATTTCATGTATGGGTGTTAAATCAAGTCATGAATAAGAATTAGGGATATCCTATAAAATCAATGGTTCTGATTGACTCAAACTTCATAGCATTTCCTCCACATTCAAAATGGTTGGAAGGTCAGCAAATTATACTCTGTGCTAAATTTTTTGTATGGCTTTAGAAATTTACTTAATTCTGTTGCATGTCATATGCATAGTTTTAGAACGATCAAATAGAACATCAAATAAATATAGCTCAAACATTAAAGTATTTCTGGTCATAATTTGCATGCAAAAATGCTAACATTTATCTATAAAAAGTATTATAAAATCAAGTAGAATGTACACTTTTGTATACACATAGGTGCTTCCTATTGCGCAAAATAAGTTAAAACATAGGAATTCCTACTTTGTCTAAAAACTAGTGTTTCTGAGTAAGGGCATTTAATAGAATTCCCACAACCAAACTTCCTCTATGAGGTGTTGTGGCCTCTTTGAATTAATCTCCTGATTGTGAGTTACGTATGAAATTTCAATCTTGAGAATGGCAAAAATGTTCTTTGGAGGATGTTTCTCTTTGCTTGCCTTTCTCCCAAGTGTCTCATTTTCAAAACTATCCAATAACTTTAATTTCAGTGATGATACCACAATATCTGACACAAAGACATAAAAAAAAACTTTAAAACTGAAAGACCATTACTTAATGGTAGTGTGTCCTACAGATGACTTTCTCCTGGAAAGCTTGTTGGTTTTCTTTGACGTCTCTGGCACATCTTCACCACTGCTGGTATCAGTAAGGTCTATCACAATCTCCCCAGCGGTACAACCATGTGTTCCTCTGTTACTATCACTGGTCGAAGGTTTTGGTCCAACAGGGTCAGAATGGGTGACAAACTCCTTAGGGAGTGTTGCATTCAGCTCTGAGCGGATGGCTAGCTCCAGGGGCAGAACCACACACTGGGGGAACACAAAGGTACATAGATTGTACATAATAATGCACCACATTTATGAGTGTGTTGTAGCGATACAGCATATTTGAGGGTATTTGCATTGTGCAATAGCACAACACACTTGCGCCTAGTGCTTTTACATGGTATTGCAAATACCCGAGGTGCCTAATCATAAACATCACAAATTTTAAAATGTGCATTGTTTTTTAAAACAGGTCGACAGTAAAAATATCTTTTATGACATCACAAGCATAAATAATATGCTTGCCTAAGTATAAAGCGGATCAAAATCCTTGCCACCATCCTTTCTTTGAAAGAATGGTTATTTCAGTCTCAGTTTTTAAGCACTATTGGTAAATAATGCACCCAAAATACAGGGCTGGGAAGTTGTGTAGAATTAAAGCATGAACACAATGACTTTCATACACAGTTGCTATAGGCTACATCCTTGATCCCATTTTATAATACCCTTTAAGAAGCCAGATGAATTGCAGCTCAATTGAAGTGAGGTGCAATATTTGATGTCCGTTGGCAACAGAAGCATGTTAAAAGCTAAATATTCATGAGTGGCCTCACATCAATTGCAGTTTATATTTTCCTCAAGAATGATTTTCATTAGAAAACACACAGGACAACTTTTTTTTTCTGTTTCACCCGAATGAGGATCATTAGGGTACACACTGAAGGAAACCAGTCCATTGCAACAACATGCCTAAAGTGGTAATTTCATGTCTACCTTGATTGGGAATAATGCACATTTTGATGAATATGAATAACAATCTAAAGAATACAACTGATATTTATGTCAAAGTCTGGATTTATGATATTTTTTAAAGAGGCCAGTGTTTTTAGGGGGGTTACATACCTGTCCATTCTGGAGCATGTGTATTTGCTGTATTAAAGCTTGAGTGATGATCTTCATTCTGGTCTCTCTCACAGACTCTAAAGACTCATAACCAGGAGGAATGTGACGTTGGATGTAGACCAGGAGGTGACACAGCGAAGTACTCAGGGATTCTGCAATGTAGACCATTGAGATGGGTTTGTCAAACAAGGATACATCATTAGTCTTTGATGGTACATGGAATAAGTGGAGCGTTGTGGCCCAGTGGATTAGTCTTCGGACTTTGAAACAGAGGGTCACGGGTTCGAATCCCAGCCATGGCATAATTTCCTTCAGCAAAAGAAACTGATCCACAATGTGCTGCACTCAACCCAGGTGAGGTAAATGGGTACCGGTAGGAAGTAATTCCTTAAAAAGCTGTGTGCGCTATGAAGCCTAGCTTAGCCGGGTAATATAGGAGCGCCTTGAGCACCTAATAAGGTGGATATGTGCGCAATATAAATCCCCTATATTATTAACAAGTGGTGACACAATAGAGCATTACATCAACATTTATAATGTCTGACAAAAGTCCTTTGGTTTGACTGACTGAGAAGCATTGGTGTCTATTGCTGTGGTAACTGCTGGATATTACAGGCTTGATTTAACCTGGATGAGGGTCTACGACATCATTCCTAAAAACTGTTTCTTTTATATGCTCGGGAGCTTTGGTACAGTTCGAGATGTTTCATATTCCAGATGCAAACTTCTCAAAATATGATATGATGTATCATCTGGTAATTGGTATCATAGTGATTTTTTTTTTAACAATTACACACATAGTTACCAATGTGTATAGCATTTCCATGTATATGAATGTAGAATGAGAGTATTGCTGATGAGATGCCTTGCTCACAGACGTACATGCCGTGGCCAGGAATCGAACCTCAGATACTAGGGTACTCACGTGTCTAGTCAATTAGGCCACTCGGCCACAGCATCTCCACAATGATTGCAGAGAATGGAAATGCAAAATAATTCCCCCCCCCCCTCCTCTTTCAAGGAACATACATCACTAGATGATGATGATAATGGTAATCAAGAGGAACATAAAAAAGTCTCACCTGATTTGAAAGCATGCAGTCCATATTTGGGAATATTGGAAGACAGCATTTCCATGACAATCTCTATCACTGAAGGTGGTATTGTATATCTGGGCTTTCTTTCGTTCTCAGCAAAAAGCTCCTGGAAACAAGCTGCTAGATTCTCTGCTAGTAAATCTACACTTCTGAAAATTATTAAAAAAAACATGAAGCAATGTCACACAAAAAATCTCACAAAATTAAAAAGGGTAGTATAACAGATTTGAAGTGTTATGTTCCTTCTAATAAGTTATACGAACATTTCATGAATTGTCAATGAATGAACCACACAAAAATGTCCATTTTGAACATATAAAGGGTATACCATGTAAGCATTGTTGGTATTCTCAAAAGGGTAACATTGGAAAACTTGATAAAACAGCTCAAGAGAGACAAGGTATTGTGGTATTTATATGAGGGCAATCCTTATGGACAGGTTCTTTGATATATAATCAAGTGAAAAACTATTAAGCAATACAACAATATAATTTTTTATAAATAATCATGAGTAATAAGAAAATAATAACATTGAACATAGTACACATATCCTTCAAAGGTCACTTTATGGGTGGATGGTGTGGGCACATACTTATGGTCAGGATAGGGATGCCTGGAAGTTTTGCTCACTGGTCCTGAAAGAAAGCCCAAATATGTTTAAGCCACATACATGCCCTATGATCCAAACCTGATGAAATCACACAAAAGCATGAAGATTGGCATCTTTTAATAAAGTAACTTTAAGATTTTTTTTCTGGACTTACTTATAATTCCTGAATAGATCATGTCCTGATTGCAAGCAGGTCAGAACACTGAACATGAGGTCTACTATATGGTCTATGGACTGCAGTGGGGGTGAGTCAACTTGGCGGATCAACATTGCAAGGGTTTTCAAGGAAGCCTGGAACAATTATGGTAGGAGATGGAAAGAAGGCACAGGAGAGTGAGTGAGTATTGGTAGAGAAAATATAACATCGATCAAGCTACTTAAAGAAACACTTCAACATTTGTTGATTATAGAGATTCAAGCCGCAGCAGTAAATACACTGGAAATTGCTCATTTTTAGGAGGAATAAGTCTTGTCAGCATTTACTACCCTCAAATTTCCAAAACCTATCTGAGAATTATTGCTACAATTGAGTATTACTCAGAAATTCTGTAAATACAAGGAAGATATCATCATGGACAGAATTGTAAAATTCAGCAACCCATGGTTTAAATTCAAGCTTTTATATGATGGACATAATGAATTCAATATATTGATATGCTGTAGTGAGCTGAGTGTGAAATGATGGGGGGGGTGGGTAGGGGTGGTACAGCTTTGTGGCAGTCCTAGGTCACTCATTTATTATGTAAGAACATACTCTGAAAGAAATAGAAAAAAATGCCAACCTACCTGTTTGATTTCTAGCTGTCCAGTTTCAAGTTGCCATGCCAACGTCGTCCAGAGCAACAGCATGTTATTTGACAGGAACGGTTCCACATCGGTAGACATCTCACATAGGATATCACTGCATACAGAGAATTAAGGGGTGAAATGTGAGGATTAACCATGGTAGTATACAGTTGTGCTCAAAATTATGTGAACCCCACCACAAAATGCACTCCTTCATGCTGAGTGCTATCAAGGGGTAACAACAAAACTACAATGTTCAGCAAACCCAGAGAAACAAACTTTATCGAATGTGAAATATTGTATAATCCGACTTCACAATTAGACATCTAAAACATGGCTCATTTTCTTGTAGGATTCACTAACTTTTGAGCACCACTGTATACGTGTATGTGAAACAACTCTCTATTAAGTACGCATTGATTTATCAGCTCCTAGGAATAATAAGTGTGAAGTAGGGTCCTGTGTCTTTGCACCTATACTTGTTCTTAAACTTAACATGAATTCCTCTAATACACAACAATAGCTTCATTTGATATGTTCCTCAATTTTAAAGAGCAAGTGTGAAAAACAAACATGTAAAACTATAGCAAGTAATATGAAATTCTCATGAGAAATGGTGACCATACAATTTTGAGATTGAAAAGAAAATGTGCCAAAATAAGACTGCACTTTGAGTTATGTACTTGAAATGTCTGAAATAATCATTTTCTAACTATCCTTGCTTGTATTTTTGAATGAAAAACACCTCTTATTTGATTAAAATCATACAAATATGGAAAAGCAGATTTGATAGGCATATTGACAATCACAGAGACATACTCCTTGCAATTTTAATAAAAATACCATTAAATCAGAATACCCCCATTGACTGCCAGAAACAGTCCTCTTTTTGTACTCACCAGATTGCTACTTGAAGAAGATAGCAATTGCTGACATGGCCAATCTCAATGTGCCGGGGATGAGAAGTGATTATTTTAAACTCAGGATGTTCCTGAAAGCAGATTCATAAAAGAAGTGTGATTGTATGTTGTATGCACCTGTAATCTAGCTGATTGTTGAAATTAGAAACTGATTCAGCTAAACGCAGAGATTATGGGGTGTTGCGACCCAGTGGATTAGTCTCCGGACTTTGAAATAGAGGGTTGTGGGTTAAAATCCTAGCCATGGCGCAATTTCGTTCAGCAAGGAATTCATCCACTGTGTGCTGCACTCGACCCAGTTGATGTAAATGGGTACCAGCAGGAAGTAATTCCTCAAAAAGCTGTGTGCACCTTAATCGGTTGCCAAGCTTAGCCGGGGCAACAATAATAGCAGGGCATTTTTAAAATACGCCATTCTCCACCCCATGATTTATCCTTTTCTAAACATCACTCCCTCTCTTCTCTCTCCTTGTTTTCCTTCCTCTCATCCCATATATTTCATCCCTCTCCTTCATTTCTATTTTTCTTTTTCTCTTGCTCTCTTTCTTTATGCCATTCTTTCAACCCTTAGTCTGTTAAAAGTTGTATTTAGTCTTAAGATGTAGTTATTTCATATTATTATGTACAGTAATTGAGTTATGAAAATAATGTGTAATCAAATTTGTAACATTACAATTGTAAACTTCATGTGATTCAGCCTTTGGGCTGTGATGACAGTGTTGTTTTTGCCAATAAAATACCATTTTACTACTACTACTACATGAGCACCAAAGGTGGACCTGTGCACTACTGTAAGTAGCCACCATTATTTTTTTTTGTTGTCATTATTATTATAAGACTAATGTGGTGGTGCAAGAATCTTGCAATCAATAGCAAGTCAATTTTTGGTCCCTATATCAATCATATATCTTGGAGTTAATTTCAAATTAGTGATTGATTGCTAATTTGCTCCTTGAAACAAGAAGTTTAATCTGATTTGCTACAGTTGCTACGTTGATCTATCAGTTGCAAAATTGCAATTGATAGCGGATATTTTCTTGCAACACTCCGTAAGTCAGTAAGTGGCAGGTTGGTTATGTACACAAAATAAAAATGTCTCATCCAAGATAATACAAAGGGCGACATATCTTTACACAATTCATACATACTCTACAAAAAGTGATGCAATCATGTTGACTATGTGGTTCATAGAACAATAGTTAATGAGAATTAATGAAAAAATAGTAGCATCACTGTAACAGTGCATCAAACTTTTTAATCCTAGCTAATTGATGAGTTAAGTCAAAAATATGACCCTTTTTTGCCAATCATACATCACGATTCTTACAGTAAATATAAATAAATATATATATTATCCTATATCACACCTCAAGATTATCTGAGCTGCTGACATCCACAGTAAAGTGTTGAACTTTAAACGGTGGGTCAGGGAAGTCATCATCTTCATCACTAAACTTCTCATGGTTGATCTGCATTAATTCTAGAATGAAATAAAATCCACAAAACATACCCATTACAATCACATCATCAGGGACATTCAAGAATTTCAACTCACATGGACATAAGGATCCCCATTTCCAACCTACAAATATGAAAATACCATTAATGTGAATAATACAACTAAATATTTCAAGTTTTCCTTTTCTTATGAAGTGCATTATTAAAATATCTGAATGGTTAAGAACAGGAATCAAAATGATTTTTTTTCTCCAAATCCCTAGATACTGGTGTCCAACGAAATTACGCAGTTTGTAAAAAAACATGCATTGTTAACCAGCCATAACCAGCCACCTCCTCCCCCCCCTTGCAGCAAGGTATATTAATACTTGCAGAATGTTCTGCCCTGTTTCAGAAGACAAATTTGAATTACACAAATTTGTTCTCAGTCAATTAAATGGCACAATTACAGTAGCTTATGAAACAGGGCACTTACCTGCTAATAACCTGGCTAGATCATTGAAGAAGCGATAAAAAGTGTTGATTTCTTTGAACTTGATAAGATGGAGCAATGAGACAATGATCTGTGATGTTTGTTGATGTATAGATTGACAAGCATGCTCACTCAATAACTGCAGAAGATGACACAGAAGCCACCTATTCAAAGCTTCAAAAAAAGGAGAATGAAAAAAGGGCTTCTTTAAAAAGTACAACAAAAACCAAATAATTAGCCTGAGGGTGAAAATTTGACAATGCAATATGTTTAATCTATATCAAATATAGACATACAATTAATAGTCTACATGCTTTAATTGGGAAATGATATTGAAAGGGTGCTAAATCTGATTAGGGATCAAATTCAAATGTTCACCCAAGATTCAGTACATTAATACAATTGATAACAATATTGAATAGCAACAACAACAACAACCACAATAATAATAACAAAAACAAAAATAATAACAACAATAACAATATTTTAAATACTCATATAGGACACTTTCCATCTTAATAAGATGATCAAGGTGCTTCAGATCAAATTAAAACAAAATCAGGTTCAAATCTTTAACAACAAATGAATAAATGTTACTGCAACTACTCTTTTGCAAGCTAGTATGAGAGTCATTTTCCAATACAAAATATAAATTTGGACACAATGTCATGTAGGTTTCATAAAAATCAAGCTTACTCTCAGCTACATAGAAGTCTGAGGGTCCAGTCCTTATAGAGTTTTTGCTGCCAGAGCTGTTGGTGTCTTCAGACTCTTGTGGAGGGTCAGAACCAACAAAGATCAAGGGCTTCTCGTTCACACATAACTGAATGAAATTCAGTGGTACTTCACAATGCCGACTTGAGTTAGCAGAAGAATTTCCAGCAAGTTCATTGCAGACTTGAGAAACAAATTGCATAAATGAAATATGAAGTACAATATTTTCAAAATGCTAATATTCATCAACATGTATACGTATATTTGCTAATATATACCAGCATAATCTATCAGGTTGGTAAAAATAAGAATACTCATTGGAATGTACAGATTTCAAAAGGAGAAGGGGAACCTCCGGTTTACATATTAAACAAGGATGAAGTCACAACAATTAGTAATCATTTTTCTATATTCTAATTAGGCATCTCACTCAAGAACGACTCCTCTTAGGCCAGAAACATGTAGGATAAATAGTTCTTGGACACAAACATGTTTTCTGTAATTCATTAAAACTTTTTTCTGGTAACTATTTGTGTATAAAAAAATGGAAATTCAATTTCTATATTCAATCATGGCGATGAGAATATTATTACAACCTGATATAATTTCGATAAGAATAAGAGCATAATAGAATGTGAGTACATGTACAAGTGTCTATCATCTTCGAAGATGAAAAATTGTATTTGCACTGATAAAATACAGAACTATTTTTAATGAGTTTCACTACTGCATTAACTCTGATGCAAAAGAAATGAAAAAATTTAAGAAAAAAAATATTGATGCAAAAGTCATTCATCTATTACCTTCATCAAGATTGGAGAGAAAATCTGAAGTAAAACGGCAAATCGTCTTTCTGTAAATCTTTATCAGCCTATATCGCTGCTGGGATGAAGATCTGTTACATAAGGAGTAAAATATTCATTTTTCTTTATTCAGGATTAGAATTGAGTTTGTGTACCTTTCAAGGTTTATTGGATCACAGAGCATTATTCAATTTGGCAATTTAAAATAAAACTCTCCTGTATACCAGGATATTGCTAAATTGACTGCATTGCCTAAAGAGACAGCATAAATGTTTAGACTTGTTAAAAAGTCAAAAATTGCACCCCAAAAATATATCTTTAATTTTCCATCATTTAGCACTTGTTTAAGAGCAGAAATCAAATACTCGAAAATGTACTTCTTGTTGAAATCTAGAAACAGACTATTTGCTATTTGGTCCCCTTTTTCAACTTTTTTTTATTCACTCCTGTATGAAATGCGTCATACAATAAACATCAAATAACATAGCAGAATTCCACATGGAGCTTTGCAAATACGAGTCATTCAATATCCTATCATCATCATTATGGTAAAACAATTTTCAGTTTCATTTTTTCTTGGAATGTACTGTACAGCCCATATTTCATATGGGTTGTCCAAGACATTATACTTATGATATGATAGGTTGAGAAATGGATGAATAGATTCTGAGATTTTGAGTCCCATCAACCAGTGTGTCACTACAGGGATGTAATTTCACTCAAAGAAAATGACCCGAGATAATGGTATTCTTTATATCTAAAACTGAACTCGTTTTTGTTCCCCTAAGGACTTGTGGAAAAACCTTGTGTGATTATTCCTACCATCACTAAAATGTGCTTGGTGACATTAATGTTACCATAAAGTAAACTTACACTTGCATGCTACCGAGTTGGCTGATTTCTTTCTTCAAATCTTCTAGAACAGGATGAGCCACTCCATCCTGTTGCACAGAACTAGCCATGTTTCTTTACATTATCTGAAACAAGAGGAACAAAGTTTTTAAATAATAATTCTTTTTTATCTTAATTACCTGATGACGGAAACCATACATGTACCTGTCAGCATTGGAAATGAATGAGGGCGACCGAGATGTTACCCTCATGACATCCCAAGTCACCCTTCAAATTCCCCAAATTGAATGCTTTGGGGCAACCATCCTTTCTAAAGATGTCCAAAGATATACCACTAATAACATTCAAGATGGACTTTCAAAAAGTTTAGAACCGATTTTCTACATACAGCAGAGTAATAATGAGAAATGCTTTCACAGCATAATTACTGATACTTGTTGCACAAAAATGTAACTGATAAAATGAAAGAAATATCTTTTTTTATTTACTTTTGAATTAGCAATCCCCACAACAACGTTGATAGGTAATTATAATTTCCTAAGCTGATATCTTTGATCCCCAACTCTTCAATAAGCCTAGTATATACCCATGTTCATAGAATGTGTGGTATATACCCAAACGTTAGACATGTTAGATGGGGAAAAGAATATGACTGGATTTTGACCTTTTGTAAAGCTACACTAGCTTACTTACAAGTTACATAGTATGATGGTGGGCCCCAAGTCTGTGCACCTAACAATTTGCATCAAGATTTAACCTGATTGTCTTCTTATTTCACAAAATCTTTTGGTTAATAGTGTTCCTTATATTATTAAGAGCAAGTGTACCAAATTTCTCATTAAAAAAATGAAAGAAAAGAACAGATTTTCTTGAAAAAATCTCGGGCAGTCATTTTCAGATTGAAAAAGAACGGTACCCCATGTCTGTGCACTCATTCACTTTGCACGCGATTCAGGGATTTTAATGAGAAAGGCTGCATTTTGAGGCCGTCACATGAAATGCCCTGAATTCAGAGCTACCAAGTCTCACGCATTGTGCGTGAGACTCACGCATTCAGGGTCCGTCTCACGATCTCAGGCATGGCACCCATTTTTCTCACACATCGGGACCCGACACAAAAAAAAAAAGAGAAAAAGTAGCATTATTCGCCAGATTATACGACTGGGCGACCGCCTTCGCGTCTAGCCCGGCACGCGAGACGAATCGAGAGTGCAGTCAACACACAGCTAGTATACGTGATATACGATGAATGTGTCATCGCATGTTTTTGAAGCCCATATCTCATGCACACGCGCCTTTTCGCAACGTACGAGTGTAAGTACTGGCCGCGCGCACACAGAGACGTCGCGAGTCATGAAAATCTCACGCATAACATTTTTTTGAACTTGGCATCTCTGTGAATTCATTATTTTTCCACCATTTTGAGTCAGATTTTTTTATGATTACCTGTCTATGTATTGCATGTAAAGTTCGCAGAGATGCCAAGTTCAAAGACCAGCTATGCGTGAGATTTTCTGTGAATCTGAGTGAGATCACAGACGTTGTGTACAATGTATATGGGGATAGGCTCAAGGCTGTGATAGTTGCGTGAGACAGAGATTTGAGGGGATGAACAAGAGTACAAAAAAATGCTTGAGTCTCACGCATAATGCGTGAGACTTGGTAGCTCTGAGTTCGTGCTCGTTGCGAATCTTCTTTTACTAGAATCGCGCAGATACGCGGGTGCGCAGACTTGGGAGACCGCACAGACATGGGGGAACTGACCATAATACTTTTTTATCATGTCCGTGCTGTATGTATGACCATGATGATGATGACCAGTCAACATGTATATACATGACTGATTCATAACTTAATAACAAGAGCAAGTAGACATTCACGTCACTGACAGGATGGTCAAATTTGTTGAAAAATTATACGTCCAGCTATTATAAGTGGTGGCATGTAAATCTATTATTCTAACGTTAATCCTTGAGTGGTGGGCCGTGGGCGCTGTCTCTCTCTCTCTCTCCTAGCCTGGGGCGTTTTGGGGAGTGAAAGTTATATACTGTACGTATGGAGTCACTCCTCACTAACGCCTGGGAGCCCTACCTATATTTCCACACATACGGGTACAAGACCAGAAACTTTCGCCCCTGAGAATTCTACTTTCCCTCTAAAACTAAAGATTCTAGCCCTAGGCTAAAACATGTACATGGGGTCCAACTTCATTCATTTCCAACATTTTTGCGATATTGATTTCATTTTTAAAGAAGAATTCATTAAAAAAACGAGAGATTTGTTATGAAAAGATGGAAAGAGCTTACTTCCGTGTTTACGTCGCCATCTTGATTTCTTTGTCTTCCGCTTGCCGACAGCACGCAAAAAAGATCTTTTAGCAGTAGAGGCGCACGGCCAATATTGGAGACTGTCTCCAATGTGGGAGATTATCTCTAATATCAGAGACTTTTGTGAAGAATTTGGGTATCCAATTTCAAAGACAGTCTCCAGTTTTGGAGACGAATTTCTTTTGTTAACATTTGCAGCAAAAGGATTACCTTGGCGGCAAATAAAAATGTGATAAGCAGATTCCTCATGAAAAAATCACCCCTTTTCACCGTCTACTTTAAAAATTCACCATCTACTTTTGTTTTGATAAGGATTTTTGTTGTGAATCACACGCAAAACAAATGGGCTTCTGACCTCAGTGAGACAAAATTTTGGGTGGAAAAAATCATGCTTTTGTTGGTGTTGTTTCTTTTGTCCTTTTGCAAAGCAAGTCTCCAATGTGGGAGATTGTCTCCCCTATTGGAGAGAGTCTCCCATATTGGCCGTGCGCCTCTACTGTTTAGAGGGAAAGTAGAATTCTCGGGGGCGAAAAATGTTTCTGGTCTTGTACCCGTATGTGTGGAAATATAGGTAGGGCTCCCAGGAGTTAGTGGGGAGTGACTCCATACGTACAGTATATAACTTTCACTCCCCAAAACGCCCCAGGGCCAGGCTACTCTCTCCCTCTCTGTTGACTTGTTTAACTGGACATGAATTTGACAAGATGGGACTAGAGTCGACCTACCAAAAAAGGAACCGCAAAGCTAGGATAAAATTATTTGATTTCCCAATCTCCGTGTCACCTACTCTTCTAAATTCTATCTACTTATCTATCATTTTCTCTTTTATCGTCAATTTAAAGCGATTAGTAAAACTTACACTTTTTCTCTCTGAAAATCCCAAACTTCTTGCATTTTTACCGCTCTTTGCGTTGAATCTTGCGACTTTACAGTGTCGCCGAAACGTCCAAACGAAAAAATGAAAAAGAAAAAAATAAGGGTCGGAAGCGCGGCGCGCAGATCCAAGATTTTCCCAAAAGGTTGGGGGGCACATTTTCCCCAAGGAAAATTTGACCAAACAATAAGTTTTCACTAAAAAATGAAGACCGATTTGTCCCGCGTATAATTTAACAAGCAAAATGAAATAGGCCTAAATGAAAATGAATAAATAGGTTTTCCAATAAAAAAAAGTGACAAATTCCCAACAAAAAATTCGGATGTGGCTCTAAAAGCGGGGGAGGGGGACACACTTGTGCATGAACGACATTTTTACAATATAAAATTATGACTATGACTCTCAAGGGGGCACCACGAGGGGCACGAGGTCCAGAAATGCCCCCCCCCCCCCCATTGGACATTTCTAAAATAAGAAAAAAGATATAGTGCACCATTTGGCTTGATAATGAATTCTAAAGGAATATTGAATAACAATTCTTTCCAAAGAACCAAATTTTATGTTCCCTGCTAGTCTCAAGAAAAATATGAATTCCAATATCATATTACAAGAATATCAATGCATGAAAATTTTCACTGAAAAATATTCACACTTTTGAGTTCAACTGAAAGCAACTTTTTAAAAATAAAAAATATCCAGCTTCCTAGAAAAGAAGGCTTCAGGCGAGACTATAGTTTTCTGGATCTTCGTTTTAATTTTTGAGATCTTTATGAATTAGATCAGCCTAAGATCTCCCACCCACCCTTCTTTTTAGCTTGTTTCAGGGGCCGCGGTATAATAATGATAAGGCGCTTACTACTGGTGTTTCTAATCGCATTGTGTTCTGTTTATGGTTTGTACTTGGGTATAAAAAAATGTGGGGGAAAATGACACAGCTAATACAACTACACTAATAATCAAAACTGGTGTGGACATCTAATTAATTGACCGACCCACAACTGTGAATCATCTATTTAATAAACAGATAGAGTTTGAGTGGGGTTTTAAACTGATTAACAGCCTTGGCATTATGAATGTAAGATATGGTAGCTTATTCTAAAGGGAAGGGGCAATTGAAGAAAAAGCGCAGTCATCATACTTTGTAGAGGTTCAAGGTCCAGGAGTTAGTCTGCAATTCAGTAGACGATGATGGAGAGGTCTTGAGCAAGAGCATAAGGAAATGAGATCTGCAAGATATTTTGGGGATTGGCCATTGAGAATTTTGTAGGTGAGGAGAACAGTAACATAAAAATGACCACATGATTGTGAATTTTTGCATCGTCAGCCCCCCAATTTTGGCTCAGCCCCCCCCCCATAGGCGGCGGAAGCGGGGGGGACGTGTCCCCCCCTAAATTTGAGGAGGGGGGACGGTCCCCCCCTAAATTTGTTGTTGATGACCTTTTTTTTTTTTTTTTTTTTTTTTGCTTGTCAATTTATTTTCCTACGTCCCCCCTATAACCTTTTTTTTTTTTTTGCTTGTCAAAATTTTTTTGGTTGTCCCCTCCTAAAATTTTTTGCTTCCGCCGCCAATGGCCCCCCCCCCCCCACTTTGAAAACCGTTCAGCAGCCCCTGAGTTTAAATGGTCACTGGGGGATGTTGGGGGTATGAGCAAAGCTTTATGAAGTTTCCTATTTTTCCGAGAGATGAGTTGCTTTCATTTAATTGGTATACAATTTTAACATTTAAGTCGGTTTTCATATTTTATTTCCTGTCAAATGTATATAAAAATGGAAAAGAAAGTATGGCCTTCGTTTTGCAATTACTTTAAAATAGTGATGAGTCATGCATGAATGATTATGAATATTGAACCATGTATATTTTTTCGACTTTGTGCAACACTTCATTGATCATGGTATATTTCCTTTTCCTTTTTTTTCCCAGAGAGATGAGATGATATGCTTTAATTTGATAAACAGTTCTTAATATTCCAGACAGTTTTTCAGATTTCATAAACGATTTTAAACGAATTGATGCCTGTCTGCTATTGTTCCATTGACTTTTGTACAGGGGTGTCATAAGATTCACTTTTAATATTTCATTTCCTGCCACAATGAATAAAACGGGTAAAAAGGATTTGAATTTTATGTCATCTCACCTCTTAGAAAAAAATAAAAAATAAGTCGGGATCATTGAAGCATTGTGAGTTATGCTTCAATGATAACAAAAGGTATAAAAATATGCATTATCAAACTTATGAGTCATAATCATTCATGGGTGACTGATAAAAATTTGCAATGAGATGGAAAACAAAGACTATACTTATTTCTATTTCATATGATATATACATACATTATACTTTCATCATGAGCATCCATGCACTCATTTTTCAGTGTTTTTGATGTACAAATAATTCTTGTATGACACCTATATAGATCCTTGTGATTTGATTGGTTGTTTGATATCGTTCATTCAGCCCATTCTGCAATGAGGCATAATCAACCATGCAATTTTGGATCCATACAAATTTTCCATTGCACACGCTCACCGAGACTAGCAGCTGCAAGCAACAGCAGTGCGCATGTTGTAATGACGTAAAAATCAAGACCGAACTCGCACTGCTCAAGCATGTTTTGCATTGAAATTCATAAATTTCATATGAAAAAAAAAATCAATTTTTAGGTGTCATACAAACCAAATAATGAATGTTTGAGTGCAATTGACTGAATACTTCATTCGGTGATAGATGGATCATTTCATCTTTCACCTCATCAAGTATTCTGTCCATTGCACTCATAAACATTCATTATTTGTACAATATATATATATATACACATGTGTATATATATATATATATATACATGGACGAGTATTCTGGCTTTGAAACAGAGGGTCGTGTGTTCGAATCCCAGCCATGGTGTAATTTTCTTCAGCAAGAAATTCATCTACATTGTACTACACTCAACCCAGGTGATATAAATGGGTATCTGGCACGAATTCCTTGAAATGCCACCGCGCTGTAAAAGGCTGCAGGGCTTAAGCCAGGGTAATGATAACCGGGAATGATATACTAGTAGGGATGCATTTGGCAGTGATATGCGCTGTATAAGCATGTTGGTATTATAATCATATGCATTTTGTTTGTACTTTGAGTTTGTGAATTCACAGTCCTCGCTGTATTGGCTGTTGTGTTACACTGTATATCCAGGCCATAGGAATATATTATCAATTTATATAGACCTATACGTGAAAACATGTGGTTAGTAGATCTATGGACTAGAGAAAAACTATGATTAGACCACATGCGATACAGAAAGAAACAGGTTGTCAGAGCAGGTGAAACAGGAATTGTTTACCCCCGCCCCATCCCTTTTCTTTCTTTCCCTTCCCCCTCCTATCCCCCTCTCCAGTCTTTCTCTACCCTCTCTCAAACTCTCTCCCATCTTTCCCTCTCTGACCCTAACTGCATTTGTTTGGTGAGGCGCTGTCTGAGGGAAATTCAATCAATATCAATAAGCCCACAACCCAAGGTTTGCAAAATGTATTCAGAGGTTGAAATTCTTGAAAATCATTTGTTTTATCTTCTATATACATGTATCAAGACCAAATAAGAATAGAAAACATCTATTTTCATGCTCAAACAAAACTTCTTGTTAAAAGTAATAGAAACTAATTGCAGCAAAAAAAGTATTCCATGAGAAAGCCTCTAAAATAAAGGTTACTATTACTAACCACCATATTATCATAGATCTAGTATATTGAAGTCAATTCATCTTTGTGAAACCATGTAATTTTAGCTGAAAACCAATAATTCTGATTGATAACACACACAAAAAGGCATAATAATGTCGGAGTGTGCACTAATATTACTTTGAAAAGTGCCTGACATTTTATGGAATTTAGCTCATTTCTCAGCAATTTTACATTTTTCTCCAGAGCCCATAAGAACATGTTTTTCATTCATACATACAAACACTTGGCTGGTCATTTTATTGGACTCTGTTCGAACTCATTTTGAGATTGTTACCACATCTGGTATTAATCTTTAATTAAATCTTTTAATTAGGCCTGATGCATATAGAAATCCAAACAAAAATAAGATGAAAAATGATGAAACAAAGTCTTTAATCTTTAATACCCAATTATAAACCATATTTAAAGGACATGTGGATTAAACTAGCATACTGAAGAAAATCTCTTGAAAGCAAATTGAATGTAACATAAGAAAATTCATCATTTTAAAGTAAAATTTGTTTATTTTTCAGAAAAAAAAGTTGTATGCATAACACATTTTTTTATATGAAAATACAGAATATTTCAATTTTTGCAGATGTGACAAAAAGGAAGCATCTTGAATCAAATTAGGTTGCAACAACGACAATCCCATTTTTTTCCAGAGAAAATACAAACCTTTTTTCACATTAAAACAAAAAACACTTTCTCAGCCCTCAGTAAAGTCTACTCTTTTTACTCCTTTTCATAAACAAATTACTTCTTAATACTGGGGTACTCTAGGCTGAAAATTATATGATTTGAACAAAATAATCTGTTCAAAATCATTAAATTTTCAGCATGGGATAATTGGAATACCTTGGTATTGAAAGCTTGCTGCCTTTTTTTTGGTCATATTTCTTAAGACTCAATTTATAAAATCAGACAAATTAACATACCGGTAATCATAATACTGAAATGTCATCAAAATCAGATTGGAGGAATAACAAAGTCACACCATTTCAAAGTTTCAATTATTTTGGAGAAGCAGTTCTAAAGAAAATAAATGAAAGCACAATGTTATCTCCCCAAGCTAATATTTTGTATTTTAACATATGCAATTATTCATTTTTTCCTCTAAGAATGTTTACATATGATTCACTATTAAATAAATTGTATAAGTTAATCATTGCAGTCATTGAGTTAAAAGGGATTCAAAGGGAAATGTTTATACAACTGTATGTATGAAAATATTTTTATAAACAATTATAAATTCCTGTAATGGCATAAGACAAAGTCCAAAATAATCATCATAATTAAGATGGTGTTTTGGTCACTTTTATACTTCACTTTTCTGAAGCACTAAATAGTGATTTTAGGACAATCTTTTTTCTGGGCTTAAATTTTACGCAACACATATCAGACATATATGTGAAAATTGTGACCTGGCAGCTCAAAGTCAAATCAATGGTAGCCTACATATGTCTTCAAGACTATCTGAGGGTAGCATACTTGATTAAACGTATCATACATTTTTCAATTTTATCAAACCACATAAATATATTGCTTGCATTAACAATAGAATGAATATTTTAATTAAGCAGAATTGCATGGAACCTGGAAAACCACGTAAAAAAAAAGGTTCAAACAATGTTTACATCATTTATCCTGAGAGGCGACAGACAGGCTTCTTCCCGGTTGCACCACTTGAAATCTTGGTGCTCATTTTACAATTTCACACCATCCTGTGGATCGTTTAGCTCAGTGGTTGAAAAAAGCTCCGCAACTCTCAATAAAAAAAAACTTTGACGTTGTGAGACAAATTTCCTCGCCTATGCTTGTATTCATATTACGTACAGTACATCTCTTTACATTATAGTGTATTATGGTCCCATGAGCTTGTCCGGATCCCTGAATTGATGAAGCGTAGTTATAATTCAATATTATATTCAATGTCTAATTCCCCATAATGATCTGGATAATCTATCCTTGTACATCAGCTATGGAGATAATTATCAGCATCTCGTAAAACCTTTTCCATGTCACTGTATCCCGAGAGGTGACAGGCCTCTTCAAGGTTGCACCACTTGAAATCTTGATGCTCATTTGACAATTTCACACCATCCGTTGGATCCTTCAGCTCAGCAAGCCAATAAACGACCTCCTTTGGTCTATTCTTGACAATATAATTGAGCGTGCTCTTAAAGTCTGTAACTGTGAGTTGATTGCTGGTATAGCCTGCTTCTTCCTCTGTCTCTCTTAGTGCTGCAGTGCGGTAATCCTCACCCGGGTCAAGATGACCTAAATTATGCAAAATAAAGAAAATAAATAGCGTTAGTCCTCTTTTATTTTTGCAACATATGTCACTTGCTCACTGCATCCATCCTGCCTGTGGGTAATCTATAGGTAGGACTATGGTATGCCAGTGCAGTACACAACACACACTTTAAAAAAAACATTAAAACAACACTTCTGTGACCAAAAATACTAATTTCCATACAGTTGCAATTCATTTTTCATTAGAAACTTGGGAATTATTATTTTATTCACCAGAGCTCTCAAAAACTTGAATTTTAAGGCATATTTTTGTTCTTTTTTCTATGCTACTTTCTTCATCCTCCTATACTTCAGCCTTCCTGATTGACCTTTTAATTTACCTTTATTTCCTTTCTTTTTTCATTCTCTCCTCCATTCTTTCCAACCTCTCTTTGATCTCATTCTTTATATTTCCTCATTCTTTCTTTCTTTCCCTTCCTTCCTTCCTTCCTCCCTTTCGTGATTATCCTCTTTCTCTCAAATGAAGGAAACATTTTTTTTTCCTCCTTTCATCTTATTTTTTTCCTTTCTCTCCTTATTTTTTCTTTCACACATTTATACATCTTCCCTTCCTTTCTTTCAATATTCATTTCAAAGAATGATGGAAACCCTGTTATTCTCTCTTTTATTCTTTCTTTCATCCTTCTTTTATTCTAACTTTTTAAAATCTATTTCTTTTTCCTTCATTTTCCCCTACTTTTTTCTTTTTCTCAAAGTCGATCCATCTCTTTTCTTTCATCTATCCTTTCTCTCCTTCATTCTTTTGTTCACCCTCCCTTCTAAGCTTACTCCCTTCCAATTCTTTATATTTTTTCACAAGTCCAACTTTAACACTAGTATGTAGCCTTCTATGTTGATCTTTTTTCACAACCCTTCACATATTATCACTACTATTAAGTACTAAGCACTGAGCTGCGTCAGGTTGGCCCAGTGACGGTGTAGATCATTTAGATCTAACGCCAAAATAAGTTCATGGGACCGAGATTAACCCACGACAATAGCTGCCAAGTTTCCTTTATAATTATATCACTACTTACCTTTTGGAGGGGTCCAATGATGTACCCCATACGAAGTTTGGAGTAACAAGTATTGGATTCCTAACTCGATTCTTCTGAAAATGATAAGCCCTCCTGCTCGTAGCACTTCAGAATTCATTTCGGCTTTCAACCCGTTCGCTGCCGTTTAAAATTTCGTCAGCGCTTTACCGGATCATATGCGTGCGTCTTGCTTGTTTCACACGCACCACCGTACTCACTCTACCACAGATCCAAAACACTGAAATTTCCCGAAATTGAATCCCAAATTTTCTGAAAATCATAGACATTTTCTGAAATTTTCAAATTTGATTTTAAACAAAAATCGGGCAATATACAGCTAGTCCAAATTTGGAGGGACAAAAATCAAGGAATTTAACCCTACAAGTAGTATTGATTGCAGAAACAAAATTTATTTCTTCATCATTTTCTCATCCTACTACAGTAATTGATAACCTCATAACTATTTCGTTTTATTTTTTGCATTCAAATATTCATACCATGTTTTTGTAGACTTGGGCATGATGAAATACCTCCACAACCCAAATTTGGGTGTTCTTTAATTTGCGTGATTCATATAAATTAGAACCAGGCCCAGGTCAAAAACAGATGGAATTCAATAGAATTTAATATATATATATATACATACATATATATATATATATATATATATATATATATATATATGTATGTATATTTGGGAAATGCACACCTGAGAGTTGACCTCAAGTCACCTGACCTGAATTCTGTACTTGTGATAAAAATTGTAACACTATAAGCTCACAATAAATATTTCATCAACACATTATTCTCAAGACATATATTTATTTGGTACATTTCAAACTTTTTACATATGCATACATTGTTTGTAAACGTCGATGAAGTAAATAAAATGACAAAATACTAACGGTCAAGTCTACCTCAGAAAAATGTTGATTTGAATCAAAAGAGAAAAATCAGACAAGCATAATGCTGAAACTTTTATCAAAATCGGATGTAAAATAAGAAAGTTATGACATTTTGAAATTTTGCTTATTTTTCACAAAACAGTTATATGCACAATTTAGTCACATGCAAATGAGAGAATCGATGATGTCCCTCTCTCACTATTTCTTTTGTTGTTTTATTGTTTGAATGATACAATATTTCAAATTTTCCAAATTTGGCAATAAGGAAGAACTTGACTGAACCATAATAAAGTTAAACAATTGTAATTCCACATGTTCAGGGAGGAATAAAACTTTGCTTCACAGGACAATGGGGAGAAAATTAGAATATTTCATATTTAATATAATGAAATACATAAGAAATAGTGAGTGATTTTCTCTTTTAATTCAAATCAACTTTTTGTTGGGGTGGCCTTGTCCTTCAACTATATCTGAAATATCCATCAAACATTTCATTATTCATAAATTGAATGATTTCCCATGATTTTAATAAAACAGTCATCCATTTTTTTTCAAAAGGCTGGAAGCTTACCTCAAAACTATCAACTAGCAAAACTTTGAAAATATTCTTGATTTATTCATTAAAAGTGCATGATCCCTAGCGCTGTGGGACAGTTTGGTACTCAATGCCATCTTCATCAAGAAAATCATCAATAAAATTTGTATGCAGTTGTCAGTCATCAGTCAGTTGTGCAACATGCGCTCACATGTAAAGTTAGCATACCCTACGCTGCTTTTGACTACATCAGTATTGGCCCAAACTGCGAGGGGCCACTTACATTGACGAGTGGATACCATGCGCGACCAAAAACACACATAAAAAGAATTTCTTTTTCAAGATATGGCACGTTACCTACATAACGTAATAAGAGTGTCAAAAACACCCTATTCGCTAGGAAAGCTACATGTTTAAGGTCAAATTTGCGAGGGTATTAAAAATTGTTTAGGGGTTCAATACGGGGAATACTTGCCAAGAGTATCGTTTTGTTTCTAGTCACGTGCCAATACTTGTTAAGGGGTGCATTTTCAGAATATGAAAAATACTTTTTAGGGTGCCTTTCAAAACCCCATGGTCACGCATGATATCCACTAGTCAATGGAAGTGGCTCCCCGAGGCACAAACATCTGCTGACATCACTTCACAGCCAACATGCCAAGATTTTTCAAAAGCAGCCGAAGAATACGTGAACTGAAAATCGTCAGAGCTCGGGCATTCAGAACATGGCATCTTCTTACGCGATGTATAATGCTGGTGTCAATGGGCAGCTGGCGCCGTCCAAAGTGCATACAATTGTCCAACAGTGCCCTCTGAATCTGGGGATCACACACTTTTCAAACAAAATAAAATCTCTATTATTCATATGGGAAAAGAATAATAATTCATAGCTGTTGAAAAAAGAATTGTTTTTTTTTATCTTGAATATTCAAAGATACAATAAAATAGACTACCCATTCCTATAAAAGCATGTGCTGTTACAACATGCCTACAGTAAAAAATATACAGATTACACAAGTATAATCACAAATCCTGACTGCTAGTTCATAGCCAGCATTCATTCTCAAAAAACTTTCAGTAAAGTTCAAGATGAATATCTTTCTAAAAACCAAACAATGTTGAGAAGATTCATACATCAGTTCTATTTATGCCTTCCCACTCTCCTTCACAGGATATTCATGAAGAGGTTTTTCAGTGATTTCCACTGACTAATCTGCTTCATGTAAAACTCACCTTGTCTGAAGCACAGAGATAATTCTTTGATACATCCTTGGAAAAATCAGTACCTAAAGAGACTGCCCATAGTAAAAATATTCCACCCTTACTATCAGCACCAATTTTTATCTGTGAGCATTTCTGGGCTGTAGCGGTTCGGAGGTGTAGGGGTATGTCTCGGAGTCGCGTCCGTTGCTCTAGTGTTGCCCATTTCCAGACCTGTCCTCAATTCTAATTCTGATTTTAATTTGCATTATATATTTATGAGTTATCTTTTATTATTCTAACTTAATTGGTTTGGAGGCTAATGTTTGTATTTTTATGATTTTTGTATATTGATAGTTTACTTTGAAATTTTCATGTTGTTCAAAATGGTCATTGTATGTATCTAATCTTACATGTAACAAGATCTTTACAATGTAAAACAATGTAAATTTAGCCTTTGGGCTACCATGAATTGTTTTTTTAATAAAACCATTTATCTATCTATCTATCTAAAACCTGACAAGTGTGTGTATCATAGGGAGCCGGGGCTGCAGAGCAAAGTTGAAAGTGGGGGAGGAGAGCATGGGGGGTCGGGGGCACAGGGACAAAAGGGCACCTTTTCTTTAAAAAAGAGCACTTTCTTAAACATGGCTGTATGCAAAAATAATTCTGCGGGGGGGGGCAATGATTTGAGAAAGGGCACTTATAAGAAGGCAAGGGAGCACTTGCTCAGACATAAAACAGGTCCTTCTCAAGAGAAAGGGGCAGAGAACACGCTAATGAGGGGCACTTTTCTTGGGTAAAATCCAATAAGGGGCACTGACACGAGAAAGGGCAGCTATAAGATGGCAAAAGGGCACTTGATAACGGCATAAAACAGGTCCTTCTCAGGTGAAAGGGGCACAGGGGAGGGGAAATTTTTTGTTAAAATTTGGCACTGATACGAGAAAGGGCACTTGGTAACACCTAAAACGGGTTCCCTTCTGATAAAAGTGGCACAGTACACGTTCGTAAGGGGAATTTTTCTTGCATAAAAAAGGGCACTTTTTCAGAGCTTCACAAAGTGGGGGCACTGTGCCCCTCCCGGCCCCCCCCCCCAGGATTGCCGCCCCTGTAGGGAGATATTAATCTCCTTTCCACCATCGATCCTCCCATTGGTCTGGGTTACTTCTTTGATCTTCCCCTTGACCAGTACATCCTCATCTTCAGGTATGGTGCAAAAACCAGCCAAATTGGTGGCTGCACCAACCTAACTCATACTACTCCAATATTTTTTCTCCTTCCCATCTCAACCTCCAAATCTTGTATTGTTCTTTCTTTTTCATAGTGTTCATCAATCACTTCCCGAACTCTGCTTTTTAATCTATCAAGGCCTTCTCCATGTTTAGCTGAGATTGGGATGATGTCTTCAAAGGAAATTGGTAATCTGTGTTCTTCATTCTCCTCAGTGTCCTTTTCAGTCAGACTGTGCAATGATTCTATATTTGGTAAAGGATAAAGAATGAGAATAAAATCAACGATTCAATATAGCAGCAGTGCTGACTTTGAAGACAACTACAGAATAATCATTCACAAAAAACTCCATTCAGATGATAAAATACTATGTTCATTGACCCTAAATGACATTTGACCTTGATTGTGTGACTGATGACTGGTGAAAGATGATCAGTGATACTTGATTACCCTTATGTCCACATTTCATGAGCTAAATCCATAAACTTTTAAAGTTATGATGGCAAATCAACAAATACCCCCAACAAGGCCAAAGTTCATTGTCCTTGGTCATGTGACCTGAAACTCATCCAGAAAGTTTATTTAATGCTTCATTACTTTTATGTTCCAGTTTCATGAACTAAATCCATATACTTTCAGTTATGATATTTTAAAAATGAACCTTGGTTAAGATTTCGATTTGATTCCAACATAATGTAAGTTCATTGACCCTGATGACCTTTGACCTTGGTCATGTGACCTGAAACTCACATCTGATGTTCATTGATACTTGGTTCGTCTTATATCCAAGTGTCATGAACCAGAACAATAAACATTAAAAGTTATAATGGAAATCAACAAATACCCCTAACATGGCCAAAGTTCATTGACCCTAAATGACCTTTGACATTGGTCATGTGACCTCAAACTCTGGCAGGATGTTCAGTAATATTTGATAACCATTATATCCAAGTCTCATGAACTAGGCCCATTTACATTCTAATTTATGATGACATAAAAAAACTTGATCTTTGGTTAAGATTTGATGTTGACGCCGCCATCAGAAAAGCGGTTTTAATTAAAACTGATATATTTTGGCAAATAGTAAGCCTGAACTAAATATATGAGTATGAACATATGGCATCAATATGGTGTAAATGTGATCACCCATCTACATACATTGAAGTTGATGAGTGTGTTAAACTGTTCAGAATGCAATATACCAAACACACCTTTTCCTAAAATTGAGCAACAAGGAAAGTTCAACAATACTTAAGACTAAATACACTAATATGCAGAAATAACATTATATTTACGGTTAATGAAAGGCTTTGGCATCAGCAATGGCTTTCCCGATCCTGGGGCTGTAAGTAAAATGACATCTTATTATACTTACTGTCTTGGATGAGCTCTAATGTTTCCTGGAGTAATTTATCTGCTCCTTCCACATCTACCTTGTTAAGCGCTAAGATAGCCGGCTTTTCCACAAGTTCAGACTTGTAAAGTTCCAATTCCTGAATGTGAAATAAGTAAAAGCAACACTGTTGCAATCATTTACATTATTGATATTTTTTTCTGTCAATTTAATTTATGTTTGGGTTTTCTTTTCTTGTCTAGATTCCCATTTATTCTTTTATTTTATACACATTCAAGTGAATGTATAATTAATTCACCCTACAGGTTAAACATGAAAAAAGAACTGGTAATAAGAACACATGGTAATTAGACAAAATGAATACAAGATAATCCAAAATCTGACCATCCAGGACCTTATTGCCAAAAGAATTATGCTTATCTTTAAACACGCCCATGTATAAAAATAACCAGAAATATCGTGATTCGTGAGGGCATGCAACAGAATTGTATCAAAACTTCATTTTAATATGACAGGGATGGAATAACACTTGCCTTAAGAGCCTTGCACGTAAACTTTAATGTTGACCTGAAAATGACCTTTGACCTTATCATGTGACCTCCGACTGCAGCATAACATGCAGGTCCCCCAAGTCCATCTACCATCCAAGTTTGGTTGAAAAGCACCTTACGGTTGCAGAGTTAGGTAAGGTTGACCTGAAAATGACCTTTGACCTTATTGTGTGACCTCCGACTGCAGCTTAACATGCAGGTCCCCCAAGTCTATCCACCATCCAAGTTTGGTTGAAAAGCGACTTACAGTTGCGGAGTTAGGTGTCATAGGAGAGTCTTGCATGTTAACTTTAACGTTGACCTGAAAATGACCTTAGACCTTACCATGTGACCTTCAACTGCAGCATAACATGCAGGTCCCCCAAGTCCATCTACCATCCAAGTTTGGTTGTAAAGCGACTTACGGTTGCAGAGTTAGGTGTCATAAGAGAGTCTTGCATGTAAACTTTAACGTTGACCTGAAAATGACCTTTGACCTTACCATATGACCTCCGACTGCAGCATATCATGCAGGTCCCCTAAGTCCATCTACCATCCAAGTTTGGTTGAAAAGTGACCTACGGTTGCGGAGTTAGGTGTCATAAGAGAGTCTTGCATGTAAACTTTAACGTTGACCTGAAAATGACCTTTGACCTTACCATGTGACCTCCAACTGCAGCATAACATGCAGGTCCCCCAAGTCAATCTACCATCCAAGTTTGGTTGAAAAGCACCTTACGGTTGTGGAGTTATGAGTCATTAGATTTGTGACGGACGGACGACATTTGGATCCCTAAGTCTCGCCTTCACCTCTGGTGGGCGAGACAAAAAGTGGAGCACCTCTGGCAGTCTCGCCTGCAATACGCGATTCATATAGCAGCAGTGCTGACTTTGAAAATGACTATTGAATAATAATTCACACAAAAAACATTCATATTGTCATGAAATATTATGTTCATTGATTTTAAATGACATTTCATCTTGATTATGTGACTAAAGACTTGTGCAAGACAAATCAGTGATGCTTGATTACTTTATTTCTACATTTCCACATTTCATGAACTAGATCCATAAACTTTCAACGTTATGATGGCAACTCAACAAATAACCCTAGCATGGCCAAAGTTCATTGAGCTGATTTGACCTTTGGCCTTGGTCATATGACACAAAACTCAGAATATCCACTGACACTTTATTACTCCTATGTCTAAGTTTCATGAACTAGATCCATATCTTTACAAAGTTATGATGACATTTAAAAAACTTTTAAAAAAACGAACCTTGGGTTAAGATTTTGATGTTGATTCCTCAACATGGTCTATGTTCAATGACTCTAAAATAAGCTTTAACCTTAAACATGTGACCTGAAACTAGGGCAACACATTCAGTAATACTTGATTACCCGTATGTCCAAGTTTCATGAACTAGGTCCATATACTTTCTAAGTTATGATGACATTTCAAAAACTAAACCTTAGGTAAAGATTTTAATGTTGATGACCTACCGCAGCCGAAAAACAGCACCTATAATAGTTCTTGCTCTGCTATGCAGGCGAGACAAAAATCAAATGCGCATTTCTGAAAATTTAGTTTCAATCGGCTATGGAGTAGCATCCGATTACAATCAATTTTTTGCAATAGATCCCCGAGCATAAGACAAATGATAATCAGCCAAAGTGATTACTGGACCAAACAGACATTAGACTAATTAACTAATACTAGACCAAATGTGTGTAGCCATAGTGATGTTGGATAATCTTAAACCCATGTGTCAATTAAAATGCAGGCGAACTAAATTCAGACCTACCTTGTTGAGGATGTTTATCGTTTGGTATGCATTCCTGTAGGCATGTCTGGGTGAAAGCTGAAAGCCATGGATGTCTATG
Source organism: Lytechinus variegatus (assembly GCF_018143015.1). Lineage (NCBI taxonomy): Eukaryota > Metazoa > Echinodermata > Echinoidea > Temnopleuroida > Toxopneustidae > Lytechinus > Lytechinus variegatus. Next base: position 40,589,534 of record NC_054744.1, on the reverse strand, counting down.
ACAAAGAGGAGGAGTTTGGTGCGCTCAACATGGCGGAGGAATCGGTGCCCCATTCCCATATTCTGGTGAGAGCCCTCTATCAGGCCAGGAAGGTCAGCCATACTGATCTGCAGAGACACGTCAAGAGTAATTGAGGACATTAAAATTTGACTAACTGCCGGGAATGATAAAATCAGCTATTGGAAATTGAGCCCTAGCTATACACACAGAGCTAGAGAAAGAGATGGATGGTGAGAAATTGTAAGAACCAAAGCAGAGCCTATGGGCATGATACTCAGATAGGATGAGAGATATCAAGTATAATTTTGTAAATCAAACTTAATCACTTTCACAGCTTAAATTCATTGTCAGACAGATAGAAGGTAAGTTTATAATTATCACAAAGTTCATGTATAAATGATGTGATGTAATTTTTCTTTCTAAGGTGGAAAAAAAGGTCCCTGATTTGTCCCTTTTTCTTCATTTTCAAAAAAAAAACAGCTAATCAAGCATAAATTGGGATGCAAACAGTTTTCAGGAAACAATAATTGTGTTTGAAGTGTTTCAAGGGTTTGACTTAGAAAATCAATGACATTAAATTCAGAGAGTGCTAAATCTCATTTAACAGTTCAATACAGTTAAATCTGTATTTCTCAAATCTTTGATCAATGGAGAATTGAATGATTGTCACAAGATTTTACATGTAGTTTAAGATTTGTATGTTAGATTGACAGTCCAATATAATTCACATTATGAAATGTTTGCCATAAGTTTTATATACAAGCTTTATGGACAAATATAACAGTTTTGCCTGAATTAGAAAAAGTAACTACCAAAATAAAAGGAGGGGCAAACATGAGATATCCATGAGAGAATAAATAAGAAAAATAATTACCTGACGCTTATCAGCATATTCCACAACTCCGACCTGTGGCCTTATAGTAGTGACTACATGGGAGACAGAGGAAAAATTAGAAGAAAATATGTGATGAATCTATAGCACTTGAGCACTTGAATATCAAAGAAAAAAAGTAAACTACATAAAAGATGTATGATGCATGTACACCAATAATTATATTAAGTGGAACCACATTGAAATTATCACCTACATTACATAATCATTTATGACAATATTCTGACTGACTACATGTAGATGAACTTAGACCTTACTTCATTAGAATTACTGGAAGAACAGTTCTGGAAGTGCAGAACCTCTAAATCTCTCTCTCTCTTTGAGGGGGTTAACATGAATAATATGGTATATTTGACAATTCAAATCGATTATCAATTGTAAACTCATAAAATTTACGTACATTTCAAAATACAATATCAACCTCAAAGTAAAACAAAATCTGATGATTGAATATGGACAGCATACAAGAATCTCCAATTTACAACAAGGTATTTTCTTTACCCTTATTAAATAGAGATGAGAGAAGACAAAATTTCAGAGTGTAGTTTACTATTACAAACACGGATTACCGGTACAACAAAGACATGGATGAGATTCTCAACTTGAACTAAGTACAGGAATAATACTATTGATCTTACATGGATAATCAGCTATCTTAGGCTCAGTCCTTGAAACAGCCTTCAAAAGAGTTGACTTTCCAGCATTAGGGAAACTATAGTTAAAGACAAAATTATTATAATCAACTTTTATTTTGAAGTCAATTGACCAACCATATTCTCTCCTTTATCTTGTCTGTAAGAAATAAGACTAAAAAAAAAAATTTGTAAAGAATATTGCCGTTTATGGTTGATCAGAAGCTTAAAGTATTCATGAATCCGGCCTTTCTTATCATTTGAGTGGTGCAATTTCATTATGTTGTCTGCAATTTTAAACACCACTTCATGAACCGGAATAAAATGAAGTGATTTTTCTTCCAATGCACCTCAAGTATTTAAAAGTGGGATGTCTTGATTACCATCAATACTGAAAATGTAAAAACTACTTTGCCAGGGTATAAGTAGAGCATTTGCCATTATTCAAATTAAAGTGAACATTTTATTAAATTTACCATATTCCTGCTGTTTGAAAGAGAAATAAAGCACTTGCCATTACGTAAGTATTAAAGAGCATATATTCACTAAAAGCTGCATGTAGGTTTCATCAAAAATGCGACACCTTTCTGAAGAATCAAGCACTGCATTTGCACCTAGATGTAATCAGTTCATCTATGCACTATTTTTTTTTTCAATGACAATGCCAACATTCCTACTTACCCAACAAATCCAACATCAGCAATTAATTTCAAGATGAGTTTGAAGCTTCCTCTGCTTCCCTTAGCTCCGTTCCATAAATTCTTCTCATATCCACCTTCACCACCTCGAGCAACTAACACCTTTTCACCAACATTGTTCAAGTCTCCTGCACAAAGAGAGGGAAAGGATATGCAATATTGCCAAAAATCACTTCAAAGATGAATTCCATTTGTGGTTTATAAAATGACTTCTAACCGGATCTAAGCAAATTAAACCAAGCATGTACGTAAGAAAATGCTCAGTAATCAGCAAACGAGGTATTCTGACATTGGACATGCTGTTATCCACTGTGTCATTGCCCCATGCACATAGTAATATTGACAATTTTTAGCATTCTTTAAAGTTTTGATATTTTTTCCAGCTAGTTTTCATTCTTTTTCCCACTTGGTCAAACTATGTCAAGACATGATGATGATATGATAACATTTCACTAACTGTAATTACTTACTTTAAATCAAGGATAATAATTTTGACAAGTAGCTGCATTCACAACATAAAGTCACATCACATCACGTGTTAGAATTCATAATGGGTGATAAAATGTGTTATCCACAAAGGTGGTTAAAATTAGACAATATTAAAGTGTGCCATTGAATGCATGATTTGACATCACACATTAACCCATAGGGGAACTTTAAAATGACAAAAATCCCATGAATAACTGAACATAACAAACAAAATGTCATAGACGTAATATAGGATTTGTCTTTACAGTGAGTTATTGGCAGTAGTACATGTTTAATGGGTACTGCAATTTCATAATTAGGGAGCTTTAAGTATCAATATTCGAAATAATTGAACTAATTCAAGTGTTTTTAAAGTATATGCTGTATTCAAATAGTGCATTTGGTTAATCAGGCCTTCTCATTTTCACTGAGCAGTCATTGTAAACTAGTTTCTGTGTAACAGTAACACAGCACTAAAACTCTTTTTTTTATCAAAAGCTTTAACAAGAGGTAATATCATCCTCATACCTAATAACCGATTATTATCATCCGTTACACAAACTCCAGGAGGCACTTTGATGACTACATCTCTTCCTTTGCCACCTTGAAGAATGCGGGCTCTGCAATGTGGAAAAAACATATCAAAATGGGGAGAAAAATCCATTGACTGCTTTAAAAAAGTGATAATAAGACCGAAAACTTTCAAACCTCATGGCATCTGAAACCTTCTGAAGTTAAACCCTTTCGGCCCTTATTCTGAAGTCAGGTTTAACTTAGACCAAGGTCTAACTCTGTGCTAAAATTATGGGAAGCCAAAAGTGTCAAATTTTTTATCAAGTTGTATGTTTCCTATGTTTAATGTGCTCTTTCCTGATTCATCGATGGTGAAAACAATCATCTATTTATACTTCCTAGCCAATAACGAATTATCTGAGAGCCAAATGAGCTGAAATGTGATATCTCTACCGTTAGTGATTTATGTAACAAGTGGCTATCCATACTTAAACCACAACTTTAAACCTGAGTTCTAAGTTAAACCTGACTTCAGAATATATTCTGCATATACCAGGATGGGGGATGTTATTGTAGCACACTGACAACTTATCATCATACACATGCATTATGAAGGGTATTAAACTTATTGCAGAAAGTTATATATTTTTGTTTGTTTATAGAATTTTCTATATTGTATGATATATTGCATTTTTCATAATTGTGTATACATGTACTTATTGACAAAGCCATTGGAAACCAAATTTCTTTGTATGCACACACTGACCAATAAAAGAATCTTGAATCAGAAATGTTCAATCATCGAACAGTAAAATAAACTGGAAATCAATCAGATTAAGGTTTATATTACAAAACCAGTTTGGCAACAGAGTGACAAAAGCTTAAAAGAAAACCCCAAAAACAAAAAGGTGAAAAACTTACTTGCTGTTGTCTCCTGGCCCAGCAATATAGCGTTGATCCCTTTTGGAAGATTTCACATTTTTCAGAGTGATCCCTGTAGAAGCTTGGACATATACATCACCACCTTTGCCTCCGATCCCACCAAATTTGGGATGACCTTGCCCCCCTCCTCCTCCCCTGGCATAGATGCGGACCTGATCAATGAAACTGTGTCGTTTATTTCCAGCCTATCATTGAAAAATACAAATAGAAAGAAATAATAAATTTATCACTACTGTGATGCAGTATGGCAGAACATAACCCTCCATGATTGTACTCCTGTGTGGTAAATGTGAATTCATTGAAAACCGGCTGAATTTCAGTAGCATTTTCATATTTAAAAGCATCATAATTAACGTAATCTGCTCAAAACGAGCTCAAATCTGTTGATAATTTTAAAATTTAGACAGCTCATTTCAAGCTTCGCCACATTCTTTTAACAATTTAGAGATTTAATGTTCAATAAAATCCAAAATTTATTAATCATTTTCAAAAATTGAATTGATGAAGTTTCCTTCTGTGACCGTAAAAAGCCAGCACAGTACAGCGTACAATTAATACTGAAGTCAGATACAGGCTTGCATTATGGATTTCATGAATTCTTTAATGGGAACGATTTATGGAAAAAACTGTAGAAAAGAAAACTTATAACACAATCAGAAATAAAGTGAGTCAAAGAAGTAAAATATAGTCCTAAAAAATTCTGATAGTATGCAAAATTCAAGACAAAAGTAAAGAGTGGACTACCACCACTATTACAACCAGGATGGAACTGGAAATAGTAAAACATTGACAGAATCAGATGTAGGGAAAAAGATGCACTATGGAACCATTTTCTAGCGTTTCTACTCTCCCATCTCTTCAACATCAGGATGTTAATATTTTAGACACATTACGGGTACTGATACTGAAGAATATGTATTAAAGACAAAAAATCTGAATGTATCAAAATCACCAGGTCCAGATGGGTTACACCCTGTGTCTTGCATGAACTGGTACCTGTTATTGCAAAACCTTTGAGTATATTACTCTTTTGCCTTTATAGGCGTAGTACCACTACCAAATGTGTGGAAAAAACCAATGTCAAATTGTCAGTGCCGTATTCATGAAGGGTGATCATAAACTCCCTTCAAACTACAGACCAATAAGTCTTGCATGTATTGTATGTAAAGTAATGGAGTCTATACTGAGTGATGAAATATATGAGCATGTGAGAAGCAACAACCTTCTTAATAGTGCAAAACAATTTAGATTTGTATCAGGTCAATCAACAATATTGCAATTACTCAATGTTATAGATGATCGGACAAAAATGTTCACCCGCAGATAAATGTTGCTTACTTACAATTGGTAAAAACAATGATGAATTTAATGACACATGATAATGCCACACATAATCAATCACAAGATGAAACAAGTAAAGATTTTGGTGTGATAGTCGACATAAAGCTTAGTTTTGACCAGCACTTGCAGTCAAAGATAAATAAAGTCAATATGTTAATGAATGTAATAGACCAGTTCGTAGTTACTTCATGGACAATTTTGGTCAAATGACCTTTCATTTCTTACATTATGATAGGCAGATTTCAAAGCAAGATATTACGTAAGCTTGCCCTACATAGCAGGATGAAGAAATTGAATAGACCAGGTGACTAGAATAGCACACCAATGAACACTTTATGAAGGTATTTGTTGCATTCCTACTTTGAATGCATATCATAGCAAGTTGCACAATGTACTTGGCAAACTGTGAAATACCAGTCCTTCGTGGACGCATTGTTGTTTTTTGTGGATGTGAATGAAAACCACTTTTCAAAAGAATATATGAATAATCAAGACATCAAAGATGGTGCTTATCTCATTAGATTTTAAACCACCATGTCACTTTAGTACAAATGACCTTCCTCTGATCATGCGTAGAAACTTTTGATCATGTGCAGAAAGGAACTACGAACTGGCTTATTAAAAGAGCATGTTTATCTTCACAAGGAGAACTTTTTACTCCAAAGCATTGATTAGACCTCATTTGGAGTATGCTCATGCTGAATGGAGTCCATACTTAAACATATTCAAGCACTAGAAAATGTACAAAGAAGGGCCATTAAGTTGGTACCTGAGGTAAAGAAACTTTCATATGAACAAAGATTGATTTAACTAAAACTTCCTACATAAGCATAACGCCGTGCGCGAGGAGATATGATAAAAACATACAAGTTCATATTTCACAGGTACATGCATGACAACGAGGTAGTGCCAGATTTGGGTCAGGTACATGGGCCTTCTAAAGGTTATCATGAAAAAATTCTGAGGTCAGTCACTGAGAAACGTAAGAATTCTTTCTAAATAAGGATGAGGAATCCTTGAAATAGTCTTAGTCAGTGGCGTACCTAGGATTTTCCAAGGGGGGGGGGAAATCGTCCACCAAAAAATTTTACAAGCAAAGAAGAAAAGGATTTCTTACCATGAAAAAAATTTACAAGCAAAAAAAAAGAAAAAGGGTCTTCAAGTTCAAAACAGGGGGCCACTTGTGGCTCGTCAGGGGGGGGACAGGGGAAAGTCCCTTGCATGAGTTGTGACTCATCAGGGGGGGCAGTCTGCCCCCCCCTTAGGTACGCTAGTGGTCTTAGTAATGAATTAGTAAATGCATCCAGTGTCCACAACTTTGAGAATGGAAAATCGTCTTCTAAGCCAATAGTTGACCTAATTATGAAGACCTCCCCAAAAGGGTTTCAATAACATCTAGTATAGACCAAAAGCTTTGGTCTCTGTTAAATGTTGGCTGTTCCGCTGAACTCCATTGGCTCCAGTCACCAAATACAGAGACCGAAGTCCTACATGTAGCTCGATCTGTACAGGGACTCAATAGCCATATGCTTATCATGTACATGTATTAAGTTTGGATAAAACAGGGAAGTGAAGTTGCACGACAGCCGAAATAAGTCACTGTTTTCCCCCTTTTAAGTTTATTTTACCCCGTTTTGGTGCATTTCAGGCCAAAACGGAATAATAATCTCTATTTTGGTACAGTTCTTTATATATATATTTTAATGAAATAAAGACAAAAATCAATGAGCCCCGTCGGGGGGATTTTGCGTTGTTAACCCCCTAATAGTTGCTGCACGATAGCGAGCATCTGTGTATGATGGGGTGTCCAAACTTCGCGGACTTTTCGAAAATATTCTTCAGGCTTAATTTTGTTCACAAAATATTTACAATTCATACAAAACCAATTCAAGAAATAGTTACCACATTGACGTCAAGATCATAAACTATAAAATCATTGACGAAAATGTGAAGTAGGTCAAGGGGTTTCGCCGGTATCACGATCTTTAAATTCTATTCCCATCGATGAATGTGCGCTGTGCTGGAAAACCAAAGTTTTTGAGGAAATTTAAACAAAAACTCGATCTTAAAAGGTGAGACATTTTAGTCTTGAGGACGCAATGATGATGATTTTTTTAGAGATGTCATATACTTCTTCATCATTGACGTCTTGACACTCTCCCCATAGTGTCTTCAGCGAAGGAACAAAACAACCAAAACAAAGATGGATTCCCCCCAAAAATCCATCTTTTTAAACCGAACTCACTAGAATTTTGTTAATTTTATTAATTCTTACACCTTCCTACGCCTAATGCGTAGGAAGGTTTTAAATATTACTTTAAAAAATGTAAAAAAATGAAGATTTCTTACCTAACTGATGCCGCGTAGACCCCTCGTTCCACATGTAAACAACGGAAATACAATAGCGTCGACCCTTGAACCGCTTATGTATGACGTACTTCCGGAAAGCAATGCCGTCTTAACGAACAATTTAGAGATAAAAAATCTTATTTAACAAATATTAAAATTTATTTCGTGATCTTAAATAATTCATATCAATATATGTAAATTATTTATGATCACGAAATAAATTTTAATATTTTCCCCCAGAAAATCCATCTTTGTTTTGGTCCTTCGCTGAAGACACTATGGAGAGAGTGTCAAGACGTCAATGATGAAGAAGTATATGACATCTCTAAAAAAATCATCATCATTGCGTCCTCAAGACTAGAGACATTTATATCAGATTGACAACAAAATGCTATAGAATCAGCCAGTACCACATTTAACTCACATTTTTTATATCTGTTTGCAAAATGATGATAATGCTTGTTGAGAATATAAGATTTCTTCGGAACGGGTGCTAACGGTGAAAAATTTGCAGATCTTTTGTCAATAATTTCATGAATACTGAACTAATCCTAAAAAAAAATTACCACAAAGGGCAATTTTAAGTCGCTTTTCACGTTGAAGATGTCAGATTTTAAAGAGTATTGCCTAGTTTTTGAGATAACGACCGTCCGCGAAGTATGGACACATGCAAAGTTTGGACTCACTGCCATCATGGCCATAAGAGGAGAATATTTTTTTAATGTAAAAAAAACTCCTCAAAACAAACGGCTGCCAGCGGTCTATAGCCAATGGCGGCGGGAGACAAAAAATTTAGGTGAGGTCCACCTGAAATTTTGGAATGGACACAGGTAAAAAATTTGACAAGCGAAAAAAAAAAGGGGGGACAACAAACAACTTTTCACTTTTCAGAGGGGGGTCCACCTCAAATTTACTAAGTCTAAGGGGGACAGGTCCCCCCCCCCCCCCCCCCCCCGTTTCCGTTGCCTATGATGTCTATAGCAGTGGTAGATATCATTCAATGGCGGCAGGGCATAACGAATTTGGGGAAAAGCATCATTGGTGGCTAAGCAGCAGAATGAAGTAAGAAAGATCAATACCATACCAACCACAAAAATTGTTATGTCTGGGACTACAGTCTGAGCCTTCGTCTCGCTAACGGCCCCGTGCTATGTTCTGCCGGGGCGCGCACGGGGGATCAGCAGCAGATCACTCAGTGCGAAAGTAGCGCTGGTGTCGAACTCCTACAAATAACAAAAAGGTACAAATATACACATTTTGACATTAACTGAAACTCAAAATGGTAGAAAAATGATGATACTCACTGGAAATCTTCTTGTGGTCTTGTTAGGAAATAACAGAAACCTTGTAAGAAGTACCATTGTAGGACCCTAGCCTACTTGTCACATTGCACAGAATCGAGCAGAACTTCGGGAGAAGTTGCTGGGATGGGCCGGGATAGCATATGCGATCGATGGGATCATCATTGTACCAGTACCAGTATATAGTACACCATGGACTCATATGGAGCGCACTGGGGCGATTATGTTACGGTACTGGGGGCCTGGGGTCGGAGGCGCACGGGGGCTCCTCATAGTTTATGCACAGGCGCGCCGGAACACTTTCAGTTTTGGGGGGGGGGCAAAATCCCGAAGGGGGCACAATATTTTTGATAGCGTGAGATACCGAAACGATCGAGCGGGAGAGGCTGTGGGACCCCCCCACGGTAAGGAATTTGTGTAAAAATGGAGTATAAAAGTTGCGTTTCTTATAGAGCATTCAAAAATAAATTTCTTGAGAATTGAACAGTCTTGAGGTTTATTTTGCTCCTTCTGTTTCCTCCCTTCTGACCCAGACTGGTGATTCTTCATGATCAGGGTCGCAGTTCCAGCAAATTACGAGCCTTATTGCAAACAAAATTGTTTCAAACCAATGTAATATAGGCCTTTTAAAGAATTTAAGATGACAAACATGACCGTACGCAGCCGGGGGCCGCCGATCGAGAGGGCAAAATACACTAAAAGTGTGCACGAAATCCTTCAATTTTATTCTAGAAAATGCAAAAGCTCCCCCATCACAAACCCCCTCGCTCTCCCGGATTGTTTTTTTTTATTTTTGCAAACGTCCATGAATAACAAAAGCTGGGATGAACCAGAGAACATAGCTGCCATCTCGATCTGATTAGTAACAGGTAATGGGAAGAAGTTTTGGAATAAAAAAATACATAAGTGCTATATCGTATGAGCTGAAATAGTATCAGACAAAACGCCTTCCAATCATGCCAATAAAAAGGAATAGAGGAAAATACGGGGCTGTGAAAATATCTTAAGATTTTTTTTTTATAGTAGAGCAGTACTGTAACGCTTATTTTTTTCTTTTGTATTCTTTATTTAAATTTTTATTCATACCACGGATAATATGAGTCCGGTCAAGAAGACACTTTCACAGATGATTTTATTTTTTCATGTCTAAACATTATCTCTAAGTTGCTTTCGAGTGGGATTTACCATTTTCACAAATTATAAATTATAATCCTCTACACATGATTATTCTGTGTGTAATTTTCTGATAACATGTCTATATTGAGTTAAAATGACCTTGGTATTTTCTTTAGGGCACTGACTGGTTATCACTGTATTAACTCAATTTATATTTAGTTGAAAATGAAATAATTGAAACAAATTTCTCGAGATGTTATGGTTTCTGGGCTTGACAGCTATGACATATACCCTTTTCATAAACCTATCCTCCAATTAGCCGCCTAAGAGTAATGCGGATAATTCAATAAAAATTGCGTTCATAAACTCCGAAAATAAATAGCCGCATTATTTTTACGAGCGCCCGTCCTGAAAAAGGCGGATAATCGCCATGACAACTGGACACGCCCCCTCCGATGCGGTTGTGTTGGAAAAGGGTGACCTTGTGACCGCACCATGGCAATTATCCGCATGAATTTGGAAATGCGTTCATAAACTCAAAATCTTGTCCCGATGCTGCTATTATGCGGATAATAGCAGCATCAGAGTAATGCGGATAACTCTTGTCCTCCTCCAATTTTACGACCAAATTTAATATGCTGCTATTAGCCGCCTAATTCATTTTAATGGGGTTTATGAAAGGGGTATTAGATTCCATATGTTGCTCGAGTGTTCACGCGCGTTAGTGATATCGGGTCCGGTCTGAGCGTTTCTGGGCGACCGCGCGTTTGTTAGACGACACAGCCAGCATCATAGAGTTGGAGTTATAAACCTAATCATTGGTGGACCACTATCAATTTGCCATTCGCTTTTAGTCTGAAATGTATTCATTAAAATGTTAAACGTTATCACACTGTAATAAGATGGAAAAGGGGCTTATCAAAGGTATGTTTCACAGAGGAACTTCGTTTACCTTTGTCCTTAAATAATTTATAATTTTTCTACTTTCAGGGGGGGCACATTGGGGGGGGGGGCAAAATCTCGTTTTGCCCCCCCCAAAAAAAATTTTTATTTGGGGGGCAAGTGCCCCCCCCCCCCCCCGCTTCCGGCGCCCTTGTTTATGCAACTCGGATGTGAAAAAAAAGTTCTGCCAGATCGACATGCACAACTCAGTGATATGAAAATAGAGGATTCTAAAACCTACTTCTATATTCTACTCTTTCCACAGATGTGAACATTGATTCAGCACCGGGGGGGGGGGGCACTTCCATTGACGAGTGGATACCATGCGCGACCATAGGGTCTCGAAAAGCACCCTAAACAGGTATTTCCCATAAGTCCGAAAATGCGCCCCTTAACATGTATTGGCGTGTGAAACCCTACCTTAATTAACAAGTATTGGAAACAAAACAACACTGTCGGCAAGTATTGACCCCCAAAACAAGTACAACGATATTTTCATTGTTATGTCACTGTCGTCGGTCGTTGGTATGTTCACAGCTCCGTCTTTGATCCCGTTTTCCCATATTGCATTCAGAATTTTTTGGGGATATATTTCAGAATGTCGATGTCATTACCGCCTGTACACGAAACGGTCGATTTTAAGAAAATGAAAATGATGATGTCCCTCACTCATTTCTTTCTATTATCATTTGAATTATACGATATTTCAGTTCTTATATACAGATTTTAGTAGGCAATGACGAACCACAAAATGTTAAATCAAAGTTAATTCAAATATTTAGTGAGGTTTTCCAAGAGGAGAAAGTTGAAATATTTCATAATTATAATGCGTCGATCTGTTCCCTCGATACTTTCCAGGATGTATATAATGATTTTTTTGTGAAATTAAGCAAAACTCTAAATGTCATAATTTCCTTCCGATTTTTATGAAATTTTCAGTGTGGTTCATGTTGGATTTTTCTCTTTTTATTCAAGTAAACTTAGATTGGGTGGACTTGTCCCCCTTAATTTTCCTTAAGGACGGGGCCACAGTTAAAATGAATTACATGTAATTTTCACCAAATTTTGCGCATGCAGGGTACACTGTAAAAACTGTGGTGTTAAAACTGACACCAATTGGTGTTAATAGAGGACCACACCCTGAGGTGTTAAAATACAACACACTAGAGATTAATCATAACACAAAAGAGTGTAAATATGTGTTGTAATAACACCTATAGGTGTAAAACTAACACCACCAACGACACCGGTGTAAAATAACTGGTGTGGTCCTCTATGCACACCGGTTAACACCACAGTCAGTTTGCTGTGTAATTACTTTAGCACTCAAATATATGCAAAAAAAATAATAATAACATTGGTTCATCTGCTTTATTTCTTTCTATTGAGCTTTAATTGAAGTTCATCCATTGGAAGTTCTCGAAAATTGCGCATTCAAAATAATTTGGCATCATAATACCCCACGAGAGACTATATGGTGAGGTTAAACCCCTCATTTCATTAACTTTATATAGTTCCGAATAATTGGGGTAGGGCGTATGCATCGGGCCTTTCCTCAATGTGCTCCAAGCTCTGGATGGTATTCTGTACCCCAGGATAAGGCTGTACGGAAGTTTTTCTGAATATAATAAGTTATTTCATTTGAATAAATTGTTACATGCATAAACCATATAGGCCTACTTGATTTTTGTCCTTGGGATGCTATTTTTGACAATAGAAAAAACCCTTCAGGGTCGTGTCAGTGGTCTAGTGGTGTACTGGATTCAAAGTTACAGTTAACTCGGCAAGGTTAACTTTGCCGAGTTAATATTATTGTGAGTTTGAATCCTCATCTCTGATTGTCTCCACTTTGATAAAAAGACCCTGCTGATTAACGTAGACGTATGCTTCCTAGGTAATGGTCATATACACTCTAAAAACAAATCAGTCATGCAAAAATGACTAGTTAATATAGGGTCAGCTGGGTGCAACTGTTACTCTAGTTATAGGCCCTAACTATTTTCTAGTCGGATTTCACCAGAAGAGAGTTATTTCTAACTAAAATATATGTCAGAAATGTGAATAGTCTATCAGTTGCACCCAGCTGACTACTGGTCTAGTCAATTTGACTGATTTGTTTTAAGAGTGTACCAGCATATGGCGTTATACCAACAAAGCTGTCCTATTTAGTTCCTACATATTAACAGAAACAGCTCGGTTTGAAGTCATGTTTTCATGTAGGCCTATTTTATTAAATTGAGTCTTTAAAATTCTTTCCGATGAGCCTGCGATGAAATCATATACACAACCATGGAATAGATCTAATCTAATTTTGATTTTCCCCCTTTATTTCGGCTTTTATTTGGGAAAGAATTCCATGTGCCCCCACCAAAAAATAACAGAAGATTGTCGAGACTTCCGGTTCGTTCACTTCAGATTTTTCTATCCGAGTGTTTACCTTGGTCCTTAATTGCTGACCTTGCTTGGGACTCGAACCCCTCGAACACACCAGTGTTGGGACTCGATCGAACACACCAGTCAAGACCTCTTCCGCCGCTACAAGCGAGAAGTACGAAGCCCCAAACCGGACATTTCTGACAACGAAAAAAAAAATATATCACGTACGTACGTAATGATATTACGTACGTACGTAATAATTATTACGTACGTACGTGATAATTATCACGTACGTACGTGATAATATCACGTACGTACGTGATAATATCACGTACGTACGTAATAATACTACGTACGTACGTGATATATATTTTTTTTCGTTGTCAGAAATGTCCGGTTTGGGGCTTCGTAGAGAAGCGTAACCTACCGGAATTTTTTTTCTTCCTTTCTTTTTTTTAATAGCGATTATGAGCCGATAGTTCGACTAGTCTAGACTCACACACCCTTTACTGACTGAATAAACTGATGTTGCGGACACTAACACACACTCCCGTCACGGAATAAAGCGCATGCTGGGGGTAATCATCATAGGCCTATAGCCTATATATGCCTATATATGTATCATTATTTCCGATTTTAGCGGGGGTACATTATGGAAGTCTTGCCCTTTTCAATTCAATTCAATTCAATTCTTTTTTTATTTCATTTCCATACAAAACATAATACAAAGTAATATAAAACAATACAAATCAAATACAATTTTACAGAAGGGCATTCTTACTTCGTAAAAAAAACAGTATAATATAGAGCATAAATGGATATGGCAATGAGGGGGATCCACTTAAAAGCAAAGCCCTTGACTGGGTACCGACATTTATCCCTTTCCAGTGAGTTCACTGAATTTTGTGACTTTTGAAGCCATTTTCTAGTTTCTGACCAATTATCATTCTGTGCAGTACATATAATAGTAGTTTGTATTTATGTTGATGTGGGTGTGAAGTGGGTGGGGACGGACACGTGATCGTCTAGTCACGTGATAAAGGATCGGCAGCAGCGCATCGAGAGTAACGTTTGCGTTTACTATATCTATGAGCAGCGGATGATTCCCTGACAAAACCGAGTTGGACTCCAATACCAAGAGGACGCACAAGTTAAAATTAAACCTTGAGTCTAATTGAAATACCACTTAGATTTGACGAAGTCTGATTTCCTTGTCGACTTCTCGCGACTTTACTTACTGTACTTCTGAATTCTGTTCGGTGGAGTTAACACACGCGTAGGCCTACACCCTTTTACTTTTAGTTTTAGTTTTACCGTACCGGTACGGTACCCAATTTTTGGACGAGTCGCTCGCCTGTATCTTCCCGCTGCTGGCCGTCCAGATTAGCCTTAGCTTAGCCTCGCTGTGCCACTCACAAGTCAGTGGCTTAGCCTTGTCATGAAGATGGGTCGGATTAAAAGTCAAGAAGGCTGCGGCCGCTGGGGCTCAAGTGTGGACATCGGTCATATTTTATTTATTGCTCTGCTTTTCTCAATGATCCTGATTTCAAATTCAACTTCAAGTTCAAGCCGAAGCAAGATCAAGAGTAAGCTCAAATTCGTACGTCTATAAATACTAAACTCCTCAAAAAAAGTTTGGAAATCTGACATTGATCGATTAATTCCTCCTCGGTTATAGTAAGAAAATCAATGTATAGAGTAGACAGCTGGCAGCCGTCTGTTTCAAGGAGTTTTTTAACATATTTTTTTTAAATTTCTCATACACAGATGGCTCGCTATCGTGCAGCCACCATTAGGGGACTTGAAATGCATGAGGGGTGCATATGGAACTCTTTCCTCTTTTTAATACTTGTTTTTAATGTAATTAAAAGTGAGTCTTTAAACAATGTATAAATTTTCTTTAAATAAAACTTTTATGGAAACAAAATTTTTACTGTACATCATTTAAAAGGGGACGTTCCCCCTGACATAAAGCTTATTGTACAAATAGCAGATGAATAATATCAAATAGTGGCAAAGTTTTGAGAAAAATCCATCAAAGAATTAAAAAGTCATTACTATTCGAATTTTGAATGTATTAAGATTTTAATTTGTTTAAAGTTATTAGAATCTTAACTATTTGTGTGTGCAGCTGTCCTACGAACATGTGTGTATGGTAAAAAAAAATGATATGTCATTTTCTCAGAAAATTGAAAATGGTGTTTATTTTAGGTTCAGTATCCATGTACATGTATCAATACACAAATCATTTCACACGCGCTCCTAAAAAAGAAAAAAAATGGTAGAAAATATATCATCACGAATCATTAAAAAACATTTATGCATTTTATAAATAAACATGGAGCAGCTGCTTGTTTATGATGGCATCAATCCAAAACTTCTTAATATTTTCTTTATATACTTTTCTCATGCCTCAAACCTTCACCAATATTTTGTATTGTCTTTTGTGCTATTTTTACAACAATTGTTTTCATCAGGGTGAAATTTCTCAAAAGAATATTTAGAAAAAAACAAAAGCCAATTGGAAGTTCACCCAAACAAAAAGTTTATTGAAAAATTAGCAAAAGAGAAAATATTGGCTGAAGGTTTGAGGGAAATCCATCAAAGATTTAAAAAGTTAATAGTTATGATAATATGCATTTATATAGTGCAAAAACTATTTCTATACTTTATTACTAATGCGCTGCAAGAGCTCCCCAGATGCTTTATGTGCATGTACATGTACACACTACTGAATAAATAGGTTTTGAATTTTATTTGAAACTGTTAAGTTGTTGAATTTCTAATGTTGAGGGGAAGTTTGTTCCTTACGTGTAGTTGTAGGGCTCATTTAAGAAATTACCTACAAATGTACTAGTATCTCTATTAGTGTTGCCAGTTATTAGAATTGTATTTTTTTATTTGTGAGTTGTGACATCTTACAATGTTTCCGAGCAAGCATCCCCATTATTATCTTTGTTAAATTTCGAATGTTCTGGTACTGGAAAAATGCAGAGATCTGCAGCTGAGTTTCCAGGTCTAACTCTCAGCCAAGCTCTTTGGACCTCTTCCACAAAATATAACACAAATCAATGAAAGGTAAAAAAACTAGCACATCAATGATGTGGAGCTCATCCGGCATCTCGCAACAAAATTTAATACAATTTTAATTTCAGCCCAGTTGACACTGTAGTGAATTATATTGGTGACATAAATTGAGGATATAGAATTGAAATTGATGAAGAATGACATACATACTGTACTAAGCGTTTTTTGTTATCTATGAATAAATTTCATATGAATTAAGTATAATAATAAGTATCTAGTCAAGTTTTTTAACTCTGTGTAGAACCTTGGTGAACCTAATGTAGCTCTCAGATGGAACAAAAATAACCAAAGTCAATCAACAAATAAATAAGTAATTTTTGTGAGTTTTGAAAATATATTAATAAATTAGCATATTTAATGAGTTTCAAAATTCTATGTTGAAATTTTGTATCACCACCTAGAGCTATTATATAAAGCAAACGAAATTGAAATTGATCAACAAATGAAGAAGAAAAAACATTTCTTTATAATTCTAATCAAAATTTCAATATTCTGTGTAGAAGATTGGTGAAACTCATTATATAAAGCAAACAAAATCAAAATCGGTCAACAAATAGAGAAGAAGAAGCATTTTATGTGAATTTTTCAAAATTTGCATAAATTAATTTCGCATAAATTAGCATAAAAATTTTTCTGGTCAAAATTTCAAAATTCTGTACACGTAGAAGTTTGGTGAACCTCATGAAGCTCTACAGGTTGAAGAAAAAAAATGAAAATCATTCCACAAATAAAGAAAAAGAAGCATTCTATGTGAATTTTAAAAAATATGCATAAATTAATTTTGCATAAATTAGCATAAAAATTGTTCTAGTCAAAATTTTGAAATTCTGTGTAGAAGTTTGGTGAACCTCATGAAGCTCTACAGGTTGAAGAAAAAAATGGAAATCATTCCACAAATAAAGAAAAAGAAGCATTCTACATGTATGTGAATTTTTAAAAATATGCATAAATTAATTTTGCATAAATTAGCATAAAAATTGTTCTAGTCAAAATTTCAAAATTCTGTGTAGAAGATTGGTGAAACTCATGAAGCTCTACCAGGTGGAAGGAAAAAAAATCAAATTCGGTCAATGAATAAAGAAGAAGCATTTTATGTGAATTTTTAAAAATATGAATAAATTTATTTCCCATAAATAATTGTTCTAGTCAAAATTTCAAAATTCTGTGAAGAAGATTGGTGAACCTCATGAAGCTGTACCAGATGGAAGAATAAAAATCAAAATTGGTCAACATATACATGTATTATGTGAATTTTTAAAAGTATGCATAAATTAATTTCGCATGAATTAGCATAAAAATTGTTCTAATCAAAATTTCAATATTCTGTGTAGAAGATTGGTGAACCTCATGAAGTTCTTCCAGATGGAAGAAAAAAAATCAAAATCGGTCAACAAATAAAGAAGAAGAAGCATTTTATGTGAATTTTTCAAAATTTGCATAAATTAATTTCGCATAAATTAGCATAAAAATTTTTCTGGTCAAAATTTCAAAATTCTGTACACGTAGAAGTTTGGTGAACCTCATGAAGCTCTACAGGTTGAAGGAAAAAAAATGAAAATCATTCCACAAATAAAGAAAAAGAAGCATTCTATGTGAATTTTTAAAAACATGCATAAATTAATTTTGCATAAATTAGCATAAAAATTGTTCTAGTCAAAATTTCAAAATTCTGTGTAGAAGATTGGTGAACCTCATGAAGCTCTACCAGATGGAAGGAAAAAAAATCGAATTCGGTCAACAAATAAAGAAGAAGCATTTTATGTGAATTTTTCAAAATTTGCATAAATTAGCATAAAAATTGTTCTACTCAAAATTTCAAAATTCTGTGTAGAAGATTGGTGAACCTCATAAAGCTCTACAGGTTGAAGAAAAAAAATGAAAATCATTCCACAAATAAAGAAAAAGAAGCATTCTGTGTGAATTTTTAAAAATATGCATAAATTAGTTTTGTAGAAATTAGCATAAAAATTTTTCTAGTCAAAATTTCAAAATTCTGTACACGTAGAAGTTTGGTGAACCTCATGAAGCTCTACCAGATGGAAGCAAAAAATTCAAAATCGGTCAACATAAAGAATAACAAGCATTTTTTTGTGAATTTTGAAAAATGCGCATAAATTATCATATTTAATGAATTTCAAAATTCTGTGTAGAAGTTTTGAATCCCCCACCTAGTGCTATCATATAAAGCAAACAGAATTGATATCGGACTTGAAATGGCGAAGTAGTAGCATTTTGAAATTGTGGACGGACGCCACAGCATAAGCTCATCTTGCCCTTCGGGCCGGATGAGCTAATAATGATTTTTTTGTTTTACCTTCGGTATATCAACAGACAAATCATTTCACACCCACTTTTTTTTTTAAATTGTCACCGTGAACCCTTAAAAGATAAAATTTACAGGGGTTACAGTGTAGGCCTATGCATTTTATTTAAAACTTCATGTAGGGGAAGGCGGGGTAAGTTGAGCATAGGGGCAAGTTGAGCCACCACCCCAGGCTAATAATGAATGAGTCAGACATTGTGGTGGTGTCATTTATTGATGACCCATTGCATAACCCTCAACCCCCGGGGGGCCACTTCCATTCACGAGTGGATACCATGCGCGACCATGGGGTCTCGAAAAGCACCCTAAACACGTAATTTCCATTTATTCTGAAAATGCACCCCTTAACAAGTATTGGCGTGTGAAACTCTACCCTTAACAAGTATTGGAAACAAACGATACTCTTGGCAAATATTCCCTGAAATGAACCTCTAAACAAGTACAGGAATGTTTTATTGTTACGGGTCCTTCGTTCGTCGGCTTTTAGTACGACCCCACCTTCTACACCTCGCGCAAATCGGACTCTAAAACACAAATAATTGTTGGGGCAAACAGGACATTCTTTATAAAACATTTTAATTTTGTTTTATCATCCCCGCAATTTCGACTCTAAACACGTAATTTTCCTAGCAAAATAGATACCCTTTTTTCATTTTTTTGGTGTTTTTGACACCCTTATCACATTACGTATGTAACGTGCCCTATCATGAAAAAGACATCCTTTTTACGTGTTTTTTTTGGTCGCGCATGGTATCCACTCGTCAATGTAAGTGCCCCCCCCCCCCCCCCCGGGCCTCAACCCCACCACATTGTTTTCATCTTTGAAACAAAAAGTACGTTTTTTAGAGGGAAAAATACAAATTTCAGCCAAAGAAGTAAAAAAGGGTTTGAAATAGATAAGTGCTTTTTACCCACCCACATCTTTAAATATATTATAGAAATAAGAACAATATTTTTAGTCCAGGTATGGAATCTGACTCTTGTCATAGTCTTTTACATGATGGATGCATAAGAAATGTATGGATGTGAAAATATTGCAAAAAGTTTGGACGGGGCTAATTTAAGCCAACCAACATGGGGTAAGTTGAGCCATGGTAACTCTTATGGTAATATATAATAAAAAAAATTAAAAAATATAAAAAGCCATTAATATGCAGGCAGAAAGGAGCAAATTCACATGACAGTTCTTTTACTGTTTAAGATGTTAGTATTATAGAGAATTAGCAAGTGAAAAGACTTTAAATGAAAAATTGACATCCTGGTTCTCCTGCATACATTTTGTACATAGTTTTTGTGGCTCAACTTACCCCAGACGGTGGCACAACTTACCCAACAGATGGGGCAAGTTGAGCCATTTGACATCAGTTTTTTCAAAGGTCACAATGATTTTCAGTGTGGGGGTAGAAAATTATATATAGGTGAAAAATATTTCCAAAGAATCAAACTGCAAGGCAAGGTACTTATTTCTACAATATTACTAGTCATATCAATTCTAACATGCAAAATGCAAAAAAGTGTCACAACTTACCCCGCCTTCCCCTATACATGTATGTACCTGCTCACATATGATATAATATCACAAATATCAGAAATCTAAATCTTTGTAATATTTAATGAATTTTTTTCGAACCTTTAAAAGAATATGTGACTGTAACTTTCTAAATTGTGTCATCCAAACTCACATGAACGATGTAGATCTAGATGTATGTTGAATTATATGCAGATTCTACAGTTGAATTTTTGTGTTTGTGCAATTAATTAATATATTCTTTTATAGCCACTTTGAAAATAATTATTCTTTTTTGTTACACGTAATTTCAACTTGATTCAACCTGTTTTAATGAATATTGTTCCCCATCGTTTTTTCACAGCTCAAGATTATTTTCCATGCAGCAAGAGGACGTTTGCTTCTGGAGATAGTTTTGTATGCCAGTGTAACAGTACATACTGTGACACAATTGAAGGATTTCTACCACTTGTTCCTGATCGTTTTACCTACTATACTTCTAGTAAATCGAGTGATCGTCTTACAAAGCGCACAGCACCAATATCATCAAAATCTAATGCCACAGGTAATTCAAATATTTATCAAAATTAAATAGATTTGTAGGGGTCTCTCCTTGTCTTGATATTCATGCTAAATTACAGATTTTGTACATTTAAAGCTTTATTAGAGAAGGCAATGAGGGTACATATTTCCTTTGAGTCCCCTTTAACTTCCCATCAGCTATAGTATAAGGACTTTTTTTTATACCAAAGGTTTGTAATGCAAACATGCCAATACATAGCATGGATATTGATATACATGTACTTTGAAAAATAAAACTATTTGAATTTTTTTGGCTTTCATTACTTCTCTTTCTTTGCTTTTATTGTTCATGAAAACTTGATCTTTCCAACATGTAAAAGAGGAATTATTTAACAATGCATACATAATTTACATATTATGTTTGTTTTTGTTTGATTCAGCATCTACAGTTATTTTGACAGTTAATACATCATCCTTGTATCAGACTGTGTTGGGGTTTGGTGGTGCTGTGACAGACTCTATGGCCCTTAGTGTTAAGAACCTATCTGAAGCAAGCCAGAACAAACTCATAAGGTCTTACTACTCTGCTGATGGTAAGTAGGGGAAGGCGGGGTAAGTTGTGACAGTTTTTGCTTTTTGCATGTTAGAATTGATATGATTAATAATCTTGTCGAAATAAGTACCTTGCCTTGAAATTTCATTCTTCTGAAATATTTTCCACCTATATATAACTTTCTACCCCAACACTGAAAGTCATCGTGACCTTTGAAAAAACCGATGTCAAATGGCTCAACTTGCCCCATATATGGGGTAAGTTTGAGCCACCTTCTGGGGTAATTTGAGCCACAAAAACTATGTACAAAATGTATGGGGGAGAACCAGCATGTCAATTTTTTGTTTAAAGTCTTTTCACTTGCTAATTGTCTATAAATAATAACATCCTGTAAAAGGAATAGAACAGTCATGTCAATTTGCTCCTTTGAGCCTGCATTCAAATCGACTTTTATGGTTTGTTTGTTTTTTAAGATACATTACCATAGGAATTACCATGGCTCAACTTGCCCCATGCTGTTTGGCTCAACTTACCCCAGTCCGAACTTAGTGCGATAATTTTGTATCCACACATTTATTATGCATCCATCATATAAAAGACTATGACAAGAATGAAGATCCATACCTGGACTAATAATGTTGTTATCATGTCTTTATTATATTTAAAGACGTGTGTGTTTATAAAGGACTTACCTATTTCACACTCTTTTACTTTTTTGGCTGAAATTCACTTTTTTCCTTCTAAAAAACTACTTTTTGTTTCAAAGTTGGAAACAATGTGGTGGGGTTAGGGGTTACGCTATGGGTCATCAATACATGACACCACCACAATGTCTGACTCATTCATTATTGGCCTGGGGCTGGTGGCTCAACTTGCCCCTATGCTCAACTTACCCCGCCTTCCCCTACATGTATGCTGCAATGAAAACCATTTTCAAGGGTCACATACAATGTAACATCAAAATGCATTTGGAGACAAATTATCAACAATAGTATTCATGGAAATTCATGAAACATGCATAAGACACTTTGAAAAGTAAGACTATATTTATTCACCCCCAAGAGAAGATACATGTGTTCGCATGGCACGTACAGTTAAAGAGATCAGTATATTCTGTTGATGTTTATATTGATGCTAATTCCATTTTGTTTGATTCATACAACATATAATGATAACAAGGAAGTTCATTCATTTGTTTTTTACTACAAATGCATAGTTATATTTAAAAAGTTTCCATCTTATGACGCAATTAGCCCTCTGCCCCAGCTGTCATGTAATAAATTTCATTAAGAGCTACAATAGAAAACATGTTTATTATATAATCAGACATAATATTTCATAGGCCTCATGTTCTATGAAAAAAAATCAATCATCATGAAATATTAAAAAATAATCCTTTTGTTGATTTTATATTTTCTTGGACATTCAGGGAGATATAGTACTTCCCATGTCATAATATTTTTTCCCTGTTTCATGTTCTTTTTCCATTTTCTTTCTAACTGGTCATAATATTTCTTTATTTATCAGTTCTATAATTAGATCATATTTTGATTCATCACTTTAGTTTATTGATTGCTTTTTAACAATTTAATTTTTTCATAGAAATATATAACAACAAAAATCAATTCTTAGTACACGTAAATACATGTAAGTTGAGCAGTGCCCTTGACAATAGTAATCATGCATGTTTAATTATATTTAATCTAGATGTATTTTTGATTGGTATGACCATGCCAAATTTCCATTTTACTAATGGACAAAATTGAAACCTTGTTATGAATTTAAAAAAAAATGCTGTCCTTTTACTGATAGATTTGATCTTGAACAGATTGCTCCATTACATGTATGTGCTATAACTTGCGATTGAAGTCTTTAAATTTATAATATAGGCAACGTTATTTCGGACTCCTAAAACTATTAATAGGAGAGCCTAATCATGTTTTCATGTACCACTCTTGAGATTCACTTGACATGTAATGAGGAAAGCACTCAAAGACATTTTTATTTTATCCTGTCATTACAATACATGTAAGATACACATTTGAAGCAGTCTCCTTACTCTTATTTATTTGATGGAAGGTTTTAAAACCATTTTGAAATCACAATTTATGACCCGGTTGCCATAAACACAATGTTATGATCTATTGTTTGAAGGCAATTTTTTATTACTACTTTTTACAATGTTTTTTGTGTCAATCTGCAACATTGGATAAGCTTTAAGATTGCATTGGGATTTTCTAAAGCTCTGTTTTATTTTCCAGGGCTCCTTTGAGCATTTTGGGGGCAAAATTGCCCAGAACCTCCTTGTATTTTTTCCCCTGATTGTTTGCATGATCAGCAATCTAAGGGGTAATGGATTACAAATAATATAGTGATAATTTAAATCATTCTCCAAAGTGGTGCTGTGAAATTTGCAATCTAGCAAGTGCAGAATTAAAAAAAAAAGAGTTAGATCATTACACTTACACCAGGGAATGTTCTTGTAAACTATGAAACAGGTCAGTTCCCACTATCAGAAAGCGAAACTTTATTCCAAATGTACATTATAGATCTTGGGAAGGAAATGTATTGGAACCAGTACTTGTCAAAATATTGGACTTGAGTCAAGTATTTATGTTTATCTGTGTAGTACACACTGCTAGAGTAAATTTATCTAGATCTAGCTACGTAACACAACAAAGTCTTGATCATGTTCTTATTCTCAGGATTGCTTACTTTGCCCGATTAGAATACTTGAAATTGTATTTGTATAGTGTTTCATTGTCAAATACCGAAGTTCATGATATGAGTATATTGGTATCTGATGATTTGATAACCATATTCAGATCATGTAAACATGAAGGCCTAAATTCACGAAGGTGGTTTTGAAAACCTACAGTGAGTCCATGGTTTATGCAGATTTCCTGTATAAATTACACCTTTATGGCATTCAATTCAATTCAAAATGGTTTATTAAAAATCCTTCCTTTGCAGCCAAAGCCAAATTGTGAAAGTTTACATTTCAAACAAAATCATCAATAACAAGGTAAAAATAACTTATAGTACTACGAACAAATTTCAATATAGACATATATGTAACAAAGTATATTTAAAAAAATTTCCAATGCTGATGCGCGCTTTTGTCACAGTGCTTTAAATTGACGCCTTTTGCCGTGGTTATCCATGCTATTTTATTTATGAGTCCACTGTTTCGAATTAATGAGTCCAATCTTCAAACAGTGCACTCATGAATAAAATAGCGTATCTAACTATGGTAACAGGCGTCAATTTGTTGCACTGCGGCAAAAGCACGCATAATTATTGGAATTTTTTTATACACGCGACCAATTTAAAGGGGAAGTTCACCCTGACAAAAAGTTTATTGTAAAAATAGCAGAAAAAATAATAAAAAATATTGCCGAAGGTTTGAGAAAAATTCATCAAATAATTAAAAAGTTATTAGAATTTCAATTATCTGATTTGTGACGTCATATGCGAGCAGCATTCCTACATAGCGAATGGTAAAAAATCAATGAAATGTCATTTTCTCAAAAAATTGAAAATGGTTTTCACTGTAACTTTTGTAATCATTTCATACCCGATCATGAAAAGAAAACAAAATTAAGTCATCATGAACCATACAAAATTTGAAATTCATACATTTTATATTACATAACACATGGGGCAGCTGCTCGTTTATGACGTCACAAATCCAAAATTTTGAACTTTGATAACTTTCTTACTCTTTAACGGATTTTCCTCAAACCTTCACCAATATTTTTTACTATTTTTTCTGCTATTTTCACAACAAAGTTTTCTTCAGGGTGAACTTCCCCTTTAAGCATAATTTATACAGGAAAATACAGGAAACCATGGACTCAATAGTGAGTTTTCAAGGAAAACAAACCACTTTTGTGAATTCGGGCTGAAGATTTTAGATTCAAATTAAAATTGGTAAAAATAGGTATTTTGTGCCTAAAATGAAATTAGGAATAATTTTTCTGTTACCACAGACTTACATTTTGAGCCACAGTTTTACATGCATGTATCCTTGTTAATGTATTTGTGAAAAGTCATCACTCTTTGTAGAATGGGGGTATGCTGCTTTCTTCTCAGGTGCTTATAGAGAAAGTTACATTTATGCAGGGACCACTGGAAGACGAGATACTGCTATATTATTTGATACCTGGATACATCTAAATAAGGGCCATAATTTCCTCATCAATTTATCCATTATTTTGGTACAGTATTGATTTATCATTCAAGTCAAGTATTCTTCAATTTTCTTTTTTTTCCATCAGGTCTAGAGTACACATTCTCAAGGATCAACATAGGAACGTGTGATTTCTCGCAGCGACCATACAGTCTTTGTGAGTCAGAAAATGATTTTGATCTGGCAAACTTTTCTCTAGCTGATGAAGATATCAATTATAAGGTACTAACTTAAAAATAACTTTAAGAAAAAATCCAATCCAGTAGTTATTTTTTATAGCGCGTTTTCCTTTTGGTTACAAAGCACTGTACACTCACTGTTTCATAATGAATTAAATGAAAATAGATAAAATTAATGATAAAGACCTTTATCAGTTACAAAAGAATCAACATAAATGGTTATTTGATTGGGTCAAATAAAAAGATGTAATATGGAATGATAAAAAAATTTCCTTGAAATGGAAATCCCTTTAGGAAAGATTATCAGTAAATGGCATTTCATTGTATGTACCTGTATATTGTTGTATTTGGTGGTGTACGTGCTTTCTAGTTGTTGCTACTTTTGATTTTGATATTTGTCTTCCTTTCTCATACATGTAGGAAGAAGGCTTGATCATGTTTCTTTCCTCTTTGGTATAAAATATCCCTCGATGTTGTTTTTAGAATTTTCTGGCAGTTCTGCGGATGGACAATTATATTCTCACCATACTTTACATGTTCCCAGGATTTAATATCCTCTTTATTGGCATGTACAGTGTTTGCTTTCTTATATTGTTTGTTTCTTCACAGTTTGTATTCTTTCAGCTTTATTGTCATTGACCCTTGTGTCTATTTTCTGTTATCTTTGTAGCAAATTACTAAGACCCCCCCAAAAAAAAAGGTGTACATGTATAATCGCAAGTCAATCTTCAGAAGATTACAAGATTAATGAAAAAGTGCAGGAATTTATGTAACGCTTTAATGTGTGTTTCACCATTGAATGAATTACAGTATTTTATTGCACAACTTGTACTTGCCACCTTTTTTTGTGGCCTCTTCAACCTGTGTTAGGTTTAGTGGTCTTCCTTATAAATTATTTTATAACTATTTGTTGTCTTTTGGTTATTCCCAATAAGAAGAAAAAAGTAACCTCTATAGTTAGGTACAGTAGTGTAGTGCAATATTTTTTCTTAATGTGGTTTTTTACAACCCATATTTTTTAAAGTCAAAGTGTAGAAATTTCTTTAGCAAGTCAAAACAATAATTCTAATTTTACTTTCAGACCACAATAATGGAGCCATATATAGAAAAGTTTTTCCTGTTTTATCTGACCATAGATCCCTGTTCTTCAAGCAGCCATGAAAGCTAGTGTACGACCTCTAAAGTTCTTCTGTACACAGTGGTCTCCTCCAAAATGGATGAAGACGAGTGGTACCTACCGATACAGAGGACAGGTCATTGGGGAACCTGGTGGCAAGTATTACAAGACACTTGCCTTATATCTAGCCAAGTAAGATCATACATTTATCATCTATTATGCATTCTATAGGCATGTGCAATAATGCTCTTATACAGTATGGTCATAGGGAAATCCATCTGGATTAGTTATGATAGGAGCAACCTCTTCCCCCCCCCAAAAAAAAATGAATAAATAAAATAAAATGAATATATAAGAATAAAACAAATGAATGAATAGATAAAGCAATAAATAAATGAGAAATAAAGTAAATAAAGTAAATAATAAATTAAGATGTAAAGAAATACATAATGAATAAATTAAGTAATTGAATAAAAAACAGATGAATTGAAATAAGACTTAAGAAGTAAAAGAATGAAAAAGGGATTAAAAACAAAACAAGGAAGAACCTCTTGAGGGTATTTTGAGCTAGTTTCCGATAAAAAAAGGGAAAAGATGGTTTTGAGTTTTGATCACTTTAACAGTGATGTCTATCTTGCCATTCCTCTGTTAATAGGATCTTAAAAATCAATAGTTTCAGTTTCCCTTAGAGCAGTAGGTGATCAGTACACTTCATTGCTACTCAACTACACTTTCCTTTTGCAGTTCTACATAACAAACTTTTAAGGAAATAAATTAAGAAAATTGTTGTTTCTTTACCTGAAATTGGCAATGATATAATTATCATTTGTCTGAAGATACAACGCACAAGCTCCCTAACAAAGGGGGATTTCAAGCTATTCTGAACATAATGCAAATTAGTTATCACTTGAATATCTTATTTGAGTTCTCATTAAGCATTGTTTCATACATGTAGTTTACAATAATTTTGATATTAGAAACTTGTCTGATTTCAGTTTTTAAAGTTAAATTTACTATATGTACCTGCTCTCTACCCCCTTTCATCACTCTTTTTTCTCTGTTTCTTTCTTGTCTTTCACTTTCTTATTCTGTTTCATGTATATTGTTGTCTTGCAGTCATTCCTTTGGCTATCTCTGTTGCCGTCTCTCTCTCTTCTTTTTTCTCTTATATCTCTCCATCCTGCCTCTTCCTCCCATCTTTTCCTCTCTGTCCATCTCTCTCATTTTATTCTTTCATATCTCTTCCTTTCATTCTCATTCACACATTGTATAATTGATCGTTCATATTCTCTTCACCTTGAAGGTTCATTGAAGGCTATGCCAAACACAACGTGAGCATGTGGGGTATGACAGTACAGAACGAGCCATGGGCGGGGGCTATCAAGGACCAACCCAATGCCTGTAACTACATGACCCCTCAGATTGAGAGAGACTTTGTGAAGCTTGATCTGGGTCCCACCCTGGAGGAACGTGGTCTGGGGAATGTCAGTATCATGATGCTGGATGATCAGAGGTTTGAACTTCCCGAGTGGCCTGTTGTGGTGAGTGATGAATTTAGTTCTAACTATTTTAATTAAATCGAAGTCGTAGAGAGTGTTCCAAAGAACTACATGTAGCAATTGATTGCAAGTCAAGTGTAAAGGTCCCCAAATCCATCACATATTTTGCAATTCAATTGACAGATCACTGGTCTGCTTCTGCAATAAGTATAAATTGAGTTGCTGTAGTTAAAATTGGTCTATCATTTTTATATTTGCAACAAAAATATGCAGCTGATTGCAAATCTTTTCTTGTAACACTCCCTAAGAATATATAAAATATATGAGAGGGGCAAAGAGAGAGAGGTACAATATGGGGAGGGTTTAAAAGTTGTCAGATCAAATACCAAGGTCACAGGTCAATATAGCCTCATTTATTTTGCCTTCTCCCACTTTCTCTCAGGTTCTTGGTGATTCTGAGGCCGAGAAGTATGTCAGGGGTATCGCTGTTCACTGGTACTGGGACAAACAGTCTCCAACTCTCAAGTTGGATCTCACCAACAATCTCTTCCCAAATAAATTTATTCTTTACACCGAGGCTTGCCAGGGAACCTCTGAGACGCCTGGTGTTAAGGTGTCCCTGGGAAGCTGGGAACAAGGAGAAGGGTACACCCAGAATATCATACAGGTAAGATAGATGTTGGATTTACCAGGTGAGATTATACCAGTGAAATACATAGGCTTAGAAATTTACATGTAGGTATCCTTTAGAATGAAATGTACTTTTGAATTGTGTTTTTGGTTGTTAGCAAAAAGAAAAAAAATTATTCAAGCATACAAATAAAAAATGATATTTTTCAGAATTAGAATTGTCAAACGGGCTTGCTTATGAAGTTGTACTCACACTGTGCTTTACAGGAGAGGAGAGTACAGTTACCCGAGTGGAAGGAGCCTTTATGTCTGTTTAATTGTGTATTTTCAACCATTTCTAGTACTCACAAGTACATGTAACATGAATAAGCAATAATGGTGGTTTTGTGGTGGTTATTTGGCTTGACTTTTAAGAAAGTTTATATGTTTGTCATTTTGCCTCCGAAGAAGGTTCTGCTAGGATCGAAAGCTTAGGCCCCTTTTGACTCTCTTTTAAGAAAGAAGACAGCATGCTTGTAAGTAAGCCATCAGAGTACTGATAGCTTAAGATACTCTCAAAAGGATCTTTCAATGAGGATTTGTGCCTTCCAAAATATCATTTTATATACATGGTTTCTTGATTCTCACATCCTTACTCTTATACCTGAAGGCTTACATGTTTGTTACAGATATTTTAAAATTTCTTCTTTGAAAACTTTTTTTAACATTCATGATTGATAATCGTTTTCTTTTAACATCTTCTTATCTTTAGAATATGAACCACTGGGTGACTGGTTGGGTGGACTGGAACATGGCTCTTAACATCCAGGGAGGCCCAAGCTGGATTGCTCATAAACTCAATGCTCCTGTCATTGTTGATGCAGAGTATGATGTATTCTACAAGCAACCCATGTATTACCATCTAGGTCACTTTAGGTGAGTCCAAGACGCAATTTAAATGATTAATATTGATTTAAAAAATGATTCTTTTGACAGGTGACATGCCTGTAGATGACGTCAAGCAGTTATTTTTTAAATCATTGGAGAAAATTTTTAAATAAGGTCAGATTCTAAAGTTAATGGAACAGTCTATTAGAGGGGCATTATATGAGGTTTTACCTAGTAATTTTCATCATTACTATTTATAAGCTTCTGAAATCCAATCATCTAGTTGGCTGTTCTCAAATTCAAAAGATAGGCCTATATGTTCCTCAAGAAATGTTCCTAAGGTTATATTTGCTTTTCCTGATCAATAGGCATGTGATCTTTGTTTTAATGTAATTTTTCTGCATATCTGTCAATCTGTTGTAAACCATGACCATAAACCCCCAAACAATGGATGTATTTAGCATTAAATATCCATTGGTTCACTTCAGCAAACAGTTGGTTCAAATATACCCACACATTGTTTGCTCCTTCTTTTTACTGTTTGTGAAAACCTTATCTTCTGCCATAACAAAAGTCCCCTACAGGTGGCTTGTTAATTTAGTAAATACACTATCACCAGTATGCAATAGACTTGTAAATCATATATACATGTATTCCCCCATTCCTTGAAAAAAAAATCCACCCCTTTTAATACTTTTTTATTTTGTTTATGACATCTGTCATCAGCAAGACAATTTGTGTTTCTGTCATCTTCAAAATGGTCATTATGATATGCTTCAGAGTGACATATTTGAGAGTACATGTTTTCTTTGACATTTTTAAATACCTCTGCCCACTGGATGTGGCCTAAGTCCAGATGAGGATAATAAGGAGGTACTGGGTACCTAAACCTTTATGTCAGTGCCAATTTTACTTCACATGTGTGATAAGGGTATGCCAAGTGAGGACTCGGACAAGATCCAAGGATCTAAAGTTGTGATATTAAAAATTTTAAACATATTTATTGAGAAAAATTTGAGAAAGCAATCAACACCCAAAAGGACGTTCTTCAGAGACCTAGTGATATTTTTCCTGTTGGTCAGTTTAGTCTGTTACAAAAATATGTTACATTTTTGTTCAACTTCCTCTCATTTCTTTATTTCTGCATCAATTATGTTCACACTTGGTATATTTGATCCTTGGATAACACCACATGTGTGTCCATGAGGATAGTTCAAAGGTCATTTAGGGGTCAAAAGATCATATTGGATATTTCATTGAATGCCAAATCAGGCAAGACTTGTGGTTTGCGAACCGTCTTGTATTATATCAGGTGCATTTGAATTTATAATATAGTATTTAAATATTTTCAATCCAGCTGACATAATAGTTTATAACTATCCAAGGTCTCGATCCATTAAAGGATAATAGTAGTGTTAACTTTTGGGATATTCATGTTTGTCTTGTACTGTCTCTTTTTAAGGAATTTGCAGTGATCAAAATGTCAAACTTCTGTCATTAATCTGTAAATAAATCCATGACTGTGATTGGTCCTTTTCTTGACATCACACCTCTTTCCCATTTAATTCTATCACTCCTATAGACAATGTCTTCTGCACCCATTCTCCTTTTCAGCAAATGATCAACATACTCTCTTCCACTGCATCAATTAGTTCTTTATCTTTCTGCTTTTTTCAGGAGCTCTTTGTAGTATACCTTTATTATCATCATCAAAATTATACACTATAGAGATTGAGTTACCATACATTTTAGCCTGAATTATTTTCTGTTTCTTTTCAATAATTTGCAGTAAGTTCGTACCTCCTGATTCTGTTAGAGTAGAACTTGAGATGGACCAGAATGAGGAACAAAAACTTGAGGCTATCTCCTTCTTAAGACCAGACGGTTTGGTAGTTCTGGTCGCCATCAATGTGTAAGTCCATAATTTAAACTAACCATTTTCATTTTTTTTGTATGTATCAAATGCATGGAGATAAGAAGGCTGGAGTGACAATGAATAATTAATTCATGTAGCTTTTGATTTCTAAAGAAGTACAAAATAATACACAGGTGCACTGAAGCCTTTGGTCGCGACTTGTGATGCCACCAGTTTCATAGGAAAACTGAAAAGTGATTTGTGTTAAAAATAGATAATTGTGAATATTTCCAATTTTATTTGATCACAAAATGTGGATATTAACTACATGATGAAATATATCTCAGAGCCTTATTATCTCCTGAAATTGGGCGAAATATTATATGATAAAAGTTTTAAAATATGAAAAAACCTCTGAATTTGACAGTTTTTAAGTCAATATTTTACAAATTTCTGCACACGTCCTCAGTATAAAAAAAGTTAAGATTAGTTTCAGGGAATACTCCCATTTGTGATGTTATGTATCATAGTTGCGCCCACTTGCGCCCAGTGAAGTAATATCATCATATTTGAATAAAATTTGCAACATTTATTTTTGCTTCCCTCATAAAAGTTAGCAATGTGGTTGCTCATAGTATCAGACCAGAGGCAGCGAAAAGCAACTATCTTTACATTCTTCTTGTGGTAATAATAGTGATGATAATGATAACGGTTGTGATGGTGGTGGTGGAGGTAGTCATTATTGCATTGATTGATGATAATTATAATGCTAATGATGGTAACGAATATGATGAGTACTTTTATGATGATGATGATGATGGTAATGACAATGGTCATGGTTGATAATGTTGATAATTGCAATTATACACTTTCTCCCTTCTCAGGCAAGAAGACCCGATTCCCATCACCATCAACCATAATGCAACAGGATTTCTCAACTCAGTCGTTCCGGCCCGCTCAGTACAAACATACCTCTGGAAGCCAGCTCACTCTTAACACTAGCTCTGATGGATAAAGACAACCCAGCACAGTACAGCTTCTCATTGGCTTATAACCAAATATGTATTAATTATCTATCCACAAGACCTCATACAGTACATACCATATTTTCTCATTCCATTGCTATGTTTACCATGAATACTTGTATATCTCATCATCGAGAACTAAGATGGAGTCAAATTTGCAATAATTTCTAAATATTGTTAGATTGTTTATATTTTCTATGCAACATTTTGTATTTTTATAACTCACCTTTGTACTCAAACAAATTGTATGACAACCTGTATGTACAATGTATCACTATCAACCATTATTAACAGTGCACAAACATTTTAGCTGGAGGAAGTTAAGTTCCAAATACTAATGTAAATATACACTATACAGGTATGTATTAATCTGCATCATTACGTTTTGTGTGAATGACAAAGTGCAATCATGAATTGAATCATTTATCATTGTCCATTTCATGGGGATTTCTTTATTCTTTTTTGAAGTGCAGATATTCCATATGACAAACGTATATTTTACCCTACATCACTTACCTCTGTGTCCTTTTTTTGTTAGATTTTGTCGCGGACTCACTGTTCAATCTTATGTTTTATTCCTGATGTTTATGAAGGATGCATACTCAAATGCCTCAGTTCTAGTGGTTTATAGATATACTTTATTTGGGGAGGGATGTGATGAGATCATAATTGTGAGTAATTTTGTTAATCTTCCTCTGCATTTTTTGCAGAGATGCCAAGTTCAAAAAAATGTTATGCGTGAGATTTTCATGACTCGACGTCTCTGTGCGCTCGCGGCCAGTACTTACACTCGTACGTTGCGAAAAGGCGCGCGCGCATGAGAAATGGGCTTTAAAACTATGCGATTCATCGTATCACGTACTAGCTGTGCGCTGACTGCACTCTCGATTCATCTCGCGTGCCGGGCTAGATGCGAAGGCGGTCGGCCAATCGTATAATCTGGCGAATAATGCTACTTTTTCTCTTTTTTTTCTGTCGGTTCCCGATGCGTGAGAAAAATGGGTGCTATGCGTGAGATCGTGAGACGGACACTGAATGCGTGAGTCTCACGCACAATGCGTGAGACTTGGTAGCTCTGATTTTGCAAGACTGACATTTGTCTTCCATTGTTTTAAATGGATTGTTTAACTTCATTCAGGATGTGAAGATATTTTTTCCCTTACTGCTAATGGTATAGTCATAATTGGAAATCTATAGGTCAGGAAGGAATCACCAGAGATTTTTAAGCTAATTAGTTTTTCAATTGCTAATAGTTCTTTGACTTCTTAAAATTCTTCCACAGAAGAATTACAATTTCATGTTTGTTTGAATATTTTAAATTCTGGGTAATCATGATAATGTTTTTTACTATATCTGCCATTTTGTTTTTATAATCCAAGTTATTTAAGTGTGCTTGAGCTGCTTGTTCTGTTCACTCAGATATGTCTTGTGCATATTCCTGTATTATGAGCAATTTGAATGTTAAATAGAGCGAGGAATTACTACTTAATCTCTGTGATAATGATGACTGCATCAATAAGTGTCTATATAAATGATAATACAATAATTACATTAATATGGCGCTTAATATTACATGTATATGGTGCTTAATACTACATTTATATGGGGCTTAATACTACATTTATATGGCGCTTAACCCTAAAAAGACTGGGGGCTGATTCAGCCCCCCCTCGACATTTTTCGCGATAAATCTGCCGCGCAAAATTTTTTGACCGCGTCGCTCGCTGACTTTTTACTTTCAAGTCTCGCGCAACTTTTGAGACCACAATTGTGACCCCCCCCGGGTACGCGGTTCCAAAATAATGCAACATTTCCTAAGTGCACGCAGACCCAAAATTACTCAAAAACGTGAATTTGTGTACAAATCCAATGCAAATAGTGTTCTTAGCCAAAATTCATAAATGTATCATTATTTTTCCTTTTACTGCTTAAAATCAATTAATATTATCTTGTTTATGGTCAAAATAAAGTCCCCGACAATTTCCATTGAAAAAACAATAAAAAACAAAAAGTCGAAAAACAAAGAAATACATAAGAAATTTAGAAAACAATAGAATACATAAGAAAATAAATGTGATGTTGATTTTTTTTAAATAAATTTGATCAGATGCCTATCTAGAGTATGTAAAACAAAAATGAGCTTTTCAGGGGCATTATTGTATTAATTAGAGCAAACTTATGATTTTACGCATAAATTAGCATAATTTATGAGACATGAGATTTTTTGCAGAATTTGATGTTATAGTTTTGTAGATAATGCCATGGGTAACGCGTGTGCCAATTTTCGTCGCGATTGCGCGATCGACGGCCGAGATCATAAGGGGGGGCTGAATCAGCCCCCCCCCCCGTCTTCTTAGGCATCGAAATAGCCAAGTCTATTTAGGGTTAATACTGCATGTAGTGGCACTTAATACTACATTTATATAGCGCTTAATACTACATGTATATGGCGCTTAATACTACGTGTATATGGCGCTTAATTCTACATTTATATAGCGCTTAATACTACATGTATATAGCACTTAATATTACATTTATATGGCGCTTAATACTACGTTTATATGGGGGTTAATGCTCAGTGTTTGAAAGAGGTTTACATTTTGATTATCATTACCCTGCCTGCACACAGTAAATGCACTTTCTCCTTCCCTGAGGAGCATTCCAACAAGAGTTCCAAAACTGGATTGCTAGGCATACTACATCCTGGTGGGTGTATCATAAAGCTGTTCGTAAGGTTACGAACGACTTAACGCACGACTGGAACATGTTCTCAGGTCATATCTCAATTACATAGGGATATCACATAGCACAAGAAAGGATCACCAGTCGTGCGTAAAGTCATTCGTATCTTACGAACGGCTTTATGAAACTCCCACCAGGGTGCCCATTTAACACCTGTGTGAATTGACACCTTGCCAAAGGTTGCTCGGTTACAGGGGATTTGAACACACGACCCTCTGATTTACAATGCGAGAGTTAACACTGTAGGCTAAGGAGGGAAAATAATGACTTCTTAACTTATTATGAAGATTGTGAATACGGTAATGCTTATGAAATTAAATTTTAAGGGTTTTCTCTTAAAATATTGTAATATGCACTGAGAGCAGGAATATATATATACAGGAATATATATATATATATGTGTATATATATATATATTCATACAATGTATCTGATATAAGTTCTCCAATTCTCCTATCAGGTTAAATAAATAGAAAGGTAAGCAGAGGCATACTATATGTTTTATGGTACCGAATACCATTTTCAAAGTGTTTAAAAAATGTTGTTTAAATGTGTCAGTGTGATTTATAAGCCAATTTCTACCTCATAATATTTTATCGTTTTCTATGCAAATTTCTTTGTGAGGTACATGTACCTCAAAGGAGTCAATTAAAGTGCACTCTGCACTTAAAGATCTATAAAACAGGCTATATGTACTTTTATTATTCAGTAGGGTATGATAGTTCTTCATCATGAATAGAACAGAATTATTTATTTTCATTAATTTCTCCTTGAGAGATCAATAGATGAAATATACTTAAAAAAAACAATGTTTAACAATGTCTATAAAATTTATTGATTTACTCTCTGCCAAAAATCTAATCCTGCCAATTTACTTTTCATGTATAAATGGTATGGGTAGACATGGTTTGGTTTTTCACAACCAAGAAGTTTGCCCAAGGCATGCCTGACATATCAATTAGTATGGAAACTAGAGTCCAGGCACAGAGGAGCAAATTAATTAAGAATACATGACTGACTGTGTATATGTACATGTGTTTCATGATTGGATTAAAGATTCTTCACTGGTTGTACCATGTGCTGTAAGAAAAATCATTAGTTTTCAGATTCTTTAATAGAAGCAACCAATGTAGGAGACTGGCACCCTGATTGTGGGAGCCAATTTCACAATCATGAAGCAGTCAAGCGACATTTGCTCCTCCACTGATTTCTCTGAAGAAGAAATGTATAAGGTGATCATGAGGGTTGTGATGGGTATTTGGTTCAGAATCGTATGAGGACCCGGATTAAGGTGAAGGTATTAACTCAAGTTTATTATTTGGCTTAATGAGCACATGTAGGAGCAACTATTGCAGGAGGAAATGTTATGAAACCAATGTACAGGTAACAACCATAAAACATGTGCTCTGAGAAGAAATGTGCAATAATTCAAATTAAGTAATTTACAAACTGGTCTACTCCATTTTATCCTGAATTGCTGGAGGCACAAAATCGTAGGTTATTCATTGCCAAATTCTATACACAGAGATGAAAATGCGAGGTATGGGTGATGTATATGGATTTACAAAACTGCTGGAAGAATGAAATGTTGAGAACAAAATCACATGCTACAAATTTAATTACTGCCTCTGACATTTTTTACCCTCGACACTTTTACTTCCTGATATTTTTACCTTTGATATTTTTTCTGTCTTTTTTTTTACACCAAACTGATCCCATCACCACCTATTTGCTAGGTAAAAAATTAGAAAAATTGTGAAGAATCTGGAGGAATCCCTTGGTGAATAGTTCTTATATTATCATGGTAGTACTTTGTATAATTTGTAAGTAACTCTGTAATGTTCATGGAATGATATTTCTGTAACAAATAATTTGTACATAATTGAAAGTGGATGAAGAGATGATTGCCGAATAAATATTTAAATGAAATTGTGTGTGGCATTTTGTTTTGATTGGTATACATGTATTTACTTTTTTTCTTTATTATTATTGAAAGCAAAGTCTGTAGTGTTAAGCTTTGCAATAGACCACCCATTTTGAGCTCTCCACCCTTAAAAAGTGCAATTAAAAAAAATGTTTTTCTGAATCTTTAAACAGACAATATCTTAGCAATAAAAAGTATTGTCATGAAATTGGTATCATTTGAAAGCTGGATGAATCCTTTGCCTGTATGATTCAGACCAGGATTCATTTATTGGTCCATGAAATAAACAGAAATTTGTCCTCCAGTTTCAGTACAGACAACAGTACACACATAATACATATATAAGTATGTAAATAAACACTAAAGACGTAATTTTGACAATATTTAGCCATTGAAAGAAATATAAATAAACATGTATGGCAATACAACATGAAAAGGAATTGTCAAATAATTATTAAAGTCAAAGCATGAAAAATAGGTGATAAGAGATACAGAGCTTAAAGTTAACTGAAGAGAGGATGTCCAATTCCATATTAAAGAGAATCCATGCATGATAGTATCTACAGTCGAATGGAGAGAGAGACAGAAAGTGGGCTCAGTGAAGACAGTGAAAGGAAATAGATGGAAAGAGAGAGGAAGAGGGGGTACATGAAGCTAAAAAGGAAAAAAACGTGCATGTACATGAGCAACTTATGTTCATGAAATTGGTGGAGATAGAATTCAAAATGGTAAGGGTGAGTGAGAGTTTGGATGGTATTTTCATGAAATTAAGGTCATTTCAAGAGTTTTTTTCAGTTCTGGAAATCATTAATTTGAAATAAATATTTCAAGGGCGGTTATAGAGTGGGATAAGTGACATGCTTTATACATGTATATGACTCTGTGGAAGATATTATTCTTGTTTTAAAAGGGAGTACATCTAACTTGGACTTACAATGGGCTAGAGATATAAATTTGGTGTTGATTTGTAGCTACATGCATGTATGCTTGTGACCATTTCCTTCCTGATACAATATAGGTATGCAATATTAGATTTAGGGGACTCGAGTCTGAATTTAGCTTTGGTAAAAGGTCAGTACTTTGAACTATACTCAAATATCACAGAACATGAGAATTATATCTTTAAAAAGCGTAGTTTGACTGCATTTTTACCGGTACTCATTGTCACAAGAATTTAATATGGCATTTTTCCGGCTGTAAGGATGTGAATTGAAATCTAGCTCCCTCTCTCTAAAGTTTTTATCTTAAAATAGCTGTTTGAGCACTTATTTTACATATTTAGTAATCGGACATAAGACAAATACTGACAAAGGTTACATCCTAAAATTTTCAGCCCATTTGATTTCATGCATGAGAAGTTGTTACATAATTAAACCAGACAAATAGTTTGATAAAGTACCTGATTGAATCACAAAGAATTACAATGTGATGTAAAATCATTAAATTTATCCATTGAGACTCATGTTTACTTTATATCCTTCACACCACAACTGTTTTGAGGCACTTGCATTGATACAATCTAGAAATAAAATGGAATAGTGACATGCTCTTTTCGGGGAATTTACCACAACTAAAGCTAGGCTTTAACATGGGGGGGGGGTAAGTTCAAAATACATGACAAATAGTTTTAGTTATGATACAAGGAAGATCATACAAAAAAATATTTGTTGTCATTTATGAAAATAAACAAAGTAGCAACTCCTTTTTCAAGACATACCAGGGTATGCTCTGTCCAAATTTGAATGTCACAAAGTATATACCGTTACTGTATACAGATTTGTGAATGATCCAATTAATCTAAACTATGATACGACATCATCATAAAAAATGTGTAAGTTCAAAAAGTTCTCCAACTATGATAAACACTTGTTTTATTAACACTTTATTTAT
The DNA here is from genome assembly GCF_018143015.1 of Lytechinus variegatus. Classification (NCBI taxonomy): domain Eukaryota; kingdom Metazoa; phylum Echinodermata; class Echinoidea; order Temnopleuroida; family Toxopneustidae; genus Lytechinus; species Lytechinus variegatus. The sequence continues at coordinate 40,550,052 of NC_054744.1, read as the reverse complement.
TTTAGTTTTGATAATATTGCATCTATTTTGATTAAAAAAGAAAGGATGAATATATCTTAGACTAAGAATTTATAAATGACTTCTTATATTGAAACTGATTTGATCAATTGCTATTTTTTGTAATATAAAACCAGGAGAGTCACAGTGTAAAAGTTTTGATATGTTTTTTTTAATGCTGCAATAATATATTTGTCACGTTGGGTCAGTTGGTTTCTGAGAACTTCCAAACTAATCAGGTATATATGAAAACGGTAACTACTTCTAGTTTCTGTTTTTTATTGTTTTCTGGTCACATATTTCCTTATTAGACTGTGTCAATTTAGCATGATTGAAACCGAGAGTGTTCTGATCTATTAAAAGAAATCTAAACAAAGAAGAACATGACTATATAGAAGAAAAGCAAGAGAAATATGCTTGACATTGTTCATTTTCAAAATAAAATATTTATTCATATCATGATGACACAGTGCTTATTTCATTATTTAAATGATGTTTAATATTCAATATTGACTATTTTCCTGAGATTTTGAGTTGCAGTTATAAGTAATAAAACTAGACATAAACATATTACTTATAGTTTCAAATACATGTAGATTCATTCAAATTAAAATGAATCAAATGCAAATGAATTCATATTCATTCATGACATATGAACTTATTTAGTTAATGTGATACATATAAAACAAAAAAGGGAGAAATATAGTCATAAATTATAGTAAGTACAAAATTATATTTTCAATCGGACTTCCCATTAAATTACTCAAAAAGATACATGCTTTACATGTAATTTAGAACATTAATCACAAACAATAAAAAGATGTAAACCCATAACAAATATGAAACTGTATAGAAACATTCTTCAATTTAGAATATTAATCACAACCAATATATTAATCTATAATGTATAAAAGTGCAAAGAAACATAAATATGATGATAAATCAATAAAAAATTCAGCAATTCAAGGGAAAATGTCATGTATTAAAAATATACATTATCACCAATGCTTCATTCCGAAGTCAACAGATTTTGGGGGATGAAAGACATGATTGAAATAATTTTTTGGTCAGCATACGCTGTTCTATAACATAAAAAATAATTACCAAAGCCAATGGAAAAGTAGACATGTAGGGAAAATTTCAGAATCAAATTCCCAATTACCCTTCATAACCAATTTCCAAGAGCGAAAGTATCACAGAAATCAATCTAGATACATATGATAAAAAGTGGATTTAGAAAATCAGCTCACCGAAGCCTTGCTCACCTGTGAATATGTATTCATCTGTACACATGTATTTATCTGTATCACTGTTTCACATATTAATTTAAAATATTAACCCTGTAATAATTGTGCATGCTAATCAATTCATTTTCATTGATACAATACAATCTAATCTAGAAATATCATAGAAATATATGTATCATATCTCTAGATTAAAAATGAAGTATGATATATACATTGTACAGTAAAAATATTAACTAAAGTGTAAGTACAAAATTATACTTTCAATCGTACATTCCATTAGATTCCTCATAAAGATACATTCTTCGATAAAGTACAATCACAACGAAATGAACCAATCTTATGGTATATAAAAATTGAGATAAAAAATAAACATACATGTAAGCTGTATTTTGAGTTGATTGGAACACCATTATTAATCATTTACCAGCTACAAAGGAATCAAAAATCGTCACCAACAGAGCTGCCAAGATTTATTTTACAATTTCAGAATTCTTCCACCTAAAAATTAGTACTTTGGCAAAAAAATCTGCATTTTTCCACATGGTCCCCCTAAAACCCTATTTCATTAGCGCAGCGCGGCTGGGCTATGGTGGCAGCTAGGCCACATTCCTGTCTTGTATTCAAATAGAGATGAAGGCAAGAAATGAAACAGTCTTTTGGAAAAATATTAAAACACAGAAGGTAACACTTCACGATCACAACATAAATGAATAACATGGACGTTACACAAGTCGCAAAATAAAATGTTTCTATCTCCATATTTTTACGTGTAAAACAGTACTCCGGTATTTTGATTACTGTACGAAATACAGAAAATCAGTATTACTAGGCACATATGGTTTGCTTTTTCATTGGGGTAGAGAGATTTTGAGTTGACTGGAACACCAATATTTTGAGTTGACTGGAACACCAATATTTTGAGTTGACTGGAACACCCAACATTTTGAGTTAACTGGAACACCAACATTTGGAGTTGACTGGAACACCAATATTTTGAGTTGACTGGAACACCAACATTTTGAGTTGACTGGAGTACCCAACATTTGGAGTTGACTGGAACACCAACATTTGGAGTTGACTGGAACACCAACATTTTGAGTTGACTGGAACACCCAACATTTTGAGTTGACTGGAACACCAACATTTTGAGTTGACTGGAACACCAATATTTTGAGTTGACTGGAACACCAGCATTTGGAGTTGACTGGAACACCAACATTTGGAGTTGACTGGAACACCCAACATTTTGAGTTGACTGGAACACCCAACATTTGGAGTTGACTGGAACACCCAGCATTTTGAGTTGACTGGAACACCCAACATTTTGAGTTGACTGGAAATCCAACATTTGGAGTTGAATGGAACACCAATATTTTGAGTTGACTGGAACACCCAACATTTTGAGTTGACTGGAACACCCAACATTTTGAGCTAACTGGAACAACCAACATTTTGAGTTGACTGGAACACCCAATATTTTGAGTTGACTGGAACACCCAACATTTTTAGTTAACTGGAACACCAAACATCTTGGGTTGACTGGAACACCCAACATTTTGAGTTGACTGGAACACCCAATAATTTGAGTTGCTTGAAATCCTGCCATTAATAATTTACCAGCTAGAATGGACTACTTTGAACAATGCAGACTTGCTTTTGTCTGGAATAAAAATGTTGTGAGTTGATGGGAATACTATTACCACCATTTACCAGTTGAATTCAATTATCATCAATGCTGATTCACCTTTGTTAGTGAATAGAAACACTTTAAGTCGATTGGAAATACACCCATTAAATTTTGGTCAGCTTCAATGGACTGCTGTCACCAATGATGGCATGCATTTATCGACAAGAGACGACACATGAACAAAAGAAATAAGTGCCTATCTAGTTGGAATGATCTCATGTGCTTGAATCCTTTTCTGAGCATTCTAACACCATGTTTGTTTTCCTTACTACTTTTCACATTCTGATTTAGATTTAAAGGTGATCCCCATCATTTCATGGTTGATGTCACCGCCTTGGAACGTTATCTTGCAGTCTTGGGTTACATAATGCACAGGACAAACAGACAAATATGACCCTACAATAATTTACAAATAATTTTGTCCTAACATTGGGACATTATGACTGATAAAGTAGTTGTCTGTAATAGGAAACCCTCGCAGCATAAAATCACTTGGGAGGGCTAGGAATTTCGAGAAATCACCTTAGAATCACAGTCAGTAAAGAGAGAATTTGGAGGGCAGCCAGATAACTGAGCGTATGGACAGCGAAGACAATTTCTTTTATGGCCCTGGGTTTGATGCAAACCCTGGTGCAAGGTTGGATCCTGCAATGATTTTAGTTGTCACTCCAGAGGTAGGTCTGGATAGATTGTCCTGGTATCCTAGCATTGATGTACCCAACATCAGGGTCAGATATCGTCACATCCACACCTTGATCTTCCCTAATAATACACATGGAAACAACAGAACAGGATAACAATATGAATATAATAGAAGAAAAGTTACACTCATCCACAGTGTACATTAATAGTCCTAAGTGTGTCCAAAGAAAACAGGTTTTTATTGAAATGAGGTTTGTAATCACTTTGGATAAGAAGCACAGTGATTAATTCATAGTGTTGAGTACACTATTTTCGACAAATCTCAAGATTAACCCTAAAAAGACTGGGGGGGGGGGGCCTTTTAGGCCCTTCCTGTACATAAATCGCGATAACTTTTTTGCGCATGAAGCGTTCGCGCCGCCATTTGATGACTTTTTTCTCTTTGAGTTTTGCGCAACTTTTGATACCAAATTTGTATACCCCCATGCCGCGGTTGTGGAGTTACGTAACATTTTCGTATCACATGTCACGTAAGAAATTGAAATTTGTATTCGTTTGTGTGTAAAGTGTATGGTATTTGAATGAATGTTATACACATTGTTTTCTAACTACATTTTTATTTGTTTCTTTCTATATTATGTCACTTGTGAATTCAAGTAGCAGTTCTAGGATATGAAAATAATGAAAAACATTGCATAAAAAAATAAAGAAATACATAAGAAATGCAAAATAAAGAAATACATAAGAAATTAAAATCAAAGAAAAACATAAGAAAAGTAGTGCAAAATACCAGAATCGCTTGCACAACTATATTCTTGGGTGCAGGAAACACTTTGCATAAGCATATCTAATAATTCAAGCATGAAACAACACAATTCCATGATAAACAATCTCTTCTTACAGCTGAAAACCTTGAAACAGGAATTTATGGACCGCAATAGGTACCAAAATATGAAAAATTCAATTTTTTGATAAAAATTTGCATATTCGCATAATTAATTATGAATATAATTTGCATAAATTATGTGATATCTCCTATGCTTTGTTTTCACCAGCTAGTGTACATGTAACACATCACTTGTGTATCTTCCAAGATTGCTTTGTCTCATTGCAAGAGAGTGTAATGCAATAAAACATGCCAATTATTGTATTTCTCTACATAACGCATGCGGAGTACTTATTTGCATATTTAGTAATTACTAATTTGCATAAGCATATCTAATAATTCAAGCATGAAACAACACAATTCCATGATAAACAACCTCTTCTTACAGCTGAAAACCTTGAAACAGGAATTTATGGACCGCAATAAGTACCAAAATATGAAAAATTCAATTTTTTGATAAAAATTTGCATATTCACATAATTAATTATGAATATAATTTGCATAAATTATGTGATATCTCTTATGCTTTGTTTTCACCAGCTAGTGTACATGTAACACATCACTTGTTTATCTTCCAAGATTGCTTTGGCTCATTGCAAGAGAGTGTAATGCAATAAAACATGCCAAATGTTGTATTTCTCTACATAACGCGTGCAGAGTACTTATTTGCATATTTAGTAATTACTAATTTGCATAAGCATATCTCATAATTCAAGGACGAAATAACACAATTCCATGATAAACAACCTCTTCTTACAGCTGAAAACCTTGAAACGGGAATTTATGGACCGCAATAGGTACCAAAGTATGAAAAATTCAATTTTTTGATAAAAATTTGCATATTCGCATAATTAATTATGCATATATTAAAAAATACAATGAATATCAGTATTTTGACTATGTTTTCTTTTAGAGAACATGACAAAGGATGTGTGTGCCAAATTTGGTTGCGATCGGACGACCAACGGCCGAGATCTTAGAGAGGCTCCCCCCCCCCCCAGTTTTTCTAGCCTCCAAAATAGCCCAGTCTTTTTAGGGTTAAAGGTAAAAGAAAGTAGTTGCAGCAAACAATTATTTCATGAAAAATTAAGTCTTAAAAATCAAGATTAACTGCCACCCTATTATCATAGATCTACTTCTGGTTAATGGAAATAAATAAATCTTTGTGAAATCATGAAATCTTAGCTGAAAACTGATAATTATGATTACTAACACAGAAAGGCATATGGGCTTTAGTGTATTAATATTATTTGGAAAAATATGCAACATTTTATGAAATTTCATGCTTATTTTGCTCATTTCTCAGCAATTACACTTTTTTTCCTGAGCCATTTGGCACATATTTTTTATTTATACAATACAAACAGTTGGGTAGTCACTTTATTGGATTCTGCATGTTCAAACTTGTTTTGAAATCTTTACAACTGGTCCAGTCTTTTTAGGGTTAAAGGTAAAAGAAAGTAGTTGCAGCAAACAATTATTTCATGAAAAATTAAGTCTTAAAAATCAAGATTAACTGCCACCCTATTATCATAGATCTACTTCTGGTTAATGGAAATAAATAAATCTTTGTGAAATCATGAAATCTTAGCTGAAAACTGATAATTATGATTACTAACACAGAAAGGCATATGGGCTTTAGTGTATTAATATTATTTGGAAAAATATGCAACATTTTATGAAATTTCATGCTTATTTTGCTCATTTCTCAGCAATTACACTTTTTTTCCTGAGCCATTTGGCACATATTTTTTATTTATACAATACAAACAGTTGGGTAGTCACTTTATTGGATTCTGCATGTTCAAACTTGTTTTGAAATCTTTACAACTGGTCCAGTCTTTTTAGGGTTAAAGGTAAAAGAAAGTAGTTGCAGCAAACAATTATTTCATGAAAAATTAAGTCTTAAAAATCAAGATTAACTGCCACCCTATTATCATAGATCTACTTCTGGTTAATGGAAATAAATAAATCTTTGTGAAATCATGAAATCTTAGCTGAAAACTGATAATTATGATTACTAACACAGAAAGGCATATGGGCTTTAGTGTATTAATATAATTTGGAAAAATATGCAACATTTTATGAAATTCCATGCTTATTTTGCTCATTTCTCAGCAATTACACATTTTTTTCCTGAGCCATTTGGCACATATTTTTTTATTTATACAATACAAACACTTGGGTAGTCACTTTATTGGATTCTGCATGTTCGAACTTGTTTTGAAATCTTTACAACTGGTATTTATTTATCTTTAATGAGGAGCAGCGGTTCAACGATAGGGGCATAAACTTGTGCACATGAAATACAAAATGCACAATTCTCACAAAATCCCAACTCCTCTCCTTAGTACCCCTAACCACAAACATATAAGATCATCAATTCCATTGCATGAACACCCTAACCTCAGATAGCACTTACTGGTTTAGAAGGATTACTGCATAGGTGTGCTTATCTGGTAGCTGGAATGCAATGCTTAATACCTCTGTGTCTGAATCCACCGTGTGGTGTATACGATGAGAGTCAGGAACAATAAATTTGCTAAAATAGAAGAGAACATGGCAGAACAAAGATTCTAATTCATATATAATTATGATTTGTTACCTTAATTATACTGCTGCAGGGGATTGGCAGCAATATATTATGTAATACACCTATCCAATCAAGCTTCAGTGTTAAGACCTAAGCCCCGATACCTTGATTGCCTTGTCACACATTGCTAAAATATCAAATCTTCATTACTTCAGATCTTGACGAGGCAAGGTACATCCCTCCACAGTTCTATTTCATGATGCAAATTTCACAGAGAGAGCTACTCTTTACAAGCCATAAAAAATGAATCTGTATGGGATACATTGCATGGTGCCAATTTGCAACAATTTGTGTGATAAAAAGAACAATGGGCCTTTGTATAGCACCATCTATCAAGATACAATCTATTCTGAGACACATTAATGATTTCCACCCCAGCATTAGCTTGAGCTGCAATTACGTTCAACTGCTTCCCTTCAATGGCCAATCATCAGTGCTGGCTTATTTAGTCCACACTCTTCATCAACAGTGCTTTATGTACATGTATGTACCACTGGTCTCCTGTACGTGGGACCTTTTTCGAATGACTTGTCACTGTTTTCTTGTTCATATGAAGAGAGATGTCGTGCTATCTAATCATCATGGCTGGAGCAGTTTGTTAATTGCAAGGACAAATTGAGCAAAATGAAGGGTTGGATACAGAAAACAAGGTTGAAAATTTCATGGAATTTCCCTATTGTTGTTTATTGCTGCTCACCGTGGACTGTTATTAAAAACTTATGGTTGACCACACCCCCTTTGAAAAAAAACATCCAACAGCCCAGCCTAATTTCAAATATTACAGAGTGCCAATGCATAACTTAATACATTGGTAACTACCATGGTAACAATGCTCGTCAGCCAATCAGAATTCAATGATTCTATAATAGTTTTGATTGGATAGCAAAGTTACCATAATAGTAGCTTTTATGCAACAGGGTCCAGCACAGTGTAATAAACATACCTGAAGTGTCCAAGGTGATAGAATGTGGGTTGTTTGTAGAAGACATCTTTCTCTGCATCCACAATGATAGGAGCATTGAGGAAATTTCCAATGAAGGTTGGTCCACCTTGAAGATTAAGAGCCATGTTCCAATCAACCCACCCTGACACCCAATGGTTCATGTTCTGGTAAAAAAACAAAATCAGATTTTATATATATAAATAAATAAATAGTTATCTTAATAAACAATGTATTATAAAAGGCCATCAATCATTATTTCCAAACTAGGATAGTTATGTTTTGATCACAGTGTAATCTAGGAGGGATTTCTTTAATTCATACAAATATGGAGACTAGTAATAAGGGAAATTTCATGTTAATACTGTCACTTTCAATCCTATGCTGTATAATTGCTTCAATTTTTAAACAAGTTTCGTGAATTAGTGCTAAAGAGTAAAATTTTGAAATCTTACATGGATATAGCCACCATTTTCTTGATCATCAGACAGTCTTGTAGATAAAGAACTTTGAGAAGGTATGGAATCAGTCGTGTGTCACTTATTACTCAACATGATGAGCTAGGAACGGGCCATCCAACATGGTAAATTGCTCTGTGGTCTATATCCGCTTTGTCTACTTCCCATTTCATCTATTCCACCATGGTCTAATCCTAGTTCATCTACAAAATTCTTTTGATCTCACTACCATGTAGCCTATTTACCATTTTAAATCTTTGTGCACTGGGCCATGGACCCCTCTGTGCTGAATGATTTTGAGGGAGGGAAAAACTGGATTGTTTGTTTGAGCATGAAATGCGAGGTTTGCATGGCACCAAGTGTGCATTGGTGCGAAGTACGCATGGAAAGGGTTAATAAGTAATGTAGGTAAAGTGGAAATTAGTCTAACTGGGCAACAGACTAAATGATAATTAGACTAATGGGGTGTTGCAAGAAACTTGCGACCAATTGCAAGTCGATTTTCGTTCCCAAAATCAAGCATATGCCGTGCAATTAATTGCAAATTTGCGATTTATTGCTAATCTGCTCCATGAAACAAGTGTAATCTGATTTTCTAAAGTTCAAAGTGATCAATCAACTGCAAAATTGCAACGGAATATTTGAGATTGATTGCAAATATTTTCTTGCAACACCCCCTAAGTGGGTTTTAGACCAAGTGCATTGTGGACCAAAGAACAATTGAATCGAACTGATAGTAGACCAAATAGACCATGTGGTATCAAACTATCTGAGAAACAGACCAGCTGCTTGCATACCAAGTGAATATAAACCTTCAATACTTACCTCAATGATACTCTGACTGTAGCCCTGACCTTGTGCCCAGGTGCCTAAGATGGGATGCCCTCCATAGCAGGACTCTGTGTAGAGCATGAAGTAATCTGGGTAGTACATGTGTGTCAGGTCTAGCTTGAGAGGAGGAATGTCCTTATCCCAATACCAATGGATACCTATACCCGAGACATAGGCCTTGGCATCATCATCAGACAGTACCTATAGGTAACGAGAGAGAAGGGGGAGGGGAATGAGTTTGATCAATTAAATCAAATTTAAGCACTTTTATTGCCAAACTGAGATGGTACAGACACGTCACAAGATCATCAGGTTTGGAAAAAATGGTCCTCCAGGTAACCATGTAGGTAAGGAGATGCAGAAGAAAGAAATAATACATAATATCCAGGAGAGGGTAGGCTTCATGCTAAGTGACACTGCAAGGAAGGCAGAGGAACAAGGATAGCAAAATTGGTTTCAGGTCATGCCCCTCCTAAACTTACAACATGTGGTCAACCAGGAACCTTTGATCATCCTCTGCCAGGGTCGTACAACATTGTTCTTTTCTCCCAACCACAATGGCAAGTTGTGTTTTTGTATTCCCCCCTAAAACGTAGATTCATACATACATGAGATACAGCAAAGGCCTCAGTGTGGGTAAACATGTACCAAACCATATCACATCACTCACAGAACAATTAGCTGTTCTGGTAATTGTTTTTTTTTTATCTTGCCAAAGCTATTTGCATCTCTTCAGAAAAGCATACAGAAAATTCTTTTCCATTTTTTAATGAACCATTTTACCTGACCATATTTGGTATGTATGTACCCTACGAATAAGTAATGGCATACATGTACATGTATACTCACAACTTCAGGCCATCCAGGTAATTCAAATCTCTGATCATCAAGCATCATTATCTTGAGGTCTTCGAAGCCATTGGCGTGTAAAGTAGGTCCAAGGTCGAGCTTGATGAAATCCCTTTCCATCTCAGGGGTAAAAAAACAGGATGGAATATGGTAATCCTTGATTCCTCCTGCCATCGGTTCATTCTCCACCGTCACACCCCAGAAAGTCACATTGTGCTTACCGTATTCCTGCAGAAACCTAATTCAATCAATTGCATCTATTAGGAGTCACTTTCTGTTACTTTTCAGTTCACTGATACTTCAATTTAGCAAATGTCTATATATAATCTTTGAAATGCAAAAAATATCTTTTTTGCTCATGTGATATTGGAAAATACATCTTGATCTTGATCCTTACTTAAATCTAGATTTAGATGCAGCTATTGACCTGAGTCATAATCTAATGTATGAGCAATTCTGCATTATTTCATACACATACCTTCAATGTTTAAAGGTGTATAAATATATGTAGGAACAATGGATTGACCAACATTTACCAAATTGTAAATCTAGAACTATTCTGAGCACAGCCAAACATTTTCATATCAATAGAAAACAAGAAATGGCAATGCTTTTTTCCTACTTATTTCCAGCCACCTTGAGGAAACAAACCTTGTCTGTATTAATGTTACTAAGATAAATCAGAATCATCCGAATTTGCAACAGCACAAATGTACTTCTCAAAACTTCTAAATTCCTACCTGACAAAATAGTTTGCCCAAGTTTTGAAGTATTTTTCCCCGGGATTGCCAATGATCTGACCTGCTCCATGGTAATCGTTATTGGTTTTCATCCACACAGGAGGGGACCAGGGGCTCCCATAGAACTTGATATCACGACCAGATACATTCATCGCTTCTTGAAGGAAAGGGATCTGAAGACAAAGTAAAAAAACAAAATCACAATAAAATATGAAAGGTACCTTTCAATTTCAGTGTTGGTACTATTATTTATCTTAGAAAAACAATTTCAATTGCTTAATACCAAACTCCAAATTGATTCAAATGACTTTATTGACATCTCACCCCCTTGTGAGGTATAAATGTCAGACCAGGTTCATTTTAAATTTCATACTACTATAATTTTTGAAAATCTTAATTCAATAAATACCTTGGTAGAATATTTTATACAACTACTCTAAATTAGACCTCCAATAAAACTAGTTTTTGTTTTACAGCTGATTATGCACATGGGCAAAGTAATTTAGGGGACTATTTTAAAAAGGCTACGAAAATAGAACAAGAAAAGGCAGACAAGAAAATTATCATGTCACAATTTTTAATATTATTTCTATTTTAGATTTTTATACCAAACAATAACAAAATCAGTGTGTGTTAAGAATGCAAAATATTGGATTAATTTGGTGAAGAGTACTACCAGTACAATTGAATAGGCAACGTTTCTTTTATTCATGTGGTCTTAACCCAAGTCAACCGAAATGAGTTAGGCAAAAAACACTGGATAAGGTAAGGAAAATGAAAAATCCAACCTTGTAACTGAGATCCTCCTTAGCTAGTGAAAAGTTGAGAAGATTAAAGTCTCCTGGGTGATCATCATAAGTGTAGTAATGAGTAGATAAATCTGTACAGCCAATGGGAACACGGCTTACAGTATACTCAATACCTGGATATGATATAATCACAGAAGATGTTCCTAGTAAGGCGTTGGCAAATATTTTTACATAATTTTTATTCACAATTAATCCCTCCATAAATAGATTACTTCAAATATGGAAAGAATACAGAGCTGTGATTGAATCATAATAATATTGATAATAAAACAATATTTATGCGAAAGCAATTACATGATATTACAACTTTTTGTATGAGGTAAAAAGGGCGGAATTATTATTTACCCATGGTAGCCATTTCAGCTCTTATTAACTGTTCTCCAGGCAAGCCCTGCATAACATAATTTGTTAAAATTACCCTTCGCAATTCAAATATGTAAAGCACCTGACAAGAAGACAGTAGGTCCCAATTAAAGTCTTTTGTATGACTAGGCCAGGGATTGAACTCATGAACTTCATGAGACAGACACTCTACCACTGAGCCAACATGTCCAGGTAAGTAAAGGTTCATTATTTTAATCAGTATTATGAGCCTTAATTCTCCACCCCTGAGGAATAAAGATGAAAGAAATACTTGGTATGGATTTTACAAATAAATAAAAAAAAATCTAGCTATTTCCTTCGGAGAGAGTGAAACATTGTTCGCAACGTATAGGTCCTGCAAAAACAACCTAATAATAATCATAATACTCAGCACAAGTGTGTGAAAATCTGAACACAAGTCAAGTCTAAGATCATATCAATGCAATTGACCAGAGGATTTGTGTGACAGAATTAGCTCACATTTCTATGAAATGTACTTTAGGTTTGTAATGATTTTGTGAAATTCACTCTAGGTTCCTACCATTTGGGAGAAGTATGACTTGATGAGGTTCTGTCTGCTACTTTGAGAGAGGTTGAATGCATTGATTGCTGCAGCATCAGTAGTAGCTCCTCCAAACCCGATCACTGACTGGTATAAGGTGGATTTATCAATCTTGATCGTAATGGCTGAACCTGAATGATAAAAAGTTGAATCATTAAAAGAAATTTATTTTTTACAAATTGGAATTTCTATGTTTCCAAGTAGCACAAAACACTACCTACTTTTCTGTATTAATCAAATAACATCCACAAATATGTAAGCCTACACATTCTCAGCTAAGCATTTCATTAACATTTTTCAGATCTGACAACTTTCCTTCATCTTGAGTAACTGTCTGCAGTATTTTGGGTTTTTGGATGTGTACCACTGATATTCATATCTTGGGAGTGACCAACCTTTATAGATAAATGCCAGTTGTGGTAATGATCTCAAAATGACTTTTTACAGAATCCAATGACCACCCAAGTGTCTGCTTGTATGAATAAAAAAATATGTGCCAAAAGATTCTGGAAGAAATTGTGTAATTGCTGAGAAATAAGCGAGGATTCAGGCACTTCCGTCAGGTCTGCATTCCGGCAACAATAACATACACTGTCCCATGTGTGCCTATCTGTGTTGGCGATCTTCAGTGTGATAGTAATACTCAACCTTGGTTTTACAGACTTTCTCATGAAATCAGTGTTTTACTGCAACTACTTATTTAGCTTTAAGATCACCATCTGAAATCATGATTCTGAGCTCAAAGTCCCCTCAAACGATCACAAAATTATTTTTTTTACTAAGACAGCATGTAACAGGATTGTTGGTGCAGAACATAATTCCAAAATAAAAAGTTTTGAAGCATAAAGGAAACAAAGAATAACATTTAGAGACATGTTTGTGTTACATGACACTGAACACCAAGGTTTGTCTCATTCAAGATCTTGGCAAGAGAGTGTGGATGCATCACAATCACAAGTCAATGTAAAGTTTGTAAACATTACAAGCAATTTGCAAACATTTCATCCTGTATGTTGAATAATTATTAAAATTTATTTATATGTTTTCAAGTAATCTGTGATCATATCTCTTTAATGCTGCCTGCATGGCCATAAAGGATGCTATATATAATTATACTGTTGATATATTGCAAACAATGATCAAGATCAATTTTATCATGTACTCTACACTGATAAGTATGTGTACTATATCTAGATTTATTGAGTAAACAAGGTCTGTTTTATTGAACTTCAGCTCTTATCTTGAATAGTTGACCTGTACACTTATATCATGTACACAGATATGTATAAGGACAATGAATCGTGCAATGCAAGAGATCAAAGTATTTGGAATTGGTGAATCCTTGAACATTTGATAAGAAATATCTAGATAAAAACTCATGACCTACCATTGTGCATACTACTTAGTTTACACTACAGACACTGTACACTTGATTGATTTGTATTGATGCTACTTAATAATTACTATTTATATTCAAGGTTGCCTGCTAGATATTTGGAGACAAATCCCATTAAAGAGGTCTGAACTTTTAGACCAAGAGGCAAATTGGGATAATATACTAATTTACAGTATCCAAACCAAACCAAGGTGTAACTTGTCAGATCCAATTGGTGATTAAAGTGTCAATAAGGGTCTGTTCCTACAGACTATCCATATGTAGCTCAATCTCAAGGATAGTGCAACCTCTATCACAATAAAAACAATAGGCCAGGAAGATGATTTCACATTGTCTTAGACTCTCATAGCAGGTGAAAAGTATATTTATTAGCTTTGTAAAATTAAAAAAAAAGAAAAGGAAAGAAAACTTCAATATATCTCTGCTAAAGGCATTTTTAATTTTGAAATTACATACAAGTACTCACTGGTAATGAACATGTAGAACAGCTGGCTCTGACCCCCCCCCCCTACGTAGACCTATCCCTGTCCATTAAAATTCAAATCAAGGATAAACTCTGCAAGGAACATCCTCTTAGAGAGCATAAGCCCTGGACTGAAACACATCTAGAAGACCATATGTCATATTTTCTGACACTGACCTGAAGAGTTGGATGACTTTGAGATTGGATACGTCCTCTTTGCCAGACGATCTCCTGTTGTATTACTAGAGGTATAGACCGTATAGAAGCCAGACTGGAGTGGCTCATAGTTGTCTACCGTGTCGCAGTAGGTGGAGTTACAAACACATACAAAAGTATCCCCTCCTGGAAAGCGCTGTTCATGACATGGTGTGGCAGCTACAGAGGAAATGGGTCAGAGAAAAATCATAGCCAAAAGTTGTCAAACAGAGCATAAGTTTCTTAAAAATCATGATAAAACATTTAATCTGCATTAATTTCTCTATTTGATTGTCTATAGGTTAACCCTCTCAGCTCAACTATAAAGAGGGGTCGTGATTCATGCACCTGCAATAGTGTCCTGGGACTTCACAGTATTGAACTCAGAACACAGTGAAATAAAAGAAATTAGCTAGGTTAATAACCAATTAGTACAGAACTTTGCATTTCTGCCTAATTAAATAATCACACTTACTTACACTCGATTTATAATAAGAATTATTGATTTATAATAAGATTAACAATTACTCAATATTCAACAAAGAACAATCGGTGATTGAAGTAAAAGGTAACTCAAGTACTAAATTTTATATTCACCTTGGATTTTATTTTGTTTGCTTAACAGTTCTGCATGAATTTGATTGGAAAAATATCCTTAAAAAATCTACTCACCTTTGCAAAATGATAAATGTAGAGTTAGTAGAAGCAGGACACAAGTGGTTGTAATACAGTGGCAAGATTCCATGGTGAAGACACAGGGTCTGAAAAGCAAGTGCTGAAGGAAGAAAGAAAAAAAGGAGAATATCAGATGAATGAAAAAGTGTCAGAATGCAGAAAAGTTAATGATGATGAAGAGATAATGAATAAGGAAAAGGCAAGTCATCAAGAAATCATAAAGTATTAAACTATCATGAAAGAAGAATAAGATTATTAAAAAAGATGATAAAGGTAAACACAAAGACAGAGGAGAAAAAAAAAGAAGAAAAGGAAGCAGAAGAATCAACATTCAAAATTAAAAATATTTTTTTTGAATTGTTATGTCACAGACATCGGTTTTACCTTTACCTACATGGACATCATCGGGTTTAGTATGGCCGCACGTCGCGCAAAAATCAGACCCTAACAGTTAAACACGTAGTGTCGACTGTTGGGCAAAAAAAAGAACATCCTTTTAATAAAGGCTTTATAAAACAGTTTTTAATATTTTCACACCCTCGTACATTGTCATTGACCCTAAACATGTAGCTTTCGATCCTAGCAAAATAGATAGCCTTTTTTTTTTACCTAGAGTTATATTAATCATTAGTGTTTTTGACACCCTTGTAATGTTACGTACGTAACATGCCCTTTCTCAAGTTTCTGGTCGCACATGGTATCCACTTGTCAATGTAAGTGCCCCCCCCCCCGGTGTTAAACTCAGTCAACTCACAGTGCAGTGTCTGTGTGTCATCGCTGACTCAGACTCAGTCAGTCTCAGAGAATTTAAGAACAGAACGTCAGCGTGTCACACTTAGCCTGGGGCGTTTTGGGGAGTGAAAGTTATATACTGTACGTATGGAGTCACTCCCCACTAACGCCTGGGTTTCCTCCCTATACTTCCCCACATACGGGTACAAAACAGAAACTTTTGCCCCCGAGAATTCTACTTTCCATCTAAAAGATCTAGCCCTAAAACATGTACATGGGGTCCAACTTCATTTCCAACATTTCAGCGATATTGATTTCATTTTTAAAGAAGAATTCATTAAAAAAACGAGAGATTTGTTTTGAAAAGATGGAAAGAGCTTACTTCCGTGTTTACGTCGCCATCTTGATTTCTTTGTCTTCCGCTTGGCGACAGCACGCAAATCGCTGGATTTGCGTGCTGTCGCCAAGCGGAAGACAAAGAAATCAAGATGGCGACGTAAACACGGAAGTAAGCTCTTTCCATCTTTTCAAAACAAATCTCTCGTTTTTTTAATGAATTCTTCTTTAAAAATGAAATCAATATCGCTGAAATGTTGGAAATGAAGTTGGACCCCATGTACATGTTTTAGGGCTAGATCTTTTAGATGGAAAGTAGAATTCTCGGGGGCAAAAGTTTCTGGTTTTGTACCCGTATGTGGGGAAGTATAGGGAGGAAACCCAGGCGTTAGTGGGGAGTGACTCCATACGTACAGTATATAACTTTCACTCCCCAAAACGCCCCAGGCTAGTCACACTCACCATGCTCACACTCACAGACGCCAAATTTCGTCTTGACTTCGAACGGCAAGAATTACGTATCACCCTGGCCCTGCTGAAGTCGAAGCCTGTATACAACAACTAGCCCGAAACACATTTGCGACAGAGTCGGCCGGGCAGACATGAAATACAATCAATTGTCAAGAAGAGCGTTTGCCAAATGAATTACGATGTTTATGTTGTCGATCAATTCATTCAGCTGCGCTAGCCTGCCTCAGCTCAACCATAACAAAGATCAGTCACGTCACATGACAAGCCCGCGCGTGTCGAGTGATTTGCGGGAAATTCCCTGCGCACGTTCGCATTCTGCTCACGGGCGCTCGCTCTGTTGAAGAAGCGGCGCAGAGTGAAGAAGTGGGGGAATAAATAAAGATCGAGGAAGGCAACCCCCGGGAGGCACCCGGAGGGGCACTTTCATTCACGAGTGGATACCATGCGCGACCATGGGGTCTCGAAAAGCACCCTAAACACGTAATTTCCATATCCTTAAAATGCAACCCTTAACAAGTATTGGCGTGTGAAACCCTACCCTTAACAAGTTTTGGAAACAAAACGATACTCTTGGCAAATATTCCCTAACTTTGAACCCCTAAACAAGTACAGGAATGTTACGGCCGGGTCCTTCGGTCGTCGGCTTTACAGTAGTTTGGTTTAGTACGATCCCACCTTCTACACCTCGCGCAAATCGGACTCTAAACACGAAGTGTTAGGGCAAAAAGGACATCCTTTATAAAACATTTTAATTTTGTTTCATCATCCCCGCAAATTCGACCCTAAACACGTAATTTTCCTAGCGAAATGGATACCCTTTTTTCATTATTTTTTTGTTTTTGACACCCTTATCACGTTACGTACGTAATGCCCTATCGTGAAAAAGACATCCTTTTTACGTGTTTTTTGGTCGCGTATGGTATCCACTCGTCGATGTAAGTCCTCCCCCCGGGGGGGGGAAGGCAGGGGCAGATCCAGCCTTCGCCAATGGCCATTATGGGGGCGTTATTTTTCAGCTGTATTTTCCCCGATATACCGATCAAAGATGATTTTTGGTTTCTTTAAAGGGTAGTCCTAATAATCGCTTCTTAGCTTTATTCGTATATAAATCAAAATATATCTTTTCTAATGCGAGCGCGAAGCGCGAGCTAATTAATTTTTGGGGAAAATTTAATGTACTTTTTCCCTAAAATTTGAAAATTCTGGGCAATGTTTGTTATCCTGAAAAAGATGTGTATTCCTATGCAACTGAATAATTACTACGAACGCGAGGCGCGAGCAGAACATTGAAATGATGGAAAAGCTATAGGTACCTAGCTGTTAAAGACTGCATGCAGTTAGCTATGAATACGTTACATATTTTAAAATTCAAATAATGCAAGTGAAATTTTTGACATTTACCTATAGAATGGAAATTCTAAGCACTTTTTAAAAACTTAAACAGAATATCGGTATATAACTATACAAATTGATGCGAGCGGAAAATTTCGAGATTTAGACCCACTGAACGAGACACTCTATTCATGCTTTGTAAAGGATGAGTGATTAACGGACCTTCATTAATAATGCGAGCAGAAAAATTATTTATATACGTTTTGAACTGATCAAAAAGGTACCTGTTATAGGATTGTTTGCACTTAGCCATGAACTATGAAGACGTATACAGTGGCGGATCCAGAGGGGGGCGCCCCGGGCGCGCGCCCCCCTATTTTCGCCGGATTTTTTTTTGGGGGGGATGGTTATATTTACTGGATTGGTACAATGTAGTCAATTTCAAGGGCTAGATCTAGTCAAAACTATATTTTAACTTACGCTCATGGCCTTTGTGTTCGCACAAATGCACCTCTGTCATACTGTATTGCAATATGTAAATTCCGGAATTCCAGGGCGCGCAAGTCGATTGGTTGGAAAGTTGCACCACTTGTAATCGGGAGTTGCAGTGCAGTGAGTCACTAACCAGTGTGAAGATGTTGGATTGGATATCATTTTTTCCCGAAATTTTGTGTTTTTTGTAACTGTAAGTAACAGATCGCGAGAGAAAGTGTCAACGATGCGAATGATAATGTCTATCCCCGAGATTATTCTTCACTCAAAGATGAAGCCCTATATAGGGCGCCACGTGCGCAGCATTATCATTCTGCCTTGGTTATGTACGTTTTCACTGAAATGTATAGGTCAGACATATTTGTATTTAATGTAAACTAACTTTTACACTTTCTGGTAGATTCAGAGGCATATTATCCAGGGCGCCCCAACTAAGTTTCGATGGAGCAATCATTCCAACGAATTATCAAGGAGCAAAATTGTATATTCTCGATCACCAGTCGACCCCACTCCGCGTTTGCTGTGTATAGGCAGCTATATGTCAGCGTAACTTGGAGCGAAGACTTTATGTGACGGGGGGGGGGGGGGGGGGAGAATAAAAATATTTTCGTGCTGGGGAAAAACGTCCCGAGGACACATTGTGTATTGTTAAAAAGTAGAAATTGTGACATTAACCCCCCCCCCCCCCTTACCCCATTTTTAATGTTTGATAATCTATAGGTTTGCTGATTACAATATATCTTTAAAAAAAAAATTGCCAGCAAAATCGAAAACGTAAACAATAAAAATGATGAGAATCCCCTTAAGAAGCATTATATTACTTTGAGGTTGTGCAGAATGACTGGATTATTGAAGATGATTTGAAAATAATACGAGGGAAAAGGTTGATTACCAGAAGATGATGTCGTTTTTTTCTGTAGTTTGTAACAATTTACTGTGCATTTTGGGGGAAAAAGAACCAAATTTTATGCATGTTGCCATACGACTAAACAATTCTCGTTTGAAACACACAATGTAAATACACAAATGACAATAAACAGAATGGATTATTCGGAACTTATCGATTACAAGTCTCAGTTTCGTATCATTTGAATTTGACGTTTCAATCACACGATGCAAGCAAGTGAAGAGCCTTTGCCAAATGTATGTTTTGAATGACCGCTTATACGGTGTGTGACTGGAAACCAGCTCCTAAATGAGTCAGTATGTGTATTTTATTCATGAAGTTACAGTGATTTAAGTGTGCATTTTTCTTCTAAAGGTGCTCTCAAAATACGACTTTTGGACATGATTTTTTGAAAAAGTCCTTGCCGTGGGAGGGGGTATCCCCCTCCCACACCCTCCCCCGCTCGGTCGCTTCGCTCTCTCGCCGCTGGCGCCCCCCTATTTCAAAATCCTGGATCCGCCCCTGGTATATGTCAACAATATACAATGCGAGCGCAAAGCGCGAGCTGAAAATTTTTGACATTTCTACATCATGAAAGAATGGAAACTTTTAATCATTTTTTGTAATCATGAACAGGATAACAGGGGAGCGTTTCATAAAAGGACTTGTCGGACTTTTTATCCGACAAGTCCCATTTTATCCGACAGTTACTATAGTAACAGTGCCTCTCAGCCAATCAGAATCAAGGAAAGATGTCAGATCTGACAACTTGTCAGACAAAAATGTTAGTGAAACGGTCCCCAGGATAAAACAAATCTGACACAAGTCTTTCTCAGATGTGCTCGGCATTGAACCTCATACATTATTGTGTCTATCCTCTCCTCTATTTTCTCTTTCTCTCCTGTCCGCCTATCCGCCTTCCTACCGGTTATTTGTTTACGGCATCAATCACATTTTTCGTGCATTATATTCTTTCCAGGTCATTGTATGCATTTTTTCTCCTTTTATACACATCATTGAATCTCCAATTTGCTTGAGTCCACGATGGCATGTTTTATGAATTTATTCATGTAAGTTTGAGTGCCTTTTACTTTGCCACATTTTATTAATGGCACGGCCCCGGGGGGGGGCACTTACATTGGCGAGTGGATACCATGCGCGACCAAAAAAAAAACACGTAAAAAGGATGTCTTTTTCACGATAGGGCACGTTACGTACGTAACGTGATAAGGGTGTCAAAAACACAAAAATAATGAAAAATGGGTATCTATTTCACTAGGAAAATTACGTGTTTAGGGTCTAATTTGAGGAGATGATAAAACAAAATTAAAATGTTTTATAAAGGATGTCCTTTTTGCCCCAGCACTACGTGTTTAGAGTCCGATTTGCGCGAGGTGTAAAAGGTGGGGTCGTAAACCAAATAAGGTAAAGCCGACGACCGAAGGACCCGTAACAATAAAACATTCCTGTACTTGTTTAGGGGTTCATTTCAGGGAAGTTTGCCAAGAGTATCGTTTTGTTTCCAATACTTGTTAAGGGTAGGGTTTCACATGCCAATACTTGTTAAGGGGTGCATTTTCAGAATATGGAAATTACGTGTTTAGGGTGCTTTTCGAGACCTCATGGTCGCGCATGGTATCCACTTGTGAATGGAAGTGCCCCCCCCCCCCGGGGCACGGCCCCAATGTAAATCAGACTTTGTATCTGTTTGGGTTTTTTACCGTGTGAAAATAAAATTTATCTATCTATCTTCTCCAAAAAAATCCAATCCAAAATTTATTGTTCGAAATAGACATGAAATAAAATACTCCGAAAATTTGCTTTGCCCAATTGATCGTAGGCCCGGCAGCCACCGTGCAACGCCAGATCGACGAGGCTCTATCCCTTTAATTGTTGAACGCCAAACAGGGAAGCAGCAACCATCTTTTAACGTCTTTTAGTCTGACGCGGCCGGGATTTGAACCCCGACCTCCCGGTTGTGAGACAGACGCTCTACCAACTGAGCCAACACACCGGTTCTACCTATACGATCAGCAGCCCCCATCCATCTTCTCTGGGCATTCTCCCCTTTTTCTTCTCTTTTTCTGGGGGAGGGGTGGGGAAGGGTCGATACATTTTAGGACGGGTTGTTTTGTCCTATACAACTATATTTTTTTATAACTTCGTATTGATTTTGTGAGTATTATTTCTCTCTCATTAATTTTTTCTTTCCATTTGATTAAGTTTCTGTATTTGTACTTTGTTATTTGTTGTGTTATCTATTTTTTTAGGGGCCCACATTGTTTGCTTTTGAGTGGGTCCCTCCATTTCCATCTTAATTTAATTTCTATTTAAAAATAGTATACTTTCCTCCAATGTGTTGCCCAAATTGTCTTAGTGCTTTTTTTCACAACATATGTATTATTATTTTTTTTGCAACGGATACAAATATTATGTTCATATATGGTATACAATTTGTTTTTTTTTTCTGATGGAAGTGAAATAAATAAATTTGAATTTGAAAACTGTTTGTATTTCTGTAAGTTATTTGTGATGTGTATGTCGAAAATGATAAAGATATTAAATAAACCAATTCATTATAATTGATGCGAGCGGAAAAAAAATCAAGATTTAGACCTAAAAACGTATATTATATTAATTATATTTGTAATTATAAATATGATGCATCAGTTAATCTATTTAAACCATTAATGAGAGCACAAATTGCGAGCCAGTTTTGTTTATAAACTGTCATGAAAAGGGGACTTTAAGTAGTTTGTTGTATAATCAATATGGAGACATACATGACTCGTTAATCCAAATGCGAGCGTGCAGCGCTAGCTGATACGTTTTGACAATCAGACCAGTCCTGAAAAGGGATATTTTGAAAACTTTATAGAATACACGAAAATAATAGGTACATGATAAATCAAAATTTGCGGGCGCGCAGCGCGAGCAGAAAATGTTAATATTCAGAACATAAAACTGACGTTGTTACAGAGCACTTTTAAAAATCAATTTGTAAATCACATAAAATAATGAAAGTTCGATTTCCGAGGTGAAATATGTTTTGTATATTGACTTCCAAACTTGATATCTAAACTCCATATTGAACAAGATATGAAAATCACCTAACAGGCAATGCGAGCGCGAAGTGCGAGCGAAAATTTTATAGTGACATGAATGAGATTCTTTTTATTTTCCAATGCAAGTCTTTTTATCTTATTCACTCGTCTTCCTCCTCTTTTTCCCCTCTCTTTTCTCTCCCTATTCCTTTTTTCTGTCTGTCCTTTTTCCCCCTTTTTTTGCTCCGCCAATAGGGGGGGGGGCGGCGCCCTCGGCCCCACTGGATCCGCCTATGTAAGGGGGAGGGGGGGGGATCTGCCGACTGGAAGAAAGGGGCTCGATTGTCTTCTCGAAAAGCTAAAGTACTTAATCTTTCATATTTTCTCTGCTATCTTTTTTTCATTTTAGCCAAGCGCATACACTGTTGGCCCTATATTTGCAAATTTTCCAAAGAAATTTGAGTCCCACTTTTGGTGAGGATCCCCCTCCAAATCGACACCCATCGGAGTTAGATAACTAGGCATTACAATGCCTACAAAAAGATTATCAATCATGATAATGTTTCCCATATTGGTTTAGAAATCAATATTCCCTACTGAGCAAAATGGGAGTATATCTATGAAGTCTGCATATGCATGAAATTTTAAGTATCTACATCGATCCTCTATAGCTCTTATGTTTATAATCGGTCAAAGATGATTGAACTTTGGTAAACAAATTTCTCCATAGGCCACCTCTATTATGAAATTAAGCACTACTAAATTGAGGCATTCGTTAAAACTATTAACATTCAAGAACAATATGATCGATGCCGGCGGCGAACTCCTTAATGAGAGGCAGAATTCAGTGGGGCAAAAAAAAAAAAAAAAAAAAGCGAGGCGAGGCGAGGCGAGGCGAGGCGAGCAAGCTAAAATGCCAATAAATGTTTCACTTCTTAAAGGAAATATTCACCCTGAAGAGAATTTTTGTCAAAATTTACCCGTGCAGAAAAAAATAATTAAGAATATCTAGGCCGGGTGCAGAAAATACATTAAAGATTATTTTTGTGACATATATTTCATGCATAAATTTCAAAGTTTTAAATGGTGCTAATGATGACTATCGATTTTGTCGGGAGCTGATGTTACAAACTATAATACAGGAAAAACAACTTCCATGTCTTTTTTTTGTGTGGGGGGGGGGTGAAAATATTTTGATTGATCATTTTATTACATTGAAATAAAGTGCATTGAATTGATTGAAATTGAGTTGAGCTGAATTGAAGGTGCTCGGCGCACATAATAACGTCATGAAATTCTAATAATTTTTTTTTAATCATGGTTCATACGTTTTTGTTCCTAAAACGCATTCTCCAGTACATTTGAAAACCCAATTTCAAAATTGTGGAAGACTTTCAAGTTTCAAGTGGCAATGGCATTATCCTTTCCTTTTCTCATTTTGTTCTTTGGTTACAGGGGCACCTAACTTTGCCACCATCTAAGTATAGGGCATGAAGGCCTTATAATAAAATGATGAAAATGATTTCGAAATCTATAAGAGATCGTAACCACTGAGGGGGCATTCATATTAAGAGGATGATGGGTGAAATGGTTGATTATGAAAATTTTAGGCCAGACAAAAAAGTCAAAGATTGAAGGTAGAAATAATCAGAATTCAGAGACCGAGAATACTTCAAAAAAGGAATTGTTTTGAACTAAATATTGTAGGCCTACTTAAACTGGGAAAAATCATACCAATTAAAAACGGAAATATGCCATGATTCTGAGATGTGGGGGTGCTGGGTTCTGCATGTGTTATCCTCCATGTCATACGCAGTGACACCTGGAAATCAGTATGACTTGTAAAACATGAAAAAAGGGCATGAATGATCTACATGCTAGTGAAAACCCCTTTTAAATGATAGTGAAAACCTTTTTTTCAAATTCAAATCAGCAAATCCTGTTAAATATTCAATCGTTCCCGTCTACATAACTGAACAAAAAAAAACGAATGAATTTAAAGGGGAAGTTCACCCTGAAGAAAACTTTGTTGTAAAAATAGCAGAAAAAATAGTAAAAAATATTGGTGAAGGTTTGAGGAAAATCCGTTAAAGAGTAAGAAAGTTATTAGAGTTCAAAATTTTGGATTTGTGACGTCATAAACGAGCAGCTGTCCCATGTGTTATGTAATATAAAATGTATGAATTTCAAATTTGGTATGGTTCCTGATGACTTAATTTTGTTTTCTTTTCATGATCGGGTGTGAAACGATTTGTCTATTGATATACAAAAGTTACAGTAAAAACCATTGTCAATTTTCTGAGAAAATGACATTTATTTGATTTTTTACCATTCGCTATGTAGGGATGCTGCTCGCATATGACGTCACAAATCAAATAATTGAAATTCTAATAACTTTTTAATTATTTGATGAATTTTTCTCAAACCTTCGGCAATATTTTTTATTATTTTTTCTGCTATTTTTACAATAAACTTTTTGTCAGGGTGAACTTCCCCTTTAAAAAGGGGCGTTTCATCCGTATGAAATTGCTCATAGTTATCAAATTTCAAGGGAATTGGGAGAAAGCTAGGGGCATCACATGATTTTCTAAAGCAATGAAAAGGTTCTCATCTTATTGATTAAATTGTCACATTTTTGTAGACAATAACAAAGATAAGAGGGGCTCTTTATTTCAACTAACTCCAAAGTCGTGATGCTCGAAGTAGAACCAGAACCAGAATTGCCGGTACTATTTTCTATTTGGAGCTACCATATCAGGAGATCACAGAAAGAGCCCCTGTTCCAATTTTTTCCAACAAGGTTTCATGGTAAAAATAGCAAAATAAATCATGGATGGAAGGACTAGAGAGATAATTACTCTTCAATGCGGTCACTATGCTAATTTTGTCGGAACACATTTATGGAATATACAGGTAAGAAATAAACTCCGGAAAAGTGCAGTCTCGTATATATGCCAGTCCCATGTAATAATGATGTACCGGTACTGGCGAGGGAGGCCGGAGCCAGAGGCGCGGCGGGCGTGGAGCGGTGGAGCTCAGGCGCGGTGCGCACCCTGGAGGCCTGGACCCAGGCTGAGTGCGGAAGAAAAGGAAGAGAGAGAGAGGGTGATTAAAAGGAGGGGAAAATGAAAGAAAGGCATGAAAGGGGAGAGTAGAATACTGTTGTAAATTGGATTTTCCTTGTGTAATATTTCTCTAAAAAAAATCTAGTTAAAATGATACTATGTTTTATTATTTCAATTCAGTACATGTAGCATTTGAATATAAAGTGTATAATGAACTTATATTGCACATTATATCTGCCAACTTTATCTTTAGTACTCTTTCTTCCTCTCTGTACTTCTATCAGCTTTGACTTACTCTCTCCCTCTCTGCTCATTGGCTAATTCTTTCCCGCCTTTTTTGCTCATTGGCTAATTCTTTCCCGCCTTTTTTGGAGTAGCAGTAATGCCAATTCATGTACCCCCTTTAGGGATGCTTTTGTACTATGATGTGCACCATTGCACTTTTATTATTAGCTAGGGAGAGAGTCCAGTGACTCATGACACTGGCAGTAGCCAGGGCATTCCCACTGCTTGTTGTTGAGGAGGAGACTTGTCCCTACAGAAGGAAGTTTAATTTTGAAGTAGAGAAGTAAGTTGATTTATATATTCTTATTTTAGTAAATTGAATGTTTATTTCATTGATATGTTATACTTACTGTGATATATATAAATGCATGTTATATTATTTACCCAATTTTTGAATATTTAAATTGACAGAAAGCTCACCTGATGGTGATATGTTATGTGCTGAGTTTTGATTATTATATTCTAAATATATATGTATATATTGCATTACCAATTGCCACATGTATAATATTCATTTTGATGTGATGATTTTAGTTTATTTGTGTAATTCTTGCACAGCTTTGAATAAAAGATATGAGTAAAAAAGTCAGTGTCAATAGACCAATTAGAAAATCTAATGTTACCATAGCTATGTATTGCTTATAACTTGGATGTGTATATTTGTAAGTGACATTTTCAATTTCTATGTTGTAGGACTTCTGCAAGGACTTCCCTTGATGTACAATTTTACTTTAGATGTTGAAGCAAAATGCAGAATTAGTGTCTGACCGGTGAGTGTATGGTCTAGGGAGAGTGGTTCAATTTATATCATGTTGTGATTTTCTGAATACGAACATATTGTTGACATATTTTATATCTAATGAAGAAAAAGATATACTTTTTGATTTACTTTCGCTTTAATGGTCACTGGAGAAAATGTAGTTTATTGTCTTGATTGATAATGTAAATCAGTATTTGTTATGTTTAGAACTGTACTATTCATACCGCTATTATGTAATGTGTGGTAATTATATTAATCATGTGCTTGTTTATATTTTGTTATTATGCAGAGGCTGTTTTCCTTTGGTGAATAAAAGAGTTCAATGAAACCGCAGCCCTCGTGAGTCGTGTCAGTGTTGTGGTCGTCGGCGCGAACCCTTTCAATGGTGTCAGAAGTGGGATCATCAGCAACAAGGGACCATCTGGTGCGGGCTCTGCAGATATCGGACTTAGAAGAAATCTTGAGAACTTACATTGTACGTGGTCTTATCCTGGTGTCATCGTGCACAACGTAAAATTGAAATGACTTTAGACTGGTTCTAAACAGCCTCGGTCAGACTGTATGTAATGGACAACATATGCTTTTTTTACTGATTTTTGCAGTGATTGTATTGTGGTTTCGCTATTCTGTATGCAAAATTCTTTTTATGTTCCAAATTGAAATCTAGGATCATGGAAACCAGTTCGAGTTCATCATCAGCTACAACTGAGAGTATGGATGTTTTGTCCCAATTCTTCCGCCGTTCAATTGGATTACAGAGTATATTACAGAGCAACTTACCAAAATTCCGAGGGATGCCACATCATGCGGATGATATGTCCTTGTCAGAATGGCTTGAAGAATTTAATGGAGTAACTGCTAACCAAAATATGGAAATGAGTAGCAAAGCTCGACTGTTGCTAGATCACCTTTCAGGACCAGCACGAGAGGAAATAATGTGTCTCAGTGAATCAAAGAGACAGGATTTTGATGAAATAGTAAGTCGTCTGAAATTGTGCTTTGGCTATCAGGAAACCACACAGACCCTCAGTAGTCAGTTTCATAATCGCATACAGAGAGATGGAGAATCACTTTGTGACTTCAGCCGTGCCCTGATTCGCACCTACAACAAGATGGAAAAAGCTGCCACTACACAAGCTCAAGGAGAAGCTTTAAGTCAGTTGAAAAACAAGACCTTAAGTGATCAATTTGTCAATGGTGCCCGGGAGGCTTGGGTGAGGAGAGAGTTGAGGCGAATACAGATGATGCATGAAATCGATGGATTTGCCAAGATTCGTGAGGAAGCCCTCAAACTCTTTCAGGAGACTGCCACCACTCAGAGGCCCAGAGTTCGAGAAGCAGATATTGAAGTTGGAAGGGCAGTCATGAAAGATTCCATGCTTGTGCAACAGGTAGTAGAACAACAGAAAGCTATAATGACGGAGTTGGAGCAACTTAGGGGAGAAGTCGCCAAGCTGAAAGGAGGAAAACCTCAGAGAAAGAGGACTGATGGACGATGCTTCAGCTGTGGCCATAAAGGACATCTACGACGTGACTGCCCCAACATACCCACCGGTTCACCTGCACATGAATATAATTACTCTGCTGGCAACTGGCATCAGGAGAATCAAAGCTTCCCCACTTGGAGCACGGAATCAGGTACCATGCAGAATCATGGCAGTTTCAACAGGCCAACAGTCTTCCAGTCCTCATCACAAGGAGCTGCCAGTATTCCTCACCAACATATCGCATCCCAGGAGGAAAACTAGACCCCTCTGTTGTTGAGGGCCAAACGGCAGAGGACAATAGAAAGCAATATCATACAGAAGAGCCCATAGAAGGAACTGTAACCAATCCACAAACTGATATGTCATTTGGTGGTAATTCAGAGGATGTAAATGAATCCAGTGGGGCACAAGGCAGACAAACTTCAGTGGCAGAGGTTGTGCCAGCAATGGATGAGATAGTCAACACAGCTGATTTGATTTCCGAAAGCCCAGCTGTCATAGCAGAAGTTGCTGGTGTACCCATTGGCTGCATCCTCGACACTGGGGCAGAGGCGTCCATTATACCATCAGACGTGTTTCATCGACAGTTGGAAGCAGCGGTAGGAGAAGTGAGCCCATTTAATAAACCTTTGAAAATTGTTGGTGTGGGGCCAACCAAAGTACCAGTGGAAGGCTTCATCCGAACCCATGTCTCTGTAAACGATCAAAAAGCTACAATAGGATTTCTAATCGTACAACGAGAGTCATGTGGGGAAAGACAAAGAGACTTCCCTATTCTGCTGGGATGCAATGCCCTTCGAGCACTATTTCCTTTGGAGAGAGCGAAAGGGGAATTTCAGATGGTGAAGGATTGCTTCGACATTGAGACTGCAGGTAGTGCACATGTACGAGAGGTTGTTACTGGGGCAACAAGAGTAGTTTTGCCTGCCAGGACGATACAACACATAGAGTGCGCAATGAGGCCTTTCCAAGGTGGGGAAGATGCTGAGTCAAGTGTCTGGCTTATCCAGGGTAACAGCCAGTTTGGAGATTCCCAGGTTGAAGTCATTGAAGGCTGTTGTGCTGAAAATGGGGACATGTATGTTCTACTGATGAATTCTGGAGACAGAGATTTCATAGTACCACCCCATTCAACTATTGCTTCTGCCAAACAAGTGGAAGAACATTGTGAAATTTGTCTACAAGCTAAAGATGACCAGTTAGAGGTTAATATCTGTGATGTATTGATTGCCAAGACAGAGCCGGGAGTTGATGACGACGGACATGAGCCAGAGCAAGCAATGGATACCAAGCCTCCCCGTCGGACAGCATCAGCATCACAGGAGAGATTCTCTTTCACTGATGGTACGGAAATACTGCTTCCTCAGGGCATCAGCCTAGATGGGATGGCTTATGAAGATGCATCTAGGATTGCTAAACTCCTACATGATCATGAAGCAGCATTCTCTAAAGATGAATTCGACCTGGGATGTTGTGATATAGTACCACATGAAATCAGAGTGACCTCTGACAAGCCAGTGCGTCTGCCCTATCGAAGGATAGCTCCTCACGTGACTTCAGAGGTTCGTGATCTATTACAAGACATGCTGGAACGTAAGATTATAAAGAGGTCAACTAGCCCCTATGCCAGTCCGATCGTTCTTGTGAGGAAGAAATCAGGGGCATTACGCTTATGTATTGATTATAGACAATTGAACAAATTAACAGTCAAAGACTCCTTTCCACTACCCAGAATAGACGAATCATTAGAAGTAATGAATGGAGCCAAATACTTCTCTTCCCTTGACTTGTCTCATGGATATTTCCAGATCACTATGCACACAGAATCGGTGCCCCTGACTGCTTTCCGTGTACCCTGGGGACTCTATGAATTTGAAAGAATGCCTCAGGGTCTATGCAACAGCCCAAGCACATTTCAGAGAGTAATGGAGGCAATTTTTGGTGACATGAACTTTTCAAAAGTCATACTCTACCTTGATGATGTTTTGGTCTTTTCCAGAACGTTTGAGGAGCACCTCGAAACACTCAGAGAAGTCTTTGACCGCCTAACAACACATGGCCTGAAGTTGAAAGGAGGAAAGTGCCAGCTCTTCAAGAAAGAAGTAGCCCACCTAGGGCACATTGTCACTGAGAAGGGTGTCATGGTAGACCCAAGCAAGGTATCAAGGATCAAGTCATGGCCTGTACCTCAAAACGGATCAGAATTATGCTCCTTCCTCGGTCTTGCTTCATATTACAGAAGGTTTGTCCCTGACTTCACCAGAATAACAGCACCACTCCATGCACTAACTGGACAGAAGTGTAAGAAAAGGAGAAGGAAGACAGGGGACATCACTCCAGACACAAGCTTTGTGTGGACCAAAGAGGCCGAAGAGTCATTTCATGAGCTTAAGGAGAGACTGTCTTCAACACCAGTTCTTGCCTATCCCAAGTTTGGAGAAGAATTCATACTCGAGGTTGATGCATCTCTAAAGGGACTTGGTGCCTGCTTGTCGCAGAAAGATGACAATGGACATTTACACCCTATCTCGTTTGCAAGCCGTAGCCTACGTGGAGCCGAGAAGAATTATCCAGATTTCTCAAGCTTCAAGATAGAACTTCTTGCCCTTAAATGGGCAGTAGTCGAGAAGTTCAAAGGGTATTTGTTGGGTGCTAAGTGTATTGTATACACGGATAACAACCCTCTAGCCCACCTTCAAACTGCACAGTTGGGGGCCACTGAACAGAGGTGGGTAGCACAGTTGGCAGCCTTTCAGCTGGATATCCGATACCGTCCTGGAAAACTTAACAGATGTGCCGAT
Source organism: Lytechinus variegatus (assembly GCF_018143015.1). Taxonomy (NCBI): domain Eukaryota; kingdom Metazoa; phylum Echinodermata; class Echinoidea; order Temnopleuroida; family Toxopneustidae; genus Lytechinus; species Lytechinus variegatus. The sequence goes on along the minus strand of NC_054744.1, from coordinate 40,519,028 downwards.
GCACTCAGCAGGTGCCCTGGAAATGATGAAGGCGAGGTGAAGGAGATGATCGGAGCACTGACGGTGACCACTGTCCTCCCGGCAGAAGTTGTGGTTTCAGGAGACCAGTTGGTAGATGAGGAGCCGCCGAGAGTTCCTGGCGTGTACCCGTCATACTCAGTAGAAGAACTTGAAACTCTTCAACAGAGTGACAATGCACTCTCTGTGTGCAGACGTTATCTCAGGTGTGAATGGAAGTCCGAGGATGAAATCAAACAAGAGAATGCAGAAATAAAGTCCTGGTTGAAGGAGCGAGCTAGCATTATAGAATACAAGGGAGTCCTGTATAGGCAACCACCAGAATCAAAACATCCTCAAAGAAGACAGCTTCTTGTACCAAAGAGTCTCCAAGAAAAGATGATAGAAATGGCCCACGACCAATGGGGCCACCAAGGCATCAATAGAACTTTAGCAATCCTGCGGGAAAGATGCTTTTGGCCCGGTATGTGCAATGATGTGAGAGGACACATCAGGAAGTGTTTTGCCTGTGTTGCATCCAAGACTCCAACGCCAGCTATACGGACCCCAAGACGGCATCTGTTGGCATTCAGACCCCTCGAGTTGATCGCGATAGACTTCCTCAAGCTTGACAAAGGCCAAGGTGGATATGAGGATGTCTTAGTAATCACAGACGCCTTCACCAAATTTGCTCAAGCCATTCCTTGCAAGAACCAAACTGCCGCAGTAGTAGCACATGCTTTGATTGATGGTTGGATCGTTCACTACGGTGCTCCACTTCGAATTCACTCAGATCAGGGGCGAAATTTCGAAAGTTTGTTGGTACGAGAGTTGTGCAAGCTATATGGCATTGAAAAGACACATACCACTCCTTACTATCCCCAAGGAAACGGGCAGACAGAGAGATTTAACCGAACCTTGTGTGGTATGATTCGCTCCCTTGATCCTGACCGTCGAAAGAAGTGGCCTGGGCTTATTGGCCAGTTGGTATTCTTGTACAATTGTACTCCACATGGTACAACTGGATTGTCACCGTACCGACTTCTGTATGGACGAGAGCCCAACACCCCACTGGACCAACTCATAGGGAATGGAAATGCAGATTGGGATGAAGACTTTGTGTCAGAACACTCTAAGTCACTCCAACAGGCCCACATGTTAGCGCAGCAGAATATGGAAATGATACAGAATAGTGAGAAGATGAGGCATGATGCCCTCCCTATGAGTTCACCTCTCAACATCGGCGCAAGGGTACTACTGAAGAAATGCGCATTTGAAGGACGTCATAAACTTGAAGACAAGGTCTTAAGGGATCCCTTCATTGTGACAGCAGTGAATGAGATGGGTGACGTGTATAAAATCCGACCCATGTTTGGAGGACCAACAAAGGTGGTCAACAGGAGATTGTTGATTCCTGACCCGCGGGAGGAAATGGCAATTCCTACTCCACAGGATAAGCCAGAGGACAGAGTGAAGTCACAACCATTGCCCACTTCAGAGAATACTACCCCCTACTTCACCTTCTTGTGGGAACCCTCAGAGCCTGATAGGCTTACATCTGGTGAAGAGAGACCTGTCACCCTTAATCAAAATGGCTCTTGCGGAGAGAATGAGCCCACTGGTAGAAATGTTCCTAGTGAAGAAACCAATGTGGCGGAAGATGCCATACCGCAGAATGAACCCCTTGAAGACGACAGATCTCGACATGATAACATGAATCATGAGGTCGAGCGTCGGAGGTCCCGTCGGGTGAACAAGGGACAACACAGAAATCGACTACATCTCCCAGTGTCGGTATTACCAAAGTGAAGTGAAAAGATTATTTCTTTTAGAGAGACTTTTCATCTTATATGCATTTGATATAGAGTGTGATTAATATTCTATAATGTTTGACATATTTTTTTCTGCATGTTAAGCTTACTGTAGTAAGCTTAACTTTGATACTTCATTTTGAATTTCATGCAATTACCGCAGATAGCAACTATTATTGCATGGAATGTGGGGAAGATATTGTATTTTTTGTGTTTTATCTTTGTTTCAAACATTATGACATTAATCGTGGGGAAGATGTTGTAAATTGGATTTTCCTTGTGTAATATTTCTCTAAAAAAAATCTAGTTAAAATGATACTATGTTTTATTATTTCAATTCAGTACATGTAGCATTTGAATATACAGTGTATAATGAACTTATATTGCACATTATATCTGCCAACTTTATCTTTAGTACTCTTTCTTCCTCTCTGTACTTCTATCAGCTTTGACTTACTCTCTCCCTCTCTGCTCATTGGCTAATTCTTTCCCGCCTTTTTTGCTCATTGGCTAATTCTTTCCCGCCTTTTTTGGAGTAGCAGTAATGCCAATTCATGTACCCCCTTTAGGGATGCTTTTGTACTATGATGTGCACCATTGCACTTTTATTATTAGCTAGGGAGAGAGTCCAGTGACTCATGACACTGGCAGTAGCCAGGGCATTCCCACTGCTTGTTGTTGAGGAGGAGACTTGTCCCTACAGAAGGAAGTTTAATTTTGAAGTAGAGAAGTAAGTTGATTTATATATTCTTATTTTAGTAAATTGAATGTTTATTTCCTTGATATGTTATACTTACTGTGATATATATAAATGCATGTTATATTATTTACCCAATTTTTGAATATTTAAATTGACAGAAAGCTCACCTGATGGTGATATGTTATGTGCTGAGTTTTGATTATTATATTCTAAATATATATGTATATATTGCATTACCAATTGCCACATGTATAATATTCATTTTGATGTGATGATTTTAGTTTATTTGTGTAATTCTTGCACAGCTTTGAATAAAAGATATGAGTAAAAAAGTCAGTGTCAATAGACCAATTAGAAAATCTAATGTTACCATAGCTATGTATTGCTTATAACTTGGATGTGTATATTTGTAAGTGACATTTTCAATTTCTATGTTGTAGGACTTCTGCAAGGACTTCCCTTGATGTACAATTTTACTTTAGATGTTGAAGCAAAATGCAGAATTAGTGTCTGACCGGTGAGTGTATGGTCTAGGGAGAGTGGTTCAATTTATATCATGTTGTGATTTTCTGAATACGAACATATTGTTGACATATTTTATATCTAATGAAGAAAAAGATATACTTTTTGATTTACTTTCGCTTTAATGGTCACTGGAGAAAATGTAGTTTATTGTCTTGATTGATAATGTAAATCAGTATTTGTTATGTTTAGAACTGTACTATTCATACCGCTATTATGTAATGTGTGGTAATTATATTAATCATGTGCTTGTTTATATTTTGTTATTATGCAGAGGCTGTTTTCCTTTGGTGAATAAAAGAGTTCAATGAAACCGCAGCCCTCGTGAGTCGTGTCAGTGTTGTGGTCGTCGGCGCGAACCCTTTCAATACAAAGGGGAAAACGAGGCTGAGGCCAAAGATGGCAAGGGAAATTACGTGTAAAAGATGAAAGAAATGGTAAAAATCAAGTAAAGACTCGGACGAGAGTCAAGACAGTTGAGAAGAAAAGAAACCATTACAAGGAATAGGCAGAGGCCAGGCCCAGGCTGACAGGGGAAGAAAAAAAGCAGAAAGGGAGAGAAACGAGAGAAGAAAAAGAAGATCTAAGAGTAAGACTCTAAGTGGAAATGATGGTAAAACATCAAAAGAATGGAAAGGGACAGCACAGTGCTGCAGTCGGTGCAGAGAAGAGATGAAGGGAGGAAAAAAATATATAAAATTGTTTTTACCGGTATTTTATTTTTTGTTTCAGGAATCAACATTCTCTTACGAAAAGTGCCCTGCACAGATTATACCAAAAGAAATAAACAACGATGTTCTATTCAGAGAGGGGCGAACATTGCAGGTCTGTATTATATTATGTTAATCTATTCTAAGAGAGTCAAAAGGGGCCTAAGCTTTCGATCCTAGCAGAATCTTCTTCGGAGGCAAAATTACAAACATTGATCCTAGCAGAATCTTCTTCGGAGGCAAAATTACAAACATATGTTTGTAATTTTGCCTCCGAAGAAGATTCTGCTAGGATCGAAAGCTTAGGCCCCTTTTGACTCTCTTAATTTATTTACTCCATTGGCTCTTTTTTAGATAAGCAGTTTTCAGCAGCTTCTTTTTGGCGTTAATCTATTCTAATGAATATAGAAATCGCCAGATTAATATTTCTTGGTATAACTATAAGAGTATATGTGAGATTGGTAGATCTACATGTACATGAGAACATTTCTCAAAGCAACAATGTAGAATAATAGACTCCATGTCTATTAGTAGAATCATTAAGAGTATTGTGTATCATTGACAAGATTGCAAGAAAATGATTGTTATGAAGGAATGGCTCTTTACCAGCCTATACTGACTGTCTTGGTTGTGTATTCTTCATGACACAGTACAAAGAATATACATGCTCTGTTCTTACTTCCTCACAAACAGGGTGAAGAGACATATACTCCAAGACTGGTATGTCTTGATCTGAAGGGCAGTCTGAACACACTGCGGGCTGAAGGAATCTTGTATGACTTAAAAACTGAAGAGGATGTGCATTGGTATGTAAAACTAAAACTTAAATGATAATTTATGACCTCAAAGTAATTAATGCAGTACAAAAGAATTAATAATTAGTTTGATACCTAAGAAGTACATTTTATTTATTTTTTTAAATTGGTATACACACATATAAATATACATGTAAATATTGGCCAACAGCACAGCTGAAAGGGCCAATTTACAATCTCATTACAGTACAGTCTATTTTTAGGATTTAATGTAAGAATATGATGGATGAAAAAGCTATGAACTATTTCTTGTAGCCTGTGTCATGATGATGATCTTATTATTTTTTATATTTTGTTTAAATTGTTTAATGAATATTGATAATGACATGGTAATATGACATGATTAGAATTCATGCTTTCTTTCTCCTTTCTATCATTGATGTATATACATGTAGGGGTGGTGATATCACTCTCCATAAGAGTAGTCCAGCACACAAAAATCAGTTTCTGGCTGATCTTGAGGCTCAAGATGTAAGTATGTTTGGTTCTTATTGTCAAAGGGTTCTTGTGTAATAACTTCATAAAGCTGTTCATAAGTTATGCAACTGGTGACCTGTTCTTGGATACCAGTTTAACGTCTGCTTTATGTTTTCATATTTGTTGATTAAAGTTCTAAATGTAAACTATCACTATTATTACATGCAAGAAACAGTCACCAGTTTCTTGTGTGTAGCTTATGAATCAGCATTATGAAAATATTGTATTTATTTGCTCACTTTCCTGATTTTGTTCATGTATGCCCACAGTCACATATAACCCCCCCCCCCTTCTCTCTTATAATTTTGCAAGAGTGTTATTTTAAAGACATGTCGCACTACAAGTATTATTAGTAGTACTATTTTAATAGATGGCTTCAAGCCATGAATGAGAGAAAAGACAATTTCTGAAATATAGATACGCAGGAAAGTAAGACTATTCCATGACTGTTGATCATAGTGAAAAAATTGTTCTCTTGACAATAAGATATTGGTATAAATTTCATATTAACATAAATCTAAGCATAAAAACTAGGTGAAAATTCTGCAAGCTGTGTAGTTGTCCTTCTGAAGTGTAGCATCATACTTTACTCTCTGAAATCCAGATGTTAGAAAAAATGTTAAAAATTAGTGTTTAGAAGGCGATCACCCCATCTCAGTTTGGAATAAGTGCAGATAGTGAAGAAGTAGTACTCTAGGGTGAATAAATTTATTTCAATCCTGTCAGGAGTATTACCTCCAGGGAGAGCCAAGAGTTGGAGATGATGAAGATAACCTTTCAACCCCTGACATGGATACCTCAGAGGTCAATGCAGGTGACCCGAAGGCTGATGACCCTCCATCGTTGAAGCACTATTATCTTGATGACGATGTTCATGTGTGGTCTGATTATCTACGTAGTCATCTTCATCCCAAAAGCGTATCCATCATTAAAGAGTATTCACATGACAGGTACAATCAATGATGCCCATGATTCATAACTTTTAAGTGTTAATTAAAAGTGTTATCTCCTGTTGGCATCAGTTCATTCCTTAATCAACTCTTTGACATACGAAAGATGCAAATTTGCACCACTCATACACATGAATCACAAGAAGATTAGTTTTCACTTTTCAGTCATGATTTGAATATGTTATGATTGTTTTATGTATGTTGATTCATTTGTTGTATTTCATTATACAATGTAAATTTCACCCAATTCAGCCTTGGGTTGCCATGTAATTTCTAATCAATACCTTTTCAAATTAAAATTCAAAGTGCAATTTTCGGAGATATTTCTTCACTGATAGCAGAAGTGATTAATTTCATACATGCACCATTTATTTTCAAGCAGATTTTCAAACTACATATTTCTTAATGACAATGTGGAATATTTATTTTGATGTAGTCGATAGTTATAAATGGAAATTGATGTTGGAAACCAAACATTACAAATCACATAATGGTTCCTCTTCATACAGAATACTCGTCCATAAACACAGGTAGATTTTACACTACATCTTTTTCCCCTCTCTTCTGTTAAGCAGCAGTGTTGGTGGATTTGACTTGTTCACACAAGGACAGAATGTCTTCAGTAGAAAGGATGTTTCAGATGAAATCGAGGACAAGATCCACTTTTTTGTAGAAGAGTGTGATCACCTTCAGGTAAGATTTTTAGGTAACAAGACATTAGCTCCTGCAACAATAGCTCCTCCTCAAATTTCTCTGAAGATAATATTAATAGGAAATTTAAGATAGTTTGAGAGTTTCTGGTTCAGAATGAAGTAACAATTAAGGTTAAGTTTTAAGATATTACTGAAGTTTGGGTTTCTGTTTGGCCAGTATGAGAAAATGTCGCAGGAGATATTGTCATGGGACGGATTATTCAACATTTCTCTCCGTTAACATTTCCAAAATTACTTACTTTGACAAGATTCAGGCTCATAGAAAGCCCATTGTCCAGAGCTTTCTTTTCATGGAAACTGAAAATTTCAGATTTTGTTGAACACCCTTTTAAAAAAAATATTAAGCCTTTTTATATCAAATTTGAATCCTTTCTCAGAGTGCTCAGAATGGTGAACTTAGAATAAAGAATAAAGCAATACTTCTCTTCGTGCTGCGATAGTGCTATCCTTTTTTTTGTAGTTAACTGTAGATGAAAGAATTATGCCTTAAAATTTTGTTTAAATTATTCTGTATCCTTTGCTTCTTTAATGAAAAAACGGTGGAGGATAGGCGATGTTGTTCCATTCATTGAGTGTTATACACTAAATGTGCAATTACAAGCTTTCCTTCGGGTCTATGAAAGGACAAGCTAACTTGGTCTGTAGATTAGAGAAGATTAAGGAGAAGCGATTAAAACAGATGAATTAATTTAGCTTCAAAAATAGGTTTTGTTTTCTATTTTTTCTGCATTTGAAGCTATTGGAAAAAAAAATCAATAGTGATATTTTCTCTTTGTTTAGGGATTCCAAGTCTACCTAGATTTTTGTGATGGATTTTCTGGTCTTGGTTGTGGCATGTTACAAGGGTTAGGTGATGAGTACCATGGGAAAGGGATCTTTGCTGCTGGAGTTGCCCCTGCTGTCTTTGATGATGAGGTGAGTTACAATAGTAATATTTTTTTTTCTTGTAAGACCAGGTCCATTTAAGTATCTGGCCCATGTGATAAGAAATAAAGAAGCCACTTTTCAGGCTCCAATCCTGAAATCTAATATGTAATAAAATACGTAATGCAGTACCTGGCATAACTTTTTTTTTCATTTGTGTTCCATTTAATTGGATATCAAGTCAGTGATGATGATTATTATTGAACAGTAACTTGGTGATGAAACCATTAGTAATTATTTACTGTTGTTAATAATGTTGTAAGAAGAGTAATTGCAGTGTGTAAAAAGATTTTGAAATCACAATTTGACTGATCTAATTCTCTTTCTTTCTTTTTGACCCACTTCACAGAATCCATTATTAGATTCCTATAGGATCCTGAATTCTGTCTTGTCATTTAGCAGACTGGTTACTCACAGTTCATTCTTTGTACCTCTATCACTTGCATCTACTCTATGGAGGAAAGTAGGGCCACCACTTTCTTTTCCTCATCTTAACTACAAGGTATGCTCTTTTGTAAATTAGATTTCAGTACTATGATTGGTAAAAAAAAGAATTGGGAATCATTTTCCTGTAGCAGCTATTCATTCTGCAACACCTGAATCCATCCAATAAAATCCATTTCTGCTAACTTTTTTCCTTTTTCGGGTGTCCCAATGAAACAAGTGACACTTCATGCTGATAAATTCTTTGAAACATTTGGTTTTCTTATAATTCCAGCTTTTTCACAATAATTTTGAGTTTATATACTAGTAATCTAAATCAAACAATGAAAGTGGGAATGGAATGTCTTCATATTCTTGTCTGGATTTTGTAGTCTCTTATTTCTTTGATGGTGGTCTCACTTGGCAGAGCAATGGATCAACTGCACAGAGAGATTTCTGTCTGTTCAGTACAGAAAAACAAGTTTATCATGCCATAAATTTGAGATTTCCAAGCACCCTCTGCAGTGACATTTTGTTCATGAGATATGACCTTCATTGTGAGAGATATTGGTGATTTTTAAATGGGAAAATGAAGAGGTGCAACATGCTAATCCAGCTTTCGATTTCTTTGATTATGGTTCAGATATCAATGTTGATATATACAAAGATCATAGAAAAAGCATATAATTGGTTGGAACATGAAATTCTATGATCTTTTACTACTAATATGAATATTGTGGTATTATTTACCTGTATATGTGTTGATAGTATATATCCCTTGGCACTCAATCATTGCAAAGTTTCACAAAGATGAATAGGTGATGCCATAATTTATAATCATTTTTACAATCCAAGTTTCTTCTTTCATTTCACCCTCTGTTTCTCTCTCTTGATAGCCATCAATGTCCTATCATACATCAGCTATCCTTGCTAGTGTTTTGGACACAGCAACTCTGCCTCTAAGAACAGTAGATAGTTCGGTAACTCTCTCCATGATGACTGATGCATTAGGGGCCAGAGGACGAAAGGTAACACTAAAAATCATTTTTACATGCTTTTAAATGACCTCATTGAATGTATTCATCGAACTTGTTCAGACTTATTTAACAAAGTATTTTGTAATAATTTCTTTTTTTGTATTTGATAATTCCTTATTTCTAAAGAACTCAAAGTCATTGTATTTCAATTTTGTGTGTAACATTGATTCTATAAATTTATTATTTTCTTCAGTCCATCTTATTTATTTTATCTGAGATTCCTTATTTCATCACAGAGTGTAGTTTTCTAGGCATATTAACTGACCTTATTGTAGATACTAAAAGCAAGTATGTATAATGTTGATAATCACAACCCTTATTTTATACTGTAATTGAAATAACAGTTTGCAAAAAAACAAATTCATTGATCAATCAACTTCACATTTCACAATTTTCAGATTGGAAGTCTTCTCACCAACTTCCCCCTTTCCTTCCATTCTTCATCAATGCTCGCCGATACACTGGGTGGATCAATGTTGCCATGCCAACCAATAATGCCTCACTTTGGGCAAGAGATCATTCCCCCGTTCGCCCAGTCTGTGGTCCTCCGGGGGACACCACTGGATAGGGTCAAGAGGTACTTCAAAGTTTTTTAGAGCTATGTAACGAAGACCTAGGGCAGTTTTGATGCATGTCTTTACAAATGATCATTTCTTGTGCTTCATTGGATACCCCAAATTTACTCTGTTTTAACATAAACTTTCTATAATTCTAAACAAATCTTGATAAACAATAATCTTTAGGGTCATGGTCTAGTGGTTACGACTCTCATCTTTCAATCAGGAGGACGTGTGTTCAATCCCAGCCATGTCATGTTTTCCTACAGCAAGATATTTAACCACATTGTGCTGTACTCATCCCAGGTATGGTGAATGAATACCAAGCAGAAATAATTCCTTGAATGCTCTGAGCACTTGAAGGCAGCTCAAGTTGAAGCTAGGGAAATGATAGTGATAATAACAATGCCCCTCCGAATAGATTATTTCTAGATAGATGGCGCTAAATGAAAATGCCCATTATTATTATTAATTTTCTTATTTTCTTATCAAGGCCACCACAGCCAGACTTGAACTTGTATCACCAGTGTTACGATGAGGAAGAAATGCTCAGGAATTACTTATTATCAAACTATCCAAGAACACTAAGGTTAGTAAAATGAACAGGGGTGTGAGTATGGCCCATTTTCTGAACTCAGGGTTTAAATTAAACCCTGGTTTCAAGTTGTGGTTTAACTGTGGATAGCCGATTGGGGCACAAATTCCTAAGAGTACACATCCATTTTATTAACTCATTTGACATTCAAATTGTTCAATTTTCTTGGAATGATAACTGATTTTTTTTTTCATTATGAAAGCAACAGGACAAAAAATAGTAAACATAAGAGACATACAGTATAAACAGAATTTATGAATTTTTGGCTCCCCATAACTGTAGCACAGAGTTAGACCGTAGTCTAAGTTAAACCTGACTTCAGAATATGGGCCTGAATCCAAATTCAACCATTGTGCATTTGTTCAATTGTGTTTCCATTTGCTATAATCTTGTATTTGTTGTGTTTGTATGCAGATAAGTTTATGTGATATTTTGTTTACAAGTCCCCTTTGCACATCTGAATTCAAGTGGATTTAGCAACATGCAATCCCATATTGTTATCATTAGTCATTAACACCAAATACTCAGCAAAATATGAAATAGTTTATCGCCTAATCACTTTCAGATTTGAATTGGCCTTAGTATGTAGTGATAAAGTGCTCTTAAACTCTGAAATATTTACATAGAAGTGACTTAGGCTATCTTTTTTATATTCCTGCTAGTTCTGGTCGATGTGTCCAACAGCCATGTAAAACCATAGCACCATTTCCACACCTTTTTAATGCTGAGGTGAATAGAGATGGATTTCTTTGTGATGAAGAGAGAAAGAAGGAACAAGGTATGATATTTTTTCCTTATATTCTTATCGCAAGTCCTTGTTTTATCTTTTCTCCATGTTCCTTTCTGCCTATATTCCTATCTACAGTAGTCTTTGTTTTCTATGGGGAGAAAGAAAAAAAAGTGAATGATACAAATGAATTCATGAATGAAGGATAAAATGAACGAATGAAAAGAATGAATGAATGACTAAATGAATGAATACTGAGTGTGTGAGTGAATGAGTGCGTGAATGAGTAAGTGGGAAGTTTGGAAGGAAGGAATAAATTGAATGAATGAAAAACAAAAGCAATGAAGAGAAGGCTAAACATCTGATTTTATTGTTTTCTAGGTGTTGAGAGTATCCCATTGATGACTAGTCTACAATCTAGTCCTGCTGTCAAAAATCTTCTCAGTTGCCTACTCACTGAAGCACGTAAACTGGACATTCATAAATTCCATGGGTATCTGGAGGAAGGTTTAGAGGAGGATGAGTATAAGGAACATCTGAATGACTTGGAGCAACTTATACCATGCTACTTGACTGAATTAGAAAAGGAAGTCGATGATGACGATGATGATGAAGATGACTGAGCTGATACTGACAAGTATGTCGCAACATGGACAAATCTTGCCAAACTCCTTTACAATTATTGATAATAGGGAGGCTTGTGACAATGTTTGTCATGTTTTTAACCGAAGTTGGTATAAAGGGATCTGTGATCATAGAGGTGCTGTTGTCAGTCAATGAGTGCCCTGATTACGTGCCATAAAGTTAGGGTTTGATTTCCACTACAGTACCCTTTGGCAAGATGAAAGGGAATTTAGGCTTTATGTTGACATAATAATAATGCCATTCCAGGGCTCGAATTAAGAATTTTAAGGGGCAAGGCCATTTTTTAAAAGGGCACTTAAGGGAAAGGGCAGGCAGTTTTCACTTTATGGGACATCCAAGGCCACCAAAAAAAGGGCATTAATAATAAATGCACTTTTCAATGGGGCACATGCTCTGGATTACTGCAGGGCACCAAAGCCACAGCAAAAAAGGGCAGTTATTTTGGCCTTAAGTCTACAAATATTTGAAAGGGCATCAAGGCCATTTCTGAGGGCATCTAAGGCCATGGCCTTGGATGGCCTTGGATTAATTCTAGTCCTGCCATTCCAAGGCACCGCGCATCTTTCATGCTCTCTCTCTTCCTCATCAAGAATGTGAAAACTGATTACCTTGTCAGATCTGGGATGTCATGCATGTGTATATGTCCATTGTTTTTCACATAGGTCATGTCATCAAAAGCGGACTTTCCTTGGCCTTATGTGCCCAGTGTAACCTTTAAGGTTTTTAGTCAAAATTTGACAATATTGACATGATCAGTGGACTGGGATACAGTTTTTGTCTACATCTACATTTGCCCCTCTCCACCTAGGTGATAAATTGGTGTCTGTAAAGATTTGAAAGTTGATGTAACTTCTTGATGTTTCCAAGGCGAAGAAGAATAGTGTAGTATATAGGTTTCATGGAACACCATGTATCTTTCTTTGGCAAATGTTGGTCCTGAAAAAGACAACATAAGGAAAAATGATCATAAATCATAGATCATAAATATCTAAACTACGTCAACTTTAGTGTAGTAGGTTTCGTGGAACAGCATGTATTCATTCTCCTGAAGACGACAAGAATACACTTGTCAAAACGTCAAGTTTGGGTTGTCTTTTTCAGGACCAACATTTGCCAAAGAAAGATACATGGTGTTCCATGAAACCTACTACACTAAAGTTGACGTAGTTTACATATTTCAATATGTCCAATAATTTGGAGAATGTACAAACATATGTTAACAGGCATGTCAGAATCTGTTTAATTTGGATAATTATTTGTTGAGAGCTTGATAGACTCTCAAGCTCTATTATTCATATATGTCAGCAGATATAGAAAAGATGAAGGGTATTAGTAATAAAGATCTGTCTCTGAAAGAGTTATAACAGACAGAATGTAAATGACTTTGATCAAACCATGCCATGATCCTATTCCTTGAAGAAAGGGATATGATTATAAAGAGTATTTGACATTGTTCTGTTATAACTGAAATACGAAACGGTGCAGTTCTCATTATTTACCTTCCATCAGAGGAAATCGTGTGCAATTTCCACTCCATTTCCATTTCCATCTCAAGAATTTCATTCATACTGTGCTGCACTCCATTCGGATGGGATGAATGGAAAACTGGAGAAATTTATTCCTTGAAATGAAGAGTTCATTACAGCTACTCTTAAAAGGTGAGGTTATTCATGCTGCATTGTTGTATCAAAGTTATCAAAATTGGTTGCTGTATCTAAAAATTATGACAATTTGTATTATGAGAAGCTCATGAATTGGTGGACTTAGGAAATGGATGCATGGTAATGCAAAATGACTGTTTGTAAAGTTACTTTTAACATTTTGAGCAGCTGAAAATGAAGTGCCAACTGAAATGCCCCAAATTCCCTTTTCCCCATTGATTTATGAAAAGTATTATGGTATTCCCCATAATTTCAGTTAAGTAAGGGCATAAAAGTACACCTATGATAAGAATCTTTATTGAGATAGATCACAGTTTGACTCAATGAAACTTAAAGCTGATGGACTTTAAAGGGCTGCTCCGGGCTGAAGATATTTATATCTCAATAAATAGAGTAAACTTCACAGAGCAAAATGCTGAAAATTTCATCAAAATCAGATAACAAATAATGAAGTTAATGAATTTCAAAGATTTACATTATTCTTGTGAAAAATTTCTAGGCATGTCTTCATCAATATTCATTTGGTGGGCTGATGATGACATATCCCCACTTGTTCTTTTGTATTGTATTATATGAAATTAGGTTTATTTAAAATTTTCCTACCAAGGACTAAAACAGTTGGATTGACAACTGACTAAGTGCATTAGTTATTACTTACTGCAACTTATTTCATAAAAATGGTGACACATCACATGCACATATGATTTCATGTAATAACATAAGAAAGAGGAAAGTGGGGATGTGACGTCATCAGCCCACCTAATGAATATCCATAATGACATGCCTAGAACTGTTTCACCGGAATAATAAAAATGTTTAAAATTCAATAACTTCATTGGTTGTCCAATTTTGATGAAATTTTCAGCATTTTTCTGTGTGAATTTTACTCTCTATATTGCTATAAATATTTCAAGCCGGGAGCATCCCTTTAAAATTGTTAGAAATCATATCTGGCTTGTCATATTACAGTCACATTTAGGAGCAATTGTATGAAACCCTCACCCCTGGAAGAGCATACTCAACTCACATCATCTCATCATAATAGGACTATGATGAGAGAGACAAAAAGAAAAAAAAAGATTTATGAAGGATGAACTATGATAATCAAAGTAGATGCTAAATGGCTGTCGCATGACGTCGCCGATTCCACAAAGTGGCACAAGCGACTGTTGATGCACGAAATCACTTTTCAAGATAAACGCGAATAAAGATTTTTACATATTCAACTACCCGTTGCTATATGATTGTGAGGTTGTTGCTATACGATTGTGAAGTTTAACAGAATGAAGAATGCACAAACCAAGAGCCAGGTATCTACTGCTGCATTCCATGATAAAAATTTATCAAATCTTGACGTAGCAGTGATTAAAACACAAGTGTTGTTTTGTGTGTGGAAATGGAGCGCACCTGTGTGCCACTTAGTGAATTTTTTACAAAGGATTTTGAGGCTAGTGTCGCTTTTTCACTTTGATTTTCAAATTAATTAGAAAAAATTGAGTTTTAAATTTTGGTGAAATGATTGAACATAGCTAGAGAATACTAAAACTGAAAAGAAACATAAAATTGTCTTTTCACATGATTTTGGAACTTTGTGCCACTTCGTGGATTCAGCGATGATAGAGGCCCATGTTTCATAAAACAATCCTGCAATAACATGGTATAAGCTTCTGAAATCATTGAATGTGATTGGCCGAAAGCAAATTTATGTTTAGTGTTATGTTACCAGGTCTAGGTTCTTGCTGTATGATGGTTGTCTCTTAATACTCAATTTCAAATGTGATCACTCCAATTGTTTTTAGTAATGAAATTCAGATATCAGACTGAAAATTACTTGATTTGTGATATGAGAGGCTGGAGTTTCAGTCCTTTGATTATGATTCAAGGCGTTGAGAAAGTATTAGAGTTTTGGTAGGCCCTCTGAAATGTTATGGAATAGTGATTTTTTTATCGAGTCAGTAAGAAGATGAAAGCAATAAAATACTGTTGAAAATTTCCTTCTTAAGTTGAATAGTGAACAGACAAAATGACTAGTATCTTGTATATGCTTTGACAAAGATGATCAAGAAATATTCATCTTGGCCATTGAATTTGCACACGTAAATGTGAATTCCATTTGATATGTAAGAGACTTAACAAAAAAAAATTTGCAGCAGATTCTTACTGCAGCAACTCTAAGTACTGTGGGTAAAATGCAGCAATAGACATTCTACTTACAAATCCAACAAATATAAGATCATCATCAGATGATCAGCATACAATTATGATTCTATTGATATATCCAGTACTATTCTCACAAGTTCTGCCAATTCTAAATCCAGTCTAAATAAGGATTTCAGTCCACAGTTTTCTGAACGGGCTATTTTCATCTGTTTTCTTGATGAATGTATTGTATGAGATGAATCTTCTAGGAGTGTAATAATGAGAGCAAATTTTTTTAAATTTCTGGGTCATTCCATGCCAATTCACCCAATGAATGTGCAATTTTGCACTGACCTTCTCAGAATTCGTTGTAATTTGGTATACATAAAATTCACCATGGCCCAAGCACAAAACAAAAAATTAGTCCAATCGGTTCGTCGGTTCTCGTATCGGTTCGTCGGTTCATGGTATCTTTGGAAGAGTTTTTAAAGGCGAAGAAATAAAATGTCATCATTGATTTTAACATATTTTGTCAATATCATACCAATAATTATCATACACGAAAATCAAGTTAAAAAATTATTTGTCCGGGGGTCAAACTCAAGGTCAAAGTTAAGGTCAAAGGTCATGACCTTATAAATTGCTCCAATACATTATTCGATGCATGTTTTGGATTCCTCTCTGAATTTCCTATCAAATGGTACCAGTTTCATGAAAATTGGTCAACACGTAATGACGCAGTGGCCATTGAAAGTTGAAGGTCACGCCCGTTTTTGTCAAAACAAGGAGACAAGGGCGGGCCGTAGCGAGAGAACCGACGGACCGATTGGACTAATTTTTTTGTTTTGTGCTTGGGCCATGGTGAATTTTATGTATACCAAATTACAATGAATTCTGAGACGGTCGGGTGCAACCACTGGGTGAATCTAGATGGAATGACCCTTCTAGACCTTTTGTTGGTCTTGCTCAGCCGCATGGACACACCTCCAGGCTTCTCTATGTTGCACTTTGTACCATGTGACAAAAAGCAGTAAATGAATCCAGTTATTATTGTTATCATTATCATTATTATTAACCATGCAATGCCATTGAGCTTTAACATGTCAAACTAGATCAAAAAATTGAATTAATGGTAAATTTTCTATAAAACATATTCAAGTTACTAGAGGAAATGACAAAATTTGATGGAAGTTGATGCATTTCAGCAGCAATCATGGGATTCTGTAAGTCACATATTAAGGGACTTTGTTTTTCAAGTGTGCTTTTTATACTTTTTGTCTATTTATTAATATGATTGATGAGGTGATGAAAATAAATTTGACATTGAGTCAAATTATGACATAAGTCATAGTATCACAATTATCATTAGAGTTACATGATTTTTGATGGCGGACCCTTATAATATTCTTATATGTACAGTAGATACTGCCATAGATCCTCTCTGGTTAATTCAAATTGACATTATTTAAGTACTGTATCTTGTCATAAAAGATACATTGTGGCGACAAGAGAAAATCAGATGTCACACAGCATGACAATGCAGGAAAAGATGGTATGGCATCATTTGCTGTATTTTGTGTTACATCTGATTACTCGCTCTTTTATTAATTCTTGCCACAATGATCAACCTTTCCCTTTCCAACACAAATGCATGTACTTTCAATGATCTCCATTGATGTGTTTATGTTTTTAGTGTGTTTTGAAACTGAAATATGCAAATGATGAAAAATCAAAGAGAGGAATAAGATATTTATGGAAGGGGGGGATAGTAGATATGGAGAGAGAGAGGTGTAGAAAGATAGGGAAAGAGGTAGAAATATAGAGAAAGAGAGGGGAGAGAGAGGGAGATAGGCAGGGGCAGGGTGAAGGAGTGAGGAGAGAAGGGGAAGGAGGGGGAGGAGAGAGAAAACTTTCAGTATTGTCTATTGTAGCTTAAAATCTTTCAAGAATAAATCATATCAAAGTACACCGTACATATTTATTCGACCATAGAGTCCTAAAGATACCTTGCATACTTTAGGAATCAAGTTTATGTTACTACATGGCGGTGACTTCCATGTCAGAACCAAATCTAGCCTTCCCCTTCAACCTTAGGCCTCCAAATTTTGAAACAGAATACAACAAATACCGAATACACTTATGAATATATCACATGAGATTACCTCACCTGGGTTGAGTGCAGCAAAATGTGGTTAAATTTCTTGCCGAGGGAAATTACGCCATGGCTGGGATTTGAACCCACGACCCTCTGTTTAAAAGTCAGAAGACTAATCCACTGGGCCACAACGCTCCGTGTAAAGTAGGGACACTAGCGTGTCGCAGGAGAATGTTACATAGGCCTACTATAGAAATGATTCCTAAAAGTATGATCTATACATATACATAATTTATGATCTATACATATATATAATTCATTTCGAAATGAAATACTTCATCCTGGTACCTCATCTACCATGATATAATTGTTTTGCAAATCTTACCCTCTACTTGATGTGTGTGTGTATGTATGTGTGTATTAATGAGATATCTACAGTAGATGTCGAATAATTTACGTTATTCTCTATTGAATATACCTGCAAAGGAAAAATCGACAGTACAATAATAAGCATTCATGGCTCTTTTCTTTGAGACAATGGAACTTACGTCCCTTTTACTGAAATGTGTGTGTGTGTGTGGGGGGGGGGGGGTTCAAACGTAAAGAAAAAGATAATAACTCACTATAAATGGTAAGACATTGGAGAAGGGGAGAACTGACCTATTGGTTGAAACGTGTTGATTCGACAAGAGAGAAAAGGTTTCACTACTAAATGAAGATTATTTTGATCCTGAGAACTTTGACAAGCAAGCAAAGAACCCCCTAAAACTACTAAATGAAGGTTTTGTCACAACTACCAGAATTCCAGGGGGTCTTGCCTGAGGAAAACACACGCCGCACCCCAAAGGGAAACCAACACCCCCGTTTCACAGGGCCATGTCCGTCCAAGCAAAAGTAGATCTTCCTTAGAAATATATATTTTAGTCGCCCTCCTTTCCATTCATTCACTAGTTGTCTTCACACCTTCCGCTCTTCTTCCCATCTTTTTGATGCGGGGAGGGGGGAAGGTGTCATCCGTTATCACGCACATGATTGTAATTTGCATGAGGTCCGCTAAAAGCCTAACTCGTGATGTGCAATATGGTATAAGTACTTTACCTCATTGTAGACGTTCTTGTATGCAATAGAGTCTATTGATCATAATGAAGTTATGAATGAGAAAAAAATGTGGTGAAAGTAATGTTATAATATTCACGTACTACTCAGCTATGGTTAATCATGGCTTGCTTTAATGTTATTTTACAATCCACATTATTGTTATGTAGTATGAATATAACTTCCTGTTATCCTTTCAGTCATTCACCCTCACTTGTTTACAAACTCCCCAATGTCATCTTAGAATCCCAAACCCCCAATACCATTTAACTGCTAAGCCTTGACCATAAAAAGACAAACCCTCAGTGACGTCAGCCAACTTCATGGAAGAAGTATGACTCACACTCCAGCCCCAGTCACTTGCACAGAGCATCACCACAACCCTTATACCAGAGAAAGTTTGATAAACAGTTACCTGTAGACCAATCAGATCAAGTTTAGATCACCCCTTCCTTAAATTGTTACACCCCCAAAGCAAATGATATAAATAAGACTTCTTGATTATTAGAGAATAGAGAAGACCAACGATAGAATACTAGACCCACACTCATCCAGAATTCCAGATAGACCGACTGACTTCAAGACTTAGACGTCCATCCAGTATTATTTTAACTTCACTCTGAATTTTAATCTTATACTTCGAAACTATTATATTCATCGTTTCCTATTATATATGAATCTTCATGTACTTCAAACTGTAGCTGAATATTGATGATTAAATACTTTGTGATTTGAACTGTCTAACTTTCTGCAAAGTTTCCTTATTACGCTTCCCTTCAATAATCACCGATCCCATTCCCCAACACAACATTATATGAGCCTGTATTTCTATATACACCGTATTACATCGTAATACATCATTTACAATAAAGTAATTGCGAGATTATAGAAAACTGTTATAGTTTTGTATACGAGCTCTGACGCATGGCGTCAAATAGTGATGAGATATTTGTACCACTTTATCGTCGTCATGGTCGTACAAAAAAAAAACAGCATTAACATATTCAATGTCCAAATAATGCATTTCAATAACCCCAAAAGAGTTTTCTTTGCTATCAGACTCCACAATAATTGAAGCAAGTAACGAATGGCGTCATTCTAAGACAACGTTGTCTTGCAGGTCTTAAAGTTCCTCTGAAGCCGAATCAGAATAATTTATCCTTCAAAAGGGCAATTTGTTACAAATACCAAACTAGACTTGAAGGCATGGGGACCGTTTCATCAACATTTTTGTCCGACATGTTTTCCTTGACTATGATTGGCTGAGAGGCACTGTTCCCATGGTAACTGTCAGTTAAAATGGGACTTGTTGGATAAAACATCCGACAAGTCCTATCACGAAACGCCCCCTTATTACTCTTAACTGAAAGGTGGCTTGATTCGATGCCACTTAGCGACCTCCAATCCGCGTGGTTGCAGCATCTCCGTCCAATGCGCCACGCCCGTCTCTCCGAATTGCCTTCCGATTTCAACCTTCCCCACCATCACGTCGGTTGCTAGTCGTCGACCACGGTTGATGGCAAGGAGGATGGAATGTTGTTCGATCTCATCTTGTTTAGGATGGAAGAGGAATGGCTGGTTCCAGATCGGACTGGTTCCAGAACGACGTTGCGTGCTGTATTCATCTATTATCTCACCGTGCTTCATGAGGCGCACAGTGACGTAGATATCTGAAATTTAAAGTTTGATTTGATTTGAAAATTAAGATACATTGGATGTTTCGTTTCTTTTTAATCAGGATGCAGATATGTTCAATTTACTTTCCTAAGATTTAAAAGTGAATTGCGAGGAGCCATTCTGAGTGCGAAAAATAACGAAAAGATTCCCATTTCTTGGGCAGAGTGCATGACTTTTGCGATTTATCAAGTTCAGGAAAAAAGGGGGACGCGTTATTTCATCAACTGATTAAGTGTTATGCAGAAACATTATTGACATTGAAATAAACAGCGCAAAACGGAGAAGATGGTAGATGTGCAGGCAAGGAGAAGAATGATAGTTCCCCGCTCCTGCAAAAAAAATAAGGAATATGAAAAGTTGTTCCTTCCACAGAGAAAAAATTGATGTATCAAATTTGATAGATAAGGTATTTCGTGTAAGATTTTGTACTGCTGAAAAAATGATGAAAAAGCACCTTTTCTCCCTTCGCTTCTCATTTTCTTTTTTTTTTTGAGAGGGGGCGTTTGGGGCACCATCCCACTGCCCAATGGCTACGCGACTGCACACCCGCCCAAAATCCTAAACTCACCTCCAGAACCAGGAAGGACGCTGTCAACCAATAGATTCTCAGCCTTCCTCACCATCACCTTCAGTCGATCTGCTTGAGGTTGATATTGTAAGGCTACAAAGAGATCTCCAAGGTATGGCCGATTGGATGTAGCTTCTGATGTGGATTTAGATCTCATCTGTTTCATGCATGGAAGTGAGGGCTGGTATAGTATGAAGTGAATCAATCTTGGGAAAATGAAGCTGGACATCAGTTTCGAAGTGATAATATTTGGTAGAACATTATTGTCGATAGATGTTAATGGTATGTTTATGTTTTCCTTGACTGGTTTATGAACTTGGATGAGAAGTGGAACTCACATCGACAAATAAAATATGTATATAATAACTATAACCACAGCCCCTATACATATCTGTTCCCAATTACATCTTTTCATCCCCCCCCCAAAAAAGGCAACGGTTAAAGTGTTTATCACCTTTCAATACGAGAGATCGGAGCAAAAGAGTTTGGAAGGGGTATTAACTTCCTCACCAACTTACGAAATATGAGTATTTTTCATCGCTGCAGCTCAGGGCCACATTCTATATAAGACTACTGTTATTTTGACCCATATGCTTCAACCATCCCCTTGAGTCATGTTAAACTTACCCTTTTAAGATTTTTCTTCGGAAGCTTGGTTCTTTTCACACTGAATGTCCTCTGAAATTCTAGAAGGCTGTCGCTCTTTGTTAGAAGTTGATGGCACTCCGCAAAGACCTCTCCACTAAAGCGATCCTTCCTGTTCCACTTCTCCCTCACATACAGTTTAATCTTCAGGAAGCTGCCTTGGACCTCTGCGGGAGTCAACTTACAGAACTGGAAGGATTCATTGAAATGAGGATTCAGCGATTTACGGACCATCTCTGTGCGAAATCCATCTCTGTACTTTGGCAGGAGGCTGACCTTGAGAAACGAAGTGCATCCTGGGTAGTATTTCCTCGCCAATCCAGAAACAGACTTGAGGCAGACGAAGAGAGTACGGTCCTGTGTCGAGTGATATAGAGAAAAGTTTACAACCGGCTTTTCGTTGCCTCCTTGGTAAACTGTCCACTCGGAATCACGCCCGAGCTGTTCAAGGTCATTCTCTGAGCTGCACGAAGCCAGTGATGAATCAGAAGAAGAAGGAGAGAGTGAAACCACGGCCAAAGTCTGTCTTCTTTGAGGATCTACTGCAATCAAGTTCGTCGAGGTCATCGGCGCCCATGACTGGGAGCGTCCGTAGTTATCACAATCAGCCTGGTCAGTCGCTTCAATCCCCTGATCATCGGTCGGTACATCACTGAAAGGGCTATCATCGACCGGATCCTGTCGAGGCACTTGGATTGTCTTCGGGTAATCTTCGTCTCCTTTCTTGAAGAAGTCCGATCTCAAGGGTGTGACGGCCAGAGCTCGCTCTAGTTTTTCTCGACGTTTCTGTCGTCTCTGTGTCCTCCGAGCTCGCATGCAACAACAAATAAAGATGAAAAGACTGACTGAAATGGCAACTGCTATTGCGGTAGAAATGGCAAACAGCAACGTTACTGTGAATAAAAGAAAAGATAATTATGTTATCAGTGTCAATTTCATAAAAAGGTTCCATTTCGAAATTTTATGTTATTTGATATTGACTAAGATTTCAATACAGAAATTCTAAACCCTTGACTGAAACCATTTTACATTCTATCCAAGCGAAAGTCCTTATTCAAACAAAATTAATGTTCGCTTGGTTTGTTTACATTTTGTAATTAGGAGATGAAGAAACATGTGAACTTTATATATTGGTGATGATGGTGACGATGATGGTGGTGGTATAGTGATGATAATGATCACACATCAAGTATAGTCACAATGTATAAAGTGACGGTGATGATCGTAATCATGATCATAAAAAAATAATCAACATCATTATCATCACTATCATCATCACCATCATCATCATCATCATCACCACCGCCACCACTACTAGGCTGGCACGTCAGACGCCAATTATTCATTGTTTCGTCACCCTGCAATAATAATAACCCCCATTCTCTTTTGTTGAATTATAATTGTTTTGTTTTTATAATCTGAACAAAGGTGAAAAGGGTCGGCAAACTGTGTATGACGTAAAACTGGCGTTGCCTATAGCAACGTAACATGATAAAGCAAATATTAAGTTTTCAGTAGAAATCATGAACTCCCATTACAGAATAGGAGCTTTAATTTGAAGGAGACAACAGATCCCAAACAAAATGAATAGTTATCCACCAACGTTTGGAAATATCATGAATGTATTGTATTCACGCACCCCCACTCATGTATGTTTTCATAAATCAGCATCAAAATAATGAGAATGGCATTTTAGAAACTATATATTATTGGCAATGAAATGGAACGTTCACGAGGACGACATACATGCTGATTACATTTCAAATCGATCAGAATGAGGATCCCGCAACAACAGGGGCAATGCCTCATCTTGGTGAAGTTGGCTGCCCCTATGATTTTGAAAGCATTGAAGTAAAAAAAAAAGATTCAAGTGAGAAAAAATATGATATCACATAATGTATAAGACATCTCCCCCCCCCTAGCAAATAAAACATCCTGGTGCCGCACCGCACTTGCACTATATATACTCTTCCCCGATAATTTTCAAGCCTTGACAAAACAGGAGAGCAGATTTTTGTTTAAAGGATAGGAGAGGGAAACAAAGGTTATGCATCCTCATCTTAAAACTTATGTTGATTGATCAAGCCTTCAACTGTTAAAATCAACATTGATTTTACTTCTGATGCGTGCTTGCTGGATATACGATGATTTTGTGAGAGAGCGAGGCGATTGAGCTAAAACAGATGAAATTGATAGACCTACTGAAATTGATTTTGTACAAAACTCTTGTGGGAACGTTTATAATTAGTCATGAAACTGACTCCAATTTTTCTAATCTATAACGCAAATCATTTAGCATGTTTAGCGTTTAGATCATGACAACCTCCACCCGACCCGCGGCCCTGCCCTCGTCGACAACACACTCTGGCATAACCCGTGCGTGATATCCTCTAAAATAGGTGCCGAGCCTTTAAAAAAGCAATCCTTCTTTAGTCATTTCAAATTCAAAAGAAAATCAATTTAATCAGCAGGGCCCTGGAACGATTTTTTAGTGTGGGGGTGCTGAAGTGAATTTGAAAAGCAAAAAAAAAAAGATAAAAAACAACAATAACAATGAAAATGGAGATCAAATGGGTCCCGAGAAACTTGTAAAGCAAAATACTAAAAAAAAAGTTTCACTACGAAATAAAGGTCGTTTTGGTTCATTTTTACATGCATCTTGCAGAATACCTGGGCGTGCTGTACACAAAATAACCCGGGGGACACGGCCGCGCATGCACTCGTTAAGGATATTTAAAAACACCGATAAAAAAGGGGTGGTTTTGTAAAACTTAATGGTCAATATAGCGGGGTCAAACGCATCGGCGGCGGAAGCCAGAAAATTTAGGGGGTGTCCACCTGAAATTTTGGGATGGACACAGGTAAAAAATTTGACTAGCGCCCACAAAAAAGGTTTTGAACTTAAATTTTATGAGTTGCTAACCCAAAATTTTTTGACAAGCAAAAAAAAAAAAAAAAGATCATCATAAATTTTAGGACTTGCTAACCCAAAATTGAAAAAAAAGGTCATCAACCTAAATTTTAGGGGGGACAACACACGTTTCAGGGGGGTCCACGTCGATTTAGGAGGGGATGCAGGAAAAAAAGTTGACAAGCAAAAAAAAAAAAAAAAAAAGGTTACCAAAGCAAAATTTTTAGGGGGACACGTCCCCCCCCCGTTCCCCCCGCTTCCGCCGCCTATGGTCAAACGTGTTTAGGGTATGCCCCCCAGCTTTGTTTAAAGAATAGCCAGTCGCGTTTCGGGTATTTTTTCCCCAAGCTGTCCCCTGGAGACAACTTGTTTAGGGGCCAAAATGTGTAAATGAAGCCCGCGAAAAAAACGTGTTTGGGGGGTATTTTTCACACACAGAGAAAAAAAAACACGTTTGGGGGGTGTTTGGAAATTATTTAGTCACGCATGTGTATAGCAATGCATTCGACCGCCCCCCTCCCAGGGAATAATACACGCAGCATCCTCATAGTCTGCAGGCACAGACCCTCATTGGAACTTTGATCAACAAGTGTGCCTCCACGCAAGGACTAGCACATAGAAAACTTGCTGTTCCAATACAGGCCTTCAGTACACAAGGCATGAGTAGGCTGCACATTCAGACCCTTATTTCGAGTGAAGGGTTTGCCCAGCAGACTAGCATCCTCACGACAGTTTTGGGGGTGCTTCATCACCCCAGCACCCCTGCTTTTCAGGGCCATGCTAATCAGTTAATTAGAAATTTATTAATGCGTCAATAAAAACATGCAGTAGCAGTACAAGGGTCAATATTCTTGTTAGGAAATTATAATGGTTTGCATTATAATACAGTGTATTTCTTTCCTCTTATATCCCTTGGTCGAATCTATCAAAATAAGGAAAATTCAAAGGTTCTATAAATGACTTTAAATAAACAACTCCTCAATGCAACTCCTACTACCAGTACCAAGCGATCTTATAATGGGAACATAACCACCTGTGATTTCGGAACATGGCAGATAATAATATTTGTTTAATACACGTAATGACTTGGCATTGTATGTATAGGCAAGGAGTCACAACCAAGAATGAAATATCCCCGGCTATATAAAATCTAAATTTAATTGCATTATTCAACCATTCAAAATTCCGTTAGCACTGTACAAATTGATAAAGCTGAGGGTCTTGAATTTAATGAAAGAATCCAAGTGGGAGAAATGGCAGTCGTTACAAAATCATAACTTCACGACCGGCTCTTGATTAATCCAATGAATCTTTTTTACAATTGCAGAAAGTGATAATTACAAAGTAATACTTCAAGCCATGATTGTAATGCGCATTTTGACCCATATTTATTGTCACGGAATCTTGAATTCTAAACAGTTTTTAATCAATGGTTGAAAACAATTCACCTTAAAGTAATTGTTTGTTAGGATTTTATGGTACTTCAATCCTTGCGTGCTTTCAATTGCTTTCACGCATCCCGGCCCAATCCTCTTCAAATTGTCGGAAGTAGATAAACAATGAGTTGAAACGAAATGGCACAAAATGGTGAATGGGTGGATTCGATGATTTGTGATAAAGGGGAAGAGTGGAGAATCATGTAATTTCTAAATTGTGATGAAACTAAGGTCTAGATCATATTTTGGATCTTTTGTGATCAAACAAACTCCATTTGGTATGAAATTGATAACAGTATAAGGATTAAGTTTACAAATCTTAATAAAACAATACAATGATATACGACAGTAATGCTTAAGATGAAATAAAACGAAATCCCGAATAGAAATAATCCTTCTATAGAATTCTTCTTCTCTTTCTTCATCTCCTCGTTTGCCTTTAATTTTCGAATTCTACTTAGTCTATTTTTCTCAGTATTTTGGCCTTTCCCCTTCTTTTAATTCACCCTCTCCCTCCTCTTTAACACCTTCTCCTCCTCCTCCTCCACTTTTAATTGGCATTTTCTGTCCACGATACAACAAATTTGCAGAATATTCATCATCCCCGAATGGAAATTACTCTCATGGTCTATCTGGGAACGTCAAGTAATTACCAATCTACAACAGACAAAGATTCAATGAATCAAGAATGTGAACATGCATGGTTAGTTTCTTACAACAAAGCAAGCCAAGGATCGTTCACTTTGTGTCCAATTAGCTTGTGAAATGCAAAACACCTGTCGCTTTGTCCATATTGAATAGGATAAGGAACTTGGTCATTAACATTTACATTCTTTCAAAGAAATGGAATATAACGAACATACAAATTACACAGGAGTGAAGCTTAGTGTTATCAAATAAGGTCATTGTGAATATCTTAACACGTATCTCATAGCGTAATGATGCAAGTAGAGCAACACAATTTTAATAAACGAAACGGCACCATAGTTTTCTCATCTAAATATCATTAATGATCAATCACCGAATGACAAACTTGACATCTTTCATATATCTCTAATGTAAGGTATAAAATAATGAAATGGGTTGATTAATTTGATTGGCAAATCTATACCACATCCCAAGACATCAGTGGCGCCATGTCGAACTTGAAACAGTGAGGATAATAATTGGTACCCTCAACTTAAGGCAATATTTAGGAAATATAAAGGAGTATTTAAACTTACGTGACACCATGTTTATCCTCATATAAATTTATTTTCAAGCAAAACTGAATTTTGGATTATCCGATTCAAGTCTAGATCTCGTGGCAGGCTGAAATCGTCATCAGACCATTGTAACAGTTCTCCAGCATTGTGGTTGGCATGCAGCGGTCGGCGAGGTCTCATTCTGCACGATACCGGACAATGGCGCGTCAACATTGCAGGATCGAGATGTCAAGATATGCTGGTGTCACAAATGGCAGCAAATTCAAGCAGATCATCATGTCCATTTCCAGAGTGTGATGTTTGCCTTGGACGTCCGATTCTATCTACACGTACATTTGGGGATTTTTATATTTTTAAATAAATAAAATTTGTCCACAATTATGATCGTCGAAAAGAATACACAAGAAAAGGCGGCGCCACGGTGGAAGGGGACAAGGCATGACTGCCCCTATCATTTGTCATGTAAAAATTAAGAATAAACAAATGGAAAGACATATATTAAAGATAAGGAGAAAAGAATGAAAGTGTTTAAATAAAAATACAGCGGTTTGGGGGTTACCGAATACTACCCCTATTATTTAATCCCCTCTCTATTTCAGTTTCTCTCATCCCCGCCCAATAATATTGTTTTTAAAAATATATTATTCATTCTTTCTATGATTATGTTGCTACATCGATCCCTCCCCTCACCCTGTCGCATTCTATTTTATTATTCTACTCCCATCTCACTTGCTATATCCTCTTCTGAACCTCTTTCTATCTATTGCCCTTGTAGTCCAGTCAATATAGGGTTTGACCCACCACTAATTGCAACACTTGATATTCCACTGCAGTGCTTTCCAGGAAGGTCCCCTGAACAACATATTAAAAGTCCCAAAAAATCCAAGGTGTGGAAATTTATGAAATTTGCATATTATGCAAATTAGCCATAAAAAGTTAGAAAAATAAGGAAAATAGTCCAAAAATTACAAATTAAGTGTCCAAAACAAATTTATTTGAGCGGAAATTTATGATAAATAACTTTAATCAATGTTTTTAATCAAAAATGCAAACAAATCTACCTCATTTGCATAATATGCAAATAAGCATCCATATATGGAAAAAAAATGTCAAGATATTGTGATTTTTCTCTCATTGACTGCTTGAAAATTTGAATAATGTTGAAATTACTATGCTGCTATCACTAAGGACGTTGAAAACATTAATATTAAGCTCAGTGTCTGTAGTGTCATTTGCATATTATGCAAATAAGTATCTAACACGTAATAAATATTCAAGAAAACACACTGGTGACATATTCCTCAAACATTGCAAGTAGATTATCTATTGAAATCGGAATATGGAAATGCCTTACAGGAAACTAATACCATATTAAAAGTCATTAAATAGACAATCATATGAAAATCACAAAATTTGCATTTTATGCAAATTAGCCATAATAATTTGCAAATGAGGAAAATAATCAAAAATATGGAAATCAAGTGCGGAAAACAATATAAATTGAACGGAAGCTCATGGTAATCTTTACAAATTCAATAATTCTTCAAATAAGAAAATTGTAAATAAATCTACATCATTTGCATATATAATTATGAGCATCCCTGTATGAAAAAACCCCCAGAAATTTTGATTTTTCTCACACAAACAGTTAAACCCCCATTCAACAGAGAACAAGACCTCTGAAAGACTGCTATAAGACGATAAAACTTGCTTGATCTTTCAAGGGTCTTTCAATGAACTTTCAAAGATCTCCGATGTCTTTCACGATTCATGATAGATCTTTCAATGGTCTTTATGTTCCTCGTGAGTCCCAAAACTTTTGAAACGCCAAAACAGTCTTTCAGTGGTCTTACAGTAAAATTATTTTTTGATGATTTTTCAATGGTCTTTCAATGAACTTTCAAAGTTCTTATTAGTCTTTCTATGATCTTTCGGCAGTCTCTCGAGCTTTTTACGGAGATTACTGTAAGACTCATGAGAGATCATTGAAATATCATCGAAAGATAAATGAAAGATCAGTGAAAGATCAGGCAAAGTCTATGGAAAGAATTTTGAAAGATCACTTAAAGCATAAACATCTCTGAAAGACCATTGAAAGATCTCTATAGGACAGGTGTCTTTCAGAGTTCTTTGAGGGGTCTTTCTGAGTCATTCCACAACAGAGATGACAAATTTCAGTGATATTGGAGACTGCTGTATAAATTAAGACCTTGCCAATTTTTGGTCTTTGAAAGGTCCTTCTATAAGGTCTCCCCTCTGTGGATCTATATCTGAAGTGGAATGTACATGTTATGCAAATAAGCATCCGGCATGTTATAAATAACAAAGGAAACTTGTGATATTTTCCTCTAAAATTCCACGTAGATTATGTGTAACCTTGATGACCTTGCTTGGTTGATATTGACTTTTTTCATGAGCAGTTACCACCGGAGCAGATACCCCACTCATATTGTGCAATGATGAGTCAGTTCTACATGGGTCCCACTGTTTGAATGCTTGAATGCTTCATCCAAGTCTTGCTCTCTCTTTGACTTGGTAGAGTCTTTGCATTTCTTGCTAGTATAGTCCACGCTAGCATTCTCCTTGATTGCCAAGTGATCAGCACAAGATGTCACACCCAGTACAAATAAAAGCTTGTTAGCTTCGAATATTTGGTCCTTGTAGCACACCACTTGTGGTGGTGAATATGAGTACTTGCTCGAATCACGAGATCTCTGGGCATGGTTTATAAGAGTACAATAGAGCATTTGCCCATACGAGCAACATGAAAGCCATTCATAAAGTCATGATAAATGATTAAAGTGTATATAGACATCTTTCCCAGATACACGAATCATGATTAGACGTTCTTGCTGAATCCAGTTGCTGCTTCAGGATGAAGCATCCATTTTCTGTTCTTTCCTCTTTGATGAATGTCTTAAGAATGGCAACTATCTCCAAATATTGTAGCTATAGTTTCTAAGCAAATCGTATGCAAATAATATCAATTTCCTGATATTTATGGCAAATGGAAATTCCTCAGTGAGACAATGAACAACCAAGTAGACGTTAACAGATGAAGGACTAAACCAGATGATTGCCTTTCCAACAAGAGGGCACAACATAACGAAACACCCTTAACATCCCCATCAAATACCATCCAACAATGATTAAACAGTGTGTACCCATTCCAGGATTTGTTTGCCACTTTGTGTTACTCATTGGTATACTGTGAGTATACAGAGGAATAAACCTGTCAGAAATTATGGTACGACTGAGGATGTTAGTCTGAAGGAATGCTGACATTCATAGTGTCATGCACATGTACTTTGGACAATCATACAACTCTCTGTACTGAAATCCGACAAGTCAAGCATAGGAGATTGAATGTTAATCAAGAGGACTTTGGCAAGAACCAAACCATTACCCATGTCTTCTTCCGACACAAGATGCCTCAATTTAATAGACGCTGGACATAAGTTGTGTCGGAAGAAGAGTTTTATAGGAAGGCTTGCGCATGTTGAGCTCCTAAAGCATCTCGTGAAGTTCAGAATTGCTACACTAGGACCATAGAATGGTTTTAGACAAGCCTATAATACACCATTTGTTGACCGGATTGGAAATGATCCAGGCTGTAACAACTAGCATGTTGAAAGCCCTTAATATCATGTTATCATGCTATGACTACATTGGAAGACAACTGATTATTAGTCTTAGTATTTACCACTGATCATGATGATGATGACGCTGCTCTGCAAGTCCTGGAACCCTGTTCTGACCCAGACATGGCCAGAAAACATATTTTTTAGTCAAGCGGGTGTAGCCAAACTACTGAAGAAATTGTTAAAGAAACCAACCTGCATGAAGCTACTAGACCAGATGGAATCTCTGCTACACTTCTTAATGAGACTACTCATCAGATCTCACCTGCCATAAGTTTGCTTTTCTTGGCCTTCCTTCTGTCGTTCCCATCCATATAAGAAACGGACGTCAGCTCTAACAAACTACTCACCAATTTCAAATACTGTGCTTTGTTCTTGCCAATCCCATCATCTTGTCAGACTAACAACATGGCTTTAGGACGTGAAGAACACATTTGCAGTATTTTACCTTAAATACAAATTACATTAGGATAAATATGCATGCTTAGTGATAGCAGCATATTGATTTGAACAACAGTCAATGTGAGAAAATCAAATTTTCTTGACATTTTCCATATATGGATACTTATTTGCATAATATGCAAATGAGGCAGATTGGCTAGCTTTTTAAAATAAAAACACTGTACTTATTTATTCATCGTGAAAGTTTGTTCAAATTGCTTGCTTCTGACATTTAATTTATAATATTTGTGTTATTTTCCCTATTTGTTATTTTTAATGGCTAATTTGCATAATATGCAAATTAATTGTCAGGCATTGTGATGAATTGTAGTGATAGTAGCAAGTGTCCAAAACAAAAAAAAACAAAAAAATGTCTACATAAATGAAATGTTTTCGAGCAGTCTAAATGAGAACAAGCACAATATCTTGACATTTTTTCCATGCAAGGATGCTTATTTGCATAATATGCAAATTAGGTAGATTCGCTGGCGCTTTTTAATAAAAACATTGAATACAGTTATTTATCATTACTTTTCGCTCAAATTAAATTGTTTTGGACACTTAATTTGTAATTTTTGGACTATTTTCCTTATTTTTCTAAATTTTTATGGCTAATTTGCATAATATGCAAATTTCATAAATTTCCACTGCTTGGATTTTTTGGGACTTTTAGTATGTTGTTAAGGGGACCTTGATGGAAAGCATTGCAGTGGAAAATCAAGTGTTGCAATTAGTGGCGGGTCACCCCCCTATTCTGGCTAGATTGACTGGACTATTGAGTCTCTATCCTCCCAGCCCATGTCTCATTTCAAGTACTGCCGATTTCTATTTTTTCCCCTCGCTCTGTCTGTTTCCCTCCATCTCTCCCCCTCCCTATCCTTAATATAGATCTCGCTCCTAGTCTCTTTCTAGTTATATCCCACTCCTCTTTCGAATTTCTCTCGTTATCTTCCCTCGCTCTCTCCACCCGTTTCCCTCCTGCATCTCACTCCCCTCCATTCCCAAATCCCCTCTTCTATATCTCAATTCCATTTCTCTCTCACACACCACTGTTCTTCTGTCTCTTTCCTTCTTACCCCCCCCCTCTCTATTTCAGTATTTCCTCATTCCCTTTCCTCCTTTTTTTAAAAATTATATTGCCATGTTCATTATCTTCTCTATATTTCTCTTAAACATATTACTCCCCTTCATCCTAATTCCCCTCTCTCATGATCTCTTACTATCTCTCCCTCAATGTCTCTCACCTTCTCTCTTCCCTCCCTCCAGTTCACATGCTTCTTTCAAAACATCAAAACAGGACCACTTGCAACAATTCTAAAATTGATATTTCAACTCTGGCAGCAACAATATACTACGCTTTAATTTCAACATACAATAAATCCCTGACTTTGTCTTTCAAATAAACTATGACATTAAAGATGCAAGGAAGGCAAACCAAACACATCTTCCTTGAGCACTTAAAAAATCTGCTTCAGCAAAGTCAAACATTGTCCATTTTATATTACTGTTCATGAAGTATTATATACCACACATATATACTGTACATGCCATAAATTCAACACTCCCTTTATTCATACAGCAAGACCAACCCCAATCAACTCAAAACCAACAATTATAGCAGTATGTGGTACTGCTAGAGTTGGTTTAGTCTGGAGCCAAAATTGGCCGACTGAGGCAACTATTTGTAATATTCACAACCTAAAATCATACAACTTCACAAAAAAAATCCTTCTTTCTCTAATTGCACATATCACACTACATCCCAATAAATGACCCAATGCATATAAAAGGTAACTTGTAAATATATAGTTCATGCAATACAAATAATAAATATGTTGTGGTTTAAACAAAGCAAAATTCAAATCGATTCACACACATATTTGTACTCCCAATCATTCTCCCCAATCACAGTACAGCTCTTTTAACATTAATTCATTACGTTACCATTGTGTAGTTTGTACATAGTTGTAGAAAATTCAAGTCTGCCATACAAAATTGTACAAAGTAAAAAAAAAAAGGATAATGCAAATTTGTGCGAAACATGCTAGTAATGGGAGGGGGTGGGAATGCTACCTTTTTGCATACAAGAGTATTGATCATAGCATTGGAATTATATAATAGGAGGAATCTATTTACATAGAGTGGAGCCAATACCTACAAGTAAAATGAAAACATAAGTGGTCATTTAGGAAAGGAAGAGACAATAAATTATCCTTTCTCAAGATAAATATATATGAATATGAATCAAATGTAAATAATGTCTTTGTTCAAGGATTATCAACAAACAAGAAATTAGGACATTTCTTTCAAGAAATTTCATTTTTAAAAATAATTTTTAAAAAAATTCATATATGTTTGTTGGGGTGCACGCATGAACTGAATTAAAAAAAGAAACGTACATGTACTACAATTATATTGATGCAAATTTGATTTTACATTGTACAAACCAAAACACAGCCTGCGAAAAAATTAAAGTTGTAATATCAAGGTACCATTGGGATGAAAATGATAAATACTCAATAAATATATAATTTAAAGACAAGAAAATCAATATAAATCTATATTAATCTCATTAAAAGTGGAAAACTGTAATGTTGACCTTAGGCCCAAACTCATAAACATTTGAACAATTGTTAAAATACAATATCAATAAACATCCAGAACTTGTTGGTTGCATTTAATATTCAGTACTCAAAATAGAATTAGCCTGAGTTGACATTCCTACTGCCAATGCAATGGTTCTAAACAGGATATTTCAAATAAATCTAATAAATGACAATTGTATCATATTTCGAATCAAATGATTATTAAATTGTTTCTGCATCAAACTGATTCTATATAGTTAGTATACATGAAGATAAAACAGATTTTGTCACAGATATTTTAGTCAGTTGCATACATTCATAAACACTGAGTGAAGATAAATTGGAGAATATATAGAACATGTGATGAATAATCAGAGATGAACTGTTGATGAGTTGAAAGCAGGCTTAGTTTCTATTCTAACTCCTGAACTCTTTCACATATGGCTTGTGTAAACTCTGAGCAAGTTGCCGTTCCACCTAAATCACCAGTAAGATGCTACAGCAATGAAACAAAATACAGAGAAAATCATTTTGCATGTGGATATGTTAGGCTGGCCATACATATACAAATTTTACAAATTAAGAATTGATTATTTGTACTCTACAGACTAAAGACACATCAAAACAGCCACTTAAAAAAATGAAGATTTGCTTCCATGGTAGTTACCATTAACTTTAAGGTCAAGTCCACCCCAGGAAAATGCTGACTAGAATAAATAGAGAAAAATCAAACTAGCATAGTGCTGAAAATTTCATCAAAATCAGATGTAAAATAAGAAAGTTATGACATTTTAAAGTTTCGCTTATTTTTCACAAAACAGTGATATGCACAACTAGGTGAGTCAGTCGATGATGTCCATCACTCACTATTTCTTTTGTTTTTTATTGTTTGAATTATACAATATTTCATTTTTTTATAGATTTGACAATAAGGACCAACTTGACTGAACCATATAGTATTAAACAATGCTAATTCCACATGTTCAGGGAGGAATTAATCGTTGTATCACTTGACAATGAGGAGAAAATTAGAATATTTCATATTTCCTATAATAAAATACAAAAGAAATAGTGAGTGGATGACATCATCAGTCTCCTCATTTGCATACAGACCAGGATGTGCAAACAAATGTTTTGTGAAATTAAGCGAAACTTTAAAATATCATAACTTTCTCATTTTACATCTGATTTTGATGAAATTTCAGTGTTATGCTTGTTGGATTTTTCTCTTTTTATTCAAATCAACTTTTTGCTGGGGTGGACCTGTCCTTTGAAGGCCCGTATTCTGAAGTCAGGTTGAACATAGACCACGGTCTAACTATGTGTTAAAACTATGGGGAGCCGAAATTTCAAAAATCCTTTTAACATTGTATATATCTTATGTTTACTATTTTGTTTCCCTTTGCTTTCATAATGAAGAAAATTACTTCAGTTATAATTCCCAGACAATTATGAACAACTTGAGCATCAAATAAGTTAATTAAGTGGTTTTTTACTGTTCGGAATTTGTGCCCCAATTGACTATCCATAGTTATACCACAACTTAAAACCAGAGTTTGATTTAACCACAAGTTCTGAATGCAGGCCAAAGTCTTTATGACAGGCTATCATTGAAAGTTACAAGAAAGATTAAAACTAATTGAAAAAAGGGGCCTACTATCCTGACCTCAAATGTAAAATTCACATTTTTAAAATGAATCCATGAAAAAGATTGATTGATTGGATAAAGGAGTGACACTAAACATTTGTAAGATTGAAATGATAGACACTCCAATGCAATTCACATAAAAGAACTTTTACAGAATTTAAAATCCAACTCCTTACAAAAACAGCTGTTGATGTACTCACCTTTCTTTCCCCTATGACCTCTAGACATGCCTTCTCAATTCGACCAGCATGTCCCATTAGTTCCATATGCCTCAGCATCATAACAGCACTAAGGAGGAGAGCTGTAGGGTTTGCCTTGTCTTCACCTGCTATGTCAGGAGCCGTACCATGAACCTTTTATGAAAACAAAAAAGACAAATAAAATTACCAGCCTATTTTTCATACAGAATACTACTCTGAATTCTTGAATTAGTGGAGGCGTTATTTGCTTGAAAGATATCTTGCAACAAGAAATACGAAAAAAAATCCCCAAAATTCTTTCGAATTGTCAACTGTCAAATTTGCCACCTCTCGATATACCAACATATATGCAAATGGGAAGAATCATACAACCATAATATCACAAATTTCATTCTTGAATAGCATACAGAGTACCCTACCCTAACAGCGTAACCCAGGCATCTCTGATAACCATACTGTGATTTCCAAAATATGATCAATGATTCATAAAATGAGAACACAAAATCAAAATATATTAGCCACAATACTTATCCAGGGAATGATCGGCATTCACAAGACGAACAATCAGCATTAATGTTGATTCGTGAAAGAAAGTGATTTAGCAATCAAGTGAATGGTGTGTTCTTATTTCATTTGGTTTACACTTCCTGTGGTTTGACCAAGAAATCAAGAATCATGAAATACATCGTAAATACCTAGTAATACTTACTGATTCAAAGATTGCGACACCTCCTGCTCCAATGTTACCACTAGGTGTTACACCAAGACCCCCTACAAGACCAGCACAAAGATCACTAACAAAAAAAAAGAAGATTAAATTCAATCTCTCTGGTACATTTAGAGCTTTATCATGTGCATGAAAGGAATGCTGGGTTTTTTTTAATCTCTTATTTCATGTTTTAAAGAATTCTGCATGAGATTGGTAGAGAATTAATTGAGTGATAAAGTGTGGTTTCCAATCAATCGACATTGCCCCATAATTTCTTTCGATCACATGCAGTGATGTCATGTGTAACTTGCTCAAGCATGATCTAGAGATGCGTGCATGCAGTTTACATACACAACAACAAAAAATAAAGTACACTGCCCCATGATTTCTTATTTTACCCACTTATTGCAACACATGCAGGGACAGTAAATTCTATAGTGATGTCCCAATTACCTTGCTAAAGTAAGATCTAGATGGATGCATGTAATTTCCAAGAGGGCAAAACATGCATTGACTCAATTGCATTATTTTTTTTAAAGGAGATCTTAATATTTCTACTCCAAAATTCTCCCCCCCCCCATATTGCTTTTGCCCAATGTAGTTATGGATTAAGATGTGGAATATTGGAATATAAAACAAACAATCAACTCTAAATTTCAGGCAAAGAGATAAATTACAACTTCCTATGTGAGCTGCATGTCTTTCCTCATCTCAACAGTATTAAATACTTTTTGTGTCATCCTTGCAAAGGGTGATTATTTGCTTATTATCTACATGGGTACATGGGACAGGGACAAGGAAATCTACTCTTCATATGAGACAGAAGACATGGATGCAAACATACCTGAGGATGTCACCGTATAAGTTAGGCATGACCAACACATCATACTGGGAGGGATCTTGTACCATCTACAAAAACAAAACAAACAAAAATAATGAATGGCCAAGTAGTCAAGAAAACTAATTAATTCCCAGACACTTATCACAGCTTCAATGCCAAAATGTTAAAATGAAACATTTCCTGCTTGAATTATTGTCACTTTAGCAACCCATGGTTAAAACACTGAACTATAAAGGCAGTATACCACAGCCATTTAGAAAAAAAACCACCAGCTCGAGACACAAACACTCACAGAGTGTTCATGAATCAGGGTGCAATATTCTGTGTCTAGCCCTATAAGACATAACTGCCAAGAAAATAAAACATTTTCCACTACTTTACTGTTTGTCATTCATATTTGCCAAGAAATCACATATTTTTATATACTTCCAATCATTCATTCACAACCCATTTTTTTGTTACCCAGGGTGGCCACCTTAACCATTAGCTGATCTTCAAGCGGGCCCACCTAACATTGTCATTACCCTTCTCCATTCTCAGAAGCCAAGCCCTTGCAAGAAGGCAGAAGGTCCCACATTTCAAGACTTTGGTATGAGCTTGCCGGGGATCAGCCCAATGACCTCCCGTTCATGTTGTAGGCACTCTACCACTGAACCACCATGCCCTGTTTCCTAGTTATTAATATAGATTTAAACCAAAATATTTCCGATTGTTTTGTGAAAGGGTCTTCACATTGAATACAATGCCAATACACATGACCCTATGGCAGATGATTTACTATGTTTTGAAGCTCCTTGGTGTTCAGTTCCCCTTTAAAACTTGATCAAGAAATTTAGTAATTCCCTTGGATTTGTACAGGAAACATATGCCTCTAGTAGGCCCTAATATCAATATGGTACACATTTTATTCTTCAAGAGGACATCAGTTGCAGACCTACCAACCTGTAACCATACAAAATAGGAATGATTCATTTAAAAAATGGGAGTCACAGCATATTTCCCATAGATGAACGTACATTATATCTGGACAAAAAAAAGGTTTCTTTCCCTATATGATATAATGTATATTAACACCCCCCCCAAAAAAAACACAAAGGAGTAGTTGGCAGGCCTGTAGTTGAATGGTGAGTGCCATTTCCATTGCAGTCTTTGAAAAAAAACAAGACTTCAGAAGTGAAGCATGTTTTACTAATGACCTTACTAGTCAACCTTAGTGGCATACAGGAATCCTGAGTATACCAACACAACCCATACAGATACAGATATACCTTTGTGAGCTTACTTACATTGAGACAGACTGTATCTAGATAGACCTCATTGAATCGGATATCCCTGTGTTTCTCTGCTACCTCTCTACAACAGCTCAGGAACAGGCCATCAGACATTCTCCTGTAGTTACACAGGAAACAACAACAAAGGATTGTTTACACATGGTACAACAAACGTATTCAATTAAAAAAGGCAATTTGTGTTCTGGGGAAGATGAAAAATAATTGGTGAGCTTTATCAATCTTTTCATTTAGGAATAATATTATAGTAAAAAGTGCTCATCATGAAGAGTTGCTCCCAAAATGACTCTATATGAGAAATAGGACAAGATATACCTCAAAAGTCTGGACTGTAATTCATCTTTGTGTGCGGTACATCTTATTTGTTTTGTGAGAAGTGAGTCAATTTCTTTTTCCCCATGACTCAAAATTGACATTCTTGTCTACATGTATGCAGAGATGCCAAGTTCAAAGACCAGCTATGCCTATGCGTGAGATTTTCTGTGAATCTGAGTAAGATCACAGACATTGTGTACAATGTATATGGGGATAGGCTGTGATATTTGCGTGAGACAGAGATTTGAGGGGATGAACAAGAGTCCAAAATGCTTGAGTCTTACGCATAATGCGTGAGACTTGGTAGCTCTGATGTATGTAAATATACAGTAATATAAGTTTCCAAGTTGTTATAAGACATCTTACTTTAAAACAAAACAAAACTATCAATACTGGACTTACTTTTAAGATATCTCTTTACCCTTTCTAGGTAATCTGTTTTTTTTCTTAATTTTAATATAAAAATTATCCGAAAATGCATTTGCTTGAGCAAATCTATGTGTATGAAACATTCGTCTCTTACATAATGTTAGCTTTGTGAACAGCTGTGACCGTGTGTCTGTTGTTGGCCTTGGCATACTCAAAGGCAAATTCAGCTACTCTCATAGAAGCCTCCTTTGTAATCAATTTGATACTCTGTACCACACCATCAACAATCTGTAATAACAAACAATAGATTAGGAAGTAGTAAAAAACATGTAGTTGAACTGTAGCAACAACTACAGTAGTAGCAGCAGCAATAGCAACAGCATCAAGATCATCATAATCAACATCACAACCACCACGTTCATCATCATCATCATCACCACCACCACCAAAACCACCATCATCATCATCATCATCACCATCAATGCCATCATCATCAACAGCAGTTGTAGTCATAGAAAAAGAACATATAACAAACTTTTTTTTTAAGTTTTAGAATTATATAAGTACCATGCAAGCAGTGACGGCCTCTGGGCAACTTTTTGTTTAAACATAATACAGGACTTCCATGGATTCTTGGAAGACATTTAATTTGTATAGAATGATTTACAATACTCCAACATTTATTAAGACTTCTCTAAGCCACATGAAAGCCAGAAGAACAGTATGATTGCATGTTGATGTCAAGGTCCCCTTTTCTCTCTGGGTATACATGTAGCATCACCAGAATAGATATTTATTTGTTCTACATCTCAGATAGTATAATACCATAATATACAAATAATGCGCGTAAGTGAGTGCATGCAGGACCAAATAATAAACGATGTGCATGCAGGGCCAAATAATGAACAATGTGCGAGAAGAGCCAATGGATATACCGCCCGATGTCTGCAGGACTGAGTGCGGTATATCCATTTGGCAAGTCGAGCACAGAGTTCTGTGCACAAGAAATGCATGTATTGTTTGTTTTATACAACTCCCCCCCCCTCAAGTTACTGAGTTGCCCTGAATGCTACATTTGATCTAAATTCTAGATAATTCCAGACCTCGCACTATCTTGCACTCTGACGTCAGAGTGCAGGATAGTGCATTTGGTATGACGTCAGAGTGCAAGATTACAGAACATTCTTGGGAGTTGTATAATAGAAGTTAAACCCATTGGCCTGTATTCTGAAGTCGGGTTTAATTTAAACTCAGGTTTAAAGTTGTGGTTTAAGTATGGGAAGCTAAAAGTATCAAAGTTTTTATAAAGTTGTATGTTCCTTACATTGTATGTTTACTTTCATCGATGGTGAAGACAATCATCTATTTATACTTCCTAGACAATTATGAATGATTTCAGAGCCAAATGAGCTGAAGTATGATATCTCTACTGTTAGTGATTTATGTAACAATTGGCTATCCATACTTAAACCACAACTTTAGACCTGCTATCAGAATACAGGCCATTCCGTTTACTATCAATTTGGTTTGATATCCATTTAGTCTACACCACTCTTCCCTCAATGCCCAGAGGGATAAATATCTACTTCATTATACTAATCATTTTTCAGTTTGTCAAATGAAAAGTCAAGAACCTCTCCCATTGCGTGCTGCAGAAAATTCAAAGGGTCCGGGATGGGAGGGGTGGACCGAATTGTTGTCCATGAATCCAAGAGGTATTAGACCAAAAGGGTATTTAATATAGGAAATAGGCTCAGTCTAATTTGAAGGGAAAAAAGAGACAAATGGTATATGCGCTAAATGTTAATTAGACTAAATTTTCAGTTTAATGAATGGTCGCAAGGCTATAGACAAGATTCATATTTGATTGTTTATCAATATGTTATGGATGGCATGAAATTTTGGAGGAGAGATTTATCTTTCAGCTATTTCAATTTGGTTATCATAAAAGCTACATTCATAAAAATTAATTCACAGCTTATCGAGGTATCCCATCATGACCTACAATGATTACTTACTGTATGTTCAATTC
Organism: Lytechinus variegatus; assembly: GCF_018143015.1. Classification (NCBI taxonomy): domain Eukaryota; kingdom Metazoa; phylum Echinodermata; class Echinoidea; order Temnopleuroida; family Toxopneustidae; genus Lytechinus; species Lytechinus variegatus. The sequence continues at coordinate 40,477,923 of NC_054744.1, read as the reverse complement.
CACTGTACTCTCCTTCCGTGTTTTCTCTGATTGTGACCAGATCTACATCATCGTAAGCAGTCTTGTAGCCTTCTAGTGACTTGCAAGGTCGGACATTAGCATAGAGATTGAATTCCCTTCACAAAAATAAGGACAAATAAAATTAATCAAATACAATCAACTATATGGTTATGAATAGCTTTTCCTTGTTTATTTCAAACTTCGAAGAAAACAATCCATCATACATTGATAAAATATGAGTACTTTTGTGATGTTATATCATAACCAAATCAGCCACATATTATTTCAGATGTCACCTTCAGATTTAGTTGTGCAAGTTGTGCATCTGAAACTGAATGAATAATATATCCTTGACCCTTGTTAACATCTTGTTTATATCTGGAAGATAATTCCTGGATTCCAATGCAACTTACTTTCGGAGGGCAAGATTGAGGCTCATGTGTCCTTTACCGATGGGCGTGGCTAGGGGTCCTTTCAGTCCAATTTTATTCTGATTCATGGAGTGCACAGCAGCAGGAGGGATACGGGTCCGCCCATCTGGACCCTTTTCTGGGGTTACATCAACAGCCTCCCACTCAACAGGCACCTAGATAGGAGTGTTATGACAGGTGATAATTGAAAATACAGTATTATTATTGGTGTTGAGCATGTGGATCAGAATGCCAAACCAAGCACTAAGCAGTGTCTAATGCTCTTTTTTAAATTACACCACAAAATAATACCTTGATACCAACAACCAATAACAGCAGTGCAAAGTTATGACAATAATTCTGTATATGATTCAACTTCCTTTGCAAAATGAACATTTTACATTGATATTGAAAATGTCCCTGAAAGCTACAAGGTGTATGAGGCCGTTCTCATTATGCTTTCTAAAACTAGTTTACTGGAAACCGATTCAGGAAACCACTTTGGAAGATCGCTTTGCTAGCGTTCCCACTTGATCACACGAAAGTGGTTTTCAAAATCACTTCACGTAAAGCGCTCTTGTTGCTATGGAAACACTCTCAGTGGGGTGACACGTTTCGCGCGAAATTCGAAACCGCAGAATAGGCATTCTACACCTGTCGTGTGGAGTAGCGTGCTCAAAATGTGTGAAGATCGCTTCTCGAAGAACGGTTGTGTCCTCACTTACGCTAAAACCACTTTAACGAGGCAAAGCGATCATGAAAACTACATCGTGAGGTGGTTTTCCAAACTGATTTGGAAGATCGCTTCCAAGACCGCTTTTACCGTTCTCACTACGTGTTAAACTAGTTTTCACTAAACTAGTTTCCAGTAAACTAGTTTTAGGAATGTAGTGAGAACAGCCTCTATGGTCATGGACATGGACATTGGTGGATGATAGAGGATGACTCTTAAGAGAGCAAAATGAAAACCTACATCCGGTAATCTTTACAGGAGATAATAATAATAGCTATTTTTTACATAGTGCTTTTCCCGTAATGGCCCAAAGCGCTTTACAGCATATTATTACCCCAGTCATCAGATCCTTTCATGCCTGCATACACCTTCTCCACTCCCTGGGGAGTATTCCAACATGAGTTCCAAGACTAAATTGCTAGGCTTACTACCAAGGATTTTGCATCCTACCAGGTACCCATTTGGCACCTGGGTCGAGAGTGGCAAAGTGTGGATAAATGCCTTGCCAAAGGACACTAGACCGCCGTGGGATTTGAACACGACTCTCTTCTCTAAAGGCAAACAATGATTAGTTTTACAATAAATAATTTTTAACATTAGATCTTTTAAAATAAGACTGCAAATACTTTTCTACATGTACGTCAAATTAAAAAAAAAATCCATTGGTCCAGCAGACTTGGTTCCATAATGAAGTTCTACAGAAAGAAAATCAAGGCAAACTGCAATATCACAAGCACAAACAATAATTTAATTGGCTAGGTAAACTGTATCTGTCAGTCTTAGTGTAAACATTTATCAGTGCATACATGTATGTTTCTGTGACAATTCTCTGGAAAAATGGAATAAAGTCTTTTGAGATCAGGGGTATTAATTAATTATTTCATGACATGAGCCAAAGACTTACATCGGCAGCTCTGAAAATCTGCTGCACCGAGGCAGAAATTTCAGGTCCTATCCCATCTCCTGGAATTAATGTGACTTTCCTCACCTGGATTTAAAAAAAATAAATATTAAAACATATTCTTTATGAACAAATTTATTTTTCCTGTCAATAGAACACACAACCCTGCTATAAACACACAAATGTAAAATGTGTGATTAAATGCTAATATGAGAAATGTACATGAATGTAAAAAACTAATAGTTTTTAAATTGTATCATGCATATAAATTTTGCCCTTGACTGCCCCAAAAATATATTTTAATATATTAGACTATATCCCTCCCCCTTCATTAAAAATATTTCATCCATTAGAGGGTCCTTTTAAGGTGAGAGAACTAAAACTGAGGGAAAGGAGAGCATAAATTAGTATAAACACATTTTATGCGATCTGACTTTGATATGTACATGTAACAATATAAAGAATAAGGGTTAGAGGAAAAGGAGGAAATATAGAATGTGAATTCAACCCTCTGCGTGGTGTTGAAGTCTTGCATAACATCCATATAATAATACGTATTTTCTTCCCAAAGAAAATAACATGGAAACAATTGTCATTATTATCCCCCCCCCAAAAAAAAAAAATCGAATTCAGCGTGCAGAGTTAAAAGATTAAAAACTAGGCACATCAATAATGTGGAGCTCATCCGGCATCTCGCAACGAAATTTAACACAATTTTAATTTCAGCCCAGTTGACAGTGTAGTGAATTACATTGGTGACATAAATTGTGGATATAGAATTGAAATTGATGAAGAAATGACATAGAAGCATTTTTGTGATCTATGAATAAATTTCATATAAATTAAGCATAAATAACTTTCTAGTCAAAATTTCTTAACTCTATGTAGAACCTTGGTGAACCTCATGTAGCTCTCAGATGGAACAAAAATAACCAAAGTCAATCAACAAATAAATAAGTAATTTTTGTGAGTTTTGAAAATATATGAATAAATTAGCATATTTAATGAGTTTCAAAATTCTATGTTTAAATTTTGTATCACCACCTCCAGCTATTATATAAAGCAAACAAAATTGATCAGCAAATGAAGAAGAAAAAACATTTCTTTGTAATTCTGTGTAGAAGTTTGGTGAACCTCATAAAGTTCTACAAAATGGAAGAAGAAAAAAAGTAAAAATCGGTCAACAATTAAAGAAGAAAAAGCATTTTATGTGAATTTTTAAAAATATGAATAAATTAATTTCCCATAAATTAGCATAAAAATTGTTCTAGTCAAAATTTCAAAATTCTGTGAAGAAGATTGGTGAACCTCATGAAGCTCTACCAGATGGAAGAAAAAAAAATCAAAATCGGTCAACATATAAAGAAGAAGCATTTTATGTGAATTTTTCAAAATATGCATAAATTAATTTCGCATAAATTAGCATAAAAATTGTTCTGGTCAAAATTTCAAAATTCTGTGTAGAAGTTTGGTGGACCTCATGAAGCTCTACCAGATGGAAGCAAAAAATTCAAAATCGGTCAACAAATAAAGTAGCATTTTTTGTGAATTTTGAAAAATGCGCATAAATTAGCATATTTAATGAATTTCAAAATTCTGTGTAGAAGTTTTAAATTCCCCACCTAGCGCTATCATATGAAGCAAACAGAATTAAAATCGGACTTGAAATGGCGAAGTAATAATATTTTGAAATTGTGGACGGACGACAGACAACGGACGCCACGCTACGGCATAAGCTCATCTTGCCCTTCGGGCCTGATGAGCTAAAAAATGTTCTGGTCAAAATTTCTAAATTCTTAGAAGTTTGGTGAACCTCATGAAGCTCTACCAGATGGAAGCAAAAATTCAAAATCGGTCAACAAATAAAGAAGCATTTTTTTGTGAATTTTGAAAAATGCGCATAAATTAGCATATTTAATATTTCAAAATTCTGCGTAGAAGTTTTGAATCCCCACCTAGTGCTATCATATAAAGCAAACAGAATTAGAATCGGACTTGAAATGGCAAAGAAGTAGACAAGTAGTCATTTTGAAATTGTGGACGGACGACACGGCATAAGCTCATTAGGCCCTTCGGGGTTATGTTGGTTGATACTTGATAGATATTATTTTATCAAAATACTTACATTTTGAGAATAAAATCTCTTGTTGAGGCTCCTGCTCAGACCAGTTCTCTAAAAAAACACAAGAATTATTAAAATGCATCATTTCAGTAATTCAAATACCTCAATGGAGCTCAAATAAACTTCCCACTTTTTAATTGCAGCGGCTTGTAAACTATTTTCTCCAAGATCTTAGAAAGTATTGGCAAAATAGCTATAGGTATTCCTATTGTCATCTTTTTGAAAACAGGAAGAACTTTGGCAACCTTTAACTTCGATGGAACTATTCAATGAGTGGAGCGCCTCTGGCAATCTCACCTGCATTCAAAACAGCAGCAGTGCTGAATTTGAAAACTACTATAAAATTGGAGATGATGGAGGCAACTTTTGATTATTTCGCCACATAAGCTTGTACGCTTTGCGTGCATTTACATGTACCGCCCCTCCAAAATGAGTTCCTGGACATACGGTTTAAGAGTGAATAAGAGTGGAGATTCTTGATAAAGAACTCATCTGAAAATGCCTTTTAGGTTTTAGGTGCAAACTGCTTAAAAGTCCTGACAGGGGATTTTTTTAAATTTGATTTCACGCCAATAGAGAGGTATTTCATCATCATTGCGACACATGATTTTTATTATTTTTGTGAGCATATTTCATAGAGGAATAATCATTTTAAGGCAAGGTGAAAAATAATCAGACTTAACATAACATTTAGGCATCGACTCTGCACTGGATCTTATCCCCACCATATTTTTTATTTAGTGTTAAACTTTACACCCTGTGATGAGTTAAACAACAAACGGTGATAGGAGCATATCGATTACCGGGATATCTTGATATTTCTTTTTTAATGCAAGCAATATTGATTTTCAGTATTTTGGGGTTTCAAAATCATATTCATTTCTACCTCATTATAATATGATGTGAAAATATTTGAATAACATGAAATCATTCAACATAAACTGAATCAAAATTACATGAAAAAAATAAATTCATTAATCAAAATGTAAACTTAGCATCAATCTGAAGATATTTCTTTAATGAATTATTATTACAAAGGGAACAGTGATACAAAATAAAATTTTCTACATGTTCTAGAAATCTCTATGAATTTATATAACATAAACAGAAGTTTATATATTCTAATGATAAATAAAACACATAGACGTACATGTAACTAAGAATACACTCAGCCATGCTTCACTCACTCACCCCCCCACCGATAAACAACGCACATAAGAGGAATGAAAAGGAGAGAGAATTAATCCAGGGGGGGGGCACTCACATATATTGGTGGTATGGGGACGTGCCGCTTTGAAGACCCCCCTTTTCAGACCTAAATTTCAGTTCTCTAGCATCTACATTTTACAAAAGTTCCGTTCATAAGCCACCCCAACCAGCTCCCAGGCCCGTTACGAAACACCTCCGTTACCAAGCCCTGCCAAAATTGTCCACCGCTAGCCATGAAAATCTACCGTACCCCGGATCTGAGAGCAAGCTACACGCACAGCTCCATCAAGCCAAAAGTCCTCAGCTACAATACAGAGCCAGCTATAGAGCGCGCGCGATCGCAGTCGTTACGGTACAATGTGACGTTCCCATGACCTCATTTTCCCCCGCCCTGTTTGATTTAGTTCCGTAGACCGTTTTTCACACGGCCAGGTACATTTTTAGTTCCCAAGACCCCGTATTTCACCCTTGTAGTCAGTTCCTTAGACTCCCATTTCAGGCCAGGTTTCGCGAGGCACACCCCCATCAAAAAATAATTTGAGTGCCCCCCCCGGGGAATTAATAAACACATGACAAAAAAAAAACCTTTAAAAATAAAGTTATAATGAAATTTTAAAAATTCAAAAGTATGCCCTAGATCTATATAATTTTGTCTAAGTAAATATAAAAAAATAGTATTGAATTATATGTGCAAAAAAATCATGATTTAATTGAATATATATCGAAGCAACTTGCGATTTGCCTAAAGTTTTCATCTCTTCTTGCTATGCACATTTATTAAAGGACAAGTCTACCCCAGCAAAAAGTTGATTTGAATAAAAAGAGAAATATCCAACAAGCATAACACTGAAAATTTCATCAAAATCAGATGTAAAATAAGAAAGGTATGACATTTTAAATTTTTGCTTGATCGGTATGCAAATTTCTTTTGTATTTTATTGTATGAAATATTCTAATTTTCTCCTCATTGTCAAGCAAAGCAACGATTATGTCCTCTCTGAACATGTGGAATTAGCATTGTTTAAATGGTTCAGTCAAGTTGGTCCTTGTCAAATCTGTAAAAATTGAAATATTGTATAATTCAAACAATAGAAAACAAAAGAAATAGTGAGTGATGGACATCATCAACTGACTCAATTTGCATGTCACTGTCCGAGTTGTGCATGTCACTGTTTAGTGAAAAATAAGCAAAACTTTAAAATGCCATAACTTTCTTATTTTACATGATTAGGCCTAGATCTACATCTGATTTTGATGAAATTTTAGCATTATGCACGTTTGATTTTTCTCTAAATATTCAAATCAACATTTTTCAGGGGTGAACTTGACCTTTAAACTAAAGTGTATTGTGAAACAAATCAGTGAATCTTTTATTGAAATTTAAATTCTTTTTTGTTAGTGTTAAGCCAGGACAGTAGAGGCGCATGGCCAATATGGGAGACTCTCTCCAATAGGGGAGACAATCTCCCACATTGGAGACTTGCTTTGCAAAAGGACAAAAGAAACAACACAAACAAAAGCATGATTTTTTCCACCCAAAATTTTGTCTCACTGAGGTCACTTGTTCACTGCTACCACCCTGCCTGTGGGGAATCTACAGGTAGGACTATGGTATGCCAATGTTGTACAGAGCACACACTTTAAAAAATCATTAAAATATCACTTTTGTGACCAAAATTACTAATTTCCATACAGTTGCAATTTATTTTTCATTAGTAACTTGTGAATAATTTTTGTATTCACCAGAGCGCTCAAAAACTTGAATTTGGGGCATATTTTTTGGTACGCCCTCTATTGGTGGAAAGTAATATGGCAAGAAAATTTTCATTTTTTGATCTCTATTTTTAATTAAGAAAAAAATAATTTAAAGAATCAAATTTAAATGAGAGTCAAGTTGTATGAATAATAGGTGTAATGGAGACTGTCAGTGTAAAAAAATCAAGCATTTGCCCCAAAGAAAAAGTGAAAATAAGTCAAACATTGCCACCCTTACTTTGCCACACATGGAGATATAAGTGAGAACAAGGTCTCTAATAGCTCTATGGTTATATCATAACCTTGTTCATTGAATGAGTGACTGAGGTCAGAACTCAGAAGCCCATTTGTTCCGTGTGTGATTGACAATAAAAATCCTTATCAAAACAAAAGTAGACGGTGAATTTTTAAAGTAGACGGTGAAAAGGGGTAATTTTTTACGAGGAATCTGCTTATCACATATTTATTTGCCGCGAAGGTAATCCTTTTGCCGCAAATGTAAACAAAGGATATTGGTCTCCAAAACTGGAGACAGTCTCCAATATTGGCCGTGCGCCTCTACTGCAGGATATTGATTTTATCACTCCTAGTACCAATGAGGTCCAAATATTACATGTATGGACCTCATAGGCGACATCAGTGGAATTGCGGGGTTAGAAATCTTTGAGTACAGGATATTTCGATATTATTTCACAAGTACGCGCTCTATTTCTTTTTTTGGCCAATATTATAATTAAGGATCGTAAATACATTGCTAGCAACAAAAATAAAATGAAAGATATTAAGGGAAACTTACATTTTGACGACTTTTTCCTGATTTATTTGGCAGTTGCTCTTCACTTCTGACTCGCGATCGAAGCTGTTATGCAGATCACGTGATACGCTTTCTCGTCAGGTGATCGGTTGGTTATTCTTTTCGCCAGACGTTGATAATGATATATTTCATAACGCTAGCATTCATCGCAAATTCAGGTGAAAGCAATTGGAGTTAACAGCGCAAGCTTTAAATTTTTCAAAAAATAAAGTGTAATTCATTGCATAAGTTTCGCGCCGGACATGAAGGATCATTTGGTCCCATATTGGCATAATGCATAACAACGGGGGGGGGGGGGGGGGGGGTTGTCCCTACCATTTCAACGACTATAGCCAGAAATTATGATTTTTTTTTTCTCTCCTAGCTTTTTTAACCAAAATCCCCCCCCCCAAAAAAAAAGGGAGCTAGTGTTAAAGAGAAAGAGAATTATGATAGAGGAACACAAAATACATTATTTTTTCAGCTTTTATTTATTCGACTTATAATCCCATACTCAAATATTAAATGGGGCTTCCACAGTTTTTTAAGCCCGGGGGCCACTTACATGAGTGGATACCATATGCGCGACCAAAAAAAACATCTTTTTCACTATAGGGCATGTTACGTACGTAACGTGATAAGGGTGTCAAAAACACAAAAATAATGAAAAAGGGGTATATCTATTTCGCTAGGAAAATTACGTGTTTTAGGGTCGAATTTGAGGGGATGATAAAACAAGATTAAAATGTTTTATAAAGGATGTCCTTGTTTTCCCCAACACTTCGTGTTTAGAGTCCAATTTGCGCAAGGTGTAGAAGCTAGGTGGGGTCGTACTAAGCCAATTAAAGGTAAAAAAAGCCGAAGACCGAAGAACCCGTAACAATAAACATTCCTGTACTTGTGCATTTCAGGGAATATTTAAAGAGTATCGTTTTGTTTCCAATTCTTGTCAAGGGTACGGTACACGTCAATACTTGTTAAGGGGTGCATTTTCAGAATCAGGAAATTACGTGTTTAGGGTGCTTTTTGAGACCCCATGATCGCGCATGGTATCCACTCGTGAATGGAAGTGGCCCCCGGCTTTTAAAGTCAATTCATAAAAATATTCCTCCTCGGGATTTGAGCTTTCTTTCATGAAATATCAATCTTTTTCGTGATTACCAAAAATACTTAAAATGTCATTTTTTTTATCTTTGTATAAAGCTTTAGCTCATGCGTTGCGCCTGCAATATTTTAATGTTGAGATACAACTTTATGCTTTTAATGAATTCCTAAAAACACTAAATTCTCAGATCATTTGTCGCAATCGAATGATTGGAAATGAATGATTAATAAGTTTCATGAATAATGTTTAAAATGCGTCTCTCTATCAGTTTTGAATATTTAAAAAAAAATGTCAGCTCGTGCTTTTTGCTCGCAATATTTTGATTAGTAAGAAGTTCTTGTATATGCGAGTTTGATAGATAAATAAATAGAGAGAGAGGGGGAGGGTCCCTCAGCTACTTGTCCTCGCTTATTCCATTTTTTTTTATTATGCTCGTACGTGTTGTGAGGTTTTCAAAGTCTTCTTTTTCTCACCCTTTTTATTGTCTCGGAGCTTCCCTCTATTTCTTTGCTACGATGTATAGCCCTTCTTACTTGTTTCAATTCTTTATGTTCTCATTTCACTGAAAACATAATTATTAAACTGACGTAGAAGACTTTACAACAAAATTTTGATATTGTTTTTTCTTGTTTGTTTGGCTTTCTTTTTTCTTCTCCTCATTTCTTGTTTTTCTTCTTAGTTTCCCTTTCCTTATTTTCTCTTATTTCATTTCATGAGGCATCCGCCAACTTATATACAACAAACATATTTAGAGGCCGATATCCAGTGAGGGGGCGTGGTGGTATGCCCCTCTAAAAAAGGAGGAAAATAGGAAGGAAAAAAAGAAGGGAAGGGGAAAAAATAAGAAAAAAAGAAAGACGATGATGGCAATGATGATGATGATGAAAATTATCTTGGTGAAGATGATAGTGGTGGTGATGGTGGCGGTGATGATGATGATGATGATAATGATGGTGGTAGTGGTGATGAAGATGAGAATGAAGTTGGTGACGATGCTATGATGATGATGACGAGATGTAATTTTGTTATTTTGTCTTTAAAAAAATAATAGTGCACAGGCGAAATCATTTAAAGTTTATTATGAAAATAGCAGAAAAAAATAATTTGAAAAATTGTACCGTTGCGTATCCAGTGGAAAATCCATCCCCCACCAAAAAAGAAAAAAAGTGAGATTTTGTTTTGTTATTTGTGACGGCGTAGGTCTATGCGAGCAGCTATGGGATGGGAAAAAAAGTAAATGAAATGTCAAGAAATACATAATGACTTTTATTGTACATTCAGTATATCAGTAGATAACTTCATACTCTTTCCAAAAAAGAAAAAAGTGGGTATATTATGGACCATTAAAAATGGGCAGTTGCTCTGTATATTATATTACATAGAATATATAGAGCAACTGCTCGTGTGTAGCGGTAAGTTATTCACTGATCTACATAATTCATGCGGCGCACGGCGCGTGCGCAATGTTTAATAATTATTGCTGTGAACACAATGAATGTCATCAAAAACATAATCTCACAGATCAAATAATGCCAGCTCGACGCGCAAAATCAGAAAAAAAATATATTTTCTGCCCTGATAATTTGGTAACCCTAACCTAACCCAATTTCTAAGTATTTTAAACATAAACAGGATAACTACAGACAATGATTTAAATTAACTTTATATTCTTTTGCGAAAATGAATATGAAGGACAGCTTTTTGATAAAGAACACAGTTTTAGAGTGTTAGAGCGTGATTTATACCTACAACCGCTAAATCCTGTCACTGTCGGTATGAAGCAGTGATTCCATCAGCTTACGGTAATAATTTTTGCAACACGGGCGCCAGTCCGAGAAACAGATAGGCATTTGCCCAAACGGACAACATCTTAACCTCTGCTCATTTCTTTTTGCACGGGCACATAAATCTCGACGTAACCCATCACATTTCTCCCTATTTTCTCCTCCCTTTTATTTTCCATTAATTTTTCTTTCGTTCACTTTTTTCTGTCTTCTTTCCCCAATTTTTTTTACCCATCACATTTCTCCCTATTTTCTCTTCCCTTTTATTTTCCATTAATTTTTCTTTCTTTCACTTTTTTCTGTCCTCTTTTCCCTTCTATTTTTGTTCTCGTCTCACCACTTTTCCTCATCCCCCAGCCTCCGACGCCCGTGCAGATTCGCAAACAATATCAAGAGTATGTCTACTTGCAAGGGCGGAAATCTCTCCCCAAAGGTAGGGGGACCAGGGGCTGGAAAATTTGACAAACAAACAAACAAAAAAAAAGAAGGTTTATCACCCCCTAAAGAAGGTCATCTTAACCAAAAGAAATTTGACAAGCAAACAAGCAAAAAAAGGGGGCATCCCAAAAGTAAGATCGTCTCTTCCAAATGTTTTATTTCGATTTTGAATGAAATGACCAAAAATAGTAGGGGGATATTTCATAATGTGCCCCCTACTATTTTGGGTGAGGGTACATGTCCCCCGGCCCTGGGATTTGCGCCCATGTGGGTGGGGGTGTTGCGCCTCCCTATCGGGATCATATCACAGCGAGTATACACTCTTCCATATGGAAGAGTGTTTACTCGCTGTGATTTCGATCTCACACATATGAAAAAAAATAGAACAGCTAAGCCTTGATCACAGGCCAAAATGCCTAACGATTTCTCCGCGGCATTAACAACTCTCGTAAGGGGCGCTCCATTTATAAATAAAGTTGCATGAACAGCTGTCTATGGCGACGGAATCATAGGCAGAATTGTTGCCAGAAGCGTGGGAATTTGGCAGAAAATTCAAGAAAAGAACCGGTGAGTACCGATTTAAGAGTAATTATATATTCATTAACATTTATTGAATCATAAGAATAAAGATTTTTTACGGAAAGAAAGCTTAGTTCTAAGCTAGGGCTGCCCAAATGCGCGTGAGTGGAGTCCCAGTTTCTTAACACGGGTAAGTATTGCGGTGTCGCCTAGAGTGGATTTTATTGGGGTCGGGTAGTTAATTTAGTTATAAAATCGCAATTGTCGTATTTTCAGGGTTATTTTCATCATCCATGTTTTTGTAATTTCAATATTAAATACTGGATCGGTGTACTCTGATGGGAATGATAAGATTCATTCAGTCTCGAGGTCCCCGGAGCAAGAATACGGCCAAATCGTGGTTTTGCACTTTTGGGAACCACTCGTATAATTTGTGTACGCCACTCCTAGTACCAATGAGGTCCAAACATTACATGTATGGACCTCATAGGCGACATCAGTGGAATTGCGGGGTTAGAAATCTTTGAGTACAGGATATTTCGATATTATTTCACAAGTACGCTCTCTATTTCTTTTTTTGGCCAATATTATAATTAAGGATCGTAAATTCATTGTAAGCAACAAAAATAAAATGAAAGATATTAAGGGAAACTTACATTTTGACGACTTTTTCCTGATTTTCTTGGCAGTTGCTCTTCACTTCTGACTCGCGATCGAAGCTGTTATGCAGATCACGTGATACGCTTTCTCGTCAGGTGATCGGTTGGTTATTCTTTTCGCCAGACGTTGATAATGATATATTTCATAACGCTAGCATTCATCGCAAATTCAGGTGAAAGCGATTGGAGTTAACAGCGCAAGCTTTAAATTTTTCAAAAAATAAAGTTTAATTTATTGCATAAGTTTCGCGCCGGACACGAAGGATCATTTGGTCCCATATTGGCGTAATGCATAACAACGGGGGGGGGGGGGGGGGGGGGGGGGGGGGGGGGGGGATCTGGGGGGTGGGGGGGTATCCCTACCACTTCAACGACTATAGCCAGAAATTATGATTTTTTTTTCTCTCCTAGCTTTTTTAACCAAAATACCCCCCCCAAAAAAAAAGGAACTAGTGTTAAAGAGAAAGAGAATTATGATAGAGGAACACAAAATACTTTATTTTTTCAGCTTTTATTTATTCGACTTATAATCCCATAATCAAATATTAAATGGGGCTTCCACAGTTTTTTAAGCCCGGGGGCCACTTACATGAGTGGATACCATATGCGCGACCAAAAAAAAAATCTTTTTCACTATAGGGCACGTTACGTACGTAACGTGATAAGGGTGTCAAAAACACAAAAATAATGAAAAAGGGGTATATCTATTTCGCTAGGAAAATTACGTGTTTAGGGTCGAATTTGAGGGGATGATAAAACAAGATTAAAATGTTTTATAAAGGATGTCCTTGTTTTCCCCAACACCTCGTGTTTAGAGTCCAATTTGCGCAAGGTGTAGAAGCTAGGTGGGGTCGTACTAAGCCAATTAAAGGTAAAAAAGCCGAAGACCGAAGGACCCGTAACAATAAACATTCCTGTACTTGTGCATTTCAGGGAATATTTAAAGAGTATCGTTTTGTTTCCAATTCTTGTCAAGGGTACGGTACACGTCAATACTTGTTAAGGGGTGCATTTTCAGAATCAGGAAATTACGTGTTTAGGTTGCTTTTTGAGACCCCATGATCGCGCATGGTATCCACTCGTGAATGGAAGTGGCCCCCGGCTTTTAAAGTCAATTCATAAAAATATTCCTCCTCGGGATTTGAGCTTTCTTTCATGAAATATCAATCTTTTTCGTGATTACCAAAAATACTTAAAATGTCATTTTTTTAAATCTTTGTATAAAGCTTTAGCTCATGCGTTGCGCCTGCAATATTTTAATGTTGAGATACAACTTTATGCTTTTAATGAATTCCTAAAAACACTAAATTCTCAGATCATTTGTCGCAATCGAATGATTGGAAATGAATGATTAATAAGTTTCATGAATAATGTTTAAAATGCGTCTCTCTATAAGTTTTGAATATTTAAAAAAAAATGTCAGCTCGTGCTTTTTGCTCGCAATATTTTGATTAGTAAGAAGTTCTTGTATATGCGAGTTTGATAGATAAATAGAGAGAGAGGGGGAGGGTCCCTCAGCTACTTGTCCTCGCTTATTCCAGTTTTTTTTATTATGCTCGTACGTGTTTTGAGATTTTCAAAGTCATCTTTTTCTCACCCTTTTTATTGTCTCGGAGCTTCCCTCTATTTCTTTGCTACGATGTATAGCCCTTCTTACTTGTTTCAATTCTTTTATGTTCTCATTTCACTGAAAACATAATTATTAAACTGACGTAGAAGACTTTACAACAAAATTTTGATATTGTTTTTTCTTGTTTGTTTGGCTTTCTTTTTTCTTCTCCTCATTTCTTGTTTTTTTTCTTCTTAGTTTCCTTTTCCTTATTTTCTCTTATTTCATTTCATGAGGCATCCGCCAACTTATATACAACAACAAACATATTTAGAGGCCGATATCCAGTGAGGGGGCGTGGTGGTATGCCCCTCTAAAAAAGGAGGAAAATAGAAAGGAAAAAAAGAAGGGAAGGGGAAAAAATAAGAAAAAAAGAAAGACGATGATGGCAATGATGATGATGATGAAAATTATCTTGGTGAAGATGATAGTGGTGGTGATGGTGGCGGTGATGATGATGATAATGATAATGATGGTGGTAGTGGTGATGAAGATGAGAATGAAGTTGGTGACGATGCTATGATGATGATGACGAGATGTAATTTTGTTAAGTTGTCTTAAAAAAAATAATAGTGCACAGGCGAAATCATTTAAAGTTTATTATGAAAATAGCAGAAAAAAATAATTTGAAAAATTGTACCGTTGCGTATCCAGTGGAAAATCCATCCCCCACCAAAAAAGAAAAAAAAGTGAGATTTTGTTTTGTTATTTGTGACGGCGTAGGTCTATGCGAGCAGCTATGGGATGGGAAAAAAAGTAAATGAAATGTCAAGAAATACATGATAATGACTTTTATTGTACATTCAGTATATCAGTAGATAACTTCATACTCTTTCCAAAAAAGAAAAAAGTCGGTATATTATGGACCATTAAACATGGGCAGTTGCTCTGTATATATTATGCAACTGCCGCGTGTAGCGGTAAGTTATTCACTGATCTACATAATTCATGCGGCGCACGGCGCGTGCGCAATGTTTAATAATTATTGCTGTGAACACAATGAATGTCATCAAAAACATAATCTCACAGATCAAAGAATGCCAGCTCGACGCGCAAAATCAGAAAAAATATATATTTTCTGCCCTGATAATTTGGTAACCTTATAACCTAACCCAATTTCTAAGTATTTTAAACATAAACAGGATAACTACAGACAATGATTTAAATTAACTTTATATTCTTTTGCGAAAATGAATATGAAGGACAGCTTTTTGATAAAGAACAGTTTTAGAGTGTTAGAGCGCGATTTATACCTACAACCGCTAAATCCTGTCACTGTCGGTATGAAGCAGTGATTCCATCAGCTTACGGTAATAATTTTTGCAACACGGGCGCCAGTCCGAGAAACAGACAGGCATTTGCCCAAACGGACAACATCTCAACCTCTGCTCATTTCTTTTTGCACGGGCACATAAATCTCGACGTAACCCATCACATTTCTCCCTATTTTCTCCTCCCTTTTACTTTCCATTAATTTTTCTTTCGTTCACTTTTTTCTGTCTTCTTTCCCCAATTTTTTTTACCCATCACATTTCTCCCTATTTTCTCTTCCCTTTTATTTTCCATTAATTTTTCTTTCTTTCACTTTTTTCTGTCCTCTTTTCCGCTTCTATTTTTGTTCTCGTCTCACCGCTTTTCCTCATCCCCCAGCCTCCGACGCCCGTGCAGATTCGCAAACAATATCAAGAGTATGTCTACTTGCAAGGGCGGAAATCTCTCCCCAAAGGTAGGGGGACCAGGGGCTGGAAAATTTGACAAACAAACAAACAAAAAAAAGAAGGTTTATCACCCCCTAAAGAAGGTCATCTTAACCAAAAGAAATTTGACAAGCAAACAAGCAAAAAAAGGGGGGCATCCCAAAAGTAAGATCGTCTCTTCCAAATGTTTTATTTCGATTTTGAATGAAATGACCAAAAATAGTAGGGGGATATTTCATAATGTGCCCCTACTATTTTGGGTGAGGGTTACATGTCCCCCGGCCCTGGGATTTGCGCCCATGTGGGTGGGGGTGTTGCGCCTCCCTATCGGGATCATATCACAGCGAGTATACACTCTTCCATATGGAAGAGTGTTTACTCTCTGTGATTTCGATCTCACACATATGAAAAAAAATAGAACAGCTAAGCCTTGATCACAGGCCAAAATGCCTTACGATTTCTCCGCGGCATTAACAACTCTCGTAAGGGGCGCTCTATTTATACATAGAGTTGCATGAACAGCTGTCTATGGCGACAGAATCGTAGGCAGAATTGTTGCCAGAAGCGTGGGAATTTGGCAGAAAATTCAAGAAAAGAATGGTGAGTACCGATTTAAGAGTAATTATATATTCATTAACGTTTATTGAATCATAAGAATAAAGAATCTTTTACGTAAAGAAAGCTTAGTTCTAAGCTAGGGCTGCCCAAATGCGCGTGAGTGGAGTCCCAGTTTCTTAACACGGGTATTATTAGTATTGCGGTGTCGCCTACATGTACCACTTGTTCACTGCTACCACCCTGCCTGTGGGGAATCTACAGGTAGGTCTATGGTATGCCAATGTTGTACAGAGCACACACTTTAAAAAAATCATTAAAATATCACTTTTGTGACCAAAATTACTAATTTCCATACAGTTGCAATTTATTTTACATTAGTAACTTGGGAATAATTTTTGTATTCACTAGAGCGCTCAAAAACTTGAATTTTGGGCATATTTTTGTGTACGCCCTCTATTGGTGGAAAGTAATATGGCAAGAAATTTTTCTTTTTTTGATCTCTATTTTTAATTAAGAAAAAAATTATTTAAAGTGTCAAATTTAAATAAGAGCCAAGTTGTATGAATAATAGGTGTAATGGAAACTGTGAGTGTAAAAAAATCAGGCATTTGCCCCAAACAAAAAGAGAAAATAAGCCAAACATTGCCACCCTTATTTTGCCACACATGGAGATATAACTGAGAACAAGGTTATATTATAACCTTGTTCATTGAATGAGTGCCTAGAGTGGTGTACGCGCACTTGTGTAAAAGTGAATGGAGGTGGAAATAGGGAACCGTGCGTGTGACTGAACAAAGCGCTGCTGTATGAAGTGAACGGTGGTTCCCAAAATCACGATAATGCCAAGAATACTGGATGGATAGGACAGTCCAGCCAGGCCCAGGCCAGGTGTAGACTCTACTCGGCCTACACAAACTTGCACGAATGGGACTGAGATTTTTTAATTTCTCTTTATTCCCGTTTAAACTAACAAAAATCATTGATATTTGTCAAGTATGGATCACAAATACTAAATATCTACCGTCAGAGAGATTAATATGTACATTTTAAAATATCGATAATGACATCAGGTAAGACTTTGATCGAATATCAGAAAAATTCCTTACCAAACTCGACCACACTTTGCTCGCCATGATTTACGTTACGGGAAGAAGTTAATGCACCGAAACACGAAGGGGCCGGGGAGGACCGCGAGGCCTGACCATATAGGGCCTGGCGATCCAAAACGGCTAGCCGATTAGTCCCACCAGTGCGCGTACCTGCTACGAGCAGTCGATCCGGTGCCTGCCCTACCAGATCCAAATCCCCTGGTTTAAATTTTGGCCGATACGCTTACGAAAGGAGGGCTGCCGTCGGCCTTTTTGTTCCACATGCCGTTAACATACGTAAAATTTACCCCCCGGAACTGACCCTCCTCAGGTGCAAGGGGCACAGAATCCCTGAACACGTTCGCGTGGGCACTATATAGTACTTTTCTTGGGTAAGGGGGGGGGGGCGGGGGCTGATGCGAGATAGGGCACTTCCCGGGGGGGGGGGCACTTCCATCCACGAGTGGATACAATGCGCGATCATGTGGTCTCGAAAATCACCCTTAACACGTATTTTCCATATACTGAAAATGCACCCCATAACAAGTATTGGCGCGTAAAAATTTCCCTTAACAAGTATTGGAAACAAAACGATACTCTTGGCAAGTATTACCTGAAATGAACCCATAAACAAGTACAGCCATTAAATATATGTCACGGGTCCTTCGGTCGTCGGTTTTACCTTTACACATCAATTGATTTAGTACGACCCCACCTTCCACACCTCGCGCAAATTGGACTCTAGTAAACAAGTAGTCTTGTGGCAAAAAGGACATCCTTTATAAGACATTTTAATTTGTTTTATCATCCCCACAAATTTGACTCTAAGCACGTAACTTTAGTCCTAGCGAAATTTCATTATTTTTGTGTTTTTGACACCCTTATCACGTTACATACGTAACGTGCCCTATCTTGAAAAAGACTTACACGATAAGGCAAGGAGGCACTTGCATGCTCACACATAAAACGGGTCCTTCTCAAGGGGCACTGCAGAACATGTTCGTGAGGGGCACCTTTCTTGGATAAATAGAGGCACTGATTCGAGGAAAGGCACACACATAAAACGGATCCTTCTCAGGTGAAAGGGGCACAGTACACGTTCGTGAGGGGCATTTTTCTTGCGTAAGATAGGGCACTTTTTCGGTGCTTCAAAAATTTTGGGGCACGTGCCCCACTCCCGGGATCGCCGCCCCTGATATGAAACTATCATTTTCTTATCATCAAGGCACATTGATTTTTAAAAGTCTTCAAATTCATGCCAAATTTTACATTTCAATCATTCCAAAGTTAGTGCAAATTTGCCACACATTATTTAGTGCCTTTTAAGCAATTTTTGTACTGGAAACAGCCAACATTTCCACACTGTGGGGAGGGGGTGGGGGTGGTATGTGCAATTAAAGAATTGTCTAGTTTTTATTCAATTTTTATTTTATCTGTATACTAATAAATTGTAGTATTACTTGATTGTATCTCAGATAATTTCACACTTCTTTATTTTCATACCACTATGATATCACTATGATATCACTCTGATATCACTATTGCATATTTCATTTTATTTAAATCACTCTATGTATCTATACACGACAAAAGGTAAGTCCCCCCTAAATAAAAATGCTGTTACTTTAAACGGAATAATTTTTAGATATGATATTCCGTAGGTAATTTTCTACACTCATTAAGCAACGCCTGTGAAAAAATGAAATTGATCGGTTGGGTCATACATGAGTAATAAAAATCACTTGTAAATATTGTAATTTGTTCTTGATTATATACATATTAAATTTAAAAAAAGATTTTTGATAGTCACTATTCGTTTTTCAGATTGTGTAAGTACAGGGTTAGGAGATTGTTTTGGGCGAATTTATGGTTCTATGGTTCTATGGTTCCATTCACCATTTAACCACTTCTCACTGATAAAGTATGTTCATGGTTGAGCACAATTTTTTGTGACGTATCATCATAGGGGTTTATGATAACACCCTCTTTAAACTAAAAACACATGCTAAATTTGAAAATGTTAGTGGCACCCCTCCCCAATTTCTCAGTGCCCCTCCCCAATTTTTAATTCTGGATGCACAAATGATTTGTGTTGTCCATAAATTCAACTGATTCTGATAATTGTAAAGAAAAGAATGCATTTATGCATTGCTCAACCATGAAAGTGTAAGAGTTCGGAGAGTGTGTGTGGTGGTAAAATACGGATGTTTAAAAGCAACAAATAACGTCATAGTTGAAACAGAATTTGCTACTCATTAACCCTTGAAAATAAGTCTGTGACTTTGAAAATGTCATTTCCCTCCCCCTTTGATGGGTGCTCACTCATCCATAAAGAAACAAAACAATTTCATATTTGCTCAGAATTCCGCCTATAGTTCTATTAATAATACTGCCAAATGATATTCTCAAGACTTTTCGAAAAAGAATGTTCCAATACATCGATTTTATGCATCCAATTTTACACAATGTCTATGAGAGAGGAAATCAAAATTTGAGCAAAAAGTGAGATGATGGTTGGTTTTAGGGACGATTTTTGTCTTGCAAAGAGTCTTTTCATGAAACTTAGCACATGGATTCAGAGTGACACTATCCAAAAGGTGCCCAAACCAAAATAATCATTCGATACGGCACAAAGTGGGGCCAGGGCCTTGAACTTTTTTCTCACTTGCATAATTTTCGAATATTGTGTGCTCACTGAAGCATTAGACATCAGGATTTTCATAGAAATCGAATCAAATAAACTATGAAAGAAAGTTAGTGACATGTATCATAGTAAGCAATTGCATTTTTCCAACAACGTAAAAATAGGAGCTATTCACCTTCCAAATGTTCATTCATGCGTGAATGTTTGATTAAAGCCATAAGGAAAAAAAATTGATGAGATAATTTCAGGTTTCAAAATTAAACAATACGTGCCTAGGATAGGGCCATTTGAGAATCGTATTTTTTTGTTTTCATTAAATGTTCACTGAACCGTGAATGGTGAATATTGTAGATGTAGGAGATACTCTTCGCAAAAATATCTGTCATCAAGGGCGCCGGAAGCGGGGGGGGCAGGGGGGGCACTTGCCCCCCAACGAAAATTTTGGGGGGGCAAAACGAGATTTTGCCCCCCCCCCCCCCCCAATGTGCCCCCCTAAAAGTAAAAAAATCATATTATTTAAGGACAAAAGTAAACGATGAAGGCACTTTCCTGCCTAAGAATTGTCATTTCCATTGTCAAAAATGAAAAAATTTCGCCCCTGACGGGGCAATTACACATCATAGTATAAGCCTTATGTCTTTTGACGAATATGTCCCTCTGTGAAACATACCTTTGATAAGCGCCTTTTCCATCTTATTACAGTGTGATAACGTGTAACCTTTTAATGAATACATTTCAGACTAAAACCGAATGGCAAATTGAAAGTGGTTCACCAATGCTGTGTCGGCTAACAAACGCGCGGTCGCCCAGAAACGCTCAGACCGGGGTGGTGTTTCATCAATATTTTCGTCTGACAAATTGTCAGATCTGACAACTTTCGTCTCCTATATTCTGATTGGTTGAGAAGCATTGTTACCCAACTGTCGGATAAAACAGGGGAGCGTTTTATGAAAGGACTTGTCGGACGTTTTATCTGACAAGTCCCATTTTATCCGACAGTTACTATAGTAACAGTGCCTCTCAGCCAATCAGAATCACGAAAAGATGTCAGATCTGACAACTTGTCAGACAAAAATGTTGATGAAACGGTCCCCCGGACTTGGCGGATAAAGTACGTCCGACAAGTCCTTTCATGAAATGCTCCCCGGACCCGATATCACTAACGCGCGTGAACGCTATATAGTTACTCGAGCAACATATACATGGAATCGGAAAATAGCTGTAAAACCGAAAAGTTTAAAGAGTTATATGAGGCTTGAGTAGTTGCTTATTGGATAAATGAGAAGATGCTAGCTTGAGTCGGCGAATGGAGTACTCATCTATCAACTAATCAAGCCTCTTCAAGTCTTCAACCTTTTCTGGTTTACTGTCTTTATCAGGACTACGCTCATTTGAACAAAAAATTACTCGACTATCAACTGTCCACTTCCTCCTATCAATTTCACTTCTTCCTCTATCCACTTTTTCGAAAACTCCACTTGGTGTTCCGACAACCATATTCGCTATTGGAATGTAATTGTTTTCTTCTAAATAATGTACATTATTAACTGCCGTAGTTTGTTAATTCATGATTATTTACTAATGAATATTTCCTGGAATTTGATATTCATCATTTCCTAGTTATGGTCACATTTTCCCCAGAAAATATGTAAAGAAAAAAGAAGATTTTGAAGGGGTCATCCAAAAGTGCTTCCCAGCCATACAAAACATGCCAAAGGAAACACATAAATCGAGTAATGTTATAAATTTTCAGAAAAGTTTAAAATTGTTAGACAATAATTAAGCAGGTCATATTTATTTTTTCCTCCAGTTACAGAATATGAAACGTTTTGCCTATGCATGGATAATCATGGGACTGACTATCTCCAATGCTCAGTTCAGAAATGATTTGCATAAAGTGGGGATATAAGTGCTTATCGACGTCTGCCACGTCAGAACAGTATGACATTTTGAATTTGAAAAGACATTCATTAGAATGTATGTTGTTTCTGTTGTTACGCTTCTTCTGCTTAATACACTCCTTGAAACTTATGATAATTGTGCTCTCTCGCGTCGTCCGTGTATGTAAATGTTCATAAATAATATTTCTGAAAGGATAATGCTGAAAAATTTCTGGTATTTTGAGTCAATATTAGCGTATTACGTAATTTAATTGATCAGACACAAAAAACACATTTTGCGCGTAGATTTTATAGGTTCTCATAAACTCTAAGTATAGTCTTTCGTAGTGAATTCTATGTTTAATTCTCAAGAAATTTATTTTTGAATTCTCTTAGAAACGCAACTTTTATACTCTATTTTTACACAAAGTCCTTACAACCCCCTCTCCCGCACGATCGCTTCGGTATCTCACGCTGTCAAATATATTGTGCCCCCTTCGGGATTTTGCCCCCCAAAACTGAAAGTGTTCCGGCGCGCCTGTCTGTCATAATATTCGATCATTGTTATCGATAGAAATAAGTAAAAAAACAAATTGTAGCAAATTTTTACTTGTGTTTATTCAACCGTGAAATTTAGCCAAAAAGTTGTTTTTTAGGAAGTACCTTTTACGAGCGTTCTGACGATTTTCCATGATGAGAATGTGCAAGTCATTCCAATAAAATGGAATCAAAGTCATGATATTAAGCTTGTGACTTTCTAAAAAATGACGATTTTGCCTTCTTGCGGTGCTCACCGGAGCATGACATAAAATACGTCTGTAATATTCACTCAGAGGGTAGCTTATAGAATTACCCATACGCTCATGTCAAACGATTTTTAAAACTCTTCCTGGTTCAGATATTATGGAGAATTCTTAAGGGGGACTTGTTCGTTATGCCTATGTTATGTATTGTTGATTTGATATGAATGCTTTTGAATTTCATTTCAATTACATTGCATGTAGTTGTTCTTTTAATTGATTCTGTAATAGTTTATCACTGTATCATAATTGTTATATGTACAGGACTCTCTAGAAAAGCAGGGTTTATGTACAGAAGAGACCACCCTGTCTGCAGAAAATAGAAATAAATAAATAATAAATAGTTATGACATTTATTTCGTCACAATTATACCGGACGAAATGTTGTTATATTTCTCTGAATGCCATCATTTAATGATATCTCCAGAACACCGTCGTGGATGCACTGAGGGCTTAAACATATCGGAAGCTAAGAAAAAAACCCCTAAGAATTAGCATTGTAAAAAAAAATCATTTAAATTCACCAAGGCCAAATTAGGATTATTACAAACCAATTATGAAATTAAAATTCGCATTTCGAATTCGATGATTATATTGAGTCTTTTGTATCCACAATACTAATTTGGTTAATTATGGTTAAAGCAAAGAAACGACAAATGTGAAAACAAACCTTTCCTGTCGAACATTATGTTGCTGATAATGCTGTCCATTATTACAGAACATATTAGTGGAGAACTCGTACTTGAGGCGTATTTCGGCTGTCACGAACCTATATTAAGTCTTTCTTCTTTTTCTTTTTCTCGTGACAATACAGACTACGTAACACTTGTATAGTTGATATAGCAACCGGTTACACTTCGTAATTCTGAAGGTTCGTAATTACGAAGGTTTTTTTTTTTCGAAGGTTCGTAGTTCCGAAACACGTAAATTGCCTATACCTCGATGTTCGTTAATCCGAAAACGTTAAAGAGTCCGTTAATCCGAACATTTTGGCGTTATTCCAAAGGTTTGATAATCCGAAAACGAAATAAGATTCGATGTTCCGAAGGTTCGTTAATCCGTAAACGAAATAAGGTTTGTTGTTCCGAAGGTTCGTTAGTCCGAAAACGAAATAAGGTTCGTTAATCATTACGTTTTCGGACTAACGAACCTTCGGAATTACGAACCTCATTTCGTTTTCGGATTAACGAACCTTCGGAATTACGTACCTCATTTCGATTTCGGACTTACGAACCTTCGGAATTTCGAACTTTCGGAAATACGAACCTTCGGAATAACGAACCTTCGAAATATCCGAACTTCGGAATAACGAAGCTTCGGAATTACGAATGTATGCGATAGCAACCGTTCCCTTCCCTCCCCAGTTACTTTATGGAGCATGTTCATTTCATATATATCTATGCATTAAATGGAAATTTTGAAAGGGTCTTTTCTGTTCTTAATGGGCACTCCACTGATCTTTACCATTACGATTTAAATGGCATAGAAATACTATTATGGTAACTTTTTCACCCAATGGTAACTACCATTGCATGCACGCTTAAAAAAAAATGTTGGGCAACATACTGTCCACACTACATCGGTTAAAACTTTATCCAATGCTGGGTAGTTTTAAACCAATAAATTGTTGTATGGACAGTATGTTGCCCACCATTTTAAGAGTGTGGTAACAATACTCATCAGCGAATCATCAAGTATTTCACGGCAGGAATTCCTGGATGGCAAAGTTACCATAATACTAACTCTCATACAACCAACGGGACTCATATCTTTCTTTTGTGTTCATTATTCTGAAGACATGACACAGATAGTATTTAAATTGTGGTATGGGTAGAAAAGGGGCTGAAGGCGTGAACAAGGCGTCGAGCTATATACCTAGGCAACTGTATATAATTCCAAGTCCGGGGATAAGTATTTTTTATACGGACTTTATAATTTGAAATTCGTTAGCCGAGGGAAATCAAGAGTTAATATAAGTCAAAAGGAACTGTGAATGCACAACCATCAGATTCTCTTCTCTATGATTCTTGTAATGTTTTGTCTGTGAGTTGTTGCGTAGTTATTATCCTGCACTTATTATTGTTTCGTACAAAATATTAGATTCAAGTTAGGTCGGCTGTTTATTTTTGCTTTTTAGCTCATTGTTTTCAATGTTTTTGCTCTGTGTTATGTTTTGTACCGTATTATGCATTAGTTGTTTTAATGCTGAGAAAAAAAACATGAAAAGGGAATATTGCTATCACTGATTAGCATCAATATTATCTATTAACTATACTACACTATCATAGGAGGTTCAGCACTACTGAATATAATAAAACTTACAAAAGCTTTTCCACACAGGATTTGCATTAAACTCATTGCATGTGTCCACCAAGTTTGTCATTTACACATATTGAAACAATACAGCGGCATATAATCCGTCTATTTTGTATCTATGGTAATGGCATATCCAATCAAATTACTATATATGATTGGTAATTCTTTCGCAGTACTAGTCAAATAAGTCGTGTGCAATTACATTTCTCTGACTGCGATCAGTTTGTTCGTTGATTGGTAGAAAGCATCCACGGGCTCTTGGCCTAAGTCTACAGCTATTCTTTGTCCTCTCTGAGGGAAGCGGTACAGCAGATAATTGTCTCTCAACACCGATACTGCATGGACTTGGGTGAAATATGTCGGTTAAACCAATTGGTTGCTCTTCCCTGGTGCCATTATTTCACCATGTTCACCTTGTTAATATCTTACTTGGATCGAGCAAGTTAAATAAAATTTTCTGAGCTTTTAATCAAACTAGAGACCCGAATCGGAAGCTGTATAGACTGAACAAAATGATCTTTCAGAACTGTCTTCTCATGGTTTAACGAACTCTACCAGTTTTTTTTTCCACTTGAGAAATTAATTGTATAGCTCTAATCAGCTTTTGTCATCGATTCAAATTTTACCACTGTATGTAAACGAGGTTGAAATTGCTCCATGACAATGGTAAGTTCCTAAAAGCATAAATAATAAAATATCCGCACAGCCATTATTCATTTTTATTCAAAGACGTAAATTTTAAAATATATTTCAAACGGGAGAAGAAGAAAAAAAGGTAAAATCATATAATATGAACTATTATGATCATTCCAAGATTATGCCAACGTATTATTTCAGTATTATATTGTGGTACCTGGTAAAATAATGTAAATGAAAAGATAAACAAGATAACATTTCTCATTTTTTAACACAGGATTTTAACGTAATGATGAGCTTCATATCAGGCCTTCTTATCTGCTGGTCAAACGGTAAGTATTACCTGTATTAACAGGATTAAATCATCTTTATCATCATTATCATCAACATTATCTTTGTCATCAACACAATCATTTTCATCAGCATCATCACCGCATGTAAGCAACATCATCAACAATATCATCGTCATTATAATCAGTATATTCGATTTCTTCATCATTATCATCGTCATTATCACGAGTATCAACATCATTCTCCTCTTCCTCATCATTACTATTCATGATCAACAGTATCATCAACGCCATCCTCCTCCTCCTCATCATCATCACATAAGACAATTCAATTTTATCCTAGTTGCAGTAATTTCATTAATCAGGTTGATTTGCCCTATAGGCCTACATTGTGGGCAAGATTTAATCACCGTTTAATGATAAATATTAAATAATAACAATAATAATAGTGATAATGATTATAATAATGAATCTTGAAAAATATGTTGTAAAAGTCTACCCCTGCCAGCGTCATATTCATTATACAGGGCATTGGGCACTATACACAGATATTTACACACACATATATATGCTCATAGTAATACATTATTTTGTTTTTTCACCATTTCCCTGATAAATATATAACATTGGTGGAAGTAAAAGCATATCCCCTTAAACATGTTAAAGTACATTTTGTTTGATATTTACATTTATTCATTTCAGCGACAACTTGATGGTGTTTCTAGGACGGTGTTGTGCTAAATAAGCTAGTTCGGAGTTCCATACTGCACATGATCAGAAGAAGGTCATTTGTACTATATGGTTGTTTAATATCCGATGAGATAAGCAACGACTTTGATGTCTTGATTATTCATTCTTTTGAATTGTGTTTTGTTTTAATAGGTCCACAAAACAGCAATGCGCCCACAAGCGACTGGTATTTAACAAGTGACCAAGTATTATTTTACAGTAATATACAATAAGTATACACTATGTTGTAAAGCTTTCGGCTCTTGCCTTCTTCAGTTTTTAAAAGGGGACCATGAAATAGCAATAGCTGCTCGGGTGTGGCACCCATTACATATAGCCTACTGTATAAACTCTTCAAAATAAATGGATACATAATAAAGGTAGTATCTACGTCAACACTCAATATTCTGACAACTAATTCAATAAGATAACAATGGGCACAAAAGAATAATAAAACTAAATATTGAAAAACATATTTACATTTAACATGCATATACAGTATAAAAACATCTTAGTCATTTTCTTTAAACTCTTGCATTATTTTCTTCTTTAGTGGTTTTTGTCTCACCTGCGAAGCAAAGTGAGACTATAGGCGCCGCTTTTCCGGCGGCGACGGCGACGGCGGCGGTGGCGGCGGCGGCGGCGTCAACATCAAATCTTAACCTGAGGTTAAGTTTTTGAAATGACGTCATAACTTAGAAAGTATATAGACCTAGTTAATAAAACTTGGCCATAAGGTTAATCAGGTATTACTAAACATCCTATTAGAGTTTCATGTCACATGGCCAAGGTCAAAGGTCATTTAGGGTCAATGAACTTAGACCATGTTGGAGGAATCAACATCGAAATCTTAACCTGAGGTTAAGTTTTTGAAATGTCATCATAACTTAGAAAATATATGGACCTAGTTCATGAAACTTGGACATAAGGTTAATCAAGTATCACTGAACATCCTGCATGAGTTTCACGTCACATGACCAAGGTCAAAGGTCATTTAGGGTCAATGAACTTTGGCCGAATTGGGGATATCTGTTGAATTCCCATCGTAACTTTGAAAGTTTATGGATCTGATTCATGAAACTTGGACATAATAGTAATCAAGCATCACTGAACATTTTGTGCAAGTTTCAGGTCTCATGATTAAGGTCAAAGGTCATTTAGGGTCAATGAACTTTGGCCGAATCGGGGGTATCTGTTGAATTACCATCATAACTTTGAAAGTTTATTTGTCTAGTTCATTAAACTTGGACATTAGAGTAATCAAGTATCACTGAACATCCTGTGCGCGTTTCAGGTCACATACCAAGGTCAAAGGTCAATGAACTTTGGCCGAATTGGGTGTATCTGTTGAATTACTATCCTAACTTTGAAATTTTATGGATCTGATTCATGAAACTTGTAGTTAAGAGTAATCAAGTATCACTGAACATCCTGTTCAAGTTTCAGGTCACATGATCAAGGTCAAAGGTCATGTAAGGTCAATGAACTTTGGCCATGTTGGGGTTTTTTGTTGAATAACCATCATATCTCTGTAAGTTTATTGGTCTAGTTCATAAAAAGTGGACATAAGAGTAACCATGTATCACTGAACATCTTGTGCGAGTTAGAGTAGTATTCAAAGTCAGCACTGCTGCTATATTGAACCGCGTGATGCAGGTGAGACGGCCAGAGGCATTCCACTTGTTTTGTAAATGAATTAACTGATTCTTACATAACTATTAGGTATAGGAACAGCACCAGACCTCAAGGCCGTATGATAAGTGTGGCTGAAGAAAAGCGTTATCAAGCATTATTAACAGACATTGTGATACATAAAGCCATATAGTCTATGAAACTAAAAAAAATCAAATAGTGATGTATTAATATAATATTCTATTTTATTCTTTTCTTTTCTCTTATCTTTCTTCTTTTTTAATTAATGTACTTGAATTTAAAGCCGAGTAGGTGTGTCTCAAAATTAAAGCCGGGGCGTTTACGTAGATGAAGGCTAGTTAACTTAAAAGGGAGATAGAGAAAGAAATGAGGAAATCAAAGCTCCAATAAATGTTAACATAAACACTTGGGTTTCGTAGTTAAATACTATTTACGTTTAAAGGTAACGAATTCCAATCATAAAGACCTTGAAATCTTACTGTTTCTTAGGTCAACCATATACGTACAGAAGAAAGAAGATTTTCTTAATGTGTTTCTGGTCTCTTAAGGATGATAAAAGGGTTTTGTTTTAGATTATGGTAATATGAGTTCTTCGATTGTTTGCCTACATAAACACTTAATTGTTAACTGTAACTTGATCAAAAATTGGCAGACGTTTCAGCTCATTACCCAGACATTTAATTTTGGCCCTTAGGGCTGCCGAAAGTAAACTTACGCGCACCTTACACGGCTTTTTACCAAGCTGAAAACACTTTGTTCAGAGCTTACATTATACCCAGTGAATTCATTCCGCGATTTTATACCTTCCGTCTTTATAAGTCTGTATATCTAATACCGAATCTCTATTTTGGAATGTATGAACATATTGGATGGTATTCTGTTAATTAAACCTAGGTTTAACCCTAGTCTAAACTAGAATTTTACATCACACTTCTATGGAATGCCAGGCTAGAAGGAGCTTCAATTTTTTTCCATATTCATTGCAACTACATGTACAATGTATCAAGAATAACAGAATTTAGAATATTTTTGCATTTTCCTATCCTCCCAATTTCACGACTCAGTTATTCAATATTGAAGTAATCGCACAATCATTTATCGCA
The DNA here is from genome assembly GCF_018143015.1 of Lytechinus variegatus. Classification (NCBI taxonomy): domain Eukaryota; kingdom Metazoa; phylum Echinodermata; class Echinoidea; order Temnopleuroida; family Toxopneustidae; genus Lytechinus; species Lytechinus variegatus. The sequence goes on along the minus strand of NC_054744.1, from coordinate 40,448,492 downwards.
CAACTTGAAAACCCTATAATTACCAGATATCGATTATTTAGGTCTTAGTTATAGTGTATGATAATCTAGCAAACGAATTATACATGATAGCGATATTCGATAAATGGATGATGTGTGAGATAAGAGAGTGCAAGAATATTCATAATGGAACAAAAAAAAAAGAAAAAGGGGCAGTACAAGCAACTTATTAATAAGAGATGTTAAAGGGGCGTCATTTCACGCACATTAATGCCTTTTTATCTTTGGCTTAAAGCACATGAAATGGGGATTAATAGCTCAAATAAAAACTTTGTTAAGGGCTGAAATACATAATGTTTTTCCGATAAAATCCTACACAAGAAAATGAAATAAAGTCAATGCAAGTAATATGAAATCATTCTAAAATTAATTCATTTGATTCTTCTAGTTCTTGCAGATCATGCATATAATGACGTCTCTTGCTCGAGGAGGATCTCTTGTCCTTTAATTAAAGCACCGGGTTCTGATGACGTCATCCAGTTGGTGCTTAAAAGGGTACCACGTGATCATCCATTGACAATTCGTCAAAAGATGAAAGGATTCGATGTAAATATTATATGCTCCATACCAGGTACCACTAGCTAATATATAATATATATATATATATATATATATATAACCTCTCAAAAAAAGTTTGGAAATCTGTGTTTGGCCATTAATTCTCCCTTCTTCCAATTTTAAACAATGCATATTTTACATCGATCGAAAGATAATTTAATTTTCTTTAAAATGATACCGTGCTTTTTATGATCATGTCATCACGAAAAGAGCAGGATTCAAGTGTGTTGGATGAGGTCTGAATTGAAAAGCTGCAAAACGAGCAAAAAGGGTTTGGAAATCTGAGTTTGACCATTCCTTTTTCCCAACTCCCAATGTCACACAATGCATATTTGATATCATTCAAAAGATCATTTAATTCTCTTTAAGATGATAACATGCTTGTTGTAATCATGCCATCACGAAAAGAGTAGGATTCAAAAGTGTTGGATGAGGTCTGAATTGAAAAGCTGCAAAACGAGCAGAAATAGTCATGAAGGGTCAATACAGAACATGGTTCTTTTGTCTGTGTCAGTAGAGATGAAAATCCATTTAAACCAAGCCCCTGCTTCTGTAGTAATGGTTCTGTGAGATAACATGGTTTGTGTCGTTGTTTGCATGTTTGTTTGTTATGTTTTTGCTTGTGCAGAGGTGTGTCTGATTCCATGTTAATGTTGTAAAGGTGCATGAAAACAATTAAAAGAAGTTACTGAAAAACTCACTCATCACCACGGAAAAAAGGAACAGTGACTTTCAATATTGCGTCATTTTGCAACTTTTGAATTTTGACCTTGCCCCACATTTCAAGGCACTGCACCTCCATGTGAACCATATCATGTAGGGTATCATCTTAAAGAGAATTAAATGCCCTATTTATTGTTATTAATTACACATTGATATTTACTAAAACCCAAGAGGGATTATCGATCAAAGTCAGATTTCCAAACTTTTTTGAGGAGTTTATATATACTTGGAGAACGTGTTTATATGGGCGATTCCAAGCCGCAAAAGCAGACATTTTACAAAAATTTATATCGGCTCATTTCAATTTTTCTATCAAAATTCATACAGAACTTCATGAATAGTAAATGGGAGCATAATCATCCACGATTTTTGTTCTTACGCATTTCCTTATAGGAGACTTTGAACCACGTAAACAATATATACATGGGCAGTGGCGTAAAAAAACGGGGAAAAGGAGGAAGGAATAGAAACGTAGTGGGAAAGAAGAAATAAATGGCTGTAATGACAAACAATTCTTCATAGGAGCATATTTTACATTCAACTTAAGAAGAGGTTTACATTACTAGTAAGTCTGAAAAAAAGAAAACCATGGATACGTCATGAGGGAAATGTCATCGAGACCATGTCCCTGTACATATGATCTTTTCTTTTTGACATCTTATTGCCACGAATAAATATCCTGTATATTGTGGAAACTTCCAGATGACATAAACCCTCCTGATGTTTCATGCCCTGGTGATGTCTCCAAAACTGTTGAGCTTGGTATTCCTCAAGTGCCCATCAACTTTACCGAACCATCAGCTACTGATATGTCGGGCAATGTTACATTGGTTTCGAGGAACCACAACCCTGGTGATGAATTTCCGGTTGGATCTACACGAGTGGAATATGTCTTTTCTGATGGGAGCGGAAATCAAGCATCGTGCAACTTCAATGTGGTTGTCAATACAAGTAAGAATTGTAATTGTATTTTAATCAAGTCAAATTATTAAGAGCTGTCAGCTAGCACTTCTGTACTGACATAGAACGATTTCCCTTCATGTTGGACAGCGCTTAAAATGTTCCTTTCCGGATAAGGAAATCAAAATTTCAGTTCGTGGTTCGCGCTTTCATCAATATTTGATAATGTAATTTTATAATTAAAATAAGAACATAATTTCGTGATCTTCCTTTCAAAATTTCATTAGGGAAAATTAGATGTTGATTGGACTGTTCTTATTATTTCCTCGACTTTTCAATTTAATACTGATACTAGTAATATTTCAGTATAGTTAGATGTTAATGTTACATGTCCTGCGAATGTCTCGATAACCATCGAGCTTGGAACTCTTGAAGCGTCCGTCAACTTTACCAAGCCATCAGCTACTGATATATCGGGCAATGCTACATTGGTCTCCAGGAACTACGGCACTGGTGATTTATTTCCGATTGGATCAAATCTTGTGGAACATGTCTTTGTTGATAGGAGTGGGAATCAAGCATCGTGCAACTTCAATGTGGTTGTCAATACAAGTAACCATTTTATAATCATTTGAAAAAAATTTGGGGTACATTGTATAGTTTCGTTTAAAAATAGGTGACAAGGACTTGCCTTGATCATATAAATGCATGGAAACATATTCCGGTTTTTTCCTACTTTCAAATTTAAATTAAATGTTACCTTTAAACTTGTTTGAACTTCTTTTAAAGATCAATATGATTGAGCTTATGATCAATAAATGCTCATATAATTTGAGGCTCATTCTGTGTTAAGTAGTCATCTGAGAAAACCACATCACCTCTTCATTCTGCTTTTTATTGTTTTACAAGTTGACACAACCCCTCCAAATGTAAAATGCATTGATGATGTCAACACTACTACAGAGCTTGGTACTTCGGAATTGACTATCACCTTTAGTGAGCCATCAGCCACTGATCTGTCGGGCAATGTTACATTGTTCTCAAGCAGCCACCTCTCTGGTGATGAATTTCCGATTGGATCAACTCTCTTAGAGTATGTCTTTTCTGATGGGAGCGGAAATCAAGAATCGTGCGAATTCTCGATTAATATCGAAACATGTGAGTGTCAGAAGACGCTAAAAACAATATTTTGTTACATTATTTTTTTTAGATACTTTTCAGAATATTGAAAAGAGCAGAATGAATTATCGCATAATGTTGTTTCAAAACAGATAAGTTTTGTGGATTTTTCTGAGCCAAATTTGGCAAATTTAGCAGTCTAACAAACTAGAGTAATCAAACATAATATTTGGGCAGTCGTTTTCAGCATATTGCTAGTCTTTCTGTTTGAATCAATGCATGCACGACCAGTTGCTTGCAACATGGACCTATGTCAGAGATGGACATTCAACGGTTAGTTAATTAATTCACGAACATTTGACTGTCATTGTCATCTCTTCATATTTAGCTATTATTATGGTCGCCGTCCATGAGGCCATGAGTTAACAGAAGCATTCAGTGATTTACAAAATGATATTGCACAAAGAAAATAAATCATTAATATCCAAGAAAATCAATATGCAGCTCTGATTTGCATCTACTAATGTTAATTCAATGAGTTTTATTAGGAAATATAATAGTAGACCGGCCAAAACGATTTTTTATACTTTGGACGGCAAAATTTGTTAATGCTTGCTAATGCTTGGCGTCCGAGCTAAAAGTTTTGCAAAAATACCCAGGAATAGCGTACGGGCGGATGCCAAGCGCAATTTTGCGTGAAAGTGTCATTTTTAGCGTAAAATCTGAAAGACTGTCGAAAATCACGCATTTTGATATTTTGACGGATTATCATCATATTTTTGATTATCTTTGATATGAAATTATTTTCATTCAGAATTTCAAATTATAAGTCTACTAAATATGCATTTCAAATTTGAATATTACACACACACATATGGCACATTGAAACATAAAACCGCGATTTCCTCGAAATAAAAGTTTGTGAAAACTATCAATAGTTTGAAGTTTTTTTACGCAACATGAATTCTTCGATTTAAATGCGTTTATCCATCGAATGTATAGTAAATGTCCTAGTGCCACAAATATTAAAAGAATTTTCAAGTAAGATGCTAGATATCTCATTTTATGTTATCCGAAAGGAGACAATGTGCATTTTACCAGGTGCGCATTTTGAAAGAAAAATTGAAAATACCGTACATTATGTACATAATTACATGTATAAGTACATACTAAAGCGAGTTTATATTTACATGTATAAGTCCATAATAAAGCGAGTTTTTAATTGGATAGCACAATTTGTCAATTCCTTGCATCCCAGCTAAAAGTCTTTCGGAAATACTGAGGAATAGCGTACGGGCGGATGCCAAGTGCACTTTTGCGTGAAAGTATCATTTTTAGCGTAAAATCTGAAAGACTGTCGAAAATCACGCATTTTGATATTTTGACGGATTATCATCATATTTTTGATTATCTTTGATATGGAATTATTTTCATTCAGAGTTTCAAATTATAAGTCTACTAAATATGCATTTCAAATTTGAATATTACACACACATATATGGCAATATGAAATATAAAATCGTGATTTACTCAAAATAAAGGTTTGTAAAAATTATTAATGGTATAATGTTTGTGTTCCGCATCTCAATTTCGTCAAGATTTAGTGCTAACCGAATAAATACTTAATAATTGTTGTCATGTCACATATAGTGAAAACAAATACTGAAATAAGGTGCAAGATATATATCATTTTATAGTTATATATGCGAAATATAACAATGCAAATTATTTTATCAGATGCGCATTTCTGATAAAATAAATAAACAGCGCACAATATTACATCGATATTGCACATCTTATATCAGTGCGATACTCGTCATGATATTATATAGGATTATGTTTGCTTTTGTAGAGTTCGATCTTCTTGCTATTTCCACGAATGAATTGGTGCTGAACTTAAATCTACCTGTGGCGATATTCAGAAATAGGTCTGATATTTAATTTGCCGTTATCATGGTAGCATTAATTTTACATGAATATCTATATCCAAAATCATAAAAAACATACATGTATGAATAAAGCGATTGAATTAGCATTTTTAAACCAGTGTCATGCAATTTTCGGTGTGATGCTTATCGGATTTTTTTTCTCTTTTCAATCAAATCAATTTTATGTTGTGGTGGACTTGTCCTTTAAAGTTCACATTTCAAATCTTAAAGCTCATTTCATCACAGTGTATTGCCATTTTGGGAAATGCCATCGCACGACCATTATGACAAACAAATCTAAAGGCTAATGACCAGCGTCCAGCGCCTATATTATATAGATGGTCGTACAACTGCATTTCCCAAAAGGGCATTGGTATGTCCAGGGCTGCCCAGGGTCGGACTGTCCGGCCCCCGTCTTAGACCAGGATGTATTACAACATGGACCTGTGATAATAGCAAATGCAAAAACTTTATTGAAGTAAAATGAATTGAATGACAATTATAATTTGCAATGCAAAAGACCAAATAACATTTATTATTCAAATTTTAAAAATAATAATTATAGCAGCGGGACATGGAAACAATTGAAATCAATAATTAAAAAAAAACGCCATCCATATAGCTCATCGAACCAAAATAACGTATGACCTTGATCATGTGAACTGAAATATGTGCAAAATGATCGATGATACTTAAATACCCTTATGTTCAAGTGTAATCTTTAACTGGATCAATAAAAATAAAAAGTTATGATGACATTTAAAAAAATATCCCCATATGGCCAAAGTTCAGTGACTCTAAATGACTTTTGACCTTAATCATGTGATCTAAAACTTGTGCAAGACGATCAGTAATACATGAATATTAAAGTGTCATTAAAATTAAAGTGTCATTAATTTTTTTTTCTATACGTTCAAAGTTATAATGAAATTTTGAAGATGTAACTTTGGTTAAGATTTCAAGGTTGATATGACGCTGTTATATCAAAACTACCGTCACCTCCACCGGAGAAGAGGCTCCTTTAATCCTGCTCTGCTATGCCGGCGAGACAAAAAATAGGTACTGCCGTGCAACGGCCATTTTTTAAAATATACTTTGATAATCAAATAACTGAAGTAAAATGTAGATTGACAGAGTGGTTTAAAAATGCTAATTCAATCGCTTTATTCATACATATGTATGTTTTCTATGATTTTGGATATAGATATTCATGTAAAATTAATGCTACCATGGTAACGGCAAATTAAATATCAGACCTATTTCTGAATATCGCCACAGGTAGATTTAAGTTCAGCACCAATTCATTCGTGGAAATAGCAAGAAGATCGAACTCTACAAAAGCAAACATAATCCTATATAATATCATGACGAGTATCGCACTGATATAAGATGTGCAATATCGATGTAATATTGTGCGCTGTTTATTTTTTTATCAGAAATGCGCATCTGATAAAATAATGTGCATTGTTATATTTCGCATATATGTATAACATAAAATGATATATATCTTGCATCTTATTTCAGTGTTTGTTTTCACTATATGTGACATGACAACAATTATTAAGTATTTATTCGGTTAGCACTAAATCTTGACGAAATTGAGATGCGGAACACAAACATTATACCATTAATAATTTTTACAAACCTTTATTTTGAGTAAATCACGATTTTATATTTCATATTGCCATATATGTGTGTGTAATATTCAAATTTGAAATGCATATTTAGTAGACTTATAATTTGACACTCTGAATGAAAATAATTCCATATCAAAGATAATCAAAAATATGATGATAATCCGTCAAAATATCAAAATGCGTGATTTTCGACAGTCTTTCAGATTTTACGCTAAAAATGATACTTTCACGCAAAAGTGCACTTGGCATCCGCCCGTACGCTATTCCTCAGTATTTCCGAAAGACTTTTAGCTGGGATGCAAGGAATTGACAAATTGTGCTATCCAATTAAAAACTCGCTTTATTATGGACTTATACATGTAAATATAAACTCGCTTTAGTATGTACTTATACATGTAATTATGTACATAATGTACGGTATTTTCAATTTTTCTTTCAAAATGCGCACCTGGTAAAATGCACATTGTCTCCTTTCGGATAACATAAAATGAGATATCTAGCATCTTACTTGAAAATTCTTTTAATATTTGTGGCACTAGGACATTTACTATACATTCGATGGATAAACGCATTTAAATCGAAGAATTCATGTTGCGTAAAAAAACTTCAAACTATTGATAGTTTTCACAAACTTTTATTTCGAGGAAATCGCGGTTTTATGTTTCAATGTGCCATATGTGTGTGTGTAATATTCAAATTTGAAATGCATATTTAGTAGACTTATAATTTGAAATTCTGAATGAAAATAATTTCATATCAAAGATAATCAAAAATATGATGATAATCCGTCAAAATATCAAAATGCGTGATTTTCGACAGTCTTTCAGATTTTACGCTAAAAATGACACTTTCACGCAAAATTGCGCTTGGCATCCGCCCGTACGCTATTCCTGGGTATTTTTGCAAGACTATTAGCTGGGATGCCAAGCATTAACAAATTTTGCCGTCGAATCCTTATCTAGAGCACTTTTTGAGGTTTGGCCGGTCTACTATAATGCGATTTTCAAGATCGAGGCCGAATTGATATTGACTGGTTATTCATTATAATTCCAGGTTTTTTTAGGTTTCCTCATAATATTCCAAAGAAACATGACAGGTACAGAGCTTGTAGAGGACGTTTCTCACTCGTGGTTACCATTGCCATTATGTATGTGTGGAGAAGTGGGTAAATCGATAATAACATATGTTATACCACAAAAATCTCCTAATTCTTAATTTTGCTGCTCTAAATCTGAAGCATGTTGATTGAAATGTATGTTCTGCTACAGGACACCAGCCAACAATGCCAACAAAGTCAAAAGGATAAGGGAAAGGGTTCCTGTGTTTAGTGATCAGATATGCCTTCGTATACACGCCATTGTCAAACACCTGTATATTCTCATTAAAGAGAAATTCCAGTAGTTGCAGTAAACACTGATTTCATGAGAAAGTCTGTAAAACAAGGCTTAATTGTCAGTATATCATCGAGGATCTAGATCTGGTACAGTTACATTAACTGAACTTTGTGAAATCTTGAAATCTACGCTGAAAAATGTTCACGCCGAAGATCCCCAACACAGATAAGCGCACGTGGGACAATGTATAATTATTGCTTAGGGCGTCGGCCCGACGCCCTACCCGATTCCTGTGCTTATTTGCTGATTTCTCAGCAATTACACAATTTCTTCCAGAATTCTTTGGCACATGCGTTTTATTTATACAAACAGACACTTTGGTGGTCATTTCATTGGATTCTGTACGAACTCATTTTGATATCGTTACCAAAACTAGCATTTACCTTTAAGATGCACATTATCAGGCTTCGGTGACTATAGACCAGTTCGAAATAACCTCAGGGGTATTTTGATCAATATGATAGGCAGATTTCGTAAAAGATACTATTTAAGTATGCCTTATAATAATCAAGATGCAGATATTGCATAGACCAGGTGGGTGTTTCATAAAGCTGTTCGTAAGTTAAGAGCGACTTTAAGAACGACTGGTGATCCCTTCTTGTGGTAAATGGTATATTCATTGGCGATGGTTTAGCGCGTAAGAAATGATCACCAGTCGTCCTTAAAGTCGCTCTTAACTACGAACAGCTTTATGAAACGGCCCCCGGGTGACAATAGACACTCTAAGATTTTTGTTGCATTTCTACTTTGAATGCATTAGCATGTTCTTACAACAATGTACTTGGCCATCTCTGACAGGTAAATTGCCAGTTCGTCTAATCCCAAATCGTCCACTCACCACATGGTCTAAGTTAGTCCAATGCCATTCCGTCCATAAACACTTCGTCTAAAAACCATTTGGTCTAATAACCCTTTGGTCCAATCATCACTTCGTCTAATCACCATTTCGTCTATGACCATTTCGTCTCATAACCAGTTGGTCTAATCTCCCCTTCATTTTCATTCACTTTGCACAATTAACACTTAGTCTAATTAGACCTAAATGGTATATGGAATAAATGGCTATTGAAATAACTGATTAGACGAAATGGTGGGTGGACAAATTGGCAATTAGACATATTATGGACAAACAGTGGACAAACTAATGACGGTGGACCAAGAGTTGGCAATTTGACGAATTGGTATAAGACGAATTGAAAATAAATAACTCTGAATACCAGTCGATATAGTTGACGCATCGTTTTTTTTTGTGGATCTAATAAAAAAAAAAAAAAAATTCAAAAGAATATATTAATAATCAAGACATCAAAGTTTAGAGCTTATCTCATTAAAATTTAAACCGCTATGTCTCTTTTGTACAAATGACCTTCTTCTCATCATGTGCAGAATCGAACTCCGAACTGGCTTATTACTGCTTTCACATCAAGGCACGGTCGCAGGTCACTCGAAGCGACCGTAACATCAGCGACCGATGAAATCGTGATGTGAATGGTGCTCAGCGACCAATCATTCGGGTAAAACCCGATCGGTCGCTGAGTACGGACTGACATGTACTTCAGCGACTGGCTTATTACTGCTTTCACATCAAGCAGGGGTCGCAGAAGCTGGGGATGGGGGGGGGGGGAGCTTCAGCCCCCCCCCCACTTTTTTTTCTAAAATCGAATGGCGCCGACATGCACACGCACTATCTCTACTTCCGCTATACTTCCGGATAGATAGCTATTGGCATGACCAAATTTTGATGTCGGTGTGAAAGCATGTCCAATCGGTCGCTGGGGCCGATGCGACCGTACCCAGCGACTGTACCTTGATGTGAAAGCAGTATTTCTGTGCAAAGAAGGCTCACGTTAATCGTCAATTTCTTTTTTAGGTCCATGCTTGTAAGAAAACTATTGTTAGCCATTAAAATTATAAGGTTCACATACCTTTGATGTGATTCACATCAACATGACTGATGGTGCTACATCTAAACACACATCCGGGAGGGGCAGGGTGACCAGATTTCACAAAATGAAATACGGGACAATTGACAAAAGATCAACAAAGAAGCCTACACAAAGTGTTAGACTTGTGAAAAAAAAAATATTAAGAATTAGAAGGGAATGTGAACGAAAGAATGAAGGAGAAAAAGAAAAGAGATGAATTGAGAAGGAAAGAAAAAGGAAAACATAACAAAATAACAGAAGGTTAGTATAAAAGAAGGATGGAAGAAAGAATAAAGAGATGAAAAAAAAGTTTTCCGTCATTCCTTTAAATGAATAAAGAAAGAGAAAGAAGGGAATTAAGGGAAGATGAATATGTGAAAGACAAAATAAAGGAGAGCATTAGAGGAAATAAAAGGTAAGAAAATGAAAAAGGAAAGAAATAATGAAGGAAAGAAACATGTTTAGTTCATTTTCGAAAGAAAAAAAGAAAACAGGAAGGAAGGGAAAGAAAGAAAGAATAAGGGGGAAAATAAGGACAAAAAACAAAGAAAGAAACAAAGAGAGGGAGGGAAGGATGAAGGGAGGAGAGAACGAAAACAGAAAATAATGGAAGGAGAGAAAGAACGAAAATAAACATGAGAGGCAGAGAGAAGGAAGCCAAGGTAATTATAAGGAAAGAAGGAAATAAGAATAAGGATGTTTGATAAAGAGGAAAGCAAGAGAAAGAAGGAAAGAAAGAAAAATGAACAGAGAGAGAAAAAAGCAAAATGCTTAGGAAAGAAAGATAGGAAATAAAGTTAGATGGATCAAAAAAGGGCATGCAGGAAGGCTAAGGTGGAAAAGAAAGAAAAGGGAAAAGTTCAAACTTCAAGTAAACAAAAAATCCAATAATTTTATAAAAATCATAATTTTATTTGGTGTTTTTTTAAAATGTATTTTAAAAATTTCAAAAAGTAAATGTTTTAGAAATGAATAAAATTTTTCAAATTGAAACATTATTGTCAAACTTAAAAATTAGATGAAACATCGCGGCATCGTACACACCAAGACCCGAAACGAAAGCTGAAACAACTAGATCTAGATTCTAGTTATGAAAACTCAATAACTTGTTCCTCCGATTACATCTCCAAATAATTAATCTGAGAATCCATAGTACAATTATAAGAATATTCCCCCGATTTTATTATTTTGGTGGAAAAACTATTTATCATGTGAGATTGTTTGCACCACTGAGAATTTGCTCCGATCCTACATGCCTAGCTATTATAGCCTGTCACACACAGGCAGGAGGCCAGATCGTTTGCAATGTATTGGGTTAGCAAGAAAATCACCGCAGAACTTGCAAAAGTTTACAGTTATCGATTTAATTGTTGTCCCTGCTTCGTCATCTGTTGCTTATTTAATTGAAATTCGTCACTTGTCAATGTATTTACTACATTTTTTATTTCAATATTCTGAAATACGGGACAAATAGGCGTCCCGGGAAGGGTTTGTCGGGACGCCGGGACAAAGGAGCAAAATACGGGACAATCCCGGGAAATACGGGACGTCTGGTCATCCTGGGGAGGGGGCACTTCCATTTACGACTGGAAACCATGAGCGACCATGGGGTCCTGAAAAGCACCCTTAAACAAGTATTTTCTGTATTTCCATTTTCCATTAATATTATTATTTTTAGGCCTATCATTATCATTTATTATTATTATTATTATCATTATTATTATTATTGTTATCATTATTATTATCATTGTTATTATTATTGTTATTACTATTATTATTATCATCATCATCATTATCATTCTTTATTAATTTATTTGTTTATTTCAAGGGGTGTTGAACTGAAAATGTCACCGCTCTCCCTCCTGGTGGAACACTTTTTGACTTTGCGAATTACAATAGGATGATAAAATGCTTTAAATACGATAACCGGATGAAATCGTGTTCACTTAAAATAATGCATTTATTATTTTCTTATTTGATAGATGATAACAAATTTTTGTCTACTGAATGCTACTAAAAAATTCCTTCTTATCTTTCACCAGATGACTTCCGTGACCCGTTGGGCCTTGAGAGTGGAAGCATTCCTGATTCAAGTTTAACGGCTTCAAGTTCATTGGCGAACCCTATCCGTAGCTGTTCACCTCAGAGGGTGCGTTTATTCACCGTCGCGGAAATTAGAAGTGATGGTACCTCTTTTGGTGGAGCTTGGGTATCGGCTGTTACCAGCATGAATGAATGGATACAGGTGAGTTTTAAGTATTCTTTATCTTTTTCATACTTCCATTTGTTCTGAAGTTGTCATCATGTGCCTCTTTATATGTTAAACATATAGTTTGATACAATTGGCTGATTGGAGATGACGCTTTGGATATGTAGGCCTATAATTATTGTATACTTCGTCAGCTATCATAAACAAGAGTGCCATGAGATGTTGGATCATGCATTACAATCCAAGCAACATTTATTTGTGTGAATTAGTTCTCAGAAGCAGAAAAGGTAAAAGTTACACATGAAAATTAGGCCTTGTGTGTGAGCGTTTCACTGAGTACAAGATTAATCCACCTTCGTAAAATTTGTGTTATGAATTTGTCCTTATTTCATCTTGACTTTGCAATATTCAGGTTGATCTGTTAACCCTGTACCGGGTACGAGGAGTGGCAACACAAGGTCGCCAGGAGTATGGCCAACAGTGGGTGACGAGCTACAAGATCAACTGCAGTAGAGATAACATGGTGTTTGATACAGTACAAGATAGGAGCAGGTATCCATCAACTGACAAGGTACTTTCAAATTATTAACAAATCATACACCACGAGATGGTAGCAGTCTGGTTGCTATAATACCCACGATGTAAATATCATTGTGTACAGATTGAAGGGGGCTGGGCCATTCTAGAAAATGTTGATAAAGATTATAAAAAGAAAGCATTACGCTGAAAAATTCATCAGAATCGGATAGAAAAGACAAGAAAGTATATGACATTCTGAAATTCGCAAATTAACAAAACATGTATGTTCTGCACGTAAATGAGAGTAGATGATAATCACTCATTCTCTACTGATTCGTAATTTGTTGTATAAAGTCAATACAATGATTTAATTTGTACTGATCCGGCAATAAGAAAACTTTTCTATGATTACACAAAAAAGTTGCAACAAAGATAATTCTACATTTTAGGAAAATGGAATTATTATTCCATATGATACAATAAAAAAGATGTAGTGAATGTGTGATCATGTTTCATTTTTTTATATTATTATTTGTATTCATTGGCTGATACCAAAAGTTTGCAAAGCATTACAACATAAAATTCGAATCTGGCAATTTGGTTTCTCTTTCAACCAGTAACTAATTGGAAGATAGAATTCATTCTCCTTACTATTACTTTTGTACTATAATTTATCTGTTAACTTTCATTTTAGATCTTTCATGGCAATGAAGATATGAACTCTGTTGTGAAGAACGCCTTCCCACAGCCCATGGTATGTCGCTTTATCCGTCTCCTACCCTATGCATGGAATGAGCGGATTGCTCTTCGAATGGAGCTCTATGGCGATCTTGCTCCTGTTACGGGTGAGAACGAGCACGTCATGTTTATGATTTTATAATTTGGTTGCTTCAAATCTTTTGAAAATGTCAAAAGAATCCTTTGTCATGCACACAACTTCCAAATATGTGTAACACTATATAATTCAAAGATGGTACTCTCAGTGGAACAAATTTACTTTCTCTTGGTAGAAAAATCAACCAATGATGTACACAACCTTCTGTGAACAGAAAATCTGATCTGAAAAAGAAATATTTCAATTTCCCCCTTTTAAATGGAATGGAATGCTAAATGCCCGTCATCTTCAATTTTTACTACGTGAACTGTGACCTGAATTTCGAAGAGAGACTGGGGAATTTTTCTGGATTAATTGTTGGTGTCTGCACATACGTGTTAGCGTGGAGAATTAAGACTACTGAGTCACGCCCAAAACTCTATGGTGACGCCAATTTGGAGTAGGTATGGTCACTTATTAAATTTTACGAGCGTCTTCATAGCTCAAAGTCAAAATTAGAATTTCACATTTTGTGCAAATTCTCTGCAGGTCGTTTCCATCATTAATATATTGGTTGAATTTCATTCATGATTGGATTCTGTTATTTTTGTTTATTCCGAGACGATTACCGCCAGAATTTTGACATCTGCCTTGGATTTTAAGCACTGATGCGGGCGCGCAGAGTTCTTGCATCGAAAATTTAAGTGACTGTCAAATTGCCAAAATGCTTGGGGCCAAAAGTTTATAAATATGGAGGTTTTATGGGAGTTGTTTTTTGCGCCTGCAAGCTTTCTTGTGTAAAGTTCGCTACCACAGTCACACACACACACACACACACATACACACACTTTCTCTCGATTCACTCTTCCCATTCAACATCGTACAGTGTATTCTTCTGTGAGTTCATTACCCCATTATTTGAAAGTAATTTCCATTCAGGGAGTTCAGCAAGATTAATGGTAAATTTGGCATACAAATCTGAAATTATCCGTCACCTTTATTGCAACTAATACTGTGTTACAGAGTCAGCAGTCGGGCAGATGTTAGTGTGGAGCGGAATTTGATCGATTTGTCAGGTCTACGAATAAATTGTTTGTTTAAAATATCTAGAGAAGATATGAATGCATTTCTTGGTGCGTATTTTGTGCTGTTTCGCATGAAAACACGTTTGGAAAAGCTAAAAATTAATAGATAGTCATGACAGTGGTCAAGAATGCTGACTGTTAATTTATGCTTCTGGAATCTCCTGAATGGATGATTTAATTTTTTTTAAAGAAATTTATTCATGTATGCATTAAAAGTTTTGACTTGACAATCTTATGGCAGTCGTTTTTAATATCAAGTCAGAGAAATGAAATACTGTATTCAAGAAAATATTCTTCAACGTGGAAAAGGCTAATGCTAGACAGTGGCGTAATGAGCCAACATTTTTTAGGGGACTATAGATATGGCGTATCAGGCAAATTTATTATTTTCTTGAAGTTGCAACCGAGCGAGGCGAACAGAATTGACATTTTTATCAAAAATGTAATATATTTCGTGATAGATTTTCACATGATATTCAGAAAACAATATAATTTACTATTCTCTCTTTCCTTTCCTCATCTTTTTTGCTGGTCATGAAACATTGGGGGGGGGGCAAGCCCCCAATCTGTACGCCACTAATGTCAGATGTTCAGTTTCTAAACATTGATTATCTTTTGGTCAGTAACATTTGGCATAAAAGACTGTCAAGTTGTTCAGGAATGTGTGTCGTTTTGGTATTGCTTTGTTTATTGTTCTGACTTTCTGATGATTCCACATTGGTCGCTTTAAAAGATGTGAATACATTTCTAGAGTCGTTTTCTTGGTTATAACTTCAGGATCAATAACTTTCATTACCTATTTATGTTTCTTAAATGATACACAAACAGGAAGTTAACAAAGCTAGTCGTCATGAGTGTTCGGATGTTAATATCATGTGGTACATAGGTGTCAAGCATGCTATTCCCATAGTTAATCAGAATATCAATTCTGATATTATGATTACAACGCTATCAGAATGATTACTACCTATGTAAATAATCAATGAAATGTAACATTGTAAATATATGATTATCAATGTGTGAATGACTGTGCAGACATTCACATGTATGCATGATGTTTATAGATTGGAGTAAACTCAGATACATGAAGCTGGATTCTATCGGCACTGTATTTACAGATGGTTGATTTAGTTAGCATTTTTTTCAGTGAGATATGATAAACTTGTTTTCGCTTTGACAGATGTATTCTCAGACAGCAGTGACGAGGTTAAATTTCCGGTAAACACAACGTACTTTGTGCGTCTATACTTGAGCCTGTGAATACTACTCTGTAGTATATACTACTTACATTGTTTAGCTACAATTAGAATTCATACCAATTATTTTTAGTGTAACAAAACAGTGGATACACATAGGATTCAATAAATTGAAAATCAATTCTTGCACTATTTATCATTCTATCAAATTAAGAGTGTCATGCACACACTTTAATACATTTTAATTTTAACTGCGTAGAGTAACTGATCCAATCTGATATTGCTCATTCCATAATTAATGAATTTTTATAGACATACTTGTGCAAACTGATGTAGCTATACAAATTTGTATTCTTTTATGTTTCAAAAGAATTGTTAATTTCAAGTGGGGCTTAAATTTACTTGATTTGTCTTGATATTTCTTAAGAATATATTATTGGAATTGTACACTTATATAAAAGGGAGGTGATTAGAGCTGCAGTGTCTGTTGAGAATGATAAATCAATTGCTATTTCATGTAATGATTTGTTATATGACTGATATCTAATTACCTAATGTTGTACACTTATAATTCATGCTTGGTTTTATCTAGATATATCACGTTGTACTTGTATTATTTACTTTCTGTTTAAATTGTAAAGAGCTTAGAAACTGTATTTTATTTAGCGCTATATAAAAGTTCCATATTATCATTCTATTATTATTTTAAGCATTATTGAAATTTAGTATCTAAGATTAATTGTTTTAGATCAACGTTGTAGATTGCAAGGAAAGATATTTCTTCACCGAGCTCATTAAACTGGGCTTCCCTGGGGTCCCAAGTGGGTTTGAGAACTAGAATACACTTATTTTATTGATTGCGAACCCTATTGTCAATTCGTCTATCGCCAACTCGTCCCAGGGAAGGATATCTCCAGATGAGAGCAAATGCGATCTTTCTTCAAATTATCGAAGCTCCTTCAACATCCACCGGTCCATGGTTCTAGTGGTACGGAGAGGAGTTGGCGGTCGATGCGGGAAATGCACCAATCACGAACTTGGGATCAAGATACGGCTATTTTGATTGGCGCAAGGAGCTTGAAGGTCCTTGATTGGAGGTTCACTAGCCCTTTCATTGAATAAAGTTCTTGTTGAAAAAAGTTCTTCAGTGTTTGGTCGAGAGCTCGATAACTCTCTAAACTTTGAGGTAACACCATACTATTTTAAAGGGTTATTTTGACAGGGTCTTTACCGTTACATGATTGATGGCAGCGGTATCTGACGCTGGTGGTCTATTTGTCGATTTCAGCACCACAAACCTACATTTTTGGTGGCAATGGGTGGAATGGTCTGTTGGTCAATCATTGCACCAAGAGTTCTTTTATCATTATGTATAATTGTGTACGGTACTAGTAGATCTTTCAAGAAAATATTGTGTATGTTTTTGTTTTACAAGTGTGCATAAGTTATGGTTGAATATGGAATCTGAGCATCAATGTGTCAATGGACGTAATGACAGTGAATCGATCAGTGTAAATAATTAGGAAATCTATTTCTCTTACAGTATATAAAGGTGGGTACGTGTGCTTGACATGATAAAAAAGTATATAAATACTTATACACAAAAATAAAACAAACATCCACATAACACTCAATATGGTGGAACCAAGCCTTTCGGGTTACAGTCTGAATCGGCAGGAGGATCCAGAGATTACATTCGCTGAATGGTTGAAAATATGGCCAAAGCTTGAAAATTTCTCGTCATGAGGCTCGTAGCTGCATCACTGGATGTCTTAAACCAGCGCTTCTCAACCCTTAGACTGAATTTGTACAATATTGTGATTTAGCTGAAAGTATTGTTTAAACTATATGATGACATTATTTTAGACTAACCTCGATTGACATCTTGCTATTATGTAAGCTCAAATGTTTTATGTGATGAACTATTCTATGTAATTGTACCTGACAGTGATATTTGGTGATAAATTCAATTCAATTACTTAAAAAATAAACTGGGGTCGTGAATTGATTCCTCGTCACAGGAGCTCCTAGAATGGTATCATTCATGTATTCAGCCTTTCATGTTGCAGATTAGTAGTATATTACTTACAAAACTGTATGGTAATTATAAGTGATTACGCTCATTAGGCAAATTAAAACAATTTTCTAAGGTGGCAACTACGCTGAATTTACCTTTAAAAAAAACATAAAGAGCACGAATCAACAAAAAGCCTTTTACTTACATCTTTTCCAGGCATGAAAGTTCTACTTGACTATAGGGTTATTTCTTTGCAAAACTCGCATCATTTGGCAAGGCGTTTGTTTAATTTTTCCTCTTTCCATCCAGGTACAGTTGATGGGTATAGTAGAAAGAAAAAGATGATGAAAATATTGATGATAACCTGGATGATAATTATGGCAATGGTTTTGACGACGGTATGATGACAATTATAATAATGATAAATAATAAATAATAAAGGGTATTTAAATTGCGCACATATCCACCTTGTTAGGCGCTCAAGGCGCCCCTATATTACCCTGCTATGCTAGGCGTTCATATAGTGCAAGCAGCTTTTTAAGGAATTACTTCCTACCGGTACCCATTTACCTCACCTGGGTTGAGTGCAGCACATTGTGGATCGGTTTCTTGCTGAAGGAAATAAATGAGGATGATGAGGATAGTAAGAATGATGATGACGATGGTGATGATCATCATGATCATGGTGATTAATAATGTTGATACTGATGATGGCGATGAAGATGACGATAACGATGACAGCAATGTTGATGACGAGGGGAGGAGAATTATGATGATGGTGATGATTAGTGATGAGGATGAGGATGACAATGATTATGATCATGACGATGATGATGAGGAGGAGGAAGATTATGATGATGGTGATGATGATGATGATGGAGGAGGTAGTCTGCAGGTACAGGCCTGCCCTGATAAAAACAAGTGGGTCTCATTCACGCAAAGACTAGCACACAAAACTTGCTGTTTCAATGTAGAGAGCAAAATCCTTACACATGACATCATAGGCTGCACACTCAGACCCATAACTCGCGTGAAGGGGATGCACATCAGTCGGGTAAGGAGGGGGGGGGGGGTGACAAGATGTCGAACTCCGGCTCATTGACTACTGTACGAATTTCTAAGTCGGGGGGGGGGTAAGCAAACTTATCAAATCCGCATTCAAACACGGTTTGCCTAAGACCGTGTTCATTTCTCAAATCTGGACCGGACTATAATGCAAGCCAAGAGAACTGTAAATGCTCAACCATCGCATTCGCGCCTTTATGGTTTTGCAATATTTTCTTTGTGAGTTGATGATTGGGTAGTTCTTCCTGCACTTATCCACGGACTTTTAGTATTTACTACGGGAAAACTATCTTCGACGAACGAATTTCTTTGAAAATGCAAGTCAAATCAATGGACAGCTGAGAGGCTTTTGTCGAAATTTGGTGGACTAGGATAGGAAATTATTTTTCCCACCACAGTTCCAGACCCCAATATGAATATTCATGACTTTCGTCTTCGGAATAAGAATACGCATGCGCGTGAATCTTAAAAAATGAACGAATCAACACCCTCAAATTGAATCGTTATCTGGATCCAATTATTAAACACTTATGAAAGTGCCATTAATGGCAAGACCAAATGCTAGGTTAGGCTATGACATCTCAAATCTTGACCTGTCTAATGCCTGCAGCCGACTAATGCCATGGTTAGCTTACGACTGGTTAATTCCAAACGTTATACGTTTGCTTGCTTCAAACCAATGAGCTTGGTTGCCTAATAGGTCTAGTCCTTATATAGAATTAGTAACACAATTATTGCCTATTTCGAGCACGGGAAATAAATTGAAAACTTAATAATTTGATAAGAAAATGCTAATCGATCAATTACATTTTCTTGATCAAGAGAATTTACTCGGCGATTGCAATAGCTATGCAGAGCCGCGCGTTTACTTTTATATGCATAATCTGCACAATGACGTTATTTTGTGCCTGACGTTATACGTAAACTAAACCCCTCAAAAAAAGTTCCGCAACTCAAGTTTGAGTGCTAATAAATTTCTTAGTGTGCCATCATATGTAAAAGTGGTATCATTGGAAAGTATGATTATTCCTCTTTACGATCATGTGTCATTTGTAATGCTAGTGTTATCATGAAATACACAGACATGATAATACGCAGCAATGTTAGACATGAAATGTTGCAAAATGCGTCGTTTGCAATAGCGAATTTCCAATTGTTTCGAGGATGGACCGAGTGCATTCACTGTCGCCTGCATGGTAGAAATTCTATAGAAATGGAGACTCTTGTTGGAAATCAATGCATTTTGCAACATTTCACTTCTGACTTTTCTCGATGTTCAGGGTGATTGCATATTCATGATTACATAATCACAGCAAATGGCATGTCATTGTAAAGAATAATTCAGCTTTCCAATGATACCAGTTTCATCTTTTATACTTCATTAACCAAAAAGATATCATCCCCAAAACTGAGTTGCAAAACTTTTTTTGAGGGGTTTAAATCAGAGTGGTCTATCTAGATCTAGAGACTAGACTAAATCTAAACTAAATTTATTAGGATCTAGGACTGGTTTTATTTACAGACTAGACCTATTAAACCAAGGCCACCAGCTCATTGGTCTGACGATAGTAAACGAAAGTTCAGAATTAAATTGTCGGCCGCAGGTATCAGACAGGTCCAGATTTGGGGAAAATAATTTCGCGAACAGGGTCCCGTAACACAAAGGTTATCGATTAATCGTACGCTTGATTTTACGATTGATTGCGTATTGTAGTCATTTGAATCAATCGTAAAAAGGTGTTTCTACGATCTTTGTGTGACGGGCCCCCAGGAAAGCATTTGCAATTGTTCGTGCGGTGCAAATCGTCGGATGGTCTGCTGTCCCCTCTCAGCACTCCATAGTGATTTTAATTGCATTTTCAAATGGATCGATGCGTTGTAGAAAGTATCACCGCAGTAATTGCGAAAAAACCCATTATTTTTGTTCAAATTATTAGATATATGGGTTCAGCTATTAGTCATGTTGCATTTTTTTTTTCATTTTTATCTTCATTGTTATTGTTCTGTGCCATGTTTTCTACTGCAATATATATTGTTTGTTTTTGTGCTGAGAAGAAAAGGATTGAAAATAAGACATTGTTTTGTTTACGAATTATCATTGATTTATCATCGATTGCGGGTGTCCGTGATTTCTCATATATCTCATATACTACATAAATCATATAGGACTTTCAACACTACTAAAAGCTAATAAGACTTCCAATATTAATTGATACTTACAAAAGATTTTCCATACAGGTGACAAGTGTGTTTTGCATTAAACTAATTGTGTCTACCAAGTTTTCGTTTACAAGTATCACCACTGAAACAATACAAACGCATATTATTATCCGTCTATTTTGTAGCTATGGCAATTGTGTATCCAATCAACGCCTTAACTGGTGATTCTTTTTCGTTATTGGCATAACCAGAACGGAGTAACAACTCCTTGCAGATGCAACCCCTCCCCCTATTTTCTCAAATAATAAAGACAAAACTGACTACGGTTAGTTTGTTGGTTGAGTTGATAGTTGGAAAGAAAGCATTGGTGGGCTCCCAGTTTTGTGTTCTATCTGAAGGAAGCGCTACCATTAATGATTGTCTTGCAAAACCGGCACTACTACATGGATGTGGATTAAACCTATCAGTTTCAACTCACTCGATTGCTCTTCCCTATAGAGCAAATATTTCGCCTTGTTAATGACTTCATTCTTGGATTGAGCAGATGTCGTAATTTTGAGCGTTTACACCAACTATAGGCGTGAACCGGAGGCTACACACATTGAACAGAATGATCTTTCAGGCACGTCAGGTCTGTATTCTTAATTTTCGCATGGTTTAACAAACTGTTTAATTAAAAAATTGATGGAGAGCACGAAGCTATCTTTGGTCATCAATTTACAATTTATCAATGCGTTTAAGCGAAGTTGTCATTGGTCCTAAAATGGTGAGTTAAGTCTTAATTGCATAATAATTATACAAATAAGTATCCGTAGTGTCATTTTTTTTACTTGAATTCAGGATCGTAGATTTTGAAATAAATTTCATCCGTAAGAAAAAGGACTATAATAAATTCATGCCAAGATGATGCAAAGACATTGATTCATTATTTCATCTTAATTTTAAATATCCGATAAAACAGACGTTGCCGATGGTTATTCCAATTATGAAATAATACATTTGTTCTCTTTTTTACACAGGATTTCAAACTAACGTTGCCTTTCTTATCAGTCCATCTTGTCTGCTTGTACATCGGTGAGTATGTATTTCATAGTTATTCAACTCAACAACAACTTTACCATTATCACCAGTATCATAATTAATCATTATCATCATAAAAAAACTCGACTTCCATTATAAATCACTCTTGGTTTGAATGAAAATGCAGAGCATGCTTAAGGAGAGCTTTAACTTTATCATGACATGATTCTGTTGTTTTTTTTTAACGCGTTATAACCAGCTGTTGGGAGAGTCTGTCTGAATTCATATTAAGAACATGATGTTTTACTTTGTCGCGTTCCATATTTTGTTCTAAAATAATTAGACTCAATATTTTAGCATCTCTGAAAAGGAATCTTTCAATATACCCGGTATATATTTATGGGTGTTAGAGACCTAGGTAATATTTGCATTTTCATTGAAGATTCGTGGTAAAGTGATCATGACTCTTACTTTGTAAACAGAGGGTCGTGTGCTCGAATCCCAACGCGGTTTAGCGTCCTTTTGACAAGGTATTAATTCACACTTTGCCACTCTCGACCCAGGTGATAAATGGGTACCCGGTATGATATGAAAGTCATTGTTGCTTGTCCGGTACTGTGAGTGCCTGAACGGCGACTTACTGGAATAATCCTCAGGGAGTGGAGGATGCGCATACACTGTGAGCGGGAATGACTGATCGAATCCAATGACCGCGGTAATGACATATTTTGTAAAGAGGTTAGACACGTCGTTCCGATGTATTAAGCGATGTATAATTAAAAGTGAATTATTATTGTTATTCATAAAATGTGTCGATCAAGTACAAGCTTGTTTGTTTAGAAAAAAAATAGGTGGGATATAATATGAGGGAAAAATTAGATTGAATATAATTTAATGAAACAATTAGATTAGATAGAGTATATAGCAGCTGAACTATACAAATGGTCTATAATATATATATATATATATATATTAATATTATTATTATTATTATTATCATGCTTATGGGCATGACAGCACCATGTCGGAAACGGGCGAAAAAATAAATTTGCAATATAATATTTTGTCTTTTGTCTTCTAAAATTCCATTTCCTCACCTTTCCTTTCTCTGCTTTAGTTACAACTGCAGAATAACTGTCACCACTGATAATGAACTGAGGATTAAAACAGAGAAATTAAATTGGAAACTGAGGAGAAAGCAATAAAACATTACTATGTACTGTCAAAATCATTTTTTAATTAACGAAGACCACATTAGCTTGATTAAAAAAACACGCAACTATGAAATTAATCTTCGAGTTTCAAGTTAAATAATTTTTGATAATAACCTTTTCAGAACATGTTGCACCATCGAAAAATATTTTTTTTCGATGCTTTGTAGATGTCATCAGAATGATTACCATAATTGTATAATGCACTGATAGAAGCAGCGTGCTATGTTCTATAACAATTGTTCATTAACTGTACAAAAGCATGTCATAATACCGGCGTATTATGAATATCAAGGTACATGAAAACATTATCAAAATTGGCTTCACCTATATAATCTATAAAAACAAACGATAACTCCCCCCCCCCAAAAAAAAAAAAACATTGGCACTGAGCCATAAACGTACATTATACAGGTAAAGCGCGTATCAATAAAAAGTTTATACTTTGAAAAAGTCCCAGAAATTGAAGAAACTACATCATAGGAATATTTTTCATAAATTTCCTTGGGCTTTGGCCTCTTCTATCAGATGAAATTATAAAACGCGCGAGTGACCACTGTCCATTTTTATAAAGATATCGCAGAAATCGTTTTTTGCTAAAATAATGGTTTGCATGATGTGTCAAGGGGGAAAGCCGACCAGGGGCACGAAGCAGAAAAAGTTGCAATCAATCGAAACTCTAAAAATCTTGCGCGACTTGATTTTCAACCAACCAACAGCGCGCATTTGGGACTTGCGATTGATTTTTTGACATGCGTTTAAACTCAACTCTTTCTGCAACGGACCCAGGATCGTGCTGTTTATTTCCGATTTTTTTTTTGCGAATTTTAGTCAATGGATATAAAAAAAATGACAGCTTTATAGAACAACTTTGCTTCCTGAATTGATTTTTTTTTAACCCTAGGAAAACAAAACTTTTTGGTTGTTTGTTCCAGCTGGGTCTGATGATATGAAACGAAACATATCATTGTAAACAAGTTTATTTCAGACATTGCAGAATTTGTGTGTAACGTGTAAAGTTTGTAACGTTTCATAGTTTATTTCTTATTTCTCCACAATTTGGCAAGGAAGAAAAGAAAATCAACAAATCAAGCCTAAGCTATTTCATCGCGATAGTCAAGATGTGTGTTTATGGAGGGTAGGTGTTGCACCCCGCGACAATTTGTGCAAAAACTGATACCACAAAATTGCCACCCCTCCACAAATTGTCGCTTAATTGAAGCGACAATTTGTGGAGGAGGGAACATCACAAATTATCGCCCCATTTCGCTTAACACTTAACTTACTTGACTCCATGAACACACACACAAAAAAAAATGGGTCATGTTCGTAAGAAACAGTGTGTGTTTCTTTGGGTGTGGGTGTGTGTATGTGTTGATTAACAACACTGATTGAAACGGATGGTAGTATCCGACGTTTAATATGGATTTTGGGCCTCTTTTTAAACGGTGTTGAGACGATTTTGAGTCTTGTCGCAGAAACGTCTTCTGAGGCCACACGACGTTTCATTAGTCTCGGGGAATCTCAAAACGGTCTCAAAATAGTCCCAAATCCTACTCAGAGACGTCTCCAATAATATTTTCCGTCTCGAATACGATACTTTTCATTCGAATGACGAGGGCTTCGATTCGGGCCCCCTGTGGCTAGCCCCCGTAAAAATTTTCGGTGAATTGCCATTTGGTCTAAACCCACTTTGTCTAATGTGCTTTTCGTCTCATATCACGTAGTTTGATTCCATTATTTCTAACCAGTTGGTCTAACTACCTTTTGATCTATGTAACAGTTCGCCATATCATATTTCGTCTAATGTCCACTTCGTTTACCGTCCATTTGATCTTTCACCACTTGGTCGCTCTCAGTACCAACTGATGATAGACTAAAACTTTATTTGGGCACGAAAATGCAATTAGACCATTTCATTTGGTTCAAAGAAGAATTGATCATTAGACCAAATAAGAATTAGATATAGTATATATTAGACCAATTGCCAAATAGACCAAATCATTAGCAGACTGGGTTAAGCCCATGTGTTATTAGACCAAGTCCAGGACCCAGTGGATAAAAATGATTCTTTTTCCACGAGATCTGCTGCAGCTGCTCTCTATATTAGCCTTCTCCATAGGTAAATTGCCAGTTGGTCTATGCCCGATTTGACTAATGGCCGTTTAGCCTCATCCTATGCATGGTCTAATTCCATTTCGTCTACAATCAGCTTACCTTTTGGTGTAATTGTCATTTTGCCTATTTACCATTCCGTCTAATTTCTATTACTTTGGTCTAATATCTAATTCGTCTAACATCACTTGGTCAATTCTTGTAACAGACTGGGAATATTTATTTGGGATTTAGACGAAAAGGCGATTAGACCATTTGGCTATTCGATTCGGCAATTATATGGAGTGGTCATGAGATCAAGCAAAAATTCGACCCAGTCCTACATTAGACCAAATGGAAGTTAGACCAAACTGATACTAGAGCAAATGGGTTTAGCTCATATGGTATAAGACTATTAAAGAGTTTGACCTACTGCTTTTGCTAAACTAAGTGGATGGTCCCCTACGAAAAACAGCATGTGCTGATAGGGTGTTCCATTCCACAAGTGGTAAATAAATAAATAAATAAAATAAAATAAATAAAACCCCTCCCCCCCAAAAAAAAGAATGAATGATAATAATGATGATAAATAATAATGAATATAAAACACATATATACACACACGCACACCCTCACACACACACCAACACAACACCTCTGACACAACGCACATAACCTTACCGCAAACAACGACACACCTCGGACGCAAATACATACCAGACTGGTGACTGAAGACAATTTGTGTCATGGGCGACAATGTGTGGTTCTACATGATCTGTGTTTCTTTTTGCCGACACGTATTGGCACAATATGCTTAGAAATTTTGACCGACACGTGCAACACAAACACTGTAGCGGGGTGACAATTTGTGGTGCAACAGGGAACAGATATCTCAAATCAATTTCCTTGCAAGTGTCCATGTGCTCTAATGATATCTTCTAGCGTCTTTTGATGTTTATTATAGATGTACTGCCAGATGTGAAAAGTTATTACTTTTATTGTTATCAATTGAGTACCGGATATTGAGATCCCTGGAGTATCAGCCCTGAAACCTTTCATTTGTGGCACACAGGAAAACATGAATACATGTACCTGTCAAAGCATGTTAGCCATTCCGCCTTTAGGGAACCCATTCGGCTCAAAATCGAAGTTATTGTACTATCAATCATCGTTCAAAAGACCTTTTATTAACCAAATATTCAAATTATATATCAAAAAAAATCTTGCAAATATAACACATGATACCAACATTAAATCAATGTGTATTGTGTGCATTAAATAGAAGGTAAGAATATTCAAAATGGAATAAGAAAAAGGAAAATAATGTACGAGCAACTTAAACGACATGTTAAAGTTGGGTGTGCCGTTCACCTACAATTTAAAGGATAAGACCTCGTAGGCACATCATTCACAAGTCACAATCTCCCAGTCAGAAATAAAGTGAGAGAGGAAGAGAGATGGGAAGGAAATACTGGGTGTGCCGTTCTACTACAATTTAAAGGATAAGACCTCGTAGGCTCATGATTCACAGGTCACCATCTCCCAGCCAGAAATAAATTGAGAGAGGAAGAGAGATAGGAAGGAAATACTGGGTGTGCCGTTCACCTACAATTTAAAGGATAAGACCTCGTAGGCACATCATTCACAGGTCACCATCTCCCAGTCAGAAATAAAGTGAGAGAGGAAGAGAGATAGGAAGGAAATACTGGGTGTGCCGTTCACCTACAATTTAAAGGGTAATACCTCGTAGGCTCATAATTGACAGGTCACCATTTCCTAGCCAAGTATAAGGTAATTGAGAGAAGGGTCGAAAAGAAATACTGGGTGTGCCGTTCACCTACAATTTAAAGGATAAGACCTCGTAGGCTCATCATTCGCAGGTCACGATCTCCCAGCCAGAAATAAAGTGAGAGAGGAAGAGAGATAGGAAGGAAATACTGGGTGTGCCGTTCACCTACAATTTAAAGGACAAAGACCTTACAAGTACGCTCATAATTGACAGGTCACCATTTCCTAGCCAAGTATAAGGTAATTGAG
The DNA here is from genome assembly GCF_018143015.1 of Lytechinus variegatus. NCBI lineage: Eukaryota > Metazoa > Echinodermata > Echinoidea > Temnopleuroida > Toxopneustidae > Lytechinus > Lytechinus variegatus. The sequence continues at coordinate 40,420,863 of NC_054744.1, read as the reverse complement.
AGAAGGGTCGAAAGGAAATATTGGGTGCCGTTCACCTACAATTTAAAGGATAAGACCTCGTAGGCACATAATTCACAGGTCACCATCTCCCAGTCAGAAATAAATTGAGAGATGAAGAGAGATAGGAGGGAAATACTGGGTGTGCCGTAAACCTACAATTTAAAGGGTAGTACCTCGTACGCTCATAATTGACAGGTCACCATTTCCTAGCCAAGTATAAGGTAATTGAGAGAAGGGTCGAAAAGAAATACTGGGTGTGCCGTTCACCTACAATTTAAAGGATAAGACCTCGTAGGCTCATCATTCGCAGGTCACGATCTCCCAGCCAGAAATAAAGTGAGAGAGGAAGAGAGATAGGAAGGAAATACTGGGTGTGCCGTTCACCTACAATTTAAAGGACAAAGACCTTACGCTCATCATTCGCAGGTCACCATCTCCCAGCCAGAAATAAATTGAGAGAGGAAGAGAGATAGGAAGGCAATACTGGGTGTGCCGTAAACCTACAATTTAAAGGGTAATACCTCGTACGCTCATAATTGACAGGTCACCATTTCCTAGCCAAGTATAAGGTAATTGAGAGAAGGGTCGAAAGGAAATATTGGGTGTGCCGTTCACCTACAATTTAAAGGATAAGACCTCGTAGGCACATAATTCACAGGTCACCATCTCCCAGTCAGAAATAAATTGAGAGATGAAGAGAGATAGGAGGGAAATACTGGGTGTGCCGTAAACCTACAATTTAAAGGACGAAGACATCAAAGGCATATCATATCATTCACAGGTCACCATCTCCCAGTCAGAAATAAAGTGAGAGAGGAAGAGAAATATGAAGGAAATACTGGGTGACAGGTCACCATTTCTTAGCCAAGTATAAGGTAATTGAGAGAAGGATCGAAAGGAAATACTGGGTGTGCCGTTCACCTACAATTTAAAGGATAAGACCTCGTAGGCTCATCATTCGCAGGTCACGATCTCCCAGCCAGAAATAAAGTGAGAGAGGAAGAGTGATAGGAAGGAAATACTGGGTGTGCCGTTCACTTACAATTTAAAGGATAAGACCTCATAGGCACATCATTCACAGGTCACCATCTCCCAGTCAGAAATAAAGTGAGAGAAGAAGAGAAATAGGAAGGAAATACTGGGTGACAGGTCACCATCTCCTAGCCAAGTATAAGGTAATTGAGAGAAGGATTGAAAGGAAATACTGGGTGTGCCGTTCACCTACAATTTAAAGGATAAGACCTCGTAGGCTCATCATTCGCAGGTCACGATCTCCCAGCCAGAAATAACGTGAGAGAGAAAGAGTGATAGGAAGGAATACTGGGTGTGCCGTTCACTTACAATTTAAAGGACAAAGACATCATAGGCATATCATTCACAGGTCACCATCTCCCAGTCAGAAATAAATTGAGAGAGGAAGAGAAATAGGAAGGAAATACTGGGTGTGCTGTAAAGCTACAAATTTAGGGGTAATACCTCGTACGCTCATAATTGACAGGTCACCATTTCCTGTCATGGTAAGGTATTATTTATATCATGCAACATAGTTACAAAGACTGAATTGCACATGGATATACAATATTAAAAATGTCTTAAAACAGTGGAATTATTAACATAATTAAAAAGTACATATATATATTCCTAGCCTAGTAATATTCCTAGTATAAGGTAATCGAGAGAAGGGTCGAATATAAATACTGGGTGTGCCGTTCACCTACAATTTAAAGGATAAGACCTCGTAGGCTCATCATTCACAGGTCACCATTTCCCAGCCAAAAATAAATTGAGGGAGGAAGAGAGATAGGAAGGAAATACTGGGTGTGCCGTTCACCTACAATTTAAAGGATAAGACCTCGTAGGCTCATAATTCACAGGTCATCATCTCCTAGCCAGAAATAAAGTGAGAGAGGAAGAGAGATGGGAAGGAAATACTGGGTGTGCCGTTCACCTACAATTTAAAGGATAAGACCTCGTAGGCTCATCATTCATAGGTCACCATCTCCAAGCGAGAAATAAATTGAGAGAGGAAGAGAGATAGGAAGAAAATACTGGGTCTCCGGTGCCCCGAAAGGTAGGGGGTGCGTGGATGAAAATATATTGCACGTGCTATGTGCATTTAAACAATTCCACTTCGGTTTGGTCATAAATTCGCCGCTAATCGAAATCAGCATTTTATGTCTTGAAAATCCACCAAATTGATCTTTGATAACCATTCCATCGATCTAGGTGTGTGTAATGATATGGAGTTATACCAGACAAACACAGTGTGAACACTCCTCTGGTCATTTGAAATCACTCAAATGTATGCACAACTATTCATAATATAATGCAGGGATGCCAGTAAGTGTGCTGGTGCATAGAATTCCACACTCAGTCTTGTAACTGTACATAGGCTCACATGTACAAGGGCTAACATTAACATTAGGGTATTAACATGGTGGCAGTAATTCTACAATATTTCTACTAGGACTCAATCAGGGAGTGGCAGTCTTCCTTACCTTGCACTTTTACTGCATCATACACTTCAAATACACATCGGTATCAAGATGGCTGACTCCATTCCAAGAATGGATTGGGGGGGCGGCTCCTAACTTGGCAGAAAATTTCCACATGTTTAGGCAGAGACTGGGTCTGTAATTTTTGGCGAAACACACACCTCAAGCAGATAAAGTTCCCAATACTCTTCTGGCCATTGGGGAAGAAGGCTTACGGAGGTATAACTGTTGGACACTAACCGACTCTGAGCAGACGGATTCAAAAGTCATTCTTGATCGTTTCGAGGAACAATTAGAGCCTCGAGACAACTTTAGAGTTTGCAGATTGCAGCTCTCGAGAACCATGCAACGTCCTTACGAAAAGTTAGACGACTTCACAAACAGATGTAGGCAGATTGCACGAAAATGCGAATTTCAGTCCAGTGAGCTAGATGAACGTATTCTCGAACAAATAATCGCCAGCACTCCAATTACTGAATTTCAGAAATACTTGTTAGTCACCAAGAAAGGCTTTACACTCGATGAAGCTCTCCAGCTGGGAAGGACGTACGAAGCTTCAAAGACACATCTCCAAGCCCTTCAATCGATGTACAATACTCCACACATTGACGCGGTACAGAAACAGTTAAGACAAGGAGTATATGTGTAAGAACTGTGGCAGACATCATAGATTTGGCAAAGAACACTGTCCTGCCGCTGATGTTATCTGCTTCTTATGCAGCAAGCGTGGACACTATGCAAAGCTGTGCCTAACCACAAAGCTGAAGGACGCCAAGAAATAAAAAAAGAATCTTCCTCGGAAGGAGATGGGAGAACATAGACAAGTTCAACCTCGATTTCCAAAGCAAGTACATACGTGTACTATCCAAGAGGAAAGTGAAATCGAACTACATTTGAGCAACTGCAATTTGATACAATATTCTTGATTGACTCTATCCAGAACAACGAGACAATAGCTCATCTCAACATCAAATTGCACAACATATCAGGAATTCACGATTTGAATGTGAAGATCGACACTGGGGCACAGGCAAACACTCTCCCACTGAGAACCTTTCGAAATATGTCCCCAGAACTGTTGAATGATCAAAATCGTCCACAGAATCTGCCCAATTCATCATCAATCCTATCCGCAAACAATGAGACGCTGATTGGTCAATATGGAACAGTACAGATTCCTTGCAACTACCAAAAGTCAGCTTGGACCAAAGCTCTTTTCTACGTAGCTCTCGCAATCAAATGGTCCAGGTCTGCAAACATCACTAAAGCTTGGATCGGTCACACTTCACTGCCCGGTGAATGTCGAAACACCTACAAGTACCTGTGTTAACATCAATGTCTTGATTTATTTATTTATTTATTTATTTATTTTATTTATTTCACATCTTTATCCAGAGTAGCCTGTTCAGCTTTATACAAACAAATATGCAAAATTACACAATATATACAATTAAAAAATTCATTAAAAATCGCTGGTCTTCCACAGGGCTCTGCATAAATACCAAAAAACACATATTTCATAACATAAAGAAAACATAAGTAAAGAAAATATATATACACATCAGAATAAGATTTGGAATGAGAAAGTAAAAGGACGTGGTAAGATAGGAAGAAAGAGATAGAGAGAGAGAAAGGGCCAGAGGTAAACAGAGAGAGAGTTCAGGAGCAAAGGTAATTATGTAATATTTGACCAGTCAGGCATATTCTTAAGAAAAGCATAAGATAGCATAGGATAAAAACCAAATCGAGGAAGTGATCATGCATTTCTAATAAAACACAATACATGTAGCATGTGCTGTAAGTATGAGAAGTGATGTCATATTCTTATCTGTGATTATATCATTTTAGGAGTAATTTAAAGGAGGCTGGCCGCTTTTCTAGTCGCGTAGCGTCCGGAAGGTTGTTCCACTTTGTGGCACCTGAATAAAGGAAAGAATTTTGATAAAAAGAGGTGGAACATTTTGGGAGTCTCAAAATCAGTTTATTTGATCGTCTAGAGTTCCTCATTAGTACGGTGTCTAGAAGTACAATTCTACGTGAAAGTATAGGTGGGGCAAGTTCATGAATTATTTTAAACATTGTGCAGCAGGCAGATTTCCAAAAGAGTTTGTCCAATGTTGGCCAAGATAATTTATTAAATACTTCATTGGACGGGGTTTCCCAAGTTAAGTGTGAAATTAAGTATGCTGCCCTTTTATGTAGGCGATTAAGGATATCGTAATTGACATCACTTCTCCCTGTCCACACATTGCAACAATAGAGAATATGGGGCACTATATACCCCCAGTAAATCTGTGACAATTGTTCAGCGGAGAAGGTAGATCTCAGTCTCCTCAAAATACCCAACTTTTGCTTAACATCTTTTGCAACTTTGTTTGTATGACTCCTAAAGTCTAGATATGAGTCAATGATAACACCAAGGCATTTATATTCATTTACACATGCTATGGATTTTCCGTCTATAATAATATCTAAGTTTTTATCTTGTAATGTGCAAACTCTTTGACGTGAACCAAGTAGCATTGTCTTAGTCTTATCGACATTGAGAATAAGCTTGTTTCGAATTAACCATTCATGTGTTCGCTTCATTACTTCATTAAGCTGTGTTTCAATGTCGTGTTTAGATGTGCCTGATACAGATATGGTCGTATCATCGGCATACATGAACACAGATCCATTTGGAATACTCTTTGGTAGGTCATTTATAAATAAAACAAACATTAGTGGGCCAAGTACCGACCCTTGGGGAAGACCTATATTGATATCTTTAATTGTCGACTTATTATTTTCTACAGAAACATACTGTTTGCGATGAGCAAGATACGAGTGAAACCATTTAAGACTACTTGCACTACAACCATACTTTGCTAATTTATCTAAAAGGAGTTCATGGTTCACAGTGTCGAATGCTCGACGTAAATCGAGGAAGATAAGTCCATTCATTTTCCTATTGTCGACGTTACGAGACCATTCATCTATCATACAAAGAAGAGCCGTTTCACACGAGTGGTTTGGTCTGAAACCGAACTGGCTCGAGCATAATAGCGATCTTCTGCTTAGATAGGACATGAGTTCTGAATGGACAGCCTTTTCTATTACTTTTGATATAACAGGCAATATTGTTATTGGCCTATAGTTACTTGGGTTACTTTTATCGCCCGATTTGAAGATTGGTTGAACACGGCCAATTTTCCAAGCGTCAGGGAAGGTACACGATTCAATTGATAAATTCAAAATGTATACAAGTGACTGTATTAAATTTGGTAGTTTACATGCATATTTCAAGAGTCTTACAGATAAATTATCATGCCCTGTGCCCTTTTTTACTCTTAATTTGTTTATTTCCGAAATAACAAATTCAGAAGAAATTGATGGCATCTCAAAAACATCGTTATCATGTACTGGTGCTTTATTTGTTGCATCCACGTCATGCCTATGAGGTGCTAAATTATCGCTGTCAAACAGAATGCGATTGTAGTCAGATTCAGATACTTTTGCAATTTTTTCGACAGACTCAACAAAATAATCGTTCAAGTATCTGGCGACTTCATCTGCATCAGATATAATACTTTCATTTACTTCCAGGCATATTTTATTACTCTTATTATTTGTACAAATGCTTTTAAGAACTGTCCAGATTGCGCCAGAGTTTCCAGCGTTATTGTTTATCTGTAACTGTATAAATTCACTTTTTGCTTCCTTGATTTTATGAGTAATAACATTTCGCAGACGCCTATATGCAGTCCATATCACTTGGCTGTTCAAAGTTGTGGCTTTCTTGTGCAAAAGGTCACGAGTATTCATTAAAGAAATTAAGTCTCCTGTGATCCATGGACATGGATTATTACGAATGCGTTTTCTCTTGTACGGGGCATGATCGTTTACTGCATTCATAAACATATTATACCATAATTCCCATGCATAATTCACATCCTTTGTATCAAATACTAAATAAAAAGGTAATTGTGACAAAGTTTGTTCAAATGATTCTGAACTGAAGTCCTTAAAACTCCTCCATTCGATGTAATTGTCTAACTTTTTAGGGGAATCGCTTCCAAATACGGTGAAGACCAGGAAATGATCACTCAAAAATGTTCTAAATACTCCAGTCATTGAATGGTTTTCAGAATCAGTGGTAAAAATATGGTCAATTATTGTACTTGAGCCTGATGTAATTCTGGTAGGAATGTCAACAAGTTGGTCAAATAAGTAGCCGGACATCAATGTTTGCAAGCTGTTAGCAAGATGATCTGCTTTCGAAGTACTAAAATCACAGTTCAAGTCGCCTAATATAATGATCTCATCAGCCACATCAATGACTTTCTGCATTAGGCGATTAAGTTCATCAAAGAAAGATACAGGTGAGTTGGGTGGCCTGTACAGTACACATACGTATATATTCTTTTTGTTAACGTGTAAATTTATCCAAAGTGCTTCCAAACTACTATCAAATTGTGAAAGATGTTTAAAGTGAAGGGTTTCTCTGACGTAAAACGCGACACCTCCACCATGTCGAGACCTATCTTTTCTCAATATTGTAAATCCTTCCATAGCTAACTCTGAATCGGTTATTGTCTCATCACAGTGTGTTTCGGTTACCGCTATAATATCAAACGTGAAGTTTTTCAACAGAAGGCTAAATTCATCTATTTTAGCTGGTAATGAATTTATATTGATATGACATAATTTCATTCCTGATTTTGAGATGGGAGGAATGCTTCCATCAATAAGATCATGATATTCACATTGGTGTTGGGGTGGCATGAATTTCATTGACTTGGTCGTCTGTTCAGGAGTCTCCTCGCCGTATCCAAAGAATCTATCCAATCCCGAGGGAACAGTCGCTCTCGATACATCTTTTTCCTGCGGTTCATTTTGTGGTTCGGGGGAAAAGGAAAATCATTGTCACTCAGTCTCTCGGAGCCTGGGTAGTATTGAACTGATTCCCGTGTTTGACGGGGCAGATTCAGAGAAGCGGGGTGCGTCCAGGAGTATGTCTCGCCATGGACCCCCATGGTCTCGCCAGGCATGACTCCTCGCATATGTCGAATGATGTTCACGGCTAATAACCGCGCTCCGCTTTTATTCAGATGTACGCCATCTCTCGTCAGGAGTGTCGAGTCGATGTTCCCATTGTCGATGTATGACCAATTGTTCTGATTGGCCAATAGTTTCAGCGACTCGTTGACGTCATCAACCTTCTTTCGAGTTTCCGAGCTCTCGTTGCGCCGGTGAATGATTGATAAGATAGTGACAAACTCGAAATCGTGGCATTTCTTCAATTCTTCAATCAGTGAGGTGTGTTTGGCAACAATTTCACTGGAGTCATCGATCACGACATTGTTTGTTCCGAGATGAAAAATAACCTCAACAGGCTTACTAATTTGAACGAAGTCACACACTCTGTCATACGCATCTTCAAGCTTAGCGCCTGGGAGGGTCCTACATGCAACACGGCGTTTTGACAATCGGGCTGGGATTAATCCTCTTGTCATGGAATCACCGATAATGAGAATATCTGCTTTCACATCGTTCTTGCTTTTGGGCCTACAAGAACTTTCGTGGATTGCACGGTGCTTTTCCCTGTAAGCCTTTAGTTGATCATCAATGGAATTTCCTGATTGGCCACTATCCTCTTTGTTTACATCACGAACAAGATTAGAGTCATTAGATGCAATAAGATTATTCACTGTGATCGATAATGTCTTTATTTGCTGCTGGAGAGAAATGAGATTAAAGCCTATTGAAGAGCAGCTTTTGCATGCTTGTTTTGATTTTTCCTCTGTGTGCTCGACTTCATGGAGGATTACTTCGTCTTGATCATCATGATCGTGTAGATCTCTCTGGTCATGGTCGCCATATTTATCTTGTTCATGCATGGTGACGAAATGTTCACATATCTTAGAATCAAGATGCGGTAATATATGACACACAAGATCTGTCACATAGTCAATTCGTGCTTTCTCATCTTTCTTCTCTATGTTATGTTCATAAGAATAATGCAGATGATGGATGGCTAATCGTAACGCAGATGAAGTCATATATTTCGGTAATTTGTATCTGAAATCTCCAGAACCCGGGGCCCCGGTATGAGTATTTGATTTCAGCGTCATTGTAAAGAAAATCTACACTTATTTGGAACGTATATATACTGATAGAATTGATAACACTGTCACAAACTCTAATATCCTCGATAAAATGTCACTGTTCAGTCAGTGTAACACATCTATTCTCACCAGTATTATGTTCACATAACTGTAGGCATCGGGTGAACTCTCTCTATCACAGCACATTTAAGAACCACAAAAATCACTCCAGAAAGTAAGACTAAACCATCACATAGAAGATAAATAAGCAGTTCCATCACAAGGCAAACGATAACAATGGATATATTAAGTATCATCAAGGCAAATAAAGTCCAAATTCAGTCCAAATTCAGTCCAAATTCATTGACGGCAAGATCGTAAACGAGATCATTATATGGATGTCCAGAACAGTTTGATCGCATTGGGGAATTTTGCACAACACACCATCTCATGGTAGATCCAAATGTTCCAAGCCACGTCGATGCTCCCAGAAAGATGCCAATAGCTTTGAAAGACAAAGTAAAAAGCTGAACTTGACAAAATGGAAAGTCAGGGAGTAATCAAGCCAATCACTGAACCAACCGAATGGGTGAACTCACTCACATACGTTACAAAGAAGGATGGAAGCATTCGTGTATGCTTAGATCCACGCAGACTGAACAAGGCCCTAATCAGACCTCACTACAAACAACAGACTTTGGAGGAATTGAACCACAGATTTCACAACATGCAATATTTCTCCAAGTTGGATGCAAAATGTGGCTACTGGTCCGTCAAGCTAGATGAAGAAAGCCAGAGACTCACCACATTCCAAACACCGTTCGGACGCCATGCTTTCTGTCGCTTACCCTTTGGTCTTAGTGTGAGCCAAGACATATTTCAGCTAGAGATGGACAGGGTAATCGAAGGTTGCCAGGGAACAGTCTGTATAGCAGACGACATTGTCGTATTCGGACGCACAATTGAGGAACATGACCACAATCTTCTCAACTTCATGAGAGTAGCTGCAGAACGTGGTCTTACCTTGAACTCGAGTAAGTGTCACATTAGACAAACAAGCATCAACTTCTTCTAGAACGTCTACTCCAAGAACGGTATTCAACCTGATCCACAGAAGGTTGCTGACATCACAGCAATGTCAACTCCAAGCAACAAGGCTGAATTGCAACAATTCTTAGGCTTCATGACATACTTATCTCATTTCATCCCCGATTTCAGCACGAAATCATCAGTTCTGAGAGATCTCTTGGAGGCAGACTTTGTATGGGAACCGCACCACACCGCAGCTGTGGAAATGCTAAAAAACGAGAGGTATCAGAGAAATCACTTCTCAAATTCTACAATGCTACAGCACCAGTCTACTTACAGTGCGATGCAAGTATGCATGGTCTAGGAGTCGCACTCTTATAGCGACATGAGGATGGAACACTCAGGCCAATAGCATATGCCAGCAAAACTCTATCTTCTACAGAAAGACGCTATTCATGCATTGAACGGGAACTACTTGCTATTGTCTTTGGAGTAGAACAATTTTATACTTACCTCTATGGCAGGCTCTTCCATGTCATCACCGATCACAAACCGCTCTTGAAGGTCATGGATAAACCTCTTACACTAGCCCCACCGAGACTACAGAGGATGCTGATCCGTCTACAGGGATATAACTTCCAGATCACGCACAGACCAGGGCTAGAGAACTTACTAGCTGACAGTCTCTCACGACTACCAAGCACTCGCAACAATGAAACAGTTGATCTCGATTTGAGAGTAGACCTGGTACAGTTCTCATCAAAGAAAGTCGATGAACTAAAACAATCTACACAACAAGATGAAACATTAACGGCACTGATGAAGGTCATTATAACTGAATGGCCGAACACTCAGAAGGAAGTTCAACCAGAATTATGCCAATTCTGGAATTACAGAGATGAACTATTAGTCAACGATGGTATAATTCTCAAGGGAAACAGAGTTGTGATTCCAAAGTTGATGCAGGCTGAGATCTTAGGAAAACTCCATACCAGTCATTTAGGCCAACAGGAGACCAAGTTGCTAGCCAGAGGATGTGTTTTCTGGAACAACATGAAGAAGGACATAGACAGAGTGGTACAATCATGTAAGAGATGCCAGGAAAATCAACCAGCACAAACACCAGAACCACTCTATCCACATGAAATTCCAACATTGCCATGGAACACAGTTGCAACTGACTTGTTTGAATTCAAAGGCAAACAATAGTTGATTTTTTTTTCCTCGTTCAGAGGTACTTTATTCTTGATATTCCTTTCTCATTTTAACAATTTCTTTCGTAACACAGAGCGTATAGAGTTACATAACAAGTTGCATATAAACATGTACATGTAATAGACATCAACTGTTTAAATAAGCTAAGTTGTAATAAAAATGAATTTTTTCTGTAAGGTTAAAGCTCTTCGAACATTTCAATTAAATGAACATTGGATTTAAATCTCCATTTTACATAAAAAAGTATCTCTTTCTTGAACTCATACCAAATTGAATATATATTAAAAGCTCTTCCTTGCATTTTATACAAGACATATGATTTGTATATTGCATACTGTGCAAATATCATAAACAAATTAACTAACGTAAACTTGCGATCGTGAATTTTGTATCCAATGAACAATGTCATTTCGTCGCCAATAGGAATTGTGATTTTAAACATAAATTGCAGAGAATTCTTTATCTTTTTCCAAAAATCAGCAACAGGGTTACATAATATGAACAAAAGTTTCGTCTGCTTCACAGAACATACAAGATGTGTCATTAGCTAATTTCCAGCGACATAAATTGAATTTAAAGGGTAATAAATTATGAAGCATTTTCAAGTTGTATTGTCGAATCTTGTTATACTTTAAATACTTAAGTTTGAAATTAAAAACATTTTACCATTCAAAGTTTACTGGTAATCCTAATTTGGATTGCCAGTATTGTATAATATGTGGATCGGACTTTTTGGGGGTTACGAGTAAAACATGAAAATCTTTTGATTTCATATTCTTTAAATTTACAATATCTCCTCCCCAATTTCAAAAAGATCTTCTGGAAGCTTTGGAGATAAGGTGTCACATTTGTCAGTCCATTCAGCTGGGACAGCTCTTTTTAGCTTTGAATATTCAAATTCAACTAAAAGAGATTTACATGCTACTGTTTCAAAAATTTCTTCGGAAGGTTTCCAGGCATGATTACGTAAGTAATAATTGGTGAACATAAAATATATTATGGTCAAACCACCTGTTGAAATATAAAAGGTTTCTTTCAAATTTTATATGACTGTTATACCATAAAATTTCGTGTTTTATACTATTAATATTATGATAGTCAGTAAATCGTATGTCACACCATGAACATAATTGATCTGTATAAAAGGATGGAATTTGTTTTTTCATACATACAATTAACATATCTTTTTTTGAACAATTGAAACGGAGACACAAAGGCATCGGTCCTATCTTTGCTATCCAAAATTTAAACAAGTACATCCATGGTTGATCATCGTATTTTAAATATTTTGAAATCCACGATAGTTTTAATGAAGATAATTTTGAATTTAATTCTATCATATTTAATCCTCCTTTATTAAAAGAATTAATACAAACATTTCGTTTTATCTTTTCTTTTTTCGAGCCCCAAATAAACGTATACATCATTTTCTCTAATTCACGTACCAGGTTGTTTGGTATGTGTATTACAGTTGCAGGGTAAACAATTGGTGATATTATCAAAGATTTAAGTATTACTATTTTGCCATATATAGTTAAATTTCTCATTTTCCAGATGTTTATTATAGATTGAATTTTAACTAACTTTGTATCCCAATTCATTCTTTCTTTTTTACGTTTATCTGTACCTACAAAAATTCCAAGGTATTTCACTGGATCATTTGTCCATTGTATATCTCTTAAGGTTTCATCTTGAGGGAAGATGGACATTGCATGAGTTTTTGTTAAATTAAGTTTAGGGCCTGCAATTTCTCCAAATTGCCTTATATCTTCTATCGCAATATTACCAGAATTAACAGAACTCACAAAAATTACTGCATCATCAGCTAGCTAGCTGTGATATTTTTATTTCTTTTTTCTGAACACTGGGTTCTATTTTCTCCTGGAATAATTATTCCTTCAATATTATCGTTTTGTTTTATTTTCCTTGCCATAACATCGGCAATTAATAAAAAGAGTGAGGCTGAGAGTGGACAGCCTTGTCTTACATCCAACCGTTATTAATCACTCTTCCGGAAGCATCATTATACAAAACTTTAATCCAATTAACAAATGTGTGTGTGTGTTGAGTTTTGTCAGACGTGTATCAATCAGAAATGATTATTTACGTCTGGGACCGACCTTTAACGTCACCATCCGAGAGACGTGACCAGGGCTCGACCCTCTGCATCAATTTGTAACTTCCCCACAGCTTGGATTACAGGCGCACGCCACAACGCCCAGTTGGATTAAATTCTTGAATTTTAATTTGTGTAATAACTGAAATAAAAATTTATGGTTAACATTATCAAAAGCTTTTTTGAAATCTAAAAAAATGAAATAACCTGGAGGATTTAGGTGCGAACAAAGATCAATTACATCTTCAACTAAACGAACATTTTCTGAAGCTGAACGCAATTTGAGATAACCAGTTTGATCCATAGAAATTATTTCATCGATAACACGCTGAAGACGTGAACAAATTACTTTGGCTGCAATTTTGTAATCGATGTTTAGAAGTGATATAGGACGCCAATTGTCAAGTAAACCTCTATCACCTTTTTTATGTAACAATATTAAAATATCTTGCTTTTGAGATTCTGACAACTTATTCTTGATGTAGCCTTCATTCAAACTATTGATAACCATATATTTTATAACTTGCCAAAAACATTGATAAAACTCTGCTGATAGTCCGTCACTACCTGGAGTTTTGTTACCTTTCATTGACTTCAATGCTTTGTAACATTCGGATTCTGTAAGTAAACCTTCGCAAAGGTCAGCTTCTTCTTCCGTCAGGGTAGTAAACTCAACATCATTGAGATAATCATATATTTCTGTTGCAAGAACATTATTCTTATTTGAATATAGATTTTGGTAGTATTCATAGATTTCTTTTAAAATGGCTTCTTCATCAAAAATGACATCTTTTTCCCGTTTCAAAAAGTCTAGATGTTTCTTTATACCATTCCTTTTTTCCAAGTTGAGAAAATATTTTGATGATTTTTCGCCTTCTTCCATCCATTTTTCACGGGATCTCACAAAGGCACCTTTACATTTATCTTCAATTAATTTACCATTCTGCTTAGTAACATCGTTAAGTTCAGTAAGATTTTTGTCACTCGGGTGAGCATCATTTGCTTTCGAAAGGATTTCAAGTTTACTTTGCAAGATATGATATATTTGGTTTCTTTCCTTCTGTATTGTCTTTGAGTATTTTATTGAATATTCTTTGATCTTAATCTTGCATAAATCCCATAACATTTGATCATTATAGTTTTTATATTCTAGTTTTACTTTCTTTATGATATTTCTGATTGTTTGTTTAAATATGTCGTCTCTAAGAAGTGAGTTGTTAAATTTCCATACACCCTTACCCTTGACTAAAGATGAAATTGTAAGTTTTAAGGACACAGCATTGTGATCACATTTCAGAATGGGTCTTATATCTGCGGAATGTACAAATGAACATAAATCGTATAAAATCAACCAATAGTCTAATCGGGAATAATAACCAAGTAAGTATTGCCGCCAAGTAAATTGTTTGAGTGAAGGGTGACATTTTCTCCAGATGTCTACTAAGTTCAACTTTTTACATATATTTTGCAACAGGTCATTAGGTTTATATGCATAACTAATTCCTTGGGTGTCCATACATGAACTTTGAACTGAATTCCAGTCTCCACCCAATAATAACAAATCATCTCTATGTACGTGTGCTTTAAGCCATGAAAGTAAACCTCTGAAAAAAATACAATTTTCCGATGATTTTGTCGGAGAATAAACATTTACAATAAAATAAAACTTATTGCTGTTAAGAAAATCGAATACCGATCACACGACCACCGGGTTGTCTTATACATTCTATGATATCTATAGGTAATTAAACCATCCTTTATTCCAATTAAAACACCCTTTGAATGGTTGGTACCGTTGTTAAAAAATATTGAACGTTTTCTTTCTGTATTTAATATTGGTTCAAGGTCCTTGGTTATAAAAGTTTCTTGCATCAAAACAATATCGTATTTTTGAAAACCTAACCATTTGAAGATTTTATCTCGTTTCTTTTTATTTCGTATTTCTCTCACATTGACCGAAATCAAATGTAGAACTTTTGAGTTAATAGCTATGTTATTAGGGTTGAGTTTTCCGGTGTTTTTCATTCGTTTCCATCGTTCGTTCCATCAATTTATCTTCCTGTGTTTGATCTTTCTTTTCTTTTTCGCTTCGGAGGTTTTTTGTTGGATTTTTTCGGTGTTGGTGTTTCAGGTGAGAAAGGCGATTGAAACTGGTCTGCCTCGCTCGATGTCTCGTCTCCTGAGTCGCATTCATTTGCTACGTCTGTTGTGTTGTATTGCTCATCAGACTGTGACGGTGTGTGTGTACGAAGAAATCCCGTGATGTGTGGTTAACGTTGTTTGCGAGAAGGTGACGATGCGTCAGATTGTTGTGTATGCCTCTGTGGTGTATGCATTCTCTCCTTCGGGCGAGCCCCATTGGCGGTTGCGGCTTGATCACATGATGTGGGTCCAGATTTCATGGCGTTCTCACGGGGTTCACGATCAGCTGTGGTGTTACGTAACTTGCTGGGTGTGGCTGTGTTTACATTTGCTGTGCAAGTGCTGCTTACGTGGCCGGTCTGTTTACAGTTTCTACATTTCACGCTGTTGGTGCATTGTGACGAATGGTGCCCATTTTCGAGGCATCTTGAGAAAATTGACACTTTCTCAGGTTGTCTAATATATATGGAAGACTCTGGCTCGAAATAAGTTAGCAACCACGATAGATCTGGAGAGGGGTTGGGAGGGTAACTTTTTTGGTCGGAAAATGAAAAGAATCAGGATACGCTTTGCGCTCATGCACATTAATCAATATTTAGTGAGATAGCTACCCTGTCCTTGATTTTAAAATATGCTAATAATACAAATTTTTAGGCCGGAAATCTTCAGCATACACTTCGCGTTCGAAGCTAATATTGTTTAGTAAAATTTCTATCCTGTTCATGATTTGAAAATACGATTGTCCAGTTTTTAGGTTGGAAAAACAAACTTTCAGCTCGCTCTTCGCGCCCTCATTAATTGTTTAGATTCCTATCCTGTTCGTTTTTTAGGAGCCAAGTAAAATTGGCAGAGGTAAAAATGGCAGAGGTAATAATGGCAGAGCTAATAATGGCAGAGGTAAAAATGGCAGAGGTAAAAACGGCAGAGGTAAAAAGAGCAGAGGCATAAATGACAAGAGGTAAAAATGGAAGATGTGATAGTGGAAGGGGTAAAAGTGGCCGAGGTACACTATTAGAAAAAAACAGTAGATTCTACAGAAGAAAAATTAAAAAACAATTTTTAAAGAAAAAAAGACAAATAATTCTGTAAATTATAATAACAGGAGGATTTTCCACAATTTTTCTACAATTTTACAGAACAGATGTTTTAAAAAGGGGAAAACAGTTTTATTACAATAAATTTGTAAGGGTACACGCACAAAAACCAATTTTCTGTAATTTACACAAATGCATGTAAGATTACACAGTACAGTAAGATTACAGGTGTTCTCCAGCCTCTGTTGCAGGAATTTTTTATTCTAACAGTGTAAAAAACGGCGGAGTTATAAACGGAAAAGGTAAAGATGGCAGAGGCAAAAATAAAAGAGATATGGGGTGCTGGTTTGTTAAAAAGCCGAGAAAAAAAGTTTTCACTCCAAAATGAAGGGGATTTGGTTAAGGGGGACAATGACACAAAAATTATTTCAACTAAATGAAGTTCTTTTAGGTCAGAAAAAGAATTACAACAAAAATAATAACAATTAGATAATAAACAATGTTTTTTCTTCTGTTTGAGATTTGTATCAAATCTCTAAATTTTAGCTTACCAAGCTAATTACCAAGAGGGTGCTGCTTATGGTGCACAAAATACCCAACAGCACTTCCGCTTCCCAGGGTTATGACCATCAAGCCGTTTATATCATATTGGATGCAGTGGTAAAGGTTCAGGGACTTCTTTTATGCAAAGAATCTGAACCAGACGGTCCCCCTCGATCGACCCCAAATTGGTTTACCAGTCAAAAGAAGATCATTATTGATTTTCATAATCAGTTACATATTCAGTGCCAAGCCTGGGAACGCATGCTTAATATTGTCATTCAAATATTCGAAAAGAATAGTACAGACGACATTACAAATAAGGGCATAATATTTAACCACAATCATTCGTGACAATTTCAACGTCTAAGCTTTCCCCGTTATGTTCTCTATGTTTTCCCCGCCTCCTAACCCTCTCTGTCTCTCCACCTCTCTTATGTCTACTCTTCCTCCTTTTTGTATCGGTAAACCTGGCAAAACTTTAGATATAAAAAAAACCAGCCAGACAAAACGGAATGTTATTAAATGATGAATGAGAATAGTGCAGTTCCATTTTGCTCCTGATAAATTGAATGAAAAAATATCTGTCGTTTGATTTCTTTTTAAAAAGCCTTCACGGTACACCTCCGACGAATTCGTAAATAGCATTGTTAGGCCGATGAAGACATAATGATATGATGAAATGCCTAACCGTGACATGCAGTTCTAATTTGATCAATGTACATGCGGGGGCTTTTTACAATTCATTGCATGGGGGTTTAAGACTGGCCATATTTTACCTAGGGCTGTCATTTTTACCTCTCCCATTATAACCCCTGCCAATTTTACCTCTGCCATTTTTACCGCTGCCATTTTTACCTCTGCCATTATAACCCCTGCCATTTTTACCTCTGCCATTATAACCCCTGCCATTTTTACCTCTGCCATTATATCCCCTGCCATTTTTACCTCTGCCATTTTTACCTCTGCCATTTTTACCTCTGCCATTTTACCTCTGCCGTTATTACCTCTACCATTTTTACACCAGCCATTTTTACCTCTGCCATTTTTACATCTGCCATTTTTACCTCTGCCATTTTTAACTCTGCCATTTTTACCTCTATCATTTTTACACCGAGCCGTTTTTTAAGACCTAGGAATGTCTAGTATTTAGATTGGAAAATCAAAAACTTTCATCTCGCGCTTCGCGCCCTCATTAATTGTTTAGAATCCTATCCTGTTCTTTTTAAGTACTAAGAATGTTTAGTATTTAGGTTGGAAAATCAAAAACTTTCAGCTCGCGCTTCGCGCTCCCATTAATTGATTAGATTCCTATCCTTTTCATATTCTTATTAAGGTGCTATGAATGTCCAGTTTTTAGGTTGGAAAATAAAAAACCTTTCAGCTCGCGCTTCGCGATCGCATTCAATGTTTAGATTACTATTCCGTTCATTATTAAGTGCTATAAGAATGCCCAGTTTTAGGTTGGAAAATCAAAAACTTTCAGCTCGCACTTCGCGCTCGCATTAATGGTTTAGGTAGGTTCGAATCTAGTTCATGATCTAAAAAAATGTTCAGAATGTTCAATTTCCAGGTCACAATTTCTGAATTCTGAAAAATCAACATACTTGGGCTAGCGCTTCGCACTCGCATCATTTATTGAGGCCTTTCATCTTTAGTTAGGAATACCTCCCCTCTTCGAAATATGTACTATATATATATATATATATAATATATATATGTGTGTGTGTGTGTGTCCCCCTACCTTCAAGGAGAGATTTCCACTCATGGGTAAACTTATCAATACCACCCAGCAGTGGCGTAAATCCTGCTCGAGCAGTCAGGGGGGGGGATAGAAATAAATTTACCTGAAAATTAAAAATTTATGGTTACACTTAACGTGGGGGTATACAACTGTGTACATAACTCTACCTCACTGTAAGAACGCTGCTTAAAATTTCAAGCACGTTGTTTAAGCCTGCCACTCTAACAATTGTTTTAAACCTTTTTAGCAATAAATTATTTAAATTTCTAAAAAAAAACCTTTTTAAACAACTTGTTGTTAGAATGACTAGGCTTGTCCCTACCTAGGCGGGGGGGGGGGGCTCGGAGCCCCTCCTTAACGAATCGCGCGATATTTTTGCTGTGCAAATTTTTTTGACCGCGCCACTTGTTGACTCTTTACTTTCAGGTCTTGCGCAACATTTGAGACCAATTTTGCGTCACCCGGGTACTTGGTTCCGAAATTACGCAACATTATTTACGTGCATGTCAGACCAAAACTCGCTCTAAACGTGGTTTTTTGTACAAACAACTAATTGTGTTTTCAGCCTAAATTCATAAATGTATGATTAGTTTTAGTTTTGCTGGTCTAAGTGTATTTATCTTATGCTTTTTTATGATCTCAGAAGAGTCTCCAAAAAATTTCATTGAAAAACTTAACAATGAAAAACAAAAGGTCAAAAAACAAAGAAATACATAAGAAATTGCAAAAAACGATATAATACATAAGACAAGTGGAATGCCTCTGGCGGTCTCATCTGCATCACGCGATTCAACATAGCATCAGTGCCGACTTTGAAAACTACTATAACTCGCACAAGATGTACAGTGATACTTGGTTACTCTTATTTTCACGTTTTATGAACTAGACCAATACACTTACAGAGATATGACGGTGATTCAACAAATACCCCCAATGTGGCCAAAGTTCACTGACTGTACATGACCTTTGACCTTGATCATGTGACCTGAAACTCGCACAGGATATTTAGTGATACTTGATTACTCTTATGTCCAAGTTTCAAAAGTCAGATCAATAAACTTTTAAAGTTATGATGTTAATTCAACAGATACCCCTGTTATGGCAAAAGTTCTTTGACCTTGGTCATGTGACCTAAAATGCGCGTAGGATTTTCAGTGATACTTGGTTATTCTTATGTCCAAGTTTTATGAACTAGACCAACATACTTTCAAAGTCATGATGGTAATTCAACAATACCCCCAATTTGGCCAAAGTTCATTGACCCTAAATGACCTTTGACCTTGATCATGTGACCTAAAACTTGCACAGGATATTCAGTGATACTTGATTACTATTATGTCCAAGTTTCATGAATCAGATTAAAAAACTTTCAAAGTTATGATGGTAATTCAACAATACCCCCAATTTGGCCAAAGTTCATTGACCCTAAATGACCTTTGACCTTGATCATGTGACCTAAAACTTGCACAGGATATTCAGTGATACTTGATTACTATTATGTCCAAGTTTCATGAATAAGATTAAAAAACTTTCAAAGTTATGATGGTAATTCAACAATACCCCCAAATCGGCCAACGTTCATTGACCCTAAATGACCTTTGACCTTGGTCATGTGACGTGAAACTCATGCAGGATGTTCAGTGATACTTGATTAACCTTATGTCCAAGTTTAATGGACTAGGTCCATATATTTTCTAAGTTATGATGACATTTCAAAAACTTAACATCAGGTTTAGATTTTGATGTTGATTCCCCCAACATGGTCTAAGTTCATTGACCCTAAATGACCTTTGACCTTGGTCATGTGACTAAATAGGGTTAAACAATGTGCCTTTTTTAAACTGTGTATCTAATATAAGTTAAAGGCCTATGAGGATTGTTTTTTCGATGGCTATATTGCAATGGCTTTGTTGTGGGATAAACTCCTTAAAACATATTTAATTAATCTTTTTAATATCAATATGCGCGCGAGCAAATTTTCAGTATTGAAGTTGGAAGACAGAATGGTGTCCCAAAATTACTTTCAAGTAGCGTGTAATTATCACATCAAGAGCTGTGTATACATGTATATACGGGGTAACTTTGTACAAGATACTACCATCTATAATTTTTTTTGTCATGATGGCAGTTGAAGACCTATTATAATTTTTTCGATGAATATTGTAATGGTTCTTTAATATAAGCTAGTGATTAGCAATTAATGTACTAGTGCAAACGAGCGAAGCGAGCAAGCATTTTTTTTAGAACATTGCAGACTGTAAAAAGAACAAGAAATCAGAGACAGAAAATTTCATGAAGGTCCCACACATATATGTCAGGTCGGATGTACATATTTTATGGAATTGCTGGTAAAAGTGCAAAGATACATAGGAAACAATGCTGTCCAAACATGCCTGATACCCTTTTTACACAGGATTTTCTTAACCCCGGACTATCGCTAACCCCGTACTATCCTTAACCCCGTACTATTTTTTTTCCTTTTCACACATGCCAAATTGTTATTGCTAACCCCGGATAAGGAATGCTTGCTTTTCACACACGAAACTCGCTAACCCCGGACTAGTGGTTTTTGTCGATCATTCGTAGTACAAGTACTTCACTCGTACACTTTTTACACAAGCTACAATTTCCTTAACCCCGTACTATAGGTGGGGCCAAATTGCCATTTAGCCCCACCTATAGTACGGGGTTAAGGAAATTTTAGCCTGTGTAAAAAGGGTATAAGTGCATCGTACACTTAACTTGAAGTATAGAGTAGGCCTACATTTTTGTACAAATAATCTCCCGCTTCCACAAATATCAGGATATAACAACCCCTATTGTATTCAAAGAAGATTTTGTTTGGTTTATGATCAAAGTTATAACCATGCATCCAAAGCCCCTTTCTGTACATCAATGCGTCCTATGCAAATTTGCCAAAGGGGTGCATTTATCAAATACATTAAATACTTTTTTGACATTTAGTCTGAAACAAAACTTTGCATCATACACATTAATTATAGATACAATTTGATTATCTCCATTAGATGTAATATATATATATATATATTTATATACATATATATAAAACCATATCATATTCCGCATGTTAGATACAGATGAGACAAAAAAAAATTAGGTAATGCTTTCAGTCTCAACAAAAGGTTAATTACCCTTTAGAAAAAATTGTATATATATATATATATATATATATATATATATATATATATGTATTATAATCAACAGATAATTGAAGAGGAGCCGAATATTAAGTTTTTATACTAGTATAACAAACTTTTGTCCAAATACATGTACATAGGTCATCAAGCTTCTCTCATATATATGATGTGACAAAATAAATCTGCACCCTTCGGAGGGTTTAGTGATACTGAAGGGGGCATGATGCCCCCCTTCTAATCTGGGCCCTACCACATAAAAATTATTCAACTTTAGCATCCAATGGTAACTTGCACTTGATTTACCATGGTAGCTACTATTGGTGGCAAAGTTACCATATTATAGTAATATAACATTTATGCAACAGGTCCTAGGAATAACTTCCATGTGACCAACCTCCGAGTGCACCAGTTAATTGGGCAGAAGGACCTTCAGCATGGCAAAGTTTGCTATAGTCTTCCTGGCCGCCAACTCATGCATTGGGGGAATGCTACCAAATATTAAATTTGCATACAGCAGGTTTCAGTAAAAAGGTAATCCAAATCTAGAGGGCTGGTATTCAAATCATATCTAATTTTGTGGAATTATTATGCATGGATGTGAAAGATTAACTCATCAGCTTTCCATTGATGTCATATTTGTGCCATGCATGACAAAATCACACGCTGAAGACAACAGGTGCAGAAACCACTTTTTCCAAGTTTTTGAAAACCTTTTTTTATGAAACGCACTGTATATCAGGGGCGGACCCAGCCTTCGCCAATGGGGGGGGGGTCGGAATTTTTTTTCAGCCATATTTTCCCCGATTGGCCGCTCGAATATGATTTTTGCCGGGATTTTTGTTTCTTTGAAGGGGTATAGTCCTAATGGACACTTCTTATCTTTATTCTTATGAATAAACATAAATATATAATACCATAACCCTTATTCATATAATGCGAGCGCAAAGCGCAAGCTGATTATTTTGGAAATCTAATGTTCTTTTTCCTAAAATTTTGAACATTCTGGGCAATGTTTGTTTTCCTAAAAATAAAGTGTATGCAAGTTAATAACTACAACGAACGTGAAGAGCGAGCAGAAATAAAGTGATGGAAAAAGTACTGTTAAATACTTGCTTGCAATTAGCCATGGAGACGTTACATATTTTTAAAATTAATAATAATTTTTCGACATCTTTACCTAAGGAATGGAAATTCTTAGCACTTTTTGTAATCTTGGAAGGACTCTAACAATATAAACTTAACTTTACAGAATAGGTATATAACTAAACATGCGAGCACGAATCGTGAGCAAAAAAATTCGAGATTTAGACCTACTGAACGAGACACTCTATTCAATTAGTTTTGAAGATCATAACGGCGGCGAAACCCTTGCAAAACAACTGCTACACTCTGAGTCCTTGCATACTCAGGTGACCATAAATGACCTATGTTGTGGTGTGAATTGAGGACGAACCATGATTCGTGTACTTTTGGGTCACAGAGTGACAATCAAATGACATTGCAAGATTAAAATTATTGCAATATTCAATGCTTACAAAACAAATACAACCCTCTACATAAGGGGTAATTTTATCAAATAATCTGTAATTTATGCAACCCCCAGCTGCACACTCTAAAGGCCTTGATTTAAGTTGTGTATTGCTGAGTTGTGTAAAAGTGAAGACATCACAATATCACAATCACCTCTCAAAAGTACCATGTCTTCCAATTCAAGCAAAACGAGGCAAGAAATTGGATAATGATGCTAAAATTTAATTAATTAATTAATATAATAATATAACTAATATAATTTCTTTATCTTTTCAATCATTCTATGCATGATTAACCAGTGTCTAAAAAGCCACTTAACAAATAAACTCGATCCTCGTACAATTACTAGAACAAGGGAAACTACCTTGTAGTGTCATCCATACATGTATGTAATCTAAAATTAAATGTAAATAGAAATATACATAAAGATGAATATTTAAATATCTTTTTGTAAGATATGAAATAGTTAAAAAGTATTAATGTATGAAAGACTTTCAAAAAAGTAAAGTTCAATATTTCAGTATAGAATTATTCAGAAAACATGAAGCAACAGCATTGCATGCTGCATCGATGAACACCACGTATGAGAAACAAATCTACCTTTGACTATAAAACATACTAGTAATTTCAGCATTTCAAACAGATCATAGTATACTTTTAGTTAATTTTTTTGTTCAGCTTAACAAATATCATTATCAAGAAATTATTAACAGCTATGAAGCCATGAAAACTCAAGGAGGAATGTAAAAGATAACCTGGATATACAACATTATCAAAACAAAATTTTGAAAATATAACCATTCACTTGGTCTACACGAAAATTGGTCTAATGTACTCCTCAAAAACCAATACCAAATTAACTGAATAAATTGGCTCATATTCTGAAGTCAGGTTTATCTCAGACCATGGTCCAACTGCTAAAATTATGGGAGCCAAAAATTCTGTTTATATTGTATATCTCTTATGTTTACTTATTTGTTTCCTATTGCTTTCACAATGAAGGAAAATACTTTGGTTATCATTCCCAGACAATCATGAACAATTTGAGTGTCAAACAAGTTAATAAATTGGATGTGTACCGTTAAGGATTTGTGCCACAACTGGCTCTCCATAGTTAAACCGCAACCTTAAACCAGGTTTCATTTAAATTTGGGTTCAGAATACGGGCCATTTAGTCTACTTTCAATTTCTGTTAGGTCTACATGCCACTTAGTACAAATTAATGCCCGGATCATCTAATTTTCACTTCATCTATTTCAATATTATTGTGCGTTTTGTCAAAATAAGAATTTAGTTCATCAACAGTTCATCCAATCAAGTGGTGGTAAACCAAGTCAATATTGAGCAAAATCCGACTTAGTTTACTTATATTTGTGCACTTTGTTAGAATAAAAATTAAGTTCAAATACAGTTTGAACATTTAGACCTCAGTCACATTTCCTCTACGGCCGCCATAGGGCCAGTCGAAAACGGCTGTTTCAACATTTTTTGTACTAGCTACATTTAGGTGGTTTGAATAAAATATGAATAAAGCGGCTGTTTTCGACCCGCCGGTATGGCCGCCAAAGGGGAAAAAATGTGACTGAGCTATTAAACTCACGAAATGGCCCAGGTAAGTTAGGGAGAATATGTCTACATGGGTAAACTTGTATAAGAAGACCTTCCATAAATCAAATATTCGCCCAAGTCAAGGCATTTTCAAGACCTACTGTACATGTAGGTCCCGTCTTACACAGAGTTACGACTGATACGATCAACCTAAATTCTACGGAAATCCATCATTGTCATAATATTTTCGCCAAGAAATTTGGACAATGTCCTTTGTAAACAAAGAGAAGCACAATGAATTTTTAATTTTCATGATTGTATGAATATACATCATAGTTAAAACAAATTTTGAAGAAACATGCATAATAGATGTTCATGTTGCTGGCTTTCCATAGCTGTGGTCGATTGGATGAATCGCAACTCTTTGTAAGATGTGGCCTAGGTTGTAGCTAAAGTCTGTGTTACACTATGCATTTTGCATTAAATATGAAAGCTCCATAAAGTAAAATTCTTTTATTTAAAGTTTGGCATATTGCTAGGAAAACTAAAATCGTGTTTTTACTTTGCGGCAAGCCCTATAGTTGGAGTAAAGTCCAAATCGGCTTCAAGTCACAGCCGATGAAGATGTCATTAAGATTTGGAATAGAATTTGTTTTCATTCATTCAGCGAGGCTCTAACTGGACTGAATTTTTATTTCAGTAGTCCTACCACTATTCTGAACTCTGATCCGTAATATTTTATTAGTTGGAATATCCAAATCAAATTTCATCACAATTAATTTGAAATTCGGATCGCAACGAATCGCATAGTGTGAGACGGCTTTAGTGACAGATCATGAAAATGATTTTTACGATTGATCATACACAATAGTCAATGCAATAAATTATAAATATAATCAATCTCTGAGATTTATGTTACAGGCCCAGGTGAGTGTAACATAAAAAGGTACGATTGATATATTTAGTCAATTGTAACTCCTTGTACATATTTTGCCACAGAACTAAAGTAACACTTTATTGTACAACCGATTGTAACTTTTAATAACAATAATAATAATAATAATAATAGCTGGATCTTTATAGCACTTATTGCCTGAGGATACAAAGCGCTACTATTATTAACCCAGCTTTAGCTCGAGCTACCATCACCGGTACTCACTGCATTCACGGAATAAACCCTGCAGGGTAACCATTCACCCCACCTGGGTCGAGAGCAGCAGTGTGTATAAATTTCTTGCTGAAGGAAACCACGCCATGGCTAAGATTTGAACGCACGGCCCTCTGTTTGGAAGGCAAGAGTCAGAACCACTATACCACGTAAAGCCCACAAAAATAATAAATAGATCATAACATTTTGATAAAATATATTTCAAAGTAATCAAACCTCATCCTCAGCCTGAAAATTATAATTAGAGTCGTTGGTATCTATACACTTTGGATATTAGATGCATATCTATATGATCTTAATTTAACTTCATATTTATCTGATAGCCAAACTGTATAAAATACCAATGACTCTGTTTATAATTTTCAGGCTGAGGATCAAGTTTCAATAAATGAAACATGTTCCGTTTATCAAAACGTTCTGTTCTCTTCATCATTTTTGTCTGCAAGTTAATATTGCATCATTCTTTTGGAAACTGTATCTGTTAGGTTACAGGCCCCATATCATGGAAAAATATGTAATATACCCTTTCAAAGTTGAATCTCATCTCCCAAGTCGAACAGAGTTAATAATAATAACAATAATATAGGGATTTTATATTGAGCACATATCCACCTTGTTAGGTGCTCAAGGCGCTCCTATATTACCCGGCTAAGCTAGGCGTTCACAGCTTCCTGAGGAATTACTTCCTTCCGGTACCCATTTACTTCACCTGGGTTGAGTGCAGCACATTGTGGATTAGTTTCTTGCTGAAGGAAATTACGCCATGGCTGGGATTCGAACCCACGACCCTCTGTTTCAAAGTCCGAAGACTAATCCACTGGGCCACAACGCTCCACAGGAGTTCTGTACTCCCAGGAGATTCAATGCAATGGAAAACCAAACGTTTATCTAGAAGATGGAATGTTGATAATCTACCGTAGGTATGTTGACAACACCCTAGTTGTGATCACACCTGAGCATATTTCTGTTGTAAAAGACAAATCATGCAATGGCAAACTTTATCAACAAAGAAATGGTGTTACTATGAGCTCACAGTCACAGGCACATATTATCCTAACAGAATTAAAAAAAACCTGTCGTTACCCCCTTTCTATATAATGATGGAATGTTAAAATTTTACTGTAGACATGTTGAGAGATTCAAATTGGGGCGAAATTACCTGTACATGACGCACCTCTTACGATTAGTCTATGGGTGCTACATGCACCATAGGCAGCACCTCTGGAAATCAGGTCTGTGTGCTCAAAAGTAGAAATTTGACTGAAATCCCCTTCAGTTTTGAGCGAAAACCTTGTCTATTTGTTTCTTCAAAACTAGGATCCCTTCTACAATAATCGTTCCCGGGGCCCGGATGTGACCTGAACTATTCGACATGCTTGGCAACACTAATATGACTACTACGGATGGTGTAATTTCTCCAGACAAGGAGTTGTAGTGACCCGATGATGATTGGTATGAAACAAGCCAGTATAAACATGGTTCCTTTGAGCTCGGTGGTGTGTTGGAGTGAAAGCTTCTCATCCTGTAGTTCTTGGTAACTATAGCGATTGAGGATGTTTACTACCATCATAGGGGCTAGGGAGGATGCTGGCTTCGTGAAGAGGGCATTGTAGCCGAAGACGCTTGATGACAAAGGACTCCTAGTTACACAAAATAAGAGTGAAGCAATCAATCAATAAATGAATTAATTAATCGGGGAGGGCTGTTTCAAAAATATAGACATGCTTAAATGCTAACGCACACAATATGTAACGTGCAACCTTTTTTATCAATACACAGTAGCGTACATCCTAACATGATTTGACCAATGTGGTGATACCTTTGAATTTATTTAAGTTACATATTGACATATAACTGGTGTGTTAGCTCACTTGGTCAAGCATCCATCTCACTACCAGGAGGTCAGCAGTTCAAACCCCAGTCTAGTCAGACCAAAAGACATTAAAAGATGGGAGTTGCTGAAGGGATATAGTGCAAAGTTGATATGGCGCTGCACAGTGGCTGCAGGGCAAAATTGATTTTGGAGTATTGCTATTTCAGATTTCTATTTCGAACAATAAAATATGGATTTCATGTTCATTTCCATGATTTTTCCTTAAATGTTAAGAAACTAAGTAGATTTAATTCCTTACGATCTCTTGTTTCTGAGTTGATCCTCGTCAATGATGTCAGAAAGACAAAGATTGAAGAATGAGAATATTGCATCAGGAAGGCTCCTGTCAGAATAAATTGAACATAGAAAAAAAATGCTGTTATTTGTTCAAGCTAAGTTGGAGTTCTGGTAAGAAATCTATTTTTGAAAGGAAATCATTAGAAGCAATCCTAGGATGATGATCATATGCCAGATTGCTTATTTATAACCGTAACAAAAGTTTGATTGAAATTCCTGAAAAATTGTTAGCAGATATCATCTATTTTAAGATTTTCAAAAAATAATGAATCATCAAATAAAATCTGCTAATCATGATTGTGAAATATTACCACTTTTTCATATCTACAAATCTGTTTTGTTTAATCTTTACCTACATGAACATTCTGCTTGGGACATACTATTTGAGAAAACATACAAATACCAATTAAGATATATTGCAACAAAATGCAAGTTATTCAGATTGAGCATATCTAAATTGAGTCAAAATAAAAAAAATGTATCTTCTATTAAAATGAAAATATATATTACTTCTAATTTACCTGTCCATTATAAAGAAGAAAACCATGATGTGTGTATGCTGCGCTCCTATCAGGAACATGAAGATTGCTGAACAGATCTTGAAGTAGAATGACCAGACGATGATACGGTAATAACCATACCGTGTGACGAAAATGCTCAGCAATAAGACTAAGAACTAAAGAAAACAAAAAGTTTAAAAAAACACATGTATGTACACGATGTAGTTCATCACTGGTAGCCAGTTACAAGACAAAAACTGAACTACCAACAGTCCAACACTCTTGTTGACTGCACGTAAAAACAGGCAAAAATTGATATTCTATTTACAGCTAGGTTCTTTTTACAACCTACTGCCTAAATCTACAACAATGAATAAGCTTTTAACATGGTGATTTTCCACTTTTTCCAGGGCTCTTTGGGCATTTCGGGGGCAAAATCGCCTCCAGCCCCCATGTATTTTTTCACCCCCGTTACAAATACATACTGCTAGTCTTATATACATGCAACTTTTGAGATAACTGCATATTAATAATAGTATAATAAATCAGCCTATAATTGTATTTGAAGAGTTTAGTTGCAAAAGGGGCTAGGTCCACTTTTTACCATTCCGAGAAAAAACATGTTTTTTATTCTCACTTACTGCAATACTCTTATGAGAAACTAAATTATAATTATGTACTACCCTATCATGTGAACATAAAATTGGGTATAAAAGAAATCTACCTGTCTTCAATTTTTTTCTATATATTCTTTTAAAAACCCCTTTTGCAACTAAACTGAAATGAATTAAATCTATTTTGATAATAAAAGTGATTTTCTTTGCCACTTTTATTTACGTTTTCATGTGAATTTCAAATTTTTGTTGTGTTCATCAGAATGACTAAAAATTTAGAGGTTTTGAGACAGAATACAATACAAATTTATGAACAATGGACCTAATCCCTTTTGACAAATTAGCTCTTCAGAATAGTTTGTTTTCAAAAGGGGTTAGGTCCACTCCAAGAAAATCATTTCTTTTTTTATTCTCCAATATTGCACATTCTAAATGCGAAACTAAATTTTCAACATTACCTACCATGACAACATAAAATTGAGTATAAAAGAAATCTACCTTTATTCATATATTTAAAATATTCTATTCCCAAAAAAAATCAGTGTGGACCTAACCCCTTTTGCAACTAAACTGAAATGGACCTAACCCCTTTTGAAAAAAAGTGATTTTTCTTTGCCATTTTTTATCACTTTTGAATAGAAATTGCAACTTATCTTTGGTATCATCTTGTAGAGCTACTAAAAATCTATACATTGAGACCAAAAAGTCAAATTTGATGAATAATGGACCTAACCCCTTTTGCAAGTGAGCTCTTCATTTGTACAGGGAAATTGAAATGCAATGAGGGGGAAAGTACATGTACCTGTTTTGCTATTTGGTAACATAAATTATTGTATCGAATGTATCAAGCAGTGACTTGTTGTCAACAAGTGGGCCTGTATTAAAAGACTACATTACTAAGAATAATGCATTATGGGTTAGGGACCTGACAAGATAGGACTTGTTGAGGATTTCAGGTGGTGCTTATTTTTATTTGCTTTAACCCTAATACCCCTTTCATAAACCCAACTATGCGGCTAATAGCAGCATAATTTGGTCGTAAAATTGGAGGAGGACCAGAGTTATCTGCATTATTTTGATGCTGCTATTATCCGCATAATAGCAGCATCGGGACAAGATTTTGAGTTTATGAACGCTTTTCCAAATGATGCGGATAATTGCAATGGTGCGGTCACAAGGTCACCCTTTTCCAACACAACGGCATCAGAGGGGGCGTGTCCAGCTGTCATGACGATTATCCGCCTTTTTCAGGACGGGCGCTCGTAAAAATAATGCGGATTATTTTCGGAGTTTGTGAACGCAATTTTTATTGAATTATCCGCATTACTCTTAGGCGGCTAATTGGAGGATGGGTTTATGAAAAGGGTATTGGGCTATTTCGATGCCTAAGAAGACGGGGGGGGGGGCTGATTCAGTCCCCCTTATGATCTCGGCCGTCGATCGCGCGTTTCTCACGGCATTATCTACAAGACTATAATATCAAATTCTGCGAAAAATCTCATTGCTCATCTATTATGCTAATTTTTGCGTAAAATCATAAGTTTGTTCTAATTAATAAAATAATGCCCCTAAAATGCTAATTTTTGTTTCACATACTCTAGATAGGCATCTGATCAAATTTATTTTTCAAAAATTTCAAAAAAAAAACATTTATTTTCTTATGTATTCTATTGTTTTCTAAATTTCTTATGTATTTCTTTGTTTTTCGACTTTTTGTTTTTCATTGTTTTTTCAATGGAAATTGTCGGGGACTTTATTTTGACCATAAACAAGATAAAATTAATTGATTTTAAGCAGTGAAAGGAAAAATAATGATACATATATGAATTTTGGCTAAAAACACTATTTGCATTGGATTAGTACACAAATTCACGCTTTTGAGTAATTTTGGGTCTGCATGCACTTACGAAATGTTGCGTAATTTTGGAACTGCGTACACGGGGGTCACAATTTTGGTCTCAAAAGTTGCGCGAGACTTGAAAGTAAAAAGTCAGCGAGCGACGTGGTCAAAAAAATTTCGAGCGGCGGATTTATCGCGAAAAATGTCGAGGGGGGGCTGAATCGGCTCGGTGTAAAAATGGCAGAGGTAATAATGGCAGAGGTAAAAATGGCAGAGGTAATAATGGCAGAGGTAAAAATGGCAGAGATAAAAATGGCAGAGGTAATAATGGCAGAGGTAAAATTGGCAGAGGTAATAATGGCAGAGGTAAAAATGGCAGAGGTAATAATGGCAGAGGTAAAAATGCCAGAGATAAGAATGGCAGAGGTAATAATGGCAGAGGTAAAAATGCCAGAGATAAAAATGGCAGAGATAATAATGGCAGAGATAAAATTGGCAGAGATAATAATGGCAGAGGTAAAAATGGCAGAGGTAATAATGGCAGAGGTCATAATGGGAGAGGTAAAAATGGCAGAGGTAATAATGGCAGAGGTAAAATTGGCAGAGTAATAATGGCAGAGGTAAAAATGGCAGAGGTAATAATGGCAGAGGTAAAAATGGCAGAGGTAAAATGGCAGAGGTCATAATGGGAGAGGTAAAAATGACAGCTCTAGGTAAAATATGGCCAGCCGTAAACCCCCATGCAATGAATTGTCAAAAAGCCCCCGCATGTACATAGAATAAATTAGAAGTGCATGTCACGGTTAGGCATTTCATCATATCATTATGTCTTTATCGGCCTAACAATGCTACGAATTCGTTGGAGGTGTACCGTGAAGGCTTTTTAAAAAGAAATCAAACGAGAAATATTTTTTCATTCAATTCATCAGGAGCAAAATGAAACTGCACTATTCTCATTCATCATTTCATAACATTTCTTTTTGTCTGGCTTTTTAAAAAAAAGTTTTGCCAGGTTTACCGATACAAAGAGGAGGAAGAGTAGACATAAGAGAGGTGGGGAGACGGAGAGGGTTAGGGGTGGGAAAAAACATAGAGAACATAGCGGGGAAAGCTTAGACGTTGAAATTGTCACGAATGATTGTGGTTAAATATTATGTCCTTATTTGTATTGTCGTCTGTACTATTCTTTTTAGATATTTGAATGAAAATAAGCATGCGTTCCCAGGCTTGGCACTGAATATGTAACTGATTATGACAATTAATAATCTTGCTTTGACTGGTAAACCAATTTGGGGTCGATCGAGGGGGACCGTCTGGTTCAGATTCTTTGCATAAAAGAAGACCCTGAACCTTCTTTACCACTGCATCCAATATGATATAGACGGCTTGATGGTTATTACCCTTGGAAGCGGAAGTACTGTTGGGTATTTTGTACACCATAAGCAGCACCCTCTTGGTAATTAGCTTGGTATGCTAAAAAACATTGTTTACTATCTGATTGTTATCATTTTTGTTGTAATTCTTTTTCTGACCCAAAAGAACTTAACTAATTTTTTGAGTCATTTTCCCCCTTAACCGAATCCCCTTTGATTTTAGAGTAAAAACTTTTTTCTTCTCGGCTTTTTAACAAACCAGCACCCCATATCTCTTTCATTTTTGCTTATGCCATCTTTATCTTTGCCATTTTCAACTCCGCCATTTTTTACACTGTTAGAAAATTTATACTTAAAAACAAAAACAAAATTGCTGCAACAGAGTCTGGAGAACACCTGTAATCTTACTGCACTGTGTAATCCTACATGCATGCATTTGTATAAACTTACAAATTTATTGTAATAAAACTGTTTTCCCCTTTTTTAAAACATATCTGTTCTGTAAAATTGTAGAAAAATTATGGAAAATCCTCCTGTTATTATAATCTTCAAAATTATTTTTTTTTCTGTAAAACCTTTTTTTTTTCTTCTCTGTAATCTACTGTTTTTTCCAATAGTGTACCTCGGCCACTTTTACATCTGCTATTATCACATCTTCCATTTTTTTTTTACTCTTGTCATTTATGCCTCTGCTCTTTTTATCTCTGCTGATCTTACCTCTGCCATTTTTACCTCTGCCATTTTTACCTCTGCCATTATTACCTCTGCCATTATTACCTCTGTCATTTTTACTTCTGCCATTTTTACCTTTGCCATTTTTACCTCTGCCATTTTCACCTCTGCCATTTTTACCTTTGCCATTATTACCTCTGCAATTTTTACATCTGCCTTTTTTACCTGAATCAGCCCCCCCCCCCAATAAAAAGTTGAGAGAAGAAAAAAATCACACTAACATACATGTGACACAAAATTAGATGTAAAAATAAATAATCTAAAATAACTTTGCAGGTAATTCTATCGAACAGTTATATGGTATGTATAAAATGAGAAAAAAAACAATGATACCAGCTCCTCACTATATTCATTTCATATAAATATGAAATATAATAATTTGGTCTTCATATGTGTTTCAAGTTCCATTTACTTCTTGAATAGGTGGGATCTGGAAAATTTAAAATACTCTGCAAATGACATACAGAGAAATGGTGACTTTCTGACATCATCAACTGTTCTCATTTGTATATCACCTGCAGTGTGTTTACTGTACAACTGTTGTGTGAAATGAGAAGTGAAATTGTAAAATGTAAATTTTCATATTTAAATTATTGTCAGGCTCGTTTGAATCAAATTTTTGTTGGGGTAGTGGACCTGCCTTTTAACAAGGAGGATCTTACCTGAGGAAGGATAAAAGTGGTACCAAACAAAGCTTTCCTGATGAACTGAGACAGGTCTGTCTCTGGAATGAGTTGGGTGACAAAAACGGCCAGGAAGTTGGCTCCATAATTCATGTGAAATATCTGACAAAAGTTGATGAATACAAATATCAAGAAGTTCCTGTTGAAGATGATCTGTTTGGCCTGGCTGTATGATAGTGAGAGAGAGCCATCTTGCGAAGAGGGGCTCAAGGATTTCTTCTCCATGCTCAGATGTCCCGAAGCCCCCTGACCCGATGGCTGAAGTTCAAACCGTGTCCTCACGTTGCTCCCTGTGTAATGCATTGCAGCCCAACTGAGAAAGGCTACAAAGACACACCAGACCTGGAATGCATGGAAGTTGTTCAAGTTGTCGGATACAAACTGGCTAAAGAGAACAGACGTTGAGCCCACAATGGAAGCCACTTGGCCGTACCTGGTCAATCTCACCCGGTCCTCGTGTCGGGTGGATATCTCGGCGAAAAGGGCACCGTGCGACAAGAGCACGAAGGTGAACAACGCATCGTAGCAGCACAGTGAGACCGTGAGATGGACTCCAATTATCCACTCATTGGCTTCGTAGGTCTTCCAGGGAAACCACGGCAGGAGAAAGCAGATGGCAAACAGTGGCGCTCCGTACATGATGGCATGACGTCGGGAGCGGAATGCCTTGATGTTGGAGTTGTCTTGCCAGTATGCAAACAATGGATCATTGACAGCGTTCCATATCATGTAGACCACCTGCGCCACGTTGAACCATGACTCCGATATGTGGTAGTAATCGGTGAAAAGTCTTACATAGTAGAACCGGAAGATAGAGTTCATCAACACAGCGGCCAGGGAGGTCATGGAGTACGCAAATGCATTCCTATCAACCCAGTTCTTCATCCTGAATGGTACTCCAGTCTACATGAAACGGAAAAATGTTAATAAATCTGCAATTAAAGTTGATTCTATGGCCGTTAATATTCTGAAGTCCGGTTTTACTAGGCCATGGTCTCTAAACTCTGTTAAAGTTATTATGGGAAGCCAAATATTTTAAAGTACTGGCATTACCTGGGTTCCCAGCTTTTCAAGAAAGCAAAATTCCCTGATTTTTCCCTGAAGTTTTAGAATTCCCTGATTATAATTATTTCAACCCAATGCCAGTTTCGCATGTTTTCTAAGTTGTTGCAGTTAATCACATGTACTTTCATATTCAGTATAAAAACAACAATAAGTACCACAATTTTTCCCTGACTGGAAAAAGTAAAATAATGATGGGTTAGGAACCTTACATTTTCTATCTTTACTGGGCTCTTTCCCCATTTTAGAATGATGAAGAAACTATTTCAGTAATTACTCTCAGTCAGTTCGAGTGTCAAATCAAATGAACTGAAAAACTGAACTTGTCCCTGTTACTGTAGATACCTGTCGCACTTAGCTATCCATAAACTACACATTAGCCAGTAAAAAGTGGGTGTTTGAATGTTTTGTCAGCAAAAAGAAAATAACATATGTCAGATTCTTTTTTTAACAAGATTGACATTTATTTTAGCAAAATTAATTTCGAAATAACTACGAACCGGTATCATACGGACTGTTGTGGAGGGGCCAGAACGCTCACAGTCATACACTCACTAGCTCGCATATACTTACACCGGGAAAAGGTCTTACCTTATTCACTTGTATATATGTAGGACACGCTCGCTCTGATGTCTGTACCGTCCGGGGGTTTGGGTATGGAGTGATTGCTTCTGTCTGTGATTGCGTGTGCAGTACCGGTATGTAGTGTGTCGAGTGCAGATTGTCATTGTTCATACTCCCGCCGATGGTTCATGTGTTGCTGCCTGCTATTGATGTTGTCCAATCGGAGTCCACTTAACTACTACTTATAAATACATTTAACAATCCAACCCCCCTAACACCATACTTCCCCCCACCCTAAAAAAATGGGTGGCCTATTTTCTATATAACTTAACATAATAACACAACTTAACACAAGGTAACCCTAAACATGAAATATACATCAACGTAAATTTGTTTTTCTTTTTTTTTCTTTTTTGATCATATCTTTTTCTTTCCTTTCTTTTATACTTATTCTTTATCTCTTTTTTTCTTTCTATTCTTCTTTCGTTTTCTTTTTCTTTTCTCCTAATTTTTTTTTTGTCTGTGATCTTTTTTTTCTTCTTCTTCTTTTTATTTTCTTATCTTTTTCTTTTCTTTCTCTGATATTTTTTGTGATCTTTTTCTCTGCTTTCTCTGTGATTTTTTTTCTTTTCTTATTCTTTCTTATTTGTTCATGAACATTAGTATAACACAAATATATACATCAATATATACATCATTACCATATACATCATTACTAAATCATAAAACATATTCTTACCTCGTCTCTGCCTTGATCTAATTTAAATAAGCTCACCGCGCTTATTATGCATCAAAGTAAAAATAAACAAATATTTAAATCAATGGATACATACATATATACATATAGGGTGTGATCAACCAACCCAACCAAGTAACTTGTCTATTTTTATTAATATATAAACAATAAGGGATGCATACAAAATTAATTGGGTAATAAATTGTACATGATATAGGCATTCATTTCATATTTATGGTATTGTATTGAAATACACATCCTATAAAATAAATTGATTTGCACAGTGGCAGGCAGAGACAGATGCAAGGGAGTAGCATTGCCCCGTTATTCGAGGCAATATAGCTCCCTTGCTTTAATCTGTCATAACCAGGATTGATAGTGAATTCAAGATGGACACATTCCGAGGAGGCGCTCACACGAAAACGTTTCATAGGATGCCTCCCAGAACGGGTCGCTTTCTTTATTTACAGATTGCACACCTGGCTATATGCAGATGTGAATGTCTTTCGACATGCCGTATCCATGGTATCGGTATCACTGAGAGCTACCGATCCCAGCATGCCCTACTGAAGGAGGATCATGACTAAGCTGGATGATCAGGAATCATCATGACATCATGCTCATCCTTCTCCATCAAGATAACTCCTTCTCTATAAAGGTAGAAGAGTTCCCTGTTTGTCTACAAAAACTTTCCCTCTGGCGGGAGGAGAAACAGAGTCTCTTCAGCCGGCTCTTTCTTGTCTGTTAACCACTTGCAGGGGGTTCGAGGATTTGGTCTGGTTCCGCTTGATCTTGACTATATTGTCAAAAGGCGGTTCCTCTGCCACCTCAGCCGGGTCAACTATTCGGATCTCAAATGACTTGGCTTTGTTGAAGGATATTTCCATGCCAATTCGACAGCCACATTTGGGACCCCTTGTGTTTGATTTTAATATGGCACATCCTTGTCTACTCAATCGAAAAAGTGTACCAATCTATTTCTTTTTAAGTAGAAACCTTTTCAACTCCTGTTCCCCTGGGGCCAGCCCCTCTATAAAGCGACTGCAGGGATTCAGAAGGTGAAATGTAGATCCGATTCATGAGTATCCACAATGGGACACATTCTGAAGGTTCTACGTCAGGTCCTACAATTAAGACTTATAAGCCTACCCAATCATATAACCGTTTTAAGAATCTTCTCGTTGTATGATTGGTAGGTCTTCACCATTCATAGTTAAGATAGCATTTGAGATGCTGATATTGGCATTGTATTTTCGTAACAAGTCAACGCCAAACAACATCTCATCTGCTATCGGAGCTACATAAATCTTCTCGCTGAGTATTTGGGTACCCAGCTTGATATTGATAGGCCCTACCACCATGCCGTCCATTGTCATGTCTCGGCCAGCCCCTTTAAGGATTACACGCTTAAGGATGGGCGGCCGAGGCTGGCGGCATTTGAATAGCCTATCTGATATAATGGTGACAGCTGCCGCAGTGTCCAAAACAGAAGTAATGGGCTCTTTGCCAACTGTCAACTCAACACTCAATGTTGAAGTAGACACAATTCTACAAATGACAACTTCAACCTCTTGATCTTTAACCTCACCAGAAATGTCTGGTGGCCATGGTGCATTCCTCCAAGGGACATCTAATACCTCAGAGAATTTCGGGCTCCCTGGACTTGCTTGTAAGTCCGGTGCCCGTCTGCTACCATGGTCTTGTGGCATTAGGCTGTCCTTTAATGGAATGGAGATGGTGGGGGTGGGGATCTGTGATCGGATCGGGGATTCCCCATCTCCTCCGATCCCTGTCCATTTCCCTCCTCGAAGGTGACAGCCCTCAGTTGTTTGTTCTGAGCAGGCGATCTCCCTCTGGGGCAGGCCCTACTGAAATGGCCTTCTCCCCCACAGTTGAAGCAGCCTGTGAAGTTTCGCTGCCGATCGGTTGGTGGAAGGACCGAAGATGATCTTCTGCCTCCCTCTGACCGATCCGGCGTTCTATTAGAGGTATACCTCGGCCTGTCTGATGTACGCGGAGCCCGACCAGGGGTATAATTTGGTCTTTCAGGTGGACAGGGGCACGGCCGGAGGAGTAACTCGGCTGGCCTCTTGACACCGACAAAAGTTCTTTAGTACTCCGAGACAGATCCGTGATTGCAGCAACCATCGAATCCAACTTGGAGGCCCACATTGCATTTTGAGCCTCCAGAGCACTGATTCTAGCCTCAAGGCTAGAATTTCCTTTGGTGGCAGCTTCCGGAGGAGACGACTGTTGTACCCTGAGGTCATTCTTATCTTCTCCTACAGAGAGCTGCCTTACCTCGTTCCTCAGCCTAGGGCCATGCTTATGCATGGTCTTCTGGGTAAACTGAAACCATTTGTATTTAGTCATGGCTTCATCTAATGTCCCAGGCCGAGAAGTCAGGACATGATGCCCTGCATCTTTGTCTTGGGCACCTTGGCAGAACCTTGCCACGACAAGCTCCTGGACAAACTTGTCAGGTAGACCTACGAAGGCCTGACCTGCCAGGGTCAGAAGCCTATCTGCCCATTTTAACAGACCTTCATCCGAGCGTTGGAAGGCCGATTGAAACTGCATGCGAGTGACCTCTGGCTCGTCCTGGAGCGCATACCGCTTCTCCAACTTGGCAACCAGGGCCGAGTAAGAAATAGTCGGATCGCTCTCCCTTATGAGAGCCGCGAACTTACTCGCCTCAGGTTCCAACGCCAGACACAGCTGAAACTTCTTGTCTGGTTCAGACATGCCGTGTCTCTCAGTGTAGAGTACAAACTTCGAATAGAAGGCCACCCAACTTCCCTTGCCGTCGAAGGAAATTGTCTTTGGCAGTATTGTGGGTCTATAAGGGGGCCTCCTATCGTCATATTGGTCCGCAGTTGCTGATGTAAGCCGGGTAACATGGGGCGGCTGGCTATGTGTCAGCGGCTCCCTGTACCCCGGACTTACCGATGGCATTGCTGGGTTTCGGTACTGATTTGCTACCGGGCCCCCTTGTCCATCTCCTTGCGGTCCAGTGCCCTGATAGATGGGGTTGCTACCCCCATATCTCAGGTCGCCAGGTCCTTGAGGGGAGGACTGAGGGGCCGCAGTGTAGGGGTAGTATTGTTGGTCGTATCTACCGCCAGCCCAAGGTGGATAATATCCACTGTGAGCGGCAGCAGGTTGACCCATTCCAAATGGCTATGATTGCATCATGCGAAGCATTGTGCCATATATCTCATCGTATTGAGCTGGCGCCCGCGGAACAAACGGGGGGGGGGGTGATCTGGTTGCGAACTTGGTACAAATTGAGGGAACAAGTTCTGCTGCGATGGCAGCCCCACTGGGGCAGGCAAAGGAGATACCACTTGAGGGGGACCCTGTGGTGGAAACAGGCCCTCATTCCATCTTGAAAATCCCATTTGGTCACCCGAGACTTGACCCTGTCTTGTACTGGGGAGGCCAAGGGTTGTTGCGCAGGATCGCCACCCGCCCTCCCATGAAAAGTGAGTTTGCCTCCCCAGCATGTGTTTGAGAAGGCTGGCCTACAGCGCCCCGCACGGTATGTGTATAGCTGCCGTGTAGCCGAGCCTCAAACGGCTTGGGGGGCTCTTGTATGGCATTAAAGGGGACGCCAGCATGAGAAGGCTCGTCTCCTTCGGAGCGCACTTCTCTGCAGTCCCTCCCCTGAGTTACTAATGATGGTTCATAGTCAAAGGCATAAACCAACAGGTCTGCCTTTGGTATATGAGGAATCGATAAGAATGTATCCGGAGTAATGTCGGCCGCCTCCCTCGCTTGCATAATGCGAGTGGCGGTAGCCATACCCACTCCGGGCAAAGTCATCAATTCCTCCACTGAACAATAATTTATCTTTATTCGAGGGATGTTGCTCGCCATCTTGATAGAAAATTGAATTAGCAGTCCAAATAATATTACAATCAATCAAGATAAAATGAATTTCAGAAACTGAAATAGGATTAACCCAAGCAAAATAGTATATATATATATGCTTTGACTACTTTGTCTTGCGGATAAAATAGAAAAAATAAATCTGGGACAAAATTAACATACAAGAAAAATTAACAGAATTAACAGAACTAACCTCAAAATATCCTGAGAATGTAATCAAATTAAAGTCCAGAGGCTACCTTGCCTCAAAAATAAAATTCCTGTATGATTTAATTCTTAAGAGAGAAAAGAAAAAATGCAAACAATCGAACGCTCACTTGTTCAGAGAAAGATATTAAAGATATAGAAATAATTTCAAATAAATAAATTCTTATTCAAGCAGTTTTTATTGTTATTTTGAACAAAATTTATTATTTACAAGTACAATTGGAATAATGAACAGATCTATGTACAATTTATCTAAATATATACAAAATTTATTTAATTATACAATTTATAATTGATTGAATTTGGATTTATATAAAGATCAGCAGCACAGCTCACAGCATTCACTCAACAGCAGCAGCGGCAACAATCCAACAGCACAACAACAACAGCAGCGACAAAATAATTAATACAACGGCAGCAGCAATTAACAACAAACTATTCAATACAACGGCAGCAGCAACAACAAAATAATTATTACAAGACTGAATTTCCTGATCTCCTGAGACGTGACCAAAAAAATAATATGAATTCCTAACAATTTAACCACAACAGCAGCAGCAAATTTCTGGTGTTTTCTCCAAAAAACACCCAGAAATATAATTTTAAAAAAAATAATACTAACAACAGCAGCAGCAGCAGCGCGGCGGTCAAAGGAGAAAAGCAAATTCAGGCTTGTAATAAAATAATCAACTCACAACATCAATAATATTCAGATATCCATTCACACCAAATACGGTACACAGCTCAGCTCACTCACGTCGCACATTCACAACCCAATTAGTACACACAGTCAAACTCAATCAAAAATTCATCAAAGTC
This sequence comes from Lytechinus variegatus, assembly GCF_018143015.1. Classification (NCBI taxonomy): domain Eukaryota; kingdom Metazoa; phylum Echinodermata; class Echinoidea; order Temnopleuroida; family Toxopneustidae; genus Lytechinus; species Lytechinus variegatus. The sequence continues at coordinate 40,379,867 of NC_054744.1, read as the reverse complement.
AATCACACTCTGTGGCCCGGAAAAAAAATAAGTATCCTAACGAGGGAGAATATTCAAATATGTGATTAAACAAAATATGTGGATATTTACCCTAAATAGTACAACGAATATTGTTTGTTCCCAAAAATAATCCGATTGGCTCCTGTCAAGCTGGCCGCTGAATTCATTCAGGGCTTGCACGGCAGTGCCGATCGGTAAAAAAATAAAGTAAATTCACGGAATTAAATATCAAACTTTTTCCACCAAAAAATAAAATTTCAAACTAAAATAGATATGTTACTTGTTGTTTTATTTAATATTTTGGACAAAACAGAGTCAAACAGCTGAAAATAATTAAAAACCTAAAATTTTCAAGATGGCGGCGGCTTTTTTTATATTCGGCCACAGCCAGCGCAGATTCTGCAATCGGCGTCGGCTATGGCGAAGTAAAGAAAATGTTTTGCCGAAAATAAATAAAAATAACTTTTATCCTCGTCGCCAGTGTTGTGGAGGGGCCGGAACACTCACAGTCATACACTCACTAGCTCGCATACACTTACATCGGGAAAAGGTCTTACCTTACAGGGGCCGCGGAACCGGGGGGGCTGGGGGGGCTTCAGCCCCCCCCCCCCCCACTTTTTTCCAAAACCGTGTACAAAAACGCAAAAATGACAATACGATTGTGATTTTTAGCATGGTCAGCCCCCCCCCCCCACTTTTGGCTCAGCCCCCCACTTTGAAAATCGTTCCGCGGCCCCTGCCTTATTCACTTGTATATATGTAGGACACGCTCGCTCTGATGTCTGTACCGTCCGGGGGTTTGGGCATGGAGTGATTGCTTCTGTCTGTGATTGCGTGTGCAGTACCGGTATGTAGTGTGTCGAGTGCAGATTGTCATCGTTCATAGCGCCGGCCTCCATGTGTTGCTGCCTGCTATTGATGTTGTCCAATCGGCGTCCACTTAACTACTACTTATAAATACATTTAACAATCCAATCCCCCTAACACCATAAAACAGAAAATAACATATGTCAGATTCTTTTTTTAACAAGATTGACATTTATTTTAGCAAAATTAATTTCGAAATAACTACGAACTGGTATGATACGGACATTAAAGTTCGTGTTTGGGTAACTGGGTATTGTACAAAGAGCTAGTAGTACCATACACACCAATATGAGCCTAGGTTAAGTTAACTGAAGTTATCGCGTTTACGAGGACTGCAGAATGGTAAGATGAAAATATGTCACTATATATATAAGACCTTGACCTTAGGACCTCAAAATTAATAGGCTTCCTGGGATCAATGCTAGTATCATAGGCCTACACACCAAATCTTAAGTCAAACTGATGTTATCATGTTTAAAAGGAAAAGTTAACGGACAGACGGACGGACATTGAGCTTGATACCATACGTCCCATCTTGGACAGGCGTATAAAACTAAAAAGACTGACATTTAAAAAATCCAAGTCAAAATGGTGGGAAAGTATTGAATCCCAGGAATAGTCCTATCAAGCAATGGCCTGAAAATCACCCCCTCGTTACCCCCCTTCCCAAATTCGGCTGAATGAAGTGAATGGTTGCTGCATGGGTGCAGAGAAATGATAATGGAGCACCATTTTTTTGTTGTTGCATGTTTTTTTATCAGAAAAATGACTATATTTTTTCATTAAAAATCATAACCATATCAATCTAATCTCTGTCAAATTACCCACCCAAGGGTTCATTACTATCCTGCCTGTTTGTTGGGAATCTACAGGTAGGACTATGGTACGCCAATGCTGTACACAGCACACCATTTAAAAAATCATTAAAATATCACTTTTTTTTGTGACCAAAAATACTAATTTCCCTACAGTTGCAATTTATTTTTCATTAGTAACTTGGGGGTAATTTTTGTATTCACCAGAGTGCTCGAAAACTTGAATTTTGGGCATAGTTTTATGTACGCCCTCTATTGGTGGAAACTAATATGGCTAGACAATTGTAGATTTTCAATCTCTATTTTTAATTAAGAAAAAATTAATTTAAAGAATCAAATTTACTTAAGAGCCAAGTTATATGATGAATAGCTGTAATGGAACCTGGCAGTATAAAAAAATCAAGCATTTGTCCCAAAGAAAAAGAGAAAATAAGCCAAACATGCCAACCTTATTTCACCACACAGGGAGGAGTAACAGAGAACAGATGTTTTAAAAAGGGGAAAAGGGTTTTATTACAATAAATTTGTAAGGGTACACGCACAAAAACCAATTTTCTGTAACTTACACAAATGCATGTAAGATTACACAGTGTAGTAAGATTACAGGTGTTCTCCAGACTTTGTTGCAGGAATTTTTTATTTTTTAAGTATAAAATTTCTAACAGTGTAAAAAAACGGCGGAGTTGTAAACGGCAAAGGTAAAGATGGCAGAGGCAAAAATAAAAGAGATATGGGGTGCTGGTTTGTTAAAAAGCCGAGAAAAAAAGTTTTCACTCCAAAATGAAGGGGATTTGGTTAAGGGGGACAATGACACAAAAATTATTTCAACTAAATGAAGTTCTTTTAGATCAGAAAAAGAATTACAACAAAATAATAACAATTAGATAATAAACAATGTTTTTTTCTTCTGTTTGAGATTTGTATCAAATCTCTACATTTTAGCATACCAAGCTAATTACCAAGAGGTTGCTGCTTATGGTGTACAAAACACCAAACAGCACTTCCGCTTCCAAGGGTTATGACCATCAAGCCGTTTATATCATATTGGATGCAGTGGTAAAGGTTCAGGGACTTCTTATATGCAAAGAATCTGAACCAGACGGTCCCCCTCGGTCGACCCCAAATTGGTTTACCAGTCAAACGAAGATCATTATTGGTTTTCATAATCAGTTACATATTCAGTGCCAAGCCTGGGGAACGCATGCTTAATATTGTCATTCAAATATTCGAAAAGAATAGTACAGACGACATTACAAATAAGGGCATAATATTTAACCACAATCATTCGTGACAATTTCAACGTCTAAGCTTTCCCCGTTATGTTCTCTATGTTTTCCCCACCCCCTAACCCTCTCTGTCTCTCCACCTCTCTTATGTCTACTCTTCCTCCTTTTTGTATCGGTAAACCTGGCAAAACTTTAGATATAAAAAAACCAGCCAGACAAAACGGAATGTTATTAAATGATGAATGAGAATATTGCAGTTCCATTTTGCTCCTGATAAATTGAATGAAAACATATCTGTCGTTTGATTTATTTTTAAAAAGCGTTCACGGTACACCTCCGACGAATTCGTAAATAGCATTGTTAGGCCGATGAAGACATAATAACATGATGAAATGCCTAACCGTGACATGCAGTTCTAATTTGATCGATGTACATGCGGGGGCTTTTTACAATTCATTGCATGGGGGTTTAAGACTGGCCATATTTTACCTAGGGCTGTCATTTTTACCTCTCCCATTATAACCCCTGCCAATTTTACCTCTGCCATTTTTACCGCTGCCATTTTACCTCTGCCATTATAACCCCTGCCATTTTTACCTCTGCCATTATATCCCCTGCCATTTTTACCTCTGCCATTTTTACCTCTGCCATTTTACCTCTGCCGTTATTACCTCTACCATTTTTACATCAGCCATTTTTACCTCTGCCATTTTTAACTCTGCCATTTTTGCCTCTATCATTTTTACACCGAGCCGTTTTTTAAGACCTAGGAATGTCTAGTATTTAGATTGGAAAATAAAAAAAAAATCATCTCGCGCTTCGCGCCCTCATTAATTGTTTAGAATCCTATCCTGTTCTTTTTTTAAGTACTAAGAATGTTTAGTATTTAGGTTGGAAAATCAAAAACTTCGCGCTCCCATTAATTGATTAGATTCCTATCCTGTTCATATTAAAGGTGCTATGAATGTCCAGTTTTTAGGTTGGAAAATAAAAAACCTTTCAGCTCGCGCTTCGCGATCGCATTCAATGTTTAGATTACTATTCCGTTCATTATTAAGTGCTATAAGAATGCCCAGTTTTTAGGTTGGAAAATAAAAAAACTTTCAGCTCGCGCTTCGCGCTCGCATTAATGATTTAGGTAGGTTCGAATCTAGTTCATGATCTAAAAAAATGTTCAGAATGTTCAATTTCCAGGTCACAATTTCTGAATTCTGAAATATCAACATACTTGGGCTAGCGCTTCGCGCTCGCTTTATTTATTGAGGCCTTTCATCTTTAGTTAGGAATACCTCCCCTCTTCGAAATATGTACTATACATATATATATACATACATATATATATATATGTGTGTGTGTCCCCCCTACCTTCAAGGAGAGATTTCCGCCCATGGCTTTGTGGAATGGCCATAGAAGCTTGTTTGTTGTGCAAGGAGGGATGCCAAGCCACTTCCGGATGTGCACTGAGATTCTTTGCTCTATCCTCTCAACATGCGTCATTGCGATCTCATACAACATCAATGGCCACATGATCCTTGGAAAGAGACCGAACATTAGGCACCACAACTTGAGTTTATTTGGGAGGGTACATTTATCGACACGCTTTAGCCCATCCTCTACCATTGTTCGGATCTCATCTATCTGGTTCTTATCAGATAGCTCCTTTGTGAACCAGCGCGCTGCTTAGGACGCTGCAGCGTTCTAAGCACTTGTCATAATACATGTACCTACGATAATTGTATACAGATTTAAGGGGGAGGCTGGGCCATTCTAGAGAATGTTGATAAAGATTATAAAAAGAAAGCATTAAGCTGAAAAATTCATCAGAATCGGATAGAAAAGACAAGTAAATGACATCCTAAAATTCGCAAATTAACAAACATGTATGTGCTGCACGTTAATGAGAGTAGATGATAATCACTTATTCTCTACTGATTCGTAATTTGTTGTATAAAGTCAATACAATGATTTAATTTGTACAGATCCGGCAATAAGAAAACTTTTCTCTGATTACACAAAAAAGTTGCAACAAAGATAATTCTACATTTTAGGAAAATGGAATTATGCCATATGATACAATAAAAAAGATGTAGTGAATGTGTGATTATATTTCATTTTTTTATATTATTATTTGTATTCATTGGCTGATACCAAAAGTTTGCAAAGCATAACAACACAAAATTCGAATCTGGCAATTTGGTTTCTCTTTCAACCAGTAACTAATTGGAAGATAGAATTCATCCTCCTTACTATTACTTTTGTACTATAATTTATCTGTTAACTTTCATTTTAGATCTTTCATGGCAATTAAGATATGAACTCTGTTGTGAAGAACGCCTTCCCACAGCCCATGTTATATCGCTTTATCCGCCTCCTACCCTATGCATGGAATGAGCGGATTGCTCTTCGAATGGAGCTCTATGGCGATCTTGCTCCTGTTACGGGTGAGAACGAGCACGTCATGTTTATAATTTTATAATTTGGTTGCTTCAAATTTTTTGAAAATGTCAAAAGAATCTTTTGTCATGCACACAACTTCCAAAATATGTGTCACACTATATAATTCAAAGATGGTACTCTCAGTGGAACAAAGTTACTTTCTCTTGGGAGAAAAATCAACCAATAACATACACAACCTTCTGTAAAGAGAAAATCTGAAAAGAAATATCTTAATTTCCCCCTTTTTTATGGAATGGAATGCTAAATGCCCGTCATGTGCAATTTTGTTACGTGAACTGTGACCTGATTATGGGGAATTTCTCTGGATTAATTGTTGGTGTCTGCACATACGTGTTAGCGTGGAGAATTGAGACTACTGAGTCACGCCCAAAAGTCTATGGTGACGCCAATTTGGAGTAGGGCTAATTATGGGACCGGTATATGGTCACTTATTAAATTTTACGAGCGTCTACATAGCTCAAAGTCAAAATTAGAATTTTACATTTTGTGCAAATTCTCTGGAGGTTGTTTCCATCATTAATATATTGGTTGAATTTCATTCATGATTGGATTCTGTTATTTTTGTTTATTCCGAGACGATTACCGCCAGAATTTTGACATCTGCCTTGGATTTTAAGCACTGATGCGGACACGCAGAGTTCTTGCATCGAAAATTTAAGTGACTGTCAAATTGCCAAAATGCTTGGGGCCAAAATTTTATAAATATGGAGGTTTTATGGGATTTTTTTTTAGCGCCTGCAAGATTTCTTGTGTAAAGTTCGCTACCATAGTCACACACACACACCCTCACACACACACTCTTTCTCTCGGTTCACTGTTCCCATTCAACATTGTACAGTGTATTCTTCTGATTCGTTCATTACCCCATCATTTGAAACTAAGTTCCATTCAGGGAGTTCAGCAAGATTAATGGTAAATTTGGCATACAAATTTAAAATTACCCGTCACCTTTTTTGCAACTAATACTATATTACATAGTCAGCATTCGGGCAGATGTTGTTAGTTTGGAGCAGAATTTGATCGATTTGTCACGTCTACGAATAAATTGTTTAAAATATCTAGAGAAGATATGAATGCATTTCTTGGTGCGTATTTTGTATGAACCCATGTTTGGAAAAGCTAAAAATTAATAGATAGTCTTGACAGTGGTCAAGAATGCTGACTGTCAATTTATGCTTCTGGAATCTCCTGAATGGATGATTTGATTTTTTTTTAAATGAAATTTATTCATGTATGCATTAAAAGTTTTGACTTGAAAATCTTATGGCAGTCGTTCTTAATATCAAGTCAGAGAAATGAAATACTGTATTCAAGAAATTATTCTTCAACGTGGAAAAGGCTAATGCAAGACATGGCGTAATGAGCCAACATTTTTTAGGGAACTATAGATATGGCGTATCAGGCAATTTTTTTTTTTGAGAAGCAACCGAGCGAGGCGAACAAAATTTTGACATTTTTATAAAAAATGTAATATATTTCGTGATTGATTTTCACATGATATTCAGAAAACAATATATTTTACTATTCTCTCTTTCCTTTCCTCATTGTTTTTGCTGTCATGAAAAATTGGGGGGGGGGGGGCAAGCCCCCAATCTGGACGCCACTGGTGTCAGATGTTCAGTTTCTATACATTGATTATCTTTTGGTCAGTAACATTTCGCATAAGGCTGTCAAGTTGTTCAGGAATGTGTGTCGTTTTAGTATTGCTTTGTTTATTGTTTTGACTTTCTGATAATTCCACATTGGCCGCTTTAAAAGATGTGAATATATATTTATAGAGTAGTTTACTTGGTTATAATTTCAGGATCAATAACTTTCATTATCTATTTATGTTTCTTACATGATACACAAATAGGAAGTTAACAAGGCTTGTCGTCATGAGTGTTCGGATGTTAATATCATGTGTTACATAGGTGTCAAGCATGCTATTCCCATAGTTAATCAGAATATCAATTCTGATATTATGATTACAACGCAATCAGAATGATTACTACCATAATACCATGTAAATAATCAATGAAATGTAACATTGTAAATATATGATTATCAATCAGAAATCATTTGTAAATGACTGTGAATGACTGTGCAGACATTCACATGTATGCATGGTGTTTATAGATTGGAGTAAACACAGATATATGAAACTGGATCCTTAAGAGTATCGACACTGTATTACCAGTTGATTTGGCATTTTTTTAGTGAGATATGATAAACTTGTTTCCGCTTAGACAGATGTAAATGTATTCTCAGACAGCAGTGACGAGGTTAAATTTCCGGTAAACAGAAAGGTACTTTGTGCGCCTATACTTGAGCCCGTGAAACTACTCAGTAGTATATACTATTTTACATTGTTTAGCTAAAGTTAGAATTCATACCAATTATTTTTAGTGTAACAGAACAGTGGATACATATAGGATTCAATAAATTGAAAATTAATTATTGCGCTATTTATCATTCTATCAAATTAAGAGTGTCATGCACAGACTTTATTACAGTTAAATTGTTAACTGGGTGGGTAAGTGATACAATCTAATATTGCTCATTCTATATTCTATAAATTTTTGTAGATATACTTGTACAAATTGATGTAGATATATAAATTTTTATTCTTTTATGTTTCAAAAGAATTGTTAATTTCAAGTTTCAGTGGGGCTTAAATTTACTTGATTTGTCTTGATGTTTCTTAAGAATATATTATTGGACTTGTACTCTTATATAAAAGTGAGATAATTAGAGCTGTAGTGTCTGTTGAGAATGATAAATCAATTGCTATTTCATTTAATGATTTGTTGTTATATGACTGATATGACTTATAATTCATGCTTTGTTTTTATCTAGATAATCATGTTGTACTTGTTTTATTTACTTTCTGTTTAAATTGCAAAGGGCTTAGAAACTGGATTGTATTAAGCGCTTTATAAAAGCTCCATATTATTATTTCATTATTACTTTAAGCATTATTGAAATTCAGTCTCTAAGATTGTTTTAGATCAACGTTGTATATTGCAAGGAAAGATATTTCGCCACCAAGCTCATTAAACTGGGCTTTCCTGGTGATAAAAGTGGGTTTGAGAACTAGAAGAGACTTATTTGATTGATTGCAAAGCCTATGGTCAATTTGTCTATTGCCAACTCGTCCAATCATCACATTAGCTACCTTCATTTATTCTTATGCAATTCCGTCCATCAACATTTCGTGTAACAACCACTTAGTCCAATAAACATTCGTTCCAATAATCACTACGTCTCATCACCAGTTCGTCTCATAAGATCTAATACAAATTTTGTTTTCATTTCGCCCAACTAACAACTAGTCCAATTAGACCAAATGGTATATAGACTAAACGGCTATTGGACCAACTGGTTATTAGACGAAATGGTGAGTGGATGCAATGACAATTAGACCATGTGGATAGTGGACGAACTGACTGACCGCTTATACGACTGCAGGTGATAATGGCTGAGCGTGTGTGTAGAAACACGACGCGAACCAAAGTTTTGTATTTGGGTATAGAGCTTTTCTGCATGGCTAACTCTATCGAGGTAGAGTGGGGAATTTTAGTTTTGTTATTGAATCCTAGTTAATTATTTAGTGAGTAAACTTACCAGTTAAATTCTGCTGCGACGACCCGGATGCTAGAAAAGGATATCTCCAGATGAGAGCAAAGACGATCTTTCTTTAAATTATCGAAGCTCCTTCAACATCCACCGGTCCATGGTTCTAGTGGTACGGAGAGGAGTTGGCGGTCGATGCTGGAAATGCACCAATCACGAACTTGGGATCAAGATACGGCTATTTTGATTGGCGCAAGGAGCTTGAAGGTCCTTGGCTGGATGTTCACTAGCCCTTTCATTGAATAAAGTTCTTGTCGAAAAAAAGTTCTTCAGTGTTTGGTCGAGAGCTCAATAACTCTCTAAACTTTGAGGTAGCACCATACTATTTTTAAAGGGTTATTTTGATAGGGTCTTTACCGTTACATTATTGATGGCAGCGGTGTCTGACGCTGACGGTCTATTTGTCGATTTCAGCATCACAAACCTACATTTTTGATGGCAATGGGTCGAATGGTCTGTTAGTCAATCATTGCACCAAGAGTTCTATTATCATTATGTATAATTGTGTACAGTACTAGTACTTCTTTCAAGAAAATATTGTGTATGTTTTTGTTTTTTTTTATTACAAGTGTGCCTAAGTTATGGTTGAATATGGAATCTGAGCATCAATGTGTCAATGGACGTAATGACAGTGAATCGATCAGTGTAAATAATAAGGAAATCTATTTCTCTTACAGTATATAAAGGTGGGTACGTGTGCTTGACATGATAAAAAAGTATAAATACTTATACACAAAAATAAAACAAACATCCACATAACACTCAATATGGTGGAACCAAGCCTTTCGGGTTACAGTATGAATCGGCAGGAGGATCCAGAGATTACATACGCCGAATGGTTAAAAATATGGCCAAAGCTTGAAAATTTCTCGTCATGAGGCTCGTCGCTGCATCACTAGATGTCTTAAACCAGCGCTTCTCAACCCTTAGACTGAATCTGTTCAACATTGTGATTTAGCTGAAAGTATTGTTTAAACTATGATGACATTATTTTAGACTAACCTCGATTGACATCTTGCTATTATGTAAGCTCAAATGTTTTATGTGATAAACTATTCTATGTAATGTACCTGACAGTGATATTTGGTGATAAATTCAATTCAATTACTTAAAAAAAAAAAACTGGGGTCATGAATTGATTCCTCGTCACAGGAGCTCCTAGAATGGTATCATTTATGTATTCTGCCTTTCATGTTGCAGATTAGTAGTATATTACAAACAAAATTGTACGGTAATTATAGGTGATTACGCTAATTGGGCAAATTGAAACAATTTTCCAAGGTGGCAACTACGCTGAATTTACCTTTAAAAAAAATAAAGAACACGATTCAACAAAAAGCCTTTTACTTTATATCATTTCCCGGTATAAAAATTCTACTTGACTATAGGGTTATTTCTCTGCAGCACTCCATCATTTAGCAAGGCGTTATTTTTCCACTCTCCATCTAGGTACAGTTAATGGGTATAGTAGAAAGAAAAAGATGATGAAAATATTGATAATAACCTGGATGATAATTATGGCAATGGTTTTGATGATGGTATGATAATTATAATGATAATGAATAATATAGGGTATTTATATTGCGCACATATCCACCTCGTTAGGTGCTCAAGGCGCTCCTATATTACCCGGCTAAGCTAGGCATTCATAGCGCACACAGCTTTTTAAGGAATTACTTCCTACCGGTACCCATTTACCTCACCTGGGTTGAGTGCAGCAAATTGTGGATCAGTTTCTTGCTGAAGGAAATTAATGAGGATGATGATTAATGAGGATGATGAGGATAATAAGAATGATGATGACGATGGTGATGATGATGATGATCATGATCATGGTGATTAATAATGTTGATACTGATGATGGCGATGAAGATGACGATAACGATGACAGCAATGGTGATGACGAGGGGAGGAGAATTATGATGATGGTGATGATTAGTAATGAGGATGAGGATGACAATGATTATGATCATGATCATGATGAGGAGGAGGAAGATTATGATGATGGTGATGATGATGATGATGGAGGAGGTAGTCTGCAGGTACAGACCCTGCCCTGATAAAAACAAGTGGGTCTCATTCACGCAAAGACTAGCACACAAAACTTGCTGTTTCAATGTAGAGAGCAAAATCCTTACACGTGACATCATAGGCTGCACACTCAGACCCATAACTCGAGTGAAGGGGTTGCACATCAGTCGGGTAAGGAGGGGGGGGGGTGACAAGATGTCGAACTCCGGCCCATTGGCTACTGTACGAATTTTGAAGTCGGGGGGGGGTTAAGCAAACTTTGAGTATCAAATCCGCATTCAAACACAGTTTGCCTAAGACCGTGTTAATTTCTCAAATCTGGACCGGACTATAATGCAAGCCAAGAGAACTGTAAATGCTCAACCATCGCATTCGCGCCTTTATGATTTTTGCAATATTTTCTTTGTGAGTTGATGATTGGGTAGTTCTTCCTGCACTTAGCCCCAGACTTTTAGTATTTACTACGGGAAAACTATCTTCGACGAACGAATTTCTTTGAAAATAGCAAGTCAAATCATTGGACAGCTGAGAGGCTTTTGTCGAAATTTGGTGGAATGGGATGGGAAATTATTTTTGCCACCACAGTTCCAGACCCCAATATGAATATTCATGACTTTCGTCTTCGGAATAAGAATACGCATGCGCGTGAATCTAAAAAAAATGAACGAATCAACACCCTCATTGAATCGTTATCTGGATCCAATTATTAAACACTTATGAAAGTGCCATTAATGACAAGACAAAATGCTAGACTAGGCTTTATCTCAAATCTGGACCTGTCTAATGCCTGCAGCCGACCAATGCCATGGTTAGCTTACGACTGGTTAATTCCAAACGTTATACGTTTGCTTGCTTCAAACCAATGAGCTTGGTAGGCTAATAGGTCTAGTCCTTATACTTAGTAACACAATCATTGCCTATTTCGTGCACGGGAAATAAATTGAAAACTTAATAATTTGAAATAATTTGAAAGAAAATGCTAATCGATAAATTACATTTTCTTGATCAAGAGAATTTACTCGGCGATTGCAATAGCTATGCAGAGCCGCGCGTTTACTTTTACATGCATAATCTGCACAATGACGTTATACGTGATCTAGATCAGAGTGGTCTATCTAGATCTAGAGACTAAACTAAATCTAATCTAAATTTATTAGGATCTAGGACTGGTTTTATTTACAGACTAGACCTATTAAACCAAGGCAACCAGCTCATTGGTCTGATGATAGTAAACGAAAGTTCAGAATTAATTTGTCGGCGCAGGTATCAGACAGGTCCAGATTTGGGGAAAATAGGCACATCATTCACAGGCCACCATCTCCCAGCCAGAAATAAATTGAGAGAGGAAGAGAGATGGGAAGGAAATACTGGGTGTGCCGTTCACCTACAATTTAAAGGATAAGACCTCGTAGGCTCATCATTCACAGGTCACCATTTCCCAGTCAGAAATAAAGTGAGAGAGGAAGATAGGAAGGAAATACTGGGTGTGCCATAAACCTACAATTTAAAGGGTAATACCTCGTACGCTCATATTTGACAGGTCACCATTTCCTAGCCAAGTATAAGGTAATTGAGAGAAGGATCGAAAGGAAATACTGGGTGTGCCGTTCACCTACAATTTAAAGGATAAGACCTCGTAGGCACATAATTCACAGGTCACCATCTCCCAGTCAGAAATAAATTGAGAGATGAAGAGAGATAGGAGGGAAATACTGGGTGTGCCGTAAACCTACAATTTAAAGGACGAAGACATCAAAGGCATATCATTCACAGGTCACCATCTCCCAGTCAGAAATAAAGTGAGAGAGGAAGAGAAATATGAAGGAAATACTGGGTGACAGGTCACCCTTTCTTAGCCAAGTATAAGGTAATTGAGAGAAGGATCAAAAGGAAATACTGGGTGTGCCGTTCACCTACAATTTAAAGGATAAGACCTCGTAGGCTCATCATTTGCAGGTCACGATCTCCCAGCCAGAAATAAAGTGAGAGAGAAAGAGTGATAGGAAGGAAATACTGGGTGACAGTTCACCATTTCCTAGCTAAGTATAAGGTAATTGAGAGAAGGGTCGAAAAGAAACTGGGTGTGCCGTTCACCTACAATTTAAAGGATAAGACCTCGTAGGCTCATCATTCGCAGGTCACGATCTCCCAGCCAGAAACAGAGTGAGAGAGATAGAGAGATAGGAAAGAAATACTGGGTGTGCCGTTCACCTACAATTTAAAGGATAATACCTCGTAGGCACATCATTCACAGGTCACCATCTCCCAGTCAGAAATAAATTGAGAGAGGAAGAGAGATAGGAAGGAAATACTGGGTGTGCCATAAACCTACAATTTAAAGGGCAATACCTCGTACGCTCATATTTGACAGGTCACCATTTCCTAGCCAAGTATAAGGTAATTGAGAGAAGGATCGAAAGGAAATATTGGGTGTGCCATTCACCTACAATTTAAAGGATAAGACCTCGTAGGCTCATCATTCGCAGGTCACGATCTCCCAGTCAGAAATAAATTGAGAGATGAAGAGAGATAGGAGGGAAATACTGGGTGTGCCGTAAACCTACAATTTAAAGGACGAAGACATCAAAGGCATATCATTCACAGGTCACCATCTCCCAGTCAGAAATAAAGTGAGAGAGAAAGAGTGATAGGAAGAAAATACTGGGTGTGCCGTTCACCTACAATTTAAAGGATAAGACCTCGTAGGCACATAATTCACAGGTCACCATCTCCCAGTCAGAAATAAATTGAGAGATGAAGAGAGATAGGAGGGAAATACTGGGTGTGCCGTAAACCTACAATTTAAAGGACGAAGACATCAAAGGCATATCATTCACAGGTCACCATCTCCCAGTCAGAAATAAAGTGAGAGAGAAAGAGTGATAGGAAGAAAATACTGGGTGTGCCGTTCACCTACAATTTAAAGGATAAGACCTCGTAGGCACATAATTTACTGGTCACCATCTCCCAGCCAGAAATAAAGTGAAAGAGGAGTGATAGGAAGAAAATACTGGGTGTGCCTTTCACCTACAATTTAAAGGATAAGACCTCGTAGGCACATAATTCACAGGTCACCATCTCCCAGTCAGAAATAAATTGAGAGATGAAGAGAGATAGGAGGGAAATACTGGGTGTGCCGTAAACCTACAATTTAAAGGACGAAGACATCAAAGGCATATCATTCACAGGTCACCATCTCCCAGTCAGAAATAAAGTGAGAGAGGAAGAGAAATATGAAGGAAATACTGGGTGACAGGTCACCATTTCTTAGCCAAGTATAAGGTAATTGAGAGAAGGATCGAAAGGAAATACTGGGTGTGCCGTTCACCTACAATTTAAAGGATAAGACCTCGTAGGCTCATCATTCGCAGGTCACGATCTCCCAGCCAGAAATAAAGTGAGAGAGAAAGAGTGATAGGAAGAAAATACTGGGTGTGCCGTTCACCTACAATTTAAAGGATAAGACCTCGTAGGCACATAATTTACTAGTCACCATCTCCCAGTCAGAAATAAAGTGAGAGAGAAAGAGTGATAGGAAGAGAATACTGGGTGTGCCTTTCACCTACAATTTAAAGGATAAGACCTCGTAGGCACATAATTCACAGGTCACCATCTCCCAGTCAGAAATAAATTGAGAGATGAAGAGAGATAGGAGGGAAATACTGGGTGTGCCGTAAACCTACAATTTAAAGGACGAAGACATCAAAGGCATATCGTTCACAGGTCACCATCTCCCAGTCAGAAATAAAGTGAGAGAGGAAGAGAAATATGAAGGAAATACTGCGTGACAGGTCACCATTTCTTAGCCAAGTATAAGGTAGTTGAGAGAAGGATCGAAAGGAAATACTGGGTGTGCCGTTCACCTACAATTTAAAGGATAAGACCTCGTAGGCTCATCATTCGCAGGTCACGATCTCCCAGTCAGAAATAAATTGAGAGATGAAGAGAGATAGGAGGGAAATACTGGGTGTGCCGTAAACCTACAATTTAAAGGACGAAGACATCAAAGGCATATCATTCACAGGTCACCATCTCCCAGTCAGAAACAAAGTTAGAGAGAAAGAGAGATAGGAAGGAAATACTGGGTGTGCCGTTCACCTACAATTTAAAGGACAAGACCTCGTAGGCACATCATTCACAGGTCACCATCTCCCAGCCAGAAATAAATTGAGAGAGGAAGAGAGATAGGAAGGAAATACTGGGTGTGCCGTTCACCTACAATTTAAAGGATAATACCTCGTAGGCACATCATTCACAGGTCACCATCTCCCAGTCAGAAATAAATTGAGAGAGGAAGAGAGATAGGAAGGAAATACTGAGTGTGCCATAAACCTACAATTTAAAGGGTTATACCTCGTACGCTCATATTTGACAGGTCACCATTTCCTAGCCAAGTATAAGGTAATTGAGAGAAGGATCGAAAGGAAATATTGGGTGTGCCATTCACCTACAATTTAAAGGATAAGACCTCGTAGGCTCATCATTCGCAGGTCACGATCTCCCAGCCAGAAATAAAGTGAGAGAGAAAGAGTGATAGGAAGGAAATACTGGGTGTGCCATAAACCTACAATTTAAAGGGTAATACTTCGTACGCTCATATTTGACAGGTCACCATTTCCTAGCCAAGTATAAGGTAATTGAGAGAAGGATCGAAAGGAAATATTGGGTGTGCCATTCACCTACAATTTAAAGGATGAGACCTCGTAGGCTCATCATTCGCAGGTCACGATCTCCCAGCCAGAAATAAAGTAAGAGAGAAAGAGTGATAGGTAGAAAATACTCGGTGTGCCGTTCACCTACAATTTAAAGGATAAGACCTCATAGGCACATAATTCACAGGTCACCATCTCCCAGTCAGAAATAAATTGAGAGATGAAGAGAGATAGGAGGGAAATACTGGGTGTGCCGTACACCTACAATTTAAAGGACGAAGACATCAAAGGCATATCATTCACAGTTCACCATCTCCCAGTCAGAAATAAAGTGAGAGAGGAAGAGAAATATGAAGGAAATACTTGGTGACAGGTCACCATTTCTTAGCCAAGTATAAGGTAATTGAGAGAAGGATCGAAAGAAATACTGGGTGCGCCGTAAACCTACAATTTAAAGGATAAGACCTCGTAGGCTCATCATTCGCAGGTCACGATCTCCCAGCCAGAAATAAAGTGAGAGAGAAAGAGTGATAGGAAGGAAATACTGGGTGCGCCGTAAGAGTACAATTTAAAGGGTAATACCTCGTACGCTCATAATTGACAGGTCACCATTTCCTAGCTAAGTATAAGGTAATTGAGAGAAGGGTCGAAAAGAAATACTGGGTGTGCCGTTCACCTACAATTTAAAGGATAAGACCTCGTAGGCTCATCATTCACAGGTCACCATCTCCCAGCCAGAAATAAATTGAGAGAGGAAGAGAGATAGGAAGGAAATACTGGGTGTGCCGTAAACCTACAATTTAAAGGGTAATACCTCGTACGCTCATAATTGACAGGTCACCATCTCCCAGCCAGAAATAAATTGAGAGAGGAAGAGAGATGGGAAGGAAATACTGGGTGTGCCGTTCACCTACAATTTAAAGGATAAGACCTCGTAGGCACATCATTCACAGGACACCATCTCCCAGCCAGAAATAAAGTGAGAGAGGAAGAGAGATAGGAAGGAAATACTGGGTGTGCCGTTCACCTACAATTTAAAGGATAAGACCTCGGAGGCACATCATTCACAGGACACCATCTCCCAGCCAGAAATAAAGTGAGAGAGGAAGAGAGATAGGAAAGAAATACTGGGTGTGCCGTTCACCTACAATTTAAAGGATAATACCTCGTAGGCACATTATTCACAGGTCACCATCTCCCAGTCAGAAATAAAGTGAGAGAGGAAGAGAGATGGGAACGAAATACTGGGTGTGCTGTTCACCTACAATTTAAAGGATAAGACCTCGTAGGCTCATCATTCACAGATCACCATCTCCCAGCCAGAAATAAATTGAGAGAGGAAGAGAGATAGGAAGGAAATACTGGGTGTGCCGTAAACCTACAATTTAAAGGGTAATACCTCGTACGCTCATAATTGACAAGTCACCATTTCATAGCCAAGTATAAGGTAATTGAGAGAAGGATCGAAAGGAAATACAGGGTTAATGAGAGTGGAAACTGACATCAAAGGAAGAGGAGGTGAAGGAGCAAATGTAATTCCGACTCCTTAATCCCTGTTGCAATGGAGAGGATAAAGCATAAAGTGATATTGGTCTCCCATGAAGCCAAGCCTCGTTTTTTCGCTTTTTACCGCAAATTAGTCTAATTAATAATAATAATAGTACATTTCTTAAATACGCATAACACCTACAGGTCTCTATGCGCGAGTGACTAAATCAAACATTCTGAAAAAGGTGGGTTTTTAATTGAACTTTGAATTTCTCAAGCTGGGTAATATTTCTTAATGTCGATGGAAGAGAATTCCATTGCGCTGGTGCAGCTTTCTGGAAAGCCCGATCCCCATATGATTTGGTCCTGACAGTAATTTCAGAGAGAAGATTTTGTGAGCCAGAACGGAGATTACACTTAGGTTTATGAATCTGGACAAGTTCTTGAAGATAAGCAGGGGCGATACCATGAATACATGTTAATGTTAATATGAGAAGTTTATATTTGATCCTTGATCGAATGGGTAGCCAATGAAGGTCAGATAAGATAGGGGAGATGTGTTCAAATTTTCCTTTTCGAGTTATAATTGTCTAGCATGGTGTCGATCACAGAGATGTGGGATACCCGCTCCCCCGGTATTACAGGGGGGGGGGCTGTATTATGATCCCCATAATTTATAGTCGAATATTTATGATGAGTCATACGACAAGTGTGATCATGATGATAAGGAGAGTGTACCGGATGATCATGATGGTATAGTGGATTGTCGTATTCACATAATGAACATTGTATTTTTTTCGTTAGTTTCTTTAAGCAAGTTGTTTTGAATGATACCATTCTTTAGGAAAATGTTAGAAATATATGACGAGAAAAAAAATCGAGGGTGGAAATATAATTACATTTATTCATTTCATTTTGTTCATGAAAAGGGAGAGAAAAAAGGAAGAGAAAGAAAAAGAAAAAAGGAGAAAGGGAAAAAGGAAAGAAGAGAGGGTGGGAGAGAAAAAGTTAAACATCAAATAAATGAGTGGAAGCGCCCATTTGATGTTTACCAAGGCACCAAATTGATGTTCGAGCTAGGGGCGTCAAGTGTATGTTAGAACAAGGGGGCGACAATTTAACTTTCGAACCAACAGTGCGCCGAATTAAATGTTCAGACTATAGGGGGCGCCAAATTCACGTTCGAACTATGAAACCTAGGGGCAATGCAAAATTGATGTTGGAATAAGGGGCGCCGAAATGATGTTCGAACCAGGGGGGGCGCAGATTTGATTTTCGAACTAATAGGCGCCGAATTGATGTTTGAACTAGGGGGTCCTAGGTGGCGCTGATTGATGTTCTAACAAGTGAGGCAGCAAATTGATGTCAGAACTAGGGAGGCGCCAAATCTATGTTCGAACTACAGGGCGCCAAACTCATGTTTGAACTAGGGGAGCCAGATATAATTTTCGACCAAGGGGGTGCCGAATTGATGTTCAAACCAAAGGAGCGCCGAACTGATGTTCAAACTAGGGGAGCGTCAAATTGATTTTCGAACTAAAGGGCGCCAAATTAATGTTCGGCCTAGAAGGACGCTAAATTGATGTTCGACCTGGGGGCCGAATTGATGTTTGACCTTGGAGGAAGGGAGTCTAATTGATGTTCGACCTACAGGGGAGGCGCCAAATTGGTGTTCGTCCTGAGATCGCCACATTAATGTTCGACCTAGTTGGACGTCAAATCGATGCTCGTACTGGGGGCGCGCGCAAAATTAATGTTTGACCTAGGGGGCGCCGAATCGATATTTGTCCAAGGATCGCCAAATTGATGTTCGACCTAGGGGCGCAAAATTGATGTTCGACCTTGGAGGAGCCGAATTGTATTCGAACTATAGGGGGTGCCGAATCGATGTTGGACTTAGGTGGGCGCTGAATCTTTGCTCGAACTAGGGGTGCCAAATTGATATTCGAATAAGAGGGGCGCCAAATTGATGTTCAACGTTGGGGGAGCCAAAATAATGTTCGACCTAGGGGCGTGCCGAATTGAGTTGGACCTAGGGCGCACCAAAGTGATGTTTGACCTAGGGGACGCCGAATAGATGTTTGAACTATGGGCGCCCAGTTGATGTTCGAACCAAGGTGGCGTCTAATTGATGTTTAAATTAGAAGCGCCACAGTGATATCCGACCTAGGGGCGCAAAATTGATGTTCAACCTTGGAGGAGCCGAATTAAGTTCGACCTATAAGGGCGCCAAATTGATGTTCGTCCTAGGATTGCCACTTTGATGTTCGACTTAGGTGGGCTCTGAATCTATGCACGAACTAGGGGTGCAAAAATAATTTTATATCTAGGGGCGTCAAATTGATGTTCGAACTACGGGGAGCCACAGAAATGTTCGACTTAGGGGGCGCCGAAGTTATGTTCGAACTAAGGGACGCAGTTCGGCCTATAGGGGGCACCAAATTTCTGTTCGTCCTATAGGGGGCGCCAAATTAATGTTCGTCCTAGAATCCCCACATTATATGTCCTATGAATTTTATTTTTTTGAATAGCTACTTTGTTATTCCTTCATATCTGTACACTCACACTAGCACAAAGAAATGCATTGAGAATGCATATTTTCTATGCAATGACCCATTTTAATGTATTACTCATACATGTTATATTCACTATATGGATGCATACATATAACTGCATACAGCCCAGCAGTGAATGTCATGACAATAGGTCCCTATTAATTGTAATATAAAGGTGTATGTAAATTTGTGTAGATATCAGGATACCAGAACTGCCTCAAACAAAATTACCAGATATACATGAGATTGAATGAGGATACAATAAAAGTATAATAACATACTACTTTAGTACATTTGCATTTGACCTATTATATCAAAATCTTCCTAGGGATATAATTGCCTCTCAGATGTAAGAAGGAAGAGATACATAAAAATAGATAGAAGAGAGAGAGAGAGACAAAAAGAGAGATACAAAGAGAAAGAAAGATAATTTCATAGATGGCATGGCTTATAAAGAGGGGGGGGGTAGAGTAAGATTTTGTGAGAAAATGACATTTCATTGATTTTTTTACCATTCGCTATGTAGGAATGCTGCTCGCATATGACGTCACAAATCAAATAATTGAAATACTAATAACTTTTTAATTATTTGATGAATTTTTCTCAAACCTTCGGCAATATTTTTTATGATTTTTTCTGCTATTTTTACAATAAACTTTTTGTCAGGGTGAACTTCCCCTTTAAGTATGTGATGTACACTAACACAAACCAATGATTGACCAGTCTACATATAGGCTTACATATACACAGACCAACTAACTTTAGCTGATATGGCCTTGCTAGCCATTAAATCAATTCTTTGCATCTCTTGATGACTGAAAATATTGATATCAGTGAGAAATTGTTTGCTACTGAAGAGTTTGGCCAGGAATTCCATCCACTACTATAGGGATTTCCCATATTACTTATAGGTGTCACGCGCGTAAAACTTTCCCCATAGACTTGAGTGTTAAAATGGCACTTTTGAAAAATTCATAAAAAATAAATGTGAAATTAGAGGGTGGAATGTTTACTACCATTGGATAGGATATATATCTGGCATTCCATATCTGACCAGGAAAGGGTAGCGTAGCCAGCTCATTTTAAAAATAAATTGCCATTTATGAAGATAACTATGAATGGATCAAATTCATCGACTCAAACAGTAAAATAGCCCTAATTAGTCCGCCAGTCAAAAAAATAGTTCCAAGTCACTTTTTTATCTTCCCAGTTTGGGCGAAGGAAGTTCAGTAGTTACCATTTCTAGAATCAGTGTTAGATTTTGAATCATATTCATACAGTTTTGTCAATCAGCAACATCAAATTGAAAAAAATTCGAATGGGTTGGGTCGAACGAATATCTTGAGCCCTCCTGATGTAATTAGGCTCATGTTCGACCTAGGTGGGCGCTGAATCGATGATCGATCTAACGGGTGCCAAATTGATGTTTGAACTAGGGGGGCACCAAAGTGATGTTCGACCTAGGGGCGCCAAATTGATGTTCAAAGTAGAGGGATGCCAAATTGATGTTCGACTTTGGGGCCGAATTCATCTTCGACCTCGGGGGAGGGGGTGCCGAATTGATTTGGACCCAGGGGGCGCCAAATTTGATGTTCGACCTTGGAGGAGGGGAGCCGAAATGATGTTCAAACTAGGGGTTGTCAAGTTGATGTTCGTCCTTTTGAGCGCTAGTTTTTTGACCGGGGGCGACAATTCATGTTTCATTGGAGGGGCGCCAAACTAATAATTCACATGGGGGTGCCAAATTTATGTTCAACCGAAGGGCGCCACATTGACCTTAAATTAAGAGGGGCAGATACTGTGTAAACGGGCCTTAATTCATGTTCGACCGGGGGCGCCAAATTGCTAGTATTGCCTGGTTATAGTGAGATACATGTCCTTATGATTCAAGTCGCTTTAGCGAGGTAGGTAGCCTGTTTGGTATAACAAAAAAGGGCTGAATAAAAAAAAACTCTGCTCGCGCTACGTACGCGCTCACAATATTTGATTAGCGAGTGATGTTTCCTCTCCATACATCCCATGTATAAAAGTCTTTACATGTTTTGTTCTTTCAGGTCAGTATACATAGGCGGATCCAGGGACAAAACGTTCCCTCCCCTTTCGTCATTTGGTTCCCTTACCAAATGACGAAAAAAAGAGAAGACAAAAAAAATGAACAACGATTTGAGCTTAGGCCTTCTTAAGTCAGTATATAAAAAACTGCTCTTTGAGGGTTACACAGTGTTTTCTTTATCCAAAGATGATTAAAATGTCAATTTGTCAGATCCAAATATATAACAGAAGTTTGGTCGCCCTTCGCACTAGACTCATTTATTTAGTGAAGATCCCAAGCCTATCCATTATTACAAAAAGTGCAGAAAACGATCCTTTTTGGGTTCAAAATCTAAAAAAGAAAAGAAAGAAAGAAAAATAGCTCACGCTTCGCGCTTGCACGGATTGTTGACTGATATAAATTCTATTCAAATTGCTCAGAATTTCCGCTTCTCAGTTCGTAAAAAAAAATATATTTTCACTTCATATCAATCGTTTTGCCAGATACCCATTGTCTTCATGGTTACAAGTACTTATAGAAGATCATTTTTTTGGTCATAAAATTACCATTTTCAGCTCGCGCTTCGCACTCGCCTCAGTTGTTTAATTGGTTATTTTTTCAGTTTTATTCAATAAGGGTGCCTCAGTAAAGTTAATAACCTGGTGTCCTTTAGGGCCCCGAGATAAAAATCAATATGTACAATATTTACAAAGAAAACATCAAAATGACATACACTAAAACAACAGATGTATAAAAAAAACATTAAAAATGCAATCCAATAAGAGATAAATTTTCAAGAAAAGGTTACTTCGATATTAAGACAAAGGAAAAACAAGAGGCAATTGGAAACTGCTGAATAAGATTTAACGGGAAAAGGATGGATGACTGGTAACAGAGTATTGTTCAATTGATTGGTAATAAGTTGAGTAGAGATTATGTTTGCAAAACTCTTCATTCCGACGGTTCCTATATTTCCGAAGGTTCTTTTTTCGAAGGTTCGTAATTCCGAACACGTAAATTAGCTATACCTCGATGTTAGTTAATCGGAAAAAAGGGGTTCATTAATTCAAACATCTTTGGTGTAATTTCCAAGGTTCGTTAGTCCGAAAACGAAATGAGGTTCGTAATTTCGAAGGTTCGGTATTCCAAAGGTTTGTTAATCCGAAAGCGAAATAAGATTCGTAAGTCCGCAATAAGGTGCGTTATTCCGAAAATGAAATTAATTCATTTTTTTAACAAAAACGGTGTTGTAATTAAAAAATAACAGTAGGGCGTATTCTGATAAGAAGTTAAGCGAAATTAAAAATGTTTAAAACAGAAAATCGCTCGCGCTTCGCGGTCGCAATTATTTTTAGTGGTATTACATATATTCATGGATTTTTGTCATGAACACATCATATGAGAACTGCTTATTTCACGTGACTATGAAATAAGACCAATCAACAAATTTATGTTTGCTTGGCGGGAAAGGAAGGGCCTCAATTTTTCGAAAAGTACACAGGGGCGCCAAAATAAAGTCGGGCCCCCGGGGTAAAAAAAACTGGATATGCCCCGCCCCCCCCCCCCCAACTGGCACGGATATGTCAGGCTCAAGGATCATGGACCCCCAAAACGTCTCAAGACCAAGAATGGAATAAATGGGAAGGAAAGAAAAGGGTAAAATACGACATGTATAGTTTTAGATGACAAAATCTATTACAAAATAAGAATTTTTTATCAAAAAGTACCACAAAAAAATATTCAAAAAAATCACAGTGAACAATATGGGAATAGATGTTTATTTAATGGACATAAATGCAATTGAACGAACAAAAAACTGGATGTTTTGCGGGTGTATTTATACCTTTTTACCAAGGGATAATTGGTACTTGTGAGACATCACACGTTTTGCTCAGAGGAGGATACCGTAGTATTAGTGATTTTTGACGTAACATTTTCTCCATTGTTCTCTAACTTTCATTGATCTTATTCGTTTCATTCACCTTGAAAAGATCTTTAGTTGTATATTCTATGACTGCAATCAGTATTCTTTAATATAAAAAGTATTTGATATTCCCCAAGTAATTATTGTGCTAATGGAATTGAATTCCCATGTTTTGGATGGGTTAAGAGTCTAGTCTGTGTTCGTTTAACTAACATCATCATCATCATCATTGTTTAATTGATCATAAATTGTATTGCCCCAAGCTCTACATTTCCCTTGCGGACTTTTCAACATTTGAGTAGTTTATAGGGGGAGGGGAACGTGCCCAGGTCACAGAAATAGAGCCACTGGCACACACATACACACACAAACAAATAAACGATAATGATATTAACGATAGCCATGATTATGAAGATGATGCTAATATGAACAACAATAATAATTTAACAGCACCGACAACTTATTCTGAAATATCAAAAGCCTTCACAACTGAATAAAAAATAAAGATTTATCGAGAAGGGGACATTTTCTGTTATAGTCCAGGCGAGACATAATGCACTCATTCAATGAACAAGGTTATGATATAACCTTGTTCTCACTTATATCTCCATGTGTGGCAAAATAAGGGTGGCAATGTTTGGCTTATTTTCTCTTTTTCTTTGGGGCAAATGCTTGATTTTTTTACACTGACAGTTTCCATTACACCTATTATTTATACAACTTGACTCTTATTTAAATTTGATTCTTTAAATTATTTTTTTTCAATTAAAAATAGAGATCAAAAAATGAAAATTTTCTTGCCATATTACTTTCCACCAATAGAGGGCGTACACAAAAATATGCCCAAAATTCAAGTTTTTGAGCGCTCTGGTGAATACAAAAATTATTCCCAAGTTACTAATGAAAAATAAATTGCAACTGTATGTAAATTAGTAATTTTTGTCACAAAAGTGATATTTTAATGATTTTTTAAAGTGTGTGCTCTGTACAACATTGGCATACCATAGTCCTACCTGTAGATTCCCCACAGGCAGGGTGGTAGCAGTGAACAAGTGACATAATGTAAAGGGTAAAAATTCACCCTTAATGCTCCCGCTAATAGAAGTGCAATTTTCGCTGAGGCAGGGGGAGGTTGAAATTTTGAGAACTTACATTGCTTACTGAAAAAACACAATTCACCGTGTATGTACGACCCTTCAAATTCACGACCAAATTCACTTAAGAAAATGCAAAATCGCCCCATGAGAAGCTTCGCTCACTCGCTTTTGAGTTTCTTTGAAAATTTGATTCGTCGTGCCCCTTCCCCCAGGGAAAATCTGCTACGGTCATGTTTCTACATGAGCTGAAGATTATGCACGGCACTCATTTTCCCAGGATGTTGTTTTCGCTGCATTGCTACTAGAATTTAGATTATACATCGATTGGCTATCCATGATATAACGTGAATACACATATAGTCCAGGATAGGCCCCATAGAAAATTGACCAAACCTTGTTTTTTATATATAAAATATTCTTTGATGGTTTCTTATCAATTCGAGGGTGCTGATTACGAATCTTAATGATGCCACTCGTGTAACCCTGAGCATTTTCCGCAAATTGGCAAAATCCAATATGGCCGCCAAAATATGCAAATTACCCATGAAACTCATAAAATTGTCCTCACATTGGCTGTGAAATGCATGAAATTGTGTGGCAGGAGTGAAATACAATCTTAAAAAATAATTTTCGACAAAATATTTATTTTCCTGATATTCAAAATGGCCGCCATAGGCCATTGTATACACTATCATGTACAATATGAATAGGGAAAACTAGTTTTGCACTAAACTGCAAAAATCGCGATGTATGAACGAAGTAATATATGCAAATCATCATTACTAATGAGATATATTATTTATTATGTCAAATATTGGAACATTGCTGTATTTTGATATCTAAAATAGCCGCCACTGGCCCAAAGAGTATTATGTACAATGGCAATGGCCGGGGCCCCAAAAATGACAAGATTGAGCATTAAAATGCAGATTATGAAGATAAACGAGTGGAATACTGACTAAAAACATGTAAATATGCCATTTATGTGGTAAATGTTGTATTTTGAAATTCAAAATGGCCGCCATAGCCCCTATATTAATCATGTACAATGCGAATAGAAAAACTAATTTTCACACGAGTAAGAAACATAAAATGCATGTAGTTGTGATCTATGAATAAAATATTGTCTGACAACATGTTTTATAGGAAGACATATCATTTCTTTTGTCATGCATGAGATAAATACTGTATTATGAAATTCAAAATGGCCCCTATAGGCCCTAATAGTATTATCTACAATGTGAATTGGGACATATGATTTTGTAAGAATTTGGATTTGCTTGACTTTGACATCCATATAATCCTGTTGTATGAGTAAAACGTTATTTGAAAACATTTTTTTTTTATTCATCGCATTTCTTCTTCCATATAGGTGATAAATACTGTACTTTGACATTCAAAATAACCTCTACAAGCCCTAAATAAATTATGTAACATGCGAACAGGAAAACTTATTTTCACAAGAGTGAGAATCATAAAATGCATAACTGTGATATATGAGTAAAGATATTGTCTTAAACATTATTTCTAACTGAATACATCACATATGGGTCGTGTACATGGTGGAGGTAATAAATGCTGTACTTTGAAATTCAAAATGGCTGCCATAGGAGGTCCTAAAAGTATTGTGTACATTGTAACATGGGACATATAATTTTGACAGAATTTGGCTTTGCTTTATATTGCATATAAATGTGAATTGTGATGTAAAGGTGAATTATTGTCCAAAACCATGGTTTCTTACTAGATGTATCATAATGTTGTGTAATTAAGGTGATAAATGCTGCATTTTTAAATTGAAAATGGCCACCATAAGCACTTATCGTATATATACAATTTCGGTGGAGACAAATGATGTTCACAAAAAGGGCATATGACAGCCATTTTTAATGTTGAAATACAGTATTTATCACCTAAATTACATAAGATATTATATATTTTGTTATAAATCATGTTTTCAGACAATATTCCACTCATACATCACCATTTGACCAAGCAAAGCCAAATTCTGTTCAAATGATTTGTTCCCATTCATATTGTGTATAATACCGTAAGGGACTGTAGCGGCCATTTTGACTTTAAAATAACCGTATTATCACCTAACTGGCAGAATAAATGATATATCTTAATAGAAATGATGCTTTCAGATAATATTTTACTCATAGATCACTATTACGTGCATTTATGGTGCTCACTCCTGCGAATATTGGTTTCCCACTTTGCATTGTACATAATACGGTAACATTATGAAAGATTTCTGCTTAAAGCCCCTTTTACACCTTCACGGATGCAACACGGATCTCAGTCCGTGATGATCCGGGGTGCCAAATTTGTATTTTCCTAGCATTCCCGGAGTGAGTACGGAGTTAACTGGTTATTAACACGGATATGTACAGAAAAGTACGGAGTCTACAAGGATAGGCAAGGTAGCAATAGGGATCCTGTTTGATATGCTCCCGGAGCCAACACGGAATACCCGGATGATCACGGATGTTACTGGGTCTTTACACGGACCTTCACGGTTGCTCACATTCTGTACTGGGATATATCTTGCTAGAATGAAGTTTCGTCCCTTTTTGCAGCATCTGGAGCATGCTCGTGCTTGGTTATGAATACGGACTATTGTTCATGTACGCAAACAATACAAACATTTGACCCCGGATGAAGCCGGTATCAACAAGGATCATCCGGTTCTTACAAGGAGCCTCCCGGATGCATTCGGTAGCTGCAAGGATGTACAAGGAGGCTACAAGGATGAACACGGATGATTATCAGTCCGTGTATTCCGGGATGAAAAATTGAACATGTTCAATTTTTCTCCCGGACATGCCGGTACATCAAGGATGGCGCCGGATGAGTAGCCGGAGTGTACACGGTAGTCCCGGACTGTACACGGATGACCCCGGATTGACGATCCGAGATGATCCGTGTTGCTTCCGTGAAGGTGTAAAAGGGGGTTAAATGAGACAGAAAATCATGTACAACTCTTGAACGCACACACAGGTCACGGAGTGACCCTGAGTGCAAACAGCTGACTGTGTTACAACTTAGGGGTGATACATTTTCACAATAGGGGTGATCAAACTCACTGGAGGGACTTTAATTCACTTATAACAAAGAAATGTGTACTACAGTACTCCTGTTGAATGTTCTGATGAAAATTATATGAGTTTCACATTCATTTGAACGGGAGGACAAGATTATTGTATATATCGAGTGCATTATGCATAAATCATACTACCATTGCGACCCCTGCCTGGCCGATGGTTCAGGCATGACGATCCTGAGTGACGTCACCGATAGAGACCTCAAATGCCAGGAGAGCCTATTCGACAACTAACTTCATCTAAAAAACACGTATTGAAGATAACATCCAATGGGGAAATGGCTTTCATTTTCATGAAATATACACTCCATTCTTCAATAAATCTTTCACCCCGTTGTTAACTGCCCATTCATTCTCGAGCAATGGGGGGAATGAATACAGAGTGTCTCAAAATTTGTGTGAAAAAAGGTGCATTTTCCATAGAACTTCTGCCAAAAAGCAATGCGTAAGGGAAAGATTAGCCCCAAAACACGAATAGATGAGTTAATCAAATGAGATGAATCATGAAAATCAGTGAAATATAGTTTCTCCTGTACTCATTACTGAATACCCCGACTTGATACGATTAATTTTTCCCCCTCTCCATCAACTTTTAAGAAAAAGGGTGCATATTTTCATAAAAATATCATGTGTTATATCGACGGACGCCCGTGCGTACGAGCAGGAGGAAGTCAAATGTCTCGTATTTTTCATAATGTGTCGATGACGGCCATTTTGAAAGTCGAAATACAGTATTTACCACAAACTTGAAACCCGAATGATATATTTCGTTAGAAAATTCGTTTTTAGACAGTATCCAATTAATTTATCACATATATATGCATTTTAGTGCTCACTCTTGTGATTTCTTTTCTCCCATTTCTCATTGTGTATAATACTTTTAGGGCATTTGGCAGCCATTTTGAATATCAGAATACAACATTTACCACACACATATCATATCAATAATATATTTCGTTAATAATTATGTTTATAGTCAGTATTCCAATTGTTTAATCTTCATAATAAGCATTTTAGTGATCACTCTTGAGAATTTTTTGGCCTCCATTGCCATTGTACGCAATACTGTTTGGGCCAGTGGCGGCTATTTTAGATATCAAAATACTGCAATTTTCCCATATATGACATTACAAATTATATATCTCGTTAGTAATGGTGATTTGCATATATTACTTCGTTCATAAATCGCGATTTTTTGCAGTTTAGTGCTCATTTTTGTGAAGATTAGTTTTCCCTATTCATATTGTACATGATAGTGTAGACAATGGCATATGGCGGCCATTTTGAATATCAGGAAAATAAATATTTTGTCAAAAATTATTCTTTAAGATTGTATTTCACTCCTGCCACACAATTTCATGCATTTCACAACCAATGTGCGGACAATTTTATGATTTTCATGGGTAATTTGCATATTTTGGCGGCCATATTGGATTTTGCCAATTTGCGGAAAATGCTCAAGGTTACACGTGTGGCATCATTCAGATTCGTAATCAGCACCCTCGAATTGACAAGAAACCATCAAAAATTATTGTATGTATAAAAAACAAGGTTATGCCTCTTCTATCCTGGACTAATATACATTACGAGCATTTTTAATCATGCCAATGTCACGAATGTGCGGGCTTCGTAATACTAAAAATGCTAATTAAATATAGAAATATGTTATCACTTACTGTTTGTCATTCTTTCCTGATGCCATCAGAATCATGGAACTCACTCCCAGCAAAGATAGTTCACAGCACCTCCCTCGCGTCTTTCAAGCAGGAGGCCTCTTCTGTTTTTAGCCGCACATAGTTTTGTAGAGATTTTTACTCGCACTATTCATCTGGGCACTTGACAAGCACAACGAGTACGATAATACGCCAACGGCAGTCTGTACTTTACAAGAAGAGGTTTGCGTCGACAGCAATCTGTGACATTACTGTGTGGGTGTTCTAGTTCACCCGAGGTCAAACCATGGAGTCAGCCATGTTCCAATTCTTCCACGAAGTCGCACAGATTCATATCCACCTAACTAAACAATAAGACGAACCTCCATCGACCTGTTCGCAGAATTACGTAACCCGGTCCGACACTTATTGAACCGATAACGATTACAATAGACCACGTGGTCAGATTACAAGAACCAATCACGTACACATATTGTTATTCATCGGTTGCCTACCAGCGGACGAGTAAAGGCGAGGAAAATTGGGAATTTCCAAAATTCGAATTGTGAGAACTGTCAAGATAGTTCCTCAAACAGCTTTCAATTTTGTTGGCGTCAAAGATGTGTGTGTGTGGGGGGGGGGGGGAGTAATGTGTAGAAAATGGGAAAAAATCACCCGGGAAAATCACTGAAAGAAAGAGAATAAGATGAATGAAGAATGAAGAATAAAGATGGGTATTGAAAGTAATGTCGCACCTGTTGCATATTTTAGTGCACATTTGAATATATCCATATAGAAATTGCGCAATATAAATGTATTGATAATATTATCATATTCATTATCATTAATTATTTCTATTGTTGTTATCATGACTCTTGTTAAAATAATTATCATTGTAATTATTATCATTATTAATATCAATATTATTATTATCATTACAATCATCATTGTTATTATTTCATTCAGCATAGAAATATAAAAATACAATAACAGATGAAGAAGTGATTTATTCTACCTTCTCTACAATAGGCCTATTCATTTTTTGTTCTTTTAGAACAAAGAAAAATGTAATCGTATCCATCACCTTGCACTAGCTGGTCCTGTTTGTATAACATCTACAAGATTACGTATCAAATTAAACACAAAATAAAAGCCCTATTTGATTTAATTAGCATTTTTATAAATCGTGTTTATTCATACATGAACATATGTCATTTTCATATACAGTTCTTTGATCATACAACATTCCACATTTGTGCTTCAATAGGGATTCTGGCTTATTCACTCAGGATTTTGATCGAGGACATATTTATACAGTATAATATGCTGAATTTCAATCGGCGTTACTTATTTTGGAATGTGTTCTTACAAAATTCAAGTGAACATTTGCTCCATTTACATTTGTCTACAACAATCAATTCCTGTTCAGGTGAATAAAATCAAATTGAATATCAAAATCGCGATTCAAATGAAAGTATAACACTTCATCTATCAAAAGTTTGAATGATCAAGACAGTTATGATCATTAAACAAGACAATGAAGTCATCAACATCATCAAAAGTTTTTCTTTACATGACATGAGGAATGGCGATGCGAATGCACTTGCGGGATTCTTCCGTGAAAGACGCAGAACTGAGATTACGAAGGTGCATAAAAATAATGATGGTTTCTGCAATAGATATTTACATATGTATATTGTTTATTCATAATTGTAAAATTCAAAGAAAACAGTCAAGCTATTACTGTCAGTATCAGTATATTCAATGATGATTATCAAGGATCTGTATCTTTGTATTCTGACCCTTCTCACCATAAACACTAATAACAATTTAAACATAAAGTTATCTTCATGGGTGAGAATTAGCACACTGAGTTATCGTCCAAAACCTGCTTAAGTTTTTAGAAATGACATTCGATCACGGATGTTACCTATACGAGTCCGTAACCTTGTAACAAAAATTACCAAACCGATTCTTTAGGACTATTTTGGTACATCTTCAAATCATTAAACATGTTGAAGGTTCTTTAAAACAAAGAACCCTTCATAGAACGATTTTTCTGGAGGTTTGTATGTCCATGTTAAAAACGTTTTTTGTATAACTCGCATCTGATTATTAGAGTTTATGGCCAAGCAGATCTCCATGGTTGATGTCTCAACTTATGTTAGAAATCATAACTTTGTGTCATGATCTTCTAAATTGATGTGTCCTGCGAATGGTAGCTTATCAGTAGCACGCTTGGTCCCCACCTTGCGATGTAGATCTTCACCATCCTGTATGGTCTGTGGTTGGGTACGACCCAGTGTCTCGGGGAGGGGTAATACGCTTACCCCAGCCAGGATCGAGAGAGAACCAAAGATAGTCATTGGTAACCAATACTGGTAGTCTCCCTAGGGTGAAACGGGTGAAAAGGGGCAAGGGAATGAATGTGACGTACATTGACATAATATTGGAAGAACACCTATGAAGAGTTTGTTTGCAAAAGGGTTTAAATCCACTTCAGACCATTCCGAGAAAAATCATGTTTTCTTTCGTATGTAAGTTCCTATATCAAAACGCTCCCTACCCATAAAACAGAAACGGGTGCATTATATCAACCATAACCAGAATCTGACAAGGGCCCATGGCAGCGGATTTTCCAAAGGGGGGCAAATTTTTTGGAGGATATTTCGTCCGTGCAAAAAATTTGACAAGCAAAAAAAAGGTCTTTAACCACTAGCCACAAGAATTTCGTACCAGAAAAAAAAATTGACAAGGAAAAAAAGGTCTTCAAAGACAAGCCAAAAGGATTTCGTACCAGAAAAAATATTGACATGCCAAAAAAAAGGGTCTTAAGGTCTTCAACCACAAATAAAGGAATTAGTACCAGAAAAGATTGACAAGCAAAAAAAAAAGATCTTCAATTTCAAAACAGGAGGCACACGTCTGTTTTCATTGCATTTTTACATTACAAATTAATTTTGCTTCTCAAAACTCGTCAGGGGTACGTCCTCTGCATCAGCTGTGACTCGTCATCAAAATTAAAAAGATAAATGTAACCAAAATGACCTACATTCTTTTTTTTTGGCTTGTCAAATTCATCAGGATCAACATAACCTTTATTTTGAATTGAAAACCTTTTCTTTCTTTCTTTTTTTTTGCTTGTCAAATTCACATCAGCACCTCCTGTAAAAAAAATCGTTCCCAAGGCCCTGCAAAGGCCGCTACTATTGTTTACATCGAAGGTAACTAATCACAAAGAATATTCATAATAAACAAAGAGGGTTGCTTTCAGAATTATTAGCAGGGTGGATATTCATGATGAAGAGAGCGAGTAGTGAGTCGTAATCAAAGAGGGTTTCATTCATACAGAATGAATGTTAAATGTCATATTGCCGTCATTTTTTTTCTTTATTGTGATAAGAACAAAAGGGAGGGCAAAGAAATGAAAATAAGAGGAAAAGGTGTGATATTTTCCGAATGTCATGCCAAAATCTATGTTGGAATCAGAGAAAGCATTAGATTTTGCATTTTTAAATAGTCAAAATATTCATCGTTCGCGAATTTATTTTTGCCCCATGATCTATGGTCTATACCCGTCAAAATGTTTGGCTCATTACTCCACTGATAACACACTGTAAAAATCCCATGTTATTTTAGATTATTTAAAAAAACGAGACTTACGAGCGCTAACAATAAAGGAGCAACGATGCCGCCAACTCGAGATGAAAATGACGAAACACCCAATCCAAGATTCCTATAAGATACAAAAAAAAATCAGAGGTAAATTCAACTTCTGACAGAATAGAATTAAGATGGATACTGTCTATATAGATAATAAATAATAGTAAGCATGATAAGTTAAATCAGTGGCGATGTGAAATCATCAGCTCATTTATTACAACTTTTCAATTGGCGGCAAAGAACACAACGGTTTCAATGAAGCACTGCAAAACTCTAAAATTAGGTATTTTCTTTGAATTAATTCATTATCTAGGAATTTATTCATTTTTATCGCAGGTGCCTTTCCACTCCTTCATTACCTGATAACTGTAGGAAATAACTCTGATGCATAAAGGAATACAATGGCGTACGAGGCTGATATACAAAATTTGCCAACCATCGCTACGGTCACAATAACAGGCGACAGATCTGTACCGCCATCTGAAAAAACATAATAAAGAATTGAAATAGCAGAGTGATGAAACGATGCAGCGAGATCAGAGAGGATTTATTTCAGTTTTGTAAAGTCCTATTTTACAGAATGGAATTATCCTCAATTTCTTATTTGTATTTCTCGGGTCAGTTCAAGAAGCACCCAATATGCTAACAGACTGAAAATATTCCGTATGATAATTTGAATTTGTATCCTTTTTTGTCATTAGCACCTAGGGAGCGTTTCATCGACATTTTCATCCGACAAGTGGACAGATCTGACAACTTTCCTTGATTGGCTGAGGGGCACAGTTCATATGGCAACTGTCGGATAAACCCTGACTTGTCAGGTCCGACAACCCCTTTCATGAATCGCTCCCCTGATGCCCTAGTGAGATTTAAAATCCTTTTCATTAACTCAAACTGCAAATTATGATTGAAAAATTAACTAATATTCACAATATTTTTGTCTTACAAAAGGCTTTACAATAAATGATTCAACTTATTGAGATATTCTAAAATTGTCAATAAAAATTATAAATAAAAACGTAATGTTGTCATATCCCGTTTGGGGGAAAATGATCCGGAATTCTGTTTTTTTTTCTCACATTCTGTTTGTTTTGTTTACATTTTGTTGCTTTATACCTTAGTAACATGTACTCTATACGGCGGCCATACGGCTAGTCGAAAACAGTCGTTTTAACATTTTTTGTAATAGCTACATAATTGGTTTGAATTAGAATTAATAAAACGGCTGTTTTCGACTCGCCATACGGCCGCCGTATTTAAGTAAATGTGACTGAGGTATAAATAACACGCTTTACAGGACCATCTTATGCCCACAAAATACTGGTCAGATTGTGTATCGTGGAACCACTACACCCTTTCTTCTTTGCAATGGAATCTTCAGAAGTTACCCAAATGTCATCCTATGCTCTTAGTTATCAGACTAGCAAACTTTTTTTCGTTAAGTATCAATTTTCATGCAGTCATGATTGCATAAATATCGACAATAATTTTGAAGACAATGTTCAATCAGTTTTATCATGGACCTACGTATACATGGTAAAGTAGATCCATGGTTGTATTATCCCATTTTTTCATAATAAATATGTTACTTTTTATTCTTGAAAGACACGTCTCGTTTTTACAACATTAATTCACCATGAAATAAGCCAAATCCTTAATCAAAACTGTTTGGTCATTAATATGCTATTCAAAAACTTCTCTGTAACATTTGGTTGCCATTTAGTTTCTGCATATTCTGCATCTTTGATATAAGGCCAATTAAATTAATGGAAAGTGTTTTTCTGTTAATACCTGTTTGAGTAGGAATAAACTCTGTTGTTATACAGGCTATTCCACCGATTATATGACAAGCACACAAAGAAGCACGTCTGCCAATCCTGTAAGGTATAACAACATTGTAATCTTCAGGATTAGACGAACGACTTCAAAATGATTTTACTAACAAAAAAATAATGGATACAAATAATAAAGAAAGAAAGAAAAACAGATTGGAAAATAGAAAAACAACAAAATTGAAAAGAAAGAAAAGGGAAAAAGAAAATTGATAAGAAAATTAATGGGGAAGGAAGAAGAAAAAATATTAATACAGGTAATGAACAAGGAAATAAAAAAGAGAGATGAATGACGAATGAAAGAGATGACAGAAGAAATAAACGAAGAGACGGGGAATTAAATCTATAAAAAAAAGAAAAAAAAAGAAGTAGAGCAAGAAAGGAATAAGATAATGTAAGATAAACAAAATGGAATAAAAAGAATTGACAATAAACAGAACGAGCGACATGGCAGATGGAGCTTATATAAGTGGACAGGGAATAGGAGAATATTATTTTTTTTAATTGATATTTTTAATGAACAAATTCAATAAACATGATAAATCATTTCTCATTCAATATATTGACAGTACAATAGCAAAATTGTTATGTTTTGTTTCGTTTTAGTGTACCCTTCAGTTGACATGGACAGTTAGTTGTCGGAGCAATTAGAACGTTAAAAACAAGGTGGTAAAAAATAGTAGTCCTATATTAGAGTTTGATATCTGGTAAAATCTATATGATCATTATTTGAATATAAATGTGTGCCGAGCTCCGTTGAATTTTTCATACTTAATTTTAAATCTTATCCAAAAGCTGTCAGAAATTTGTTTAAACCGCTATTCTAAATCAAACTACATACCATTTGACAAGACCAGCTGCAACGAAATAGGCGGGAACCTCGACAGCTCCACTAATGAAGAAATTAAGATAAGGATCGCCTGCTAGACTATCTGTGTTCAGTGACAGTCCATAGTAGATAACGCTATTTACAAACCTGAATAATATCATATGAAAACAATATTGATCGTGATTTTATTTCCGTAGGTCACATAATGTGTTAAACTAAGCTTCTTTACGGACGAAACTGCCTTACTCCCTGAAGAAAAATCCCAATATATTGACACAACACTCCAATGTAGTTGAGGGTATTTTGAGGACTCAAAGCTGATTGTGTTAATTATTGTTTCAAGCTTTGACTAAATCGTTGACTAAAACAAAATGTATTCTTATCTTTCTCATGATTCATCCTTTATATTTGATACCTCTTTCCAACTTTAAGGTAATCACGTAAAATGTTGACCATCGTTTTGTTTATCCTTTTTGGAGGTCGAATATCCAGAAAACGGTTTAATATAGTAAAAGTTCTTATTTATGATATCGTACTGGTGCGGTGGAGCGAAAAAGAAAGTGGGGGCACAGGGAAAAGGGCACTACTATCTTAAAACAAAGAAAAAATTACTTATCTTCACTACTCACATGACTCATGAAACTTAAGCTACGTAACTTTTATACAAGTGCCCTTCCTCGTATCAGTGCCCCTTTTTACCCTTGAAAAGTGTCCCTAACGAACGTGTTCTGTGCCCCTTTCACCTGAGGATGTGAGAATTATTGGTGAATTTCATTTTCAAAAGAAAAAGAAGAAGCGAAAGAGGCAAGTCGCATTTTAAAAGGGATTCGATTAGAGGATGCACTTGCAGAGCAGCAGAAGGAAGCAGAACTTTGAAGAAACGAGGAAACCAGGAGGTCATCGGGCATGAAAAGAGTGTTTTAGGGACAACTTATCATATATGAAGAACAGGAACCTATGAGAAGGCAAAGGGGCACTCATTAACACATAACATGGGTCTTCATTTCTGGTGAAAGGGCCATAGAACATGTTCGTGAGGGGCATTTTTCTTGGGTAAAAACAGGCACCGATTCGAGAAACGGCACGTACAAAAAGGCAAGGGGTACTTGCTAGCACATAAAACGGGTCCTTCTCAGGTAAAAGGGGGTACAGAAAAAGTTTGTGAGGGGGTCTTTTTGTAAAAATTGGCACCTATACGAGAAAGGGTACTTGGTAACACCTAAAAAAACGGGTCCTTCTCAGGTGAAAGGGGCACAGTGCACACTCCTGATCTTTTGATGAGGGGCATTCTTCTGGCGTGAAAAGGCACATTTTCGTTGCTTCAAAAAGTGGAGGCGGGCACTATGCCTCCGGCCCCCCAGAATCGCCGCCCTAGTATCATAGCCTCAGAATACTTCTTTCTCATTTTCATATTCCTAATTAATTCAGAAGATTTAGCTCAAATAATTACGATCGATCGTAGTCATTTAAGACAAACGGTCTTTCGAAATCTTATAAAGATTCTTTCACTGCCAACGCAGTACCTGAAATTCTAAGCGGAAAAGAAATTGAGGGTCAAACTATTTTTAATGACAATTTAGAAATCATCAATCTGTTATTGTCTACAAAAATATGATGTTACACGTCTCCAAACGTCATTTCTTTTACAGAAACGACGCACATGGCCAGGGATAACTAATTAAAATAAAGTGGAAAAGAATACGTCTTTGACAAAGACAAAGATTTTTAGGGCAAGTGATGAAAAAGTTTTTCATCCATAGGGCAGTTAATTACAAAATGTTGGAGCTGTAAACTAAAAGCGATGATTTGATGATCTATTCAAATAGATTATGCATGGACATCTATAGGAGCGACGGAAATTGGAGGGGAATTCCCTAGTCTTTGTCCTAAATAAATTTAGTATTATATAAATCACATCACCTGAAATAGGCAAGGCAGGCTGCTCCCGAGCAACTTTATTTGATTCTTTTGATTGTGCATTTAGTTTGCAGCTCTTACACTTTGTAATAAACTTCACATGCTTACCACACAAACACCATGATGATAGTCAGCTTCCTCAGGTTTCGCGTCCGGACCAAATCAATGACTGTGTATCTCTTCTCCTCACCAAATAGGGCGCCACCATCTGCAAGCGCGTCCATTCTACTTATACTGTACCCCTCCACCAGAGTAAGTGTCTTTGTATCACCATTGGTGAGGTCATACAGATCAGGATCCGATGATACAGAAACCTGTCTGAGCTTTGCATTGACTTTAGTCCGTCTAGACAAGGTCCAGATATCGTAGTTGCTCGAGTCTTTGGTCCAGGTGTTGGTCTGGTACTGGGAGAGGATGGGTGAGGGCATTTCCTTGCCATTAAATTTGGCGATCCTCTGGAGGTTTGCTTCGGCTTGTTCAACTTTCCCGCGGGACAATAGCCATCTGGTCGATTCTGGGATTATTCTATTCATAAAACAATAGTAGTTCGAAGTTCACCAAGTAGTTATTTTTTAGATAATATAATCATTCAGAGAATAATTGTAATGAAATGATCGGCATAGCTCTTATAGCCTTAAAACGAGCGTTTCCTGAGTTTATGCAGTCAAAATGTAAATACCACAAACATAAAAAAAAATGAGAGAATATAATCGAGGCTGTAGATCCGCTATCATTTATATTCTGTGTGAGGGTTTGTTACTAAAGCTGACCTAAGCTACACTGCCATTTGAGTCTAAATAGCAATTTTCGCATACATTCGTAATTCCGAAGCTTCGTAATTCCGAAGGTTCGGTTATTCCGAAGGTTCGTATTTCCGAAGGTTCGTAATTCCGAAGGTTCGTCAATCCGAAAACGAAATAAGGTTCGTAATTCCGAAGGTTCGTTAATCCGAAAACGAAATAAGGTTCGTAATTCCGAAGGTTCGTTAATCCGAAAACAAAATAAGGTTCGTAATTCCGAAGGTTCGTTAATCCGAAAACGAAATAAGGTTCGTAATTCCGAAGGTTCGTTAATCCGAAAACGAAATAAGGTTCGTTAATCCGAAAATTAAATATGGTTCGTATTTCCGAAAATGAAAATAATTCATTTTGGTAACAAAAACGATGTTGTCATTACAAGATTACACGATATTATGCAATGATAGTAATAACGATCGATGATGTGTGTTGGGGCCAAAGCATGTATTTCATTAAGAATGGCGCCCTGATCAAGCATAGGCTAATTTCGATTTTATCTGAGCAATTGATGCCTATAAGCAAATGGTTTAATTAAAGATGCAGGGGATCAAGTGTGTTGGAAGCGTGCGAGCAACCTCTAGATAATAGGATTTGTATTGGAGGGGATGTCATTTTTAATAACAGCTTCTGCTGGTAATAAAAATAAAAATAATACTAATAATGATCCATGTGAGATGTTGAAAGCGCGAATCGCAAGCTGAAACTAGTAGACATTTCATGTAACAAGACGTGAAGTGAGCATTCGGAGCATTTTTTGTAATCATGAGAAAGATGTGTATCTTTCTAAAGAATTAATGCGAGGGCGAGTTGTAATTTGTTTATATACTGACCTGGGGCCCGTTGCATGAAACTTTTTACCTGAGAAAACTCAGGTTGTTTTTACAGGAGTTTTTGCCCTGTGCTAAAGTAATTGGCGGAAATCAGACTAACCTTAGTTTTCGGTTTTTACCAGAGTTTTCTCAGGTAAAAAGTTTTATGCAACAGGCTTCAGAAAGTAATCTTTTAAGGACTGCATTTAGTGACTCATGAATAGAATATATATCTCACGAACTATATAATGAGAGCGCGAACCGCAAGCTTAAAATTTGTGATATTCCAACCTGAAAACTGGACATTTCATACTTCTTTTTTGTAACCAGGAATAGAATGAGTTCCTCAATAAACAATACTTGATGCGAGCGAGAAACGTGAGCCAAATTTTTTCCGATTTTCCAACCTGAAAACTGGACATTCTATAGCATTCTTGGATGATAATCTAATTTGCACCAAATTGCCCCTATTGGCCCCTTTTTTTTACTTTGCCCCCCCCCCCAAAAAAAAAAAAACGTTCCGCCGCCATTGGCTAAAACACGCATCGTCTTCATGGCTAACTGCAAAAAGTTCTTAAAATGTCCCCTTTAGATCAGATCAAAGCTTATATATTTAAAAATTTTAAGGCATAAAAAAATTATTGATCGCATCATTCAATCCCGGATACACACTTACACATAACAAAGTAATTGTCGAATGGAAATACTCTTCTGATCAGAATATAATTGTATTACATTGTCTGAAATATAAGTAGTTGTCTATTTCCATGTCCAACACTGAAGCACTTACATTATGATGAAGATGGTTAATACGTTGGGCAAGGAGATGGCGAGTTGTAGATAGACCCAATCCTTGAGGAGGAATGCCAAACCTGGTAGTGACATAATCCCTGATGCCCAAAATATAGTTAGAAGAATACCCGCTGGTCCACGCTTACTCGGTGTAAACATCTCAGTTACCATCACGTAAGATGTTAAATCGATACCCTGAGAAATAACGGAAATTATAATGATGATAATGATAATTTTTCTATTACTATTATTATTATTACTATTATCATTATTATCATTGCTCTTATCATTATCATCATTATTGTTATTATTTTATTAGATTTATTATTATTCTTAATCACTATAATCATTATTATTATTAATATTACTATTAGTATTATTATCATTAACATTATTACGTAATCATTATTTAATTTCATTTTGAATGGGGTTGTCATTATATAGGCCTGTATACATGGTATAGATTAAAGATCAAAGACCCAAAAGATTCATTGTCCGTGTGTGTGAGGGAGGATATGTGTGTGCGTGTGTTTGTGTATAAGAAAGAATCGGCATCCACTGGCATTAAATTAACATTACACAATAAAGAAGAACAGGTATTTAACAACGAACAATCTTCCATTTTCCTCAGTCCCTTTGCTTAGAGAATATGAACGGTGCCATACCTGTTCGAAAACACCGACGAAGAATCGGAGGGCGACAAAGGTCCAGTAGTTTGGGGAGAAAGCGACGGCGACACCGAAAGCGATTTGGGCCCAGATGGAAATAAACCATATCGGCTTCCTTCCAAAACGATCAGAAAGCTGTCCAAACATTAATGATCCGACCATAACCCCACCCATGAAGATGGAAGTAGAAAGATCCACTTTGTCTTTTTCATTGCAAACCAGATCAAACTAAAAAAAAAACATTAAAGATCAACAAATAATAATAGGAATGGTGGGACTAATCGACAAGAACAACTGATATTTGTTTCAATCAAATTTGTTACAAGAATTCAATTTTTTTTTCGATTCTCCTTTCAAATGAAATGCCGTGATTTGATTAGACAAGGCGGGAAATTGATCCGACTTTTAGGATAAAAACTTGTTGCAATACGACGAAATGAAATTTCTTTAAATTATGGGCGTACACTTATTTCATTGGGGACGGATAAACGTTACTCATATCCCTTATATTTATATTGGATTGTTCTATTCCAAAAAGAGCAACTATGGACTTCAAATGAGAATAAGCGAATTTGCATTAGAGGGAAGGTGCAGGCTGGAAATATCTATATCTCAATAAAAATAGAGAAAAATTCATAAAGGAAAATTCTGAAAATTCGTTCGAAATCGGATAACAAATGACACAGTTATTGAATTTAAAAGATTGCATTTTTCCGGTAAAACAGTTCTAGGCATGTCTTTATGAATATTCATTAGGTGGGCTGATGATTTCATATTCCCACTTTTTTTTTATTGTATAAAATTAGGTTTCTTCAAAAAATTTATACCAATAACTAAAACAATTAGATTGACAACTGATTCAGTGCATTAGTTCTTTATTGCCACAACCCATTTCATCATAATGGAGACACATCATTTTCATGTATGAAAAAATGAATAATGATTTCAGGTAATAACATAAGAAAAAGGAAAGTGGGGTTGTGACATAGGCCTAAATATTCATGATGATGATCTGCAGATTATACCTGTTTTCACAAAATATTGATAAACTTTAAAATTCAATAAAATCGTTACTTCTTGTTCGATTTTGATGGAATTTTCAGCATTTTGCTCTGTGAATTTTACTTTATTTATTTAGATATGAATATTTTCAGCCCGGACCATCCCTTTAACGAAGTTCTTTATGATACATGACATGCATGATGAGGAGTATGTGTGCAGCAATTAGGCGCAGTGAGATTTACATACTAGAAATTGATAATAAAAATAGTAATAATAACCTAGTCTTATAAAGCGCATTCGTGAAATCCATATAAAAGCGCTTTGCAATGTAGAGCATATACAAACAAAGATGGATCAGAAATTATATTACCAAAAATTAGAAATATCGAGGACATTGTAAATGGGGCTATGTTGAATATGCTTTCCTCATAAGATAAGTCTTTAAATTGGATCTGAACAATGTAATATTTGGTATACAACGAAGGGAAGCTGAAAGAGCATTCCAAAGACGTGAGAAAGAACTTGAAAATTGAAAAGGGTGAAAAGTGCACTTATATTTCATCATGATATTAATGATATCAATGAAATAATTTTCTTGCAATTATGTTTCAATCGTATATTTCAATTCCCCCCCCCCTTTTTTAAACTATTTTTTAGGGGCGATGTAGGCATTATGGTTATCACCCCCTTACTGTTTGTATGGAATCAAAAAGGAAAAAAAACCTTTAAAAAGTGTAAGAGGTCGAGATAGGGAAATACAGAAAACGCGAGTTAGAAAATCCAGAGAACTTTTAAAGCTGTTATGTTGCATCTAAAGTTCAAAGCAGAAATGTTTTTATTTAATGAGATTCAATGGTCAGAAGATTTATGAGAGGGGCTTTAACTTGCAGAAAATAGCTAATCTTGATTCACAATGTTTCTACTTTTAAAACACCACAGAAATTTAAACCTGCAAACAAATTGTTTGCTATTCACACTATTAGGGCACTACATGCCTACTGATTTGAAAGGAATGCACTTTGCACTCAAAAGTAACTGCTCTTTATCGACCTTTGATTTTATGTACATTAGCATGACGTTTATTGGATCAATAATGGAATTGCTCTGTAATCAAAATCCAAGTTTAGATTTGCCGTACATTGACCAAAATATCAACCAAATTATATAAGATGTTAACGTTTATAATCCATCACCTTTACTATATCATATACACCCACAGATGTAAGAGAATTTTAGAGCTATTAGATTTGCCATTTACATCAAACTGATATATATTTTTTTTAGCACACTCTGATGTACCATCGCACCCACTCCTTTTATTGTAGTCACAACTCAATTGAGGATAAGAGTAAGAGGAGGTAAAGAGAGGGGGAGAGGGGGATGGAGAGATGGGGAGGGGGAGCCAGGAGAGGAGAGAGATAATGAAAGAGAGAGGGGCTGGGAAAGAGTTAGAATAGAAGGTTAGTTGATCGTTGGTGAAAGGACACTATAGTAGAGAGAGAGAGAGAGGGAAATATATTTATGCGTGGGTTGGATCTAATTTCATTGAAAGTCATAAACTTGTGACCCTGTTTCTATGACAACAGATCAAGATGCATAAATGGAGGTCATGACGAGAGGGCAATCACTGATTCACGTCGATCAAAGGTGACCTGTATTTCATTTTTATTTAAAGGACTCTTTAACGAACAAAAGAGAAAGATTAACTTACCCGATTAGGACTTAGTTTCATTTATTTAGGACTTATATTCATTTAGTTCTATCAATATTAATCAATAAATCTGTATAAAAAATATATGAGCTTCACTCGCAAAATATAGAACTTACCCTACGGTGTATATGCTTAATATAAATGGTAATAAGCATTTCCAAGACAAAATATTACACTAATATCTTTGCCACTTCCTATCCAATTACACCCATTCCCATCTCTTCCCCTTTTCTTTCATCCACTTCACCCCCCCCCCCTCTCTCTCTCTCTCTCTCCCACCCCTTCTCAAGTTTAATGCGTTTAACGAGTTAATATTTCATCATCCATGAATGATCTTACCTCTGTTGCAATCGTTTTCCCATAGAGATCTTCATCATAAACCCATCCATCGATGCACCCCTCCGTTGTATTGCCAGCGGTGAAATTCACAAATCTCAAACAGCTGGAATTCACCGGACCTTCGCCTTCTGTCTTACCCTGCTCGACCGGATAGTACTGATTCCAAGGGTCCATGACGACATCTTCACCCGCTGGATCCTCCCCTGGAGGAATAAGACAGCGATGCTCGGGAACCGCCCCCAAGAAGGTGATTGCTAGCATATGCCATGACTGTGTGAGTTGCCCGACCAGGCATATGAGCACGTAAATGATGGTCTGATATCGCCCGAAATCGCCCAAGGATTTGAGCGCCTCGTCCAGATCCATGGCATATAGTCCGGCATATAGTTTTTCCCGAATTGTTCGACCGTGCTGACAGTGTCAGGTCGTTTCTCAGGTTATATAAAGGCCAATGATCTATCCGTGGTATCCCTCATAGATATCGCTAGATCACTGTGTAAATATAAAGAAGTACTACCTAAACTTCTGTTCAGAAGTATGAAGTAAATAACACCCTTGCTTCAAGTGTACTAAGTACAACGACACGATTACAAAAAGAATATAGTTAACGATATACAATTCCTCTCGAAACTAATCTGACAGTCTCTTGGCAATCACTTGCAACCGAAACCAGGAGAAGAACAGTCAGTCCTGCATCAGGAAACGGTTGTCTGTTTATTCTGAGAAGGTATAATCGCCGGGTATAATCGTAATTACATGCGCGGTAAAACAATGTTGAATTAATTACAACTATCAGTCTATTCAAAATTACGAAGTAAATTTCACACGTCCATACACTTTTTTATTCAGCTATTTATATTTTTGATACCATCATTATAGGGCGAAATATTTTGAATAGACAAAATCCTGGAAAACATTCATTAAG
Organism: Lytechinus variegatus; assembly: GCF_018143015.1. NCBI lineage: Eukaryota > Metazoa > Echinodermata > Echinoidea > Temnopleuroida > Toxopneustidae > Lytechinus > Lytechinus variegatus. Next base: position 40,335,066 of record NC_054744.1, on the reverse strand, counting down.
TTTTTGCAGAGGGTCGAAAAATAATCTCTTCTATTTTCATTTTTTTTCCAAATTTGGACGACGATATTTCTTGAGCAGATTGATTGGGCCAATCTTAGTTTTAGGAGAATACAAGTTTGGTTAACTCATGGAGGTCGGATTTTTTTTCTACTTCAGTGGTTGACTGTAGGCATTAAACTACCATGGAATTATTGTTCGGCAGCCAATCAAATTCGAGAATTCCGTTGAAGAAACCATCGGATGACAAAGTTAAAAAATAGTAACTTTTATGCAAAAGGACCTAGATTTTTTTCTTCTTGAATAAAAGTACAATATGCTTGTACAGCGCATATCACTACCCAAAGGCGTCCCTGTGCGTTTAGGAAAATAGACAAAAAAAGAAGATTTGCTTGAAGCTGTTATGTAGAATGTATCAATTAAAAACCGCTTAAACAAATAAGTTTTGAGACGACTTTTGAGTATAAAGCATGCGGATGCATCCTTAATGAAAGCTGGGATGGTATTCCAAAGTTTAGAGGCAGCGTAACAAAATTACTTCTCCCATAGTATGAATGGGATGAATGAGATCTTGTCGCGATTTACCAAAACATTGATCAAATTCATGCATTATTGATTATGGTCTCAAACATGGTTTAATTTATTGATTGACTTCCTGAAATTTGAAAAATCTTCCATGAATTGAAGACCGAAATCGAAACTAATAATGCTTGACAGCACATAATTTATATACTTACTGTAATAAAGCCTTATTCATTCTTAAGTGGGATATAATAGAATGTCAATCATACTGCGTTAATTATTCATCGATAACTGCTGTACATGAAAAGTCCAACGGGGTGTTGGCTTCCCATCACAGTCCACATCTCCCGTGTCTTCGTCTATATTGGAATTGTTTTCTATTATTATTATTATTATCATTATCAATATTATTGGTATGAGACTTATCAGATAAAACGAGCCATGACGTCGTCGCTGATCGGGGAGGGGCATTGGTCGAAGAGAATAAGCACTTGACAAATAAGGCTAGCGCGCAGCGCGAGCTGAAAATGTTGATATCCAGACCATAAAACGGACATTTTAGAGAACACTTTTTAAAAATTCAAACAAATTATTGTTATTGAAAGCTCGATGACGAAATATGTTGAAATAGGTACCAGGTAAAAATGGCAGTGGTACCCATGGTACAGATAAAAATGGCAGAGGTAAAAATTGCGAGGTAAAAATGACAGAGGTAAAAATGGCAGAGGTAAAAATAATCATAAGTGTTTCTTATCAACCTGTTTTGAAGGAGAATTTCTTTCTGACAAATGGCTTACTATAAAAAGAGGAAAACCCATCAAAGATTAAGAAAGATATTATGAATTTTCGTTTCTTATCTGTGACGTAATATAAAAGCAGCTGCCCCGTATTTTATGCACCAAAATGTATATTTTTCAATTTCATAATCAGTTGGTCATGATTGCTAAAACAATCTTTCAGGAGCGGATGTGAAATGATTTGTATGTTGATATACTTAAGGTACAATAAAAACCATTTCAATATTTTTCTAAATGACATTTCATTGATATTTTTTATTACACCATATATGGGGAAAAACTGCTTGCAAATTTATTTATTTATTTATTTATTTTATTTCCAGGCGAAATTACTTCACCATTAAAATAGAAAATTCTAATAGCTTTTTGAATCTTTGATGGATTCCCCAAAACCCTTACCAATGTTGTTTTTTAATTATTTTCTGCTATTTTACAATACACTTGTGTTTATACCAGGGTGAATTTCCCCTTTGATGAATTAATACAATACATGGGATCCAAAGTGTGCTTCAAATTTGAATATCGGCTAGAGGAGTGATTTGACGTGAGAAGGCCGTGCATGAAAGTCGATGAAAAATAGGAAATACTAACTCAAGTGTTATCAATTCGATGCAGAAGATCTACAGTATGATCGTAAAATGTTACACTTTCCATTAGTTCAACATTATGATTCTAATTGTCTTCTCAGAACATTTTTGTTTAATCTACTGTACATGGAAAGGCTTTTAGATATATATATACATTTTTTTTTTGCATTGGGGTTTAAGACTGGTCATTTATTTTATTTTGGTCTGTCATTTTACCGCTGTCATTTATACCTCTACCATTTTTACTGCCATTTTTACCGGCACTGCCATTTTTTGCCATTTTTACCTCTGCCATTTTTACCTTTGCCATTTTTACATCCGCCAATTTTACCATTGCCATTTTTTTTTATCTCTGCCATTTTTACCTTTGCCATTTTTACCTCTGCCATTTTTACACCGAGCCGTTGAAATATATATTGTATATTGACTCCAAACTCGCATTGCCTGTTCTATGAGAAACATATCAATTAAAGAGCAAGATAATATCTCATAGAACAGGCAATGTGAGCGGCACGAAGCGTGAGCGAAAATTTCACTATACGTGTATATAGTGACATCTTCCCCTCACTTAACGTTACTTTTATTCACTCGTCTTCTTTTCCTCTCCTTTTTTCTTCTCTCTTTTCCCTTCCTTTTTTTTCTCTTTTTTTTTTCTTGCTCCCTGAGCCAACAAGCAGTGGGGGACATTTGATATTACGTGCCCCGGCAGCCCCCCCCCCCCCCCAGGCTTCCAAAAAGTCCCCCTCACTGATCTATCTCTCCCTATTCGGTAACAATACGCCCTCACAATCCACTAACCGAACAACACAGCCAGAGGCCACATCACAAAAGTCACAGCCACAGGGGAAATTTTTTTTCGGAAACTGACTTTTCGCAGAGGTTCAATTCCAATAACGTTAGATCTGTAAGAAGATAACACTAGCAGGTAAAAGGTCTAGTACTTGATCCTTTAGGTAATGTTACTTTTATGAATTGACGTGCGGGCGCGGGCTTAGAAAATAGAAAAATTAGAAACTCGTATTATTGCCTTGTCCCACATGCTCATTTTTGTGTAGGGACTAGGTAGACAGGAATAACCACTTGTTCACTGCTACCACCCTGCCTGTGGGGAATCTACAGGTAGGACTATGGTATGCCAATGTTGTACAGAGCACACACATTAAAAAATCACTAAAATATCACTTTTGTGACCAAAATTACTAATTTTCATACAGTTGCAATTTATTTTTCATTAGTAACTTGTATTCAAACTTGGGAATAATTTTTGTATTCACCAGAGCGCTCAAAAACTTGAATTTTGGGCATATTTTTTGTACGCCCTCTATTGCACTCATTCAATGAACAAGGTTATAATATAACCTTGTTCTCAGTTATATCTTCATGTGTGGCAAAATAAGGGTGGCAATGTTTGGCTTATTTTCTCTTTTTCTTTGGGGCAAATGCTTGATTTTTTTTACACTGACATTTTTCATTAGGCCTACACCTATTATTCATACTACTTGGCTCTTATTTCAATTTGATTCTTTAAATCATTTTTTCTTAATTAAAAATAGATATCAAAAAATGAAAATTTTCTTGCCATATTACTTTCCACCAATAGAGGGCGTACACAAAAATATGCCCAAAATTCAAGTTTTTGAGCGCTCTGGTGAATACAAAAATTATTCCCAAGTTACTAATGAAAAATAAATCGCAACTGTATGAAAATTAGTAATTTTGGTCTCAAAAGTGATATTTTAATGATTTTTTAAAGTGTGTGCTCTGTACAACATTGGCATACCATAGTCCTACCTGTAGATTCACCACAGGCAGGGTGGTAGCAGTGAACAAGTGCTCTATTGGTGAAAAGTAATATGGCAAGAAAATTTTCATTTTTTATCTCTATTTTGATTAAGAAAAAAATAATTCAAAGAATCAAATTCAAATAAGAGTCAAGTTATATGAAAAATAGGTTTAATTGAAACTGTCAGTGTAAAAAAAATCAAGCATTTGCCCCAAAGAAAAAGAGAAAATAAGCCAAACATGGCCACCCTTATTTTGCCACACATGGAGATATAAGTGAGAACAAGGTTATATCATAACCATGTTCATTGAATGAGTGGGAATAACCGTCGTTTCTGTGGATTCATTTAACAATTTCTGACACTTTGCTATCATCCCCATTCACTGACAGTAGTGTGTTAGTGCGAGCCTGCATGTGTTATCATTTCTTTCAATTCGGGCTATCGGGTTTGTTTAGATTTTTTTTCAATTCTAAATGTTGACATTTAATTAAAAAGAACGAAGGCCCACTATTTTCGTTAGAGTCTAACGTTAATCTTTGCTATACATATTGCAAGAAAATATTGAGAATATGTTACCGATGATTTATTTTCTTATTTTTTTTATTTCTGCTGGAGAGGAAAAAATGGCAGCCGTGTGTTGCTGCCCTCTACATTCAATGAGTTGTGCTTTCTGATCAGAAAGACAGAATTTTCAATATCCTGAGGAAACAATGCAGCGGCACAAATCGCGATATATAGTGACTGGTAAATGGCAACTTACATTGACCAATGAAGGGATCGAAGATGACTATATGTTTGGATCATCATTTGAAAGGAATTAGCGGTAACTGCGGCGTAAGGTACAATATTTCCGAATTTTATATATTTTTTGTAAATGTGAATGTACCGTAAGTAACAGACTTTAAACCGCACCCGTGGATTTACCGCACCCCCAACTTTGGACTAAAAAAAAAAAAAAAAAACCTCACATTTACATGCATGCATATTTAAGGTATGAAGAAACAAAAACTAAGTTCAAGATTTCAAAGCATCCAAATAGATTAATGGTGTGCGGAAATCTGCTGTTCTTGATCATTTCATCTACAAATGTTAGCAAGAAAGAGAGGTCCTGACAATATTGGCCACTTAGTTACACACTCACTCACCTCACATTCACAGTGTACACACACACAACACTGCCGTTCTTGTACATTGCAAACTACGATACAGTACCAGTACATCTTATCAAATTACAGCGTAGGAGGAAGAAACATTCACATTTCTTGCATCACAACCTCACAATCACTTTCAGAAATTTGATGTCTTAGCATGAATTTTGGATACGGGATGACAGGAAGGTTCAAGAAACAAAGAAATTGACATTTTTTCCAGTTGTTTTTTATGGCTTCGTGCCGTCTCTCTCGTGCGTGGTTTACATGGTATCTTATGAAAAGCAAACGGGAAAGAAAAAATAAGCTGGCTCAAAACGGGACTTTGGAGCTAGAGGGAGGGGTTAAAATGAATAGCGCCAGCTTAAGTCGCACTATAACCACATTACAACGCAAGCTCGATCAGCTCACTCAACAGTTAACTCTCGCTTAGCGGTGACAGAATATTACAGAGTATGCTTGGCGTCTCTTTGAACTTAGCCAGGGAATTTCGCTACTGTGAATCGAAAGTAAAGTCAAAATTAGTGTCATGAAGGTGGGTGCGTTTGTTATGGACAATATTTGATTAAGATTGTAATAATCGCTTCCCATTACCCGCGGCTCATACCCCTCTAAACAACATTGCCTGGGCGGCTACGCCCGGCCACTCGATGTGTTGTGAACTGGCAAACATCGTACATGTACGGGAGGGGTTACAACGGGCTGGCTCAGACCCGTCACCGTGTATAAACCGCACCCCCGACTTTTGCTTCTATCCCGCCGAGCAAAAGGTGCGGTTAATAGACCGTTACGGTAATTCCTTTTTTATAATGTGACATTTTATGTACAAGAAAAGATCTGAAAATCGTGTTTCCGTCGAATGTTAGATCTAACATTACTGCTAATACATTGTCTGTACTTACAGGCCTCTAAGCTCTTCAGTCTATGTATTGGTGAGTGAGCCAACGCAGTTCAGCAGAACAACCAAAATACAGAGACTGAAGCTTTTGTTTTGGTCTAGGGACTTGGGGCCTAAGCCGCCCTAAGCCTTAAGTGTTCTTGCCAAATATGTGAAAAATACCAGCAGGAGCCTCCTGGCTAATTGCACCTGCTGGTCCCACAGAGTGTTAACTCAGTCTTGCCATCTTGCTGTCTTTGTTATCGTAGCCTAGCTACAAGACACATATATGAGCAGCGCTAACTTAGATCTTAAAAAGAACTTGCATCGGCTGATAAATGTCGTGAATCTTATCTTAAAATTTAAGGTAAGAGTGCACTTGTGAACAGTTAGATAAGAAAACCAAAGATGCGAAAGTGTGTGGTTGTATGTGAATAATACTGGGAGATTGGGCCAGACTGGAACTCAGAACCCGGCGAGATTGGGGGATTTCCCCTGGGTCAAGTCGGTCCATGTTGAGAGCTAAAACAGCAAAGATCGGAAGCTGTTATATCTTGAAAAACACTAAATAAACGGTGTGAACTGAGCTCACATTTATAAAAAAAAATGTAACTTAATCAATCCTTAAAACTTACATGAATTTAAACCCCATCAAGCATCAGAAATGACCTTATTTTGGCTTCGATCGTGACGTCTTTGTTCAAATTATTAGTCAGATTTCAGCAAACAACACTGTTTGTTGACTTGATGTTTGCCGTATGTAATCGCTAATATCAGCACATATCCAGAAGAATATACACCGGACCGAGAATTCGAACCATAATCATAGAATGAAGATCGAAACCAAAATGAAGTTCCTAATGCTCAATGAGGTTGAAACTCAAGTTATAATCGATACTCGGTAATTAATTCGGACAAAAATTTAGGTTACATTAGTTTGCTGACTCGCGGAGTATGAAAGTGCATTAGGGCCTAGCATGCCCCGAGTGAGGCCAGGCTTCTACAGGCGCTGCAGCGGTGGTGTTGTGATGTGGCTCCGAGTTCAGGGCCAATGTAAGGAAATATATACAAAAAAATTGCTAGAAATAATTAATTTCCTATGTATTTTATTGATTTTTAAATTCTTACATGTATTTGTTTTTCAAACCTTTGTTATTTTTTTTTTGGATGAACTTTGTCAGGGACCGTTTTGTGATCACAAATAACATAAAATAAATCCATCTCTAACAACAAAGGTAAGAATAATCCTACATGTATGATTTTTGGTTGAAAAACATAATTTGCATTGATTTTGTACACGGAATCACATTTTTTTAGCAATTTCGGGACTGACATGCGCTTACAAAATTTGTGTAATTTCAGAAAAGCGTACACTGCCCGGGCGTCGCAAATATTGGTCTCAGAAGATGCACAAGACTTGAAAGTAAAAAGTCAGGGCGCGGCGCGGTAAAAAAAAATTGCGCGGTGACGTACCGACGAAGTTTGTCGAGGAGGGGGGTCAAATTGATTTGAGTTTAATAAGGGTTAAAGCTGCTGTTTATATGATGTCTCGGTTTAAAACTTAATAATTTCTTAATCTTTGATGGATTTCCCTCAAACGTGTACTAATTTTTTTTTTACAATGAAGTTTTCCTCAGGGTGAACTTCCCCTTTGAAGGTAAATGAAAGAAGTTGCAGTAAAACACTAATTTTGTGAGAAAGTCTGTAAAATCAAGGTTAAATCATCGTGGATCTAGATCTGGTACAGTTACATAAACTGAACTTTGTAAAATCATAAAATCTAAGCTGAAATGCAATCACACTGAAGATCGCTAAGAACACAGATAGGCACACGTGGGATAATGTATTATAATTGCTGGAATAAAGACCTGACGGAAGTGACCAAATCCACGCTTATTTTGCTTATTTCTCAGCAATTACACAATATCTTCCAAAATCCTTTGGCACATATTTTTTATTCATACAAACAGACACTTGGGTGGTCATTATATTAGATTCTGTAAAAAGCCATTTTGAGATCGTTACCAGAACTGGAATTTATCTTTAATGGTACATGTTTGTGGTCTTGAGACAGGTATACAATTAAAGCAGAATCATTGTCATTTCTTTGATGCAGGAACAAGATGTCAATTGTCGACCTAAGCACCAACCAGTTGTTTGAAAAGTATACTATAGAAGAAATTAGAAAGTTAGAGAAAGAAACAAGGTAAGTTGATTATGTCTCGGAATAATTGAAAATTATACTATTACAAAAAAATACGGAAAAGGTAGGGCATTGGAATATCTATGCTGTGGGGATCTAAATATGAATTATCTGATTTTCTGGAATCATTTTGAAAATTCTGAAAAATGAGTTATGTAGAAGACAGTTTTTAGTATGACTACATTTATGGGGTTTTGGGGCAATATGAATGGTGAAAGTGATAACCTGCTAATGATGATAGTGATGATGATGACGATAGTGATGATGATGATGATGATGATGGTAGTGATGATGATGATGGTGATGATGATGATGATGGTGCTGATGATGGTGATGACGATGGTGACATTGGTGATGATGGTGATGGTGATGGTAATCAGATCATGATTATGATGGTGATGATGATGATAATGGTGATGATGATGATGATGATGATGATGATAATGGTGATGATGATGACGATGATGATGAGGATGACGAATAGGATCACAGTGATGATGATGGTTTGATTAAGTAGTGATATGATCATGACTAGGGTTGTAATTACCAGCGTATTTGAAAGAAGGTTTATGTCTGCATTTTCCCCATATCATTCCATGAAATTCACAAAGAAACTCAAAGTGAAATCTGGTCCAGTAATTATTTCCCAGTTACATCATAAGCTTATTCAAATATTTTTTTTCAGAGATGAAATTGAAACAAAGAAAGAGGACCTGCGGCAGATGGTTGGGTAAGTTGTTTTTCTTTTTCTAAAATTTATCTTTTAGAGATCAAGCAAGGTGTCATTTTTGTGTTACTGATCTAATCTTATCATTTGCTGTCTTCTCAGTATTATTTTTGGAATGAATTTTTATAAGAATTTATGTAGTTCTGGGTTTACCGCAAATCTGTTATCTGTATTATTGTTCTTCTATTTAAGCAATTGATACATATTTTCCTCCCTTTATCCAGGTTTATATATCTATCTGAAAATTTCCAGGGGTTATGATTTTGCAGGACTTTCTTAAAGCAACATCAGTGTGTTATTGTTACGTTAGTGAAGAAAAGTGAAAAGTATTGATGATATCATTTCAGAAATTATATTTCCAAATATACCATTCATTTTTTTTTTATCATAATATTCCATTGGGCCTTATCATGTTTCATGTGTGCATCATTATTGGGAGTTCATTTTTTTTTATTTTTTAAACATTATATGAATTGAAATGCTTTGATGAAAAAAAGGCAAATTGAAATAAGGATTTCCTTATTCACTTTCAGAGAGCGGTATAGGGACCTTATTGAAGCTGCTGACACAATCACTGAAATGAAGAATTGCTCAGAAAAGGTAAAATAGCTATTAATATAGAAATAATAGCATATAAAGATGGAGATGTTATGAATTCTTAATCGGTCCTGGAATAGCCACTGCTTAGATAGTGCATCTTACAAAGAAAACTAATAATACTCATTCTTATAAGAGCTCTAGCCATGAGCTGGTACATGAACAAATGTTTCTTATATGAAGCAATATTATTATAGTTTTAATGATGCTTTTACTGTCACCCAAGATCAATCACACACAATAAGTAGTATGCCATTGGCCTATGTGCTTTAACGAAAGTATTCATATGTATACCTTTTCACAAAACAATATACAATGTTGTGAAATTTGGGCATACTAAACATGAAAAACAATGTTGCATCATGGGTAATGAAACAGATATAAGCAGTTTAGGACTTGACCTAATATCAATAAAAGTGGTTGTGGTAAATCATATTCCCGTAAAAAAAATGTCAATATGATCAGGGTTTTAAAAAACTTTGTGGATGTATTTTCTGGAAATCTAAAGAAAAAAGTAGATATCTCTCTGAAGTCAGTTTGAATTAGTTTGTCTTTTTGTTTTTGTTTGAAGATTGTTCAGTCTATTCAAGATATGCAGAAGCATTGTGTCAATCTACAGAAGACTCACCTTACTAAAGGCATTAGTCTATCCCCAAAGAAAGCAGTTACTTCAGGGTGAGTTGTCATGGATCTACGGAGAGATTTAGACATATATCAGTTAGATAAAAATTCACTATTAACAGGTGACTGTCATTGTCGTTTGAATAACAGTCTCTTCATATTGATGGTCACCATGAATTAGGCCTGGAGCATTTCATGATTAGACATTGATATTGCACAAATCGTATGCTCATAAGATAGTAAATGACTAAATCCGAAGGGCATTAGAAATGGAAAGCATAATCTGAAACAGGACATTCACCAACAAAGTTCAATACCAGAGGAGCATTTCATCAACATTTTCGTCTGACAAGTTGTCAGATCTGACAACTTTGCTAGATTTTGATTGGCTCAGAAGCACTCTTACTATGGTAACTGTCAGATAAATTAGGACTTGTCTGATAAAACGTCCGACAAGTCCTTTTATGAAACGCTCCCCAGAAAAAAATGTTCCTTTGTAAATGATCTGATACTCCATGGTAGTCACTATTGTTAAAAATCTGTCATGTTGTCATTAAGATGCACATGATCAGTGCATCAAAGGGTGGCTCATGTTGATTGTCCATCTATTTGTAGGTCCATGGTATCATGTACAGCATGGCAGTATAATGAATTTTCGATAAATGCTCATCTGTTATTTAAATCCCAATTCAATTTTGGTAAGCCTTTATAACTTGTGCTTCTTAAAGAACTTCATTTTAGAAGGCCATGTATGATATAACATGACAAAAGCAAAATATATAGTTGCTGACAATATGATATTGTGCAGGAACTCTGAACTACATAATATCCTTCAAGATGATATGGTATAATTACGGTACATTCTTACTTTGTAATGAGTTATTTATAAATACATGAATTTCATTCAGGTCTCAATCATCAGGTTTTTATGCCATCGCCTCTCAGACCAAGCTTCTTCTAGATATTCCAGAAAAGGTAAATTATCATGCAAGCTCAAATAGAGTTTGATGGAAGTCCGTACATGTACGTGTGTATACCTTGTAGATAGCACAATGGTATTTATGTCAGTAATTAGATTATCTACATGTACTTGTTATGCTAGTAATATGTAACTTGCCTCTGTTAATGCATAACACTTTCCTATAGGGCCATAAAACTTGTGAGCTATTTCCTAGTTGTACTGTTGATATTTTAACATAAAATTAAAAAATTTTGATTGTAGTGAAAGTACTATCAGAAATTGAAATTTGTGAATTGTACTGTTGACATGATAACAAAATTAAAGAGTTTCATTGTAGTTAAAGAACTATCAGAAATTGAAATTTGTGAATTGTATACCTCCAGACAGCTCAAGTCTTTATGAGATGCTGAAATATCTACTATGCAAATGATAATCACTGATCACACATTATCACATTATTCAGAAATTTTGAATTTTTCAATTTGTTGTGTTATTAAAATACAAGATATGAATTTAAAAGCTAATCTTTCTCACAATAGGCTTACACATGTTTGTACTTTGCAGATTTGGAGTGACATAGAGAGTGGTGACCATTTACACGCCACTCAGCTCTACCTACTTGCATGTCATATCGTGAGCAGCCTACAGCTAGATACGACAACGCACCAGTCTACTCAACTTCTCAAATGGTTCCCTGTACTATCTAGGCAGTGGGCTGCAATATGCCACTTCAAACCAAGTATATTACAGGTCAGTATTACATACATCTGTCATTAAGTTTACTCATGATAGAGGAAAACTAAATAAAACATATAGGTTATTCAGACTATTTATTCAAGCTAAATTGTTTCATTATCTGTCTCCTAGGAATATCATCTTTCTTTTTTATTATGTTTGTCCATTATGTCAAACTCTCGTTGGGGAGATAACCGCAGTTCAGGGTCTGAACTGTGGTTTTATACCCCCTTAGCAAAAACCTTGTTAGAGGATCCAAGATATTTTATTTCCAAGCTATTTCGACCCTGCATGACCAAAATAATCCCTCTTCTGTAGCATTTCCATCTCCGCAGACAAGCCTGGGCGTTGAGTTAGTGTTAGACAATAAACAGCAGCTGTGATATTATGTAAGACCAGCTCTGCCTGCAGTAGGCACTTCGGAATGAAATTATTGTATTTGGTATTTACTCAAGTTTTCAAAGGCATATTGTATTAGGAAATCCAATGTTAATTGGTTTTAATTTTGAATGAAGAAAATCGGCCTTGAATTAAGGAAACTATTGAAAGAGAATAAAAATGATTGCATCCGCTGACATCTTTGGAATACTGTACAAAAATTGAGGGCAACGTTTGCCATTTTTCTGCCAGTGCGCTTGCGCAGTAGGTGCCGATTTCGATTGCTTCTTTCAGTATTGCGAAATCTGGTTGAATCAGTTTGGAAACCAACGCAATGTAGAGAATGCGTGGCGTGGCCAGTGCATACACATTCCCAGTTGATCAAACCCAAGCACAAGATTTTTATGTGTTAAGTGTATGAGCGTGCCATGCATGATGCGTGACTGCGCTGTAAAAATTTACGTCACAATTGCTTAGGATTACTTTGCCAAGTTCATGAATAACCTGACATTGATAAGCAAACAGGCATATAAATTGTTCCAAATAATAGCTTGAATTACACATTATACAACTGTAGATAATGATAATAATATTAAATGGCTCTTCTTCAGGAAACATCAAATATGTTGACCTTAAAGGAACCATATTACCCTCATTTAAAGACTCAGGCCAATATTATTCTGTTAGAGGCAACATACTTCAATGTTCCCCTCAAGGCCAGTCAATATTATATAAAAATTGATAGATTGTTATGTATTTTTTCACATCTCAATAAATATTCACTTTTGTACAACACTCAAAATTATGATAAGTTTGTAGCTTGAATTATGATTTTTTTCATTATTTTTTTATATCTATTTTCAGAGTTGCAGGAATGTGCTGAAGAATGCCACTGCATCAGATATGGTAAGCAGAATTTTAAGCAGAGAATTCATGAATTTATAACTGATTTACCTATCACTTTTTGACTAACATCAAATCTGATGAAAAGACCATATACTATTTCTCTCTTATACATGTATATGCAGGGTGACTTTGCCAAGTAAGAGGTGAACATTTTAGATCTTTGTGTAGTACTCTTATAATTAACAATAACTAAATGTTCCTGGATGTAGCTTACAGAGTGAATTCGACATTCACTTTTGTCTACAAGTAGACCAGAAGTTCTCCTCCTTGTTCAGTGAGTTTTGACCCCACAACTTCCAGTCTAGTCGTGCCATAGCTAGTCTAGTTGCATTCACTTTCACTCTGTGTACTCATTTTCTTACAGTTTGAGGAGGAATCATCATAAAAACTTGCTACTTGTGTTATATCTCTATTGCTGTATACTATTCTTACATTCAATCTACCAGATGTTACTTTGTTGCTCAAGTAAACAGCATGAGCTACATCCACGGACTTCTGGTAACTGTTGATAGCAAGAATTTGATGACATGGGCCCATATTCTGAAGTCAGGTTCAAATTAGACCATGGCCTAACTCTGTGCTAAAATTATGGGAAGCCAAAAGTGTCAAATTTGTATGTTTCTTATGTTTACTGTGCTCTTTCCTGATTCATCGATGGTGAAAAAAAATCAATTTTATATTTCCTAGACAATTATGAATGATTTTAGAGCCAAATGAGCTGAAATATGATATCTCTACCATTAGTGATTAATTTAACAATTGGCTTTCCATACTTAAACCACAACTTTAAACCTGAGTTTATGTTAAACCCGAATTCAGAATACAGGCCAATATGTTTTTGATATCTCGTTTTATGAAATTGGCCCCTGGACACCATCTCATGAAGGTTATTACAAAGACAGTTCAAGGGGAAGACTGGACATTTTGGAAATTTTTTTGAAAAAAAATTTGCTAGCGTTGAGTAAGTAAACCTTTGCACAGCGCAAGCAGCTGTGTATGAAACATGGGGAAAATAAGAGAGGGCCAAGGGCAGCTTATGGAGATAATTCCACCTTTTATTTCCCAGAAACCTCCAAGATATATGTTCATCTTTGATTTTAGAAAAAAAATTGATGAAAAAGTATCACATAATGTCAGAATCGACTCTTCCTCCCCCCTCCACCAGTTCCCTCATATGTGTTACACAAAGCCCAAAATGACGATTGCGACTGTCTACTTACTCGACACTGTAGGGCGCTTTTCCCATGCATTTCATGCTCCATTAACTGTCCAGTCTTTCCCTTGTAGTGTCTTTTGTCACCATTACTGATTGGACTCCCTATTGTCAGGTTTCAAGGTTTCTCACATTGATTCTGGATAAAACTCAGTGCCCTTTCTTATTGTGGCCATTTGTTTAGGAATGTACCCAGAATAATATGGGCTTGCCTTAATATGAAAACAAATCTTTCTTTCTTGTTCCTCCTCTCGCACTGGATAAACTCAGTGCCCTTTGACCCTTTTTTTACTTTAATGTAAGATTAAGAATGATGTTGAAGTCACCTTTTCCTGTAATATTGAAACGTTTTACTCTCTTGTTTTTTTCCTGTGGGTCAAAGGTGATCACCAAAGCCCTGTGTTCTATCATGCTTCTAGAGGATACATCTCCAAGACAAGTCTTTACAGAATTTTTACTGGCAAGAAAGGTTAGTCAAGCACAGCAGAAATGGTTGAACTATAAAAACATATAGAACATTGATAACACTAATAAAGGTTTTATACTGCGTGTTTATGTGGTTCTTTCAGGACCAAACACAAGAAATGTGGTATACAGTGAAAACTTAGAATTAAACATTTCACTGAATGATAGTGATCTTGAAACCTTTTTTTGATATTGCTGATTCAGTTTGTTTCAATTTCCTTTCCTTGTTCATTAGATATTGCCAGACCAGTCTGCAAGCACAGACACAATTCGACACTTTAACCAATCACACCGTGACTTGAATGAAGACTATGAAAACTCACTGTCAATGTCAAATAAGTAGAGGCAGCCACAGCACATAGTGAATCTAGTCTCACTGCTTCAAACTCTGCATTACACACTATAAGAATTATGAAAACCAAAGATCTGTACCTGCAGGCTATTGCAAGTTCCTTATTAAAAGGAATATTTAGTTAGTACAAATATTTATATTTGCCTTGAATAGGTAGCTAGAGAACTAAAACTGATGTCTTTGCTCTTTTCCATTCTTAAACAGAATGCTGTGCACCAAGCATTCAGTTCTTCACAGTATGGTAAGTATATCAATTTGATCCTTATCACTTTAAACTACTTAGTATAAAACGTCTCTAATTACTCCACAACAAACTCTCTTCATGCTACTTCATGCTACTTCATGGTGAATCTTTTCTTCTGTGCATTAAACAATTATGTCCATTGAAAGGAAATTATCTCATGAAAATATGATTAATGTGTTCAGTTTGTAAGAGTTTTAAATTATATAGGATGGGAATGAGAGATGATAAAGATAGTCTAAACTGTCTCATGCTTTAAATCATATATTGCCCAAACCCAGCAGTGTATTGAAAGAAGCTTTATTAGTGATAACTTTTAGTTAGTTGTTAAGCTGGTATTTGAGTAGGAATAATTATTTTTGTGTTTATTAGAGGGGTTCCACATGCTATATTGCACCATTCGAATGGCAAGCTTTGAGCCTGTAAATGTAAAATAGCTTAATTTGAAACACAAAATTTAAATGATAGTATCAAGGTTGTTTCTAGTGATGATTATTAGAGAAAAACAGAGTGATGCTGCGGCTGTGTGAATGCTTTGACCTCCAAAATGTAATTCTGGGGTGGAGCTTACAGGACCTTTCAACCATTCCCACAGAAAACATGTTATTTTCTGCTCATTTGGCCAATATTCACTATGCTGGAGTGATTGATGGGGTAACCAAAAGAAGCCACACCTCCCCTTATTGATGTGAAACATAAAACTGCAAAATTCACCAAGCATCCTCAGCCGTGTGAATGGAAGATAATTCATTACAATTCAGCTTAGCAATTCATCTGAAACTCCTCTTCGTTTGATAGGTAATTTTTATTGTGAAAAAAAGCATGAGTCTGACGGCTTTTCAGTCATGTCCAGTCATGTCCGTTTGGTTCGATTGTGATGAACACTTATTCTGATGCAGACACAGTCTAATTGATTGAAATCAAATTACTTTGATCGTTAACAGGAAATCTGAACATTTTTTTTTAAATTCTTATATGGGTAATGAGAACCAAATAGCTACAATATTCTAGGGTATAGTTTTTGATCCCCAAAGACTTCAAGCAATATTTTTTAAATGTCACAAATGAATTTCTAGTATTTTTTATATTCACTCTGTTCTTGTATCCAAAATTACAGATGCAAGTGTTAAAAAGCAAGTGTGTGGTGTGACCAATCTGATCAATCTCACTTTGAGGCAGATCCATGCTATCTTCTATCATCAAGAAGGTGATGAAAATAATGGTAAGCAGTGATGTATTCAGCTAGGTTAGCAGATGCTTACCATCCAGGGCCCTGGGAATTATTTTTGGCTGGGGGTGATGAAGCATATTTCAAAAGCAGAAAAAAAAGAAAAAGAAAAAGGTTTCACTACAAAATGAAGGACGTTTTTCTCCCAAGAAATTTGACAAGCAACAAAAAAAGGGGGTTTAAACACAAAGGGCCGAATTCACCAAGGTGGTTTTGAAAACCCATGGTTGAGTCCATGGTTTATGCAGATTTTCTGTATAAATACGCTTAATTTAGCGCGTATCGGGCGCGTGTATAAAACATGTCCAATGGTAATGCACGCTTTTGTCACAGTGCGCCAAATTGACACCTGTTGCCGTGGTTATCAACGCTATTTTATTCACGAGTCCACTCTTTTTATTCATGAGTCCACTCTTCAAACAGTGGACTCATGAATAAATTAGCATGGATAATCATGGTAACAGGCGTCAATTTGTCGCACTATGACAAAAGCGCGCATCAGCATTGGACATGTTTTATACACACGCCCGATGCAAGCTAAATTAAGCGTAATTTATACAGAAAATCTGCATAAACCATGGACTCAACCGTGGGTTTTCAAAACCGCCTTTGTGAATTCGGGCCAAAATGTTGGTTATTTCCTTACATTTCTCCAATTTGCCTCACCTAACAGAATTCCTGTGGGTGCTAACTATGGAGCATAATACACGCAGCACCCTTGCTTCCCAAGGGCCATGCAACCTTCCCATTTCAGGCTTATTTGTTCCTTCCCCTTGTTCTGCTTTCCATAGGCAGAGCCACGGTGCTTATGATTTGTCTTGGCCTGTATGATCATTTATATTGACCAGATGCATATTGGTAGATTGCTCTGGCTCCGTACCTTGTCTTTTTTATCCAGCTACAGGTTGGTGATCATTTCAGTGAGAGAAATTTACTTTTAAAAACTCCCTTTTTTGTAAAAATATACCATTTCTTCTAAGAAAACTTATTTAGAAGAAGGTTGGCATATCTGAATTAGATAAAATACCATTTTAAGGGTCATAATCTTGTGCACATTGATGGACTTGTTCGAAGTGTTTGGTTTGATCCGGTTAAAATGTTCTGGATGTGTAGTCAAGTTTCTTCAAAAGAGAATTGGAGCATCTGAGGGGTATTTCACAAAGAGCTATATTCAATTCAAAGTATGCTAAAATAAATTTTATGAGATGTAGGTGGGTGGTCTACATCTTCTTAAAATTAAATTGTAGCAGTTAGTGAATTACACCTCTGGGTTCTTCGGATGAATTCTAATCTAAATCGATATATGAAACAGAGAGCAATGGTATAATTCAGCAAATAGTAGATGCGCTGTCACTTTGAAAATTTTTAAGTATGCATTGATTATTATTTATTTGGCATTTCAAATACATAGAGAGTACAGAATTAATTAATTAATGCCTTTTTGCATGATAAAGAAAAAAATGCTGTGAAATTTACAGTTTTCCTCCTTTTTTATTTGATTTGACTTTGGAATTAATACAATCAGTGGATGTTTATGTACAATAAATTTCATTCTTTTATTTATGTCTAGATGAGGAAGGGAATTTACTTCAGAGGGTCCTAACAGAAACCACTTCGACATCAGGTAATACATAAACCTCATCATGAAATATTCATTGCCAAATGAATATATATTCTAAACAAAAGTATTCCAAAAAAGGATGTGAAGTATAAAGAAGAATATTCAAAAGAATATTTATTTGCCCAGTTCTTCTTCTCTCAGTAGGGAGGACTGACATTAATACACATGCCCACTTGCGCTTCATATGTTTACCATTTTCATCATATTTCCTTTTTGGGGCTAGTTTTTAGAATGCTAAAGAGCGCCTTAAGACATTTTCACGGTAACTGATGTTACATGGCACAATTTTACACACCTTTCATTGTGTGTATCTCTAAAACAACATCAGAGATAATCATACACACAATGAAAGGTGTGTAAAATTGTGCCGTGAACGTCAGTTACCGTGAAAATGCCCCTTATTGGCAGTTAGGCTAAAGCTGGGGTTATAGTATACAGTGCCTGAAAGGTTTGTGCTAAATAAATGTTGCATATAATTATATAATATTGACTGGCCTTGAGGGGAACATCAAATATATTGCCAGCAAAAGAATCATATTGGCCCGAGTCTTTAGACGAGGGCAATATGGGTCTTTTAAGGGCAATATATTTGATGTTCCCCGAAAGAAGAGCCAGTCAATATTTTTATTATCATCCAAATCAGATATCTAGAGCAAAAATCATGATAATGGGGATATTTCTTTTAAAAATAGAGTTCTATTGTGTCATGTTAATATCAGTCTAGGCTCTGCACTTTACCATTATGACGTACTTGCAAGCGCTCGGATTCAGCGTTGTCTTTATTATGACGTATATTGTTGGTGGGCGGATCCTTATGAAGCGTATCTGGTTATACCCATTAACAAATTCCCGGATGTGAGACCAGGGAAAATACAAAGGTATATTTTGCTTCGCCTCTGCATGCAAAGTAAATACGCGCACTGAGACCGAGGAAAATACAAACAATATACCTACCCTTCCCGATATTCAGAAAATGTAGGGCAATAAGGTTTTGTAAATGAACAGCTCAGATGTCTGATACGGGTGATAATAATTAATATTTAGATTGCTTAAAATATATATACCATATTTTGATCTATAATGATACAATAACAATTTACTTTGATTTAAAGCTTTTTTTATAAATTATTGCACACTGTGACCACTGAACCTTGACTGCAAGGTAGACTCTAATAATATATGTGTGAAACAATGTTTAACCCATTGGATACTGGATGATTTGGTTATAACACATTATTTCCATAGACTCCAGCCAGCATATATGTAGACTCGGTCTCCTAGGAGTTAAAACGTGGATGGCAAGCTACTTATTTCATTGTGTAATCTTTTTGTAATCTTCCCTCACTATCCATCCCATTTGACTGCTGTTTTTCATCACCCAGATGGTAAGAGTGTTCTTGCTGATGAGTTAGCTGTAGGAACATTCAGTAAGCATCTACCTGCTAACATCACAGGTAATGACAATATTTGATCAGCCTATCAAATTTAAGGATTTTAATACTTGAATTAAAGTAGCTTCGATAGCGTCCTTCATCTTGTCATTGATAACACTTTTTTGTGAAACAACCTCGCCTATTGTTGCAAATGCTAACTCAGACACAAGTAACGGTAGAAGAGAACATAATCACATGCTCTTGCCCCAAACTGGAAGCTTTGCATCAAAATTTTATTGAAATCTTTCATATACAGGCAACTTTGAAACATGCCGATAGCTTTTTTTCCCCATATGTTTGAGGTCTTTCAGTTAGCAGTATTTTGTAAAACTACCCCACCATCCTCAAAAGAAATAATGTTAATATATAGAATTAAAAGGGACCAACATAAAAGAAAAATGCAATTGATAAAAATACTGCAGATTTCATGGAAATGTTTAACCCCCATATTGTGTTATATTCACTGCTGGAGCAGAAACAAGAAATTTTTGTTCCCAAAATGAATAGAAGCCCCAGTCATGCTGCACTTTTGTTTGTTTTTTTACAAGTCTGTCAACCTTGGTGTAAGTCTAACATTCACCTCTTCTCCTGTTCCTCATCTACTGACCTTTTCTTTCGTCAGATTTTCACCCGACCCTGCGCTCCTCCACCGATCCTATCGCTGCTACCTACCTTCAAGAATGTGTCTCTCAATGGGTGGAGACGTGTATCAGTGATGTTCATGATGGGATCAGCAAACTATTGAACTATGTGACCTCCATCCGAGGCTTGACTAGCATCAGGGATGCCGTCTGGGATCTCCTCCAAGAGGTACATCAGTGGATCATATTACCGAACGTTTTTCATGAATCCAATCATATTAATTGCAATATTTTCTTTAAATTTTCTTTAATGAATACACAAATACCCTCAGCAAATAAAGGTGTAAAAATTATGCTGAGATTAATTTTTTTTTTTACCAGATCAGCTTCCAACTGCACCCCTCTTCGCATGTGAAATATTTTAGTAATTTGGAAACGGTGTTATATAATACTGAACGTGTGTTTTCTGTAGGAAAATTCACGAATCACTAATGTGTTTTGGACCTTTTTCACCATCTTTCTATTTAAATTCCATTTACAGGGATGTTGTCAAGTTTGAAGAATAATGAAATTATTTTCTGATTCGTGAATGGGAACATTCGGTAATACAAGGCCAGTCAGTAATTCAATCATTCACTATACTTGTTAGCCTCTCGTGTTTCATATTACTCAAGAAGTACTCCCCTGTATCTATTGTATCTATGTAATGTGTTTTATTGTTTTTGGATGGAATGACAAATGAGTCCCATCTGTTATTACTTCATCAGCACAATGGATTTCATATTTCTTTAAAAACATATTTCACAGCTTTCTAAACATTCCACTTCAATTGTGCTCTCACCAAAGTTTTTTATACTGCTAATTTAAGTATCATTATTATAACCATATCATTCATTCTGATATTAATCTTATAGTTTCATAGAATCCCTTTCATTTTGAAAGCAATGTGCTATTGTGGTCTGATTTTCTGTTTTCATGTAGGATGATAATGTGCCAGCACTGAGAAATATCACCAAGAGAGTCCTTGGAAGAAGTCTTTGTCTGTGGGGAGAATTTGTCAGACCTCTGTTTCTCACAAGAATGCAGGTAAATATATTATATTGGATGTTTTCTAAGAATGCCATGTTAGAAATATTCCATGTGTTAGTAAATCCACTGATAATCTACAAACGTTCCACTAATAAGTAGAATATTTTGGGCATCCCATTAAAAAGGCCAGTATTCTGATAATTGACTTTGGTATAATGCAAATTCGGCATTTATGTAAAACTTGCTAAAGAAAAATTCAATATCAAATCAATCAATTATTCTTACAAAACTTCACAGTTAATACATATTTTTTTAAAGAACTTATTGCTGTTGTGTAGTGTAAAGCCAGACAAGCGTAGTTTCTGTAAAACAGGCTTATATTATGTAATCCTGTGATATACCAATCTTTTCTCCCTCTCAGGCCATTCTCCAAGATGCTCTTGACCAGACACTGACCAATAGCCATCATTTGGTCATCCAGGCCTCCCATGACATGGAGAGTTCTCCGGCCGATCTGGACGTTGCTGCCCATACTTGGAAGGAGATATCCTCAGACCTACCAAGCCCGATGGCCTGGAGGGGCGGGGCAGGCAGCAGGGATGTGCTCGATGCTGGTAGCCTGTATATGAAGGCCAGGGCTTTTACTCCCAAGACACAGAGGTAGGGTTTTTAGTCATTTTTAGTGGAAAATCATCAAAGGATGTATTATGAACACTCTATAGCTCTAACTTTAGAAGTACATGTATATGGATTTAGTCCATGAAACTTGGACATATGAGTAATCAAGTATCAGTGAACATCCTACATGACTTTCAGGTCACATGACCAAGGTCAATGAGTTTTGGCTGTTTTGGGGGCATTTATTGAATTGTCATTTAAACTTTGAAAGTTTATAGATCTAACTCATGAAATATGGACAGGGGTAAATATCATTGATCACCTTGCTCAAGTCTTTGGTCACATGATCAAAGTCAAATGTCATAGGGTCAATGAACAAAGTATTTATTATCATATGAATTTTTTTGTGAATAATTATACTATAGTAGTTTTCTAATTCAGCACTGCTGCTTTATTGAATCGCATAATGCAGGCAAGACTGCCAGAGGCGCTCCACTTTTATTTTTTTTTTGGGGGGGTAGGAAATTTTTTTTGTGTTGTCCATTTTGAATTTTTATTCCATTAAAGTTTTTTTTACCAATTTTATTTAGTAATTTAATACTAATAATTTAGGGGGTGAAAAAATCTGCAGTGAGTAGGTGTTCAATTTTGTTGTTCTTCTTCTTCTTCTCCCCCCCCCTGCCAGCATCTGTTCTTTCATCGATGTGAGACTCAAGAGTCTACTAGAGGACCTTTCATCCTACACAGACAGACTGACGGACAAACAACCAAGTGACAAACAGAAGCCTGTATCCTCAAAGCCAAGTCAAGAGCCGTTTGATAAGTTTGCAGACACTGTCAACCTCCATAGCTTCCTACAGATTGCCAGTACCAAGTGTGTTACTAGGTGAGGAAAGTGTGATATGTTGGTAGCTTTTATAGAACAGTGGTATTAAGAATGATAGTTGGTTATTAGACAGTACTTGTGTACTGCTCTGTCAGCTTTATGAAACGGCCTTTGGGGCCGTTTCATAAAGCTGTTCGTAAGTTAAGAGCGACTTTAAGATCGACTGGTGATCCTTTCTTATTAAACCGTCGCCAATGAATATACCATGTACTACATGAAAGGACCACCAGTCGTTCTTAAAGTCACTCTTAACTTACGAACAGCTTTATGAAACACCCACCTGGGCCTTGTAACATAAAGCTTGGTAACTGATATCGCCCAATTTCTAATGATTGATCATAAACAATAATCAATGCCATCAGTTGTAGAATTATCAATCTCTAAACTTTATGTTACAAGGCACTGGCCACTATTTCATGGAAATTGGCAATCTGTGATAGTTACCATAGTGAGAGTCAGAGAACAGTGCTTTCAGCTAATTAAAACAAAGAATTTCACTGAAATTTTCCAGAGCTGAAAGCTTTCTTTAAACATCTCTGTGGTACTCCATATTTTAGAAATTAATTGGAATAGAAATTAAAGTACAAATATATCATATTTAGGTAAACCGGCATTAACACTCTGAAAATTATCTTTTCTTTTATCTCACTTTGGTAGTAAAAACAATCAGCAATGGGGTTAACCATTTGCTTTTTAATACAAAGCAAAACTTGTACTTGCTTCTTGATCAACAGGTGCAGCTTTGCCCAGTCCAAATTATTGTACATACAAATTCAGATGTTGTCATGGTATGATAAATGATGTTGGTTGACAAGATCCTTTACGATTAGATAAGATTTTTCCTTTAATTGTCCTCTCTTTCCACCCAAAATTTATTTATTTTTGCATATTACTTCTTATAATGGCTTTGGTCATTCTCTGGAATAAAATTCACATAATTAAGTAAATATGTATTTTCCAGTATAGATAAAAATGTTTCTCCTTTTTTTTTTTTGGGGGGGGGTAATACACTAGAATAAAATTCAAATATTTAATTAAATATGTATTTTCCAGTACAGGTAAAAATTTTTATCCTTTTTTATTACTATTTCCTTACTGCATCAATGTCATTTTCCAAGGCATTTATTTACATTTGCCATACTTGACCCAGGTAGTAGGTGGTACCTGGTTGGATGTGTTTATTGAATGCAATGAGTTTGGGAAATGGCTGCCAGAGCTGTAGCCAGGGCAATGATACACAGACTCGTTTAGAATTTAGACTTTTTGTAGTATGAACTGACAATTAATGACTGTTGTTTACAGATTTCATATTTCTCTCATTCTTTTATTTTATTATTGTGTTCTTTCTTTCAGATTGGCTGACCATATAAAGGAAGAGCTTTCTGATTGTAAACTAAAGCTAAAAACAGCCCAAGAAGAGAAGTTACATGACCAGTCATCTGTTATTATTAATAGGTAATATGTCAAAATTTGAATTTTATTTAAGCAGTGATAAAATGCATCAGGGCATTTTCAGGGTAACTGACGTTACACAGCACAATTTTACACTCTTTTCATCTTGTGTATCTCTCTTACTACAAGTGACTGGAGTTTGTTATTGATGGAGACAATAAAGTTAACCATGATGTATAAATTTATATTATGTTTTTCAAGGCACCACAATTTGTTGCACTTCAGCGAGCAAAATAAGTGTCTGTAACCGACATTACACAAAAGGACATGCAATTTTAGGGTGTCAGTATATATCTCATGTCCCTGATTGGATAGAGTCATGAGTTCAATATGTAAATATACCTTCGTTACTAGGTTTAGATGTGTCAAAATATTGAATAATTTATTATTGTCTTTTGGGGGCTATGATAATTTTTCCATGACCATGCTGGTAACTGATGTTAACTTAATTTGCTATAGAGATAACAAATGAAAGTCAACTGTGTGGAATCATTGCATTGTATCTTCTGTGATGGGCTTCACATGAAAGTACAGTGTATCTTTGATGTGGCAGTATACCCGAGTTTTAATTTGTTTTCTTTGCTTTGAGCATTTATTAACACTTGTCGGTAACTGACATTACACATATGTTTGCAATATGGTTTTCACAGACATAATTTTCTTGGTAATAAAAACTTGTCTCAGGAATGTTTGTCGAGTTAAAATCATTAAAATAATACATTTAGTTTTACAGTGTACTCATGATTTTTTTTTACTTTATGCCCATTCAGTTATATCTTGGTTTTCATCAAACCTTATCCCACCAAAGAGAAAAATGTCTAATTCTCTACCTCCTCAAAGCTCATGTAACCATGCAGTATGAAGAATTTCCATTCTATGTATTTTCTAATCTGGCAGTGCAATCAATTCTTAGTTATATCTGCCAGATCTCAATTTTGTTCTTAATCTGTTTTATTCTGTTTGTTTATTTCTCTTTTGAACTGTAAACTACAATGTGTATGAGAAAATTACATTTCTTGATGATCCAGTCGGCATTGAAGAGAACTGTCAAATTTCACTTTAGTCATAAATCAAAAACAAAAATTGTATCACAAAAACTAGACAACTACAAAAAAAAGTATTTAAACTGCAACTACTTTTTAAAAGCATACAAAAATTATGTAAACCAATTTTGTGTTTCATCCTAATGTTGACAGGTGTAATTTTTTTGCAAAATCTACTTGAATGAGGGCATGATTTTGCTTACGCTCAGATGTTGCAAGATCTTTCATTTGCTTCCACTTCTTAGACTGACTTTGTTGCACAAAGCTTTGCTCAAGGAATTTAGAAACCATACTGACATTGTAGTCATACAATTCACTTGATATCCCTTATTCAGTGCACTTGTTGAGTCTTCCAGTCTCATCTGTTTTCCATACAAGCCACTATGTCATGACTACATCATTCATTGGATACTTGGTTTTGAATCCCTTTCCATCACTGCGCTTCTCACATGCATTCAACATACATTCTCTGGATTCAGGTGTGCAGATAATAGAATTTACTAACTGATGATCGTAAAATGGAATGGATGTGTTAACTTTATTCAATGCATTTACTGCCATCGAGAAGTTTGAATGATAGAGACACATGCAGACATTATGAGGCAACTTCTTGCTCAGCAAGACATGCTGTGACTACAACATGGTAAACTTGGTCTTACCGATACATGCATGAGGATTTTCCTCCTTGAAAATTGCCTTAGTCTCCTGGACAGATGACAAGAGATGCCTCTTCCGTTTTGTCTCCTTACTTCCATCATCATTTCGTATCGATATGACATCTTTCCTCCCCGGTGCTTGTCTGCTGATATCATCTCTCTCATAGAAGTTCTTGATCAGCTCAATGGTGTCTTCTGACATCACATAACCAGTGGAACATGGGGATGTTAGCTCCTTTGTCAATTCTGTCACCTCATCTCTTGCTGTAACATTTCTCTGGTAAAGGGAACGAATGATTTTCTTTCGACTTGGAAGGGATTTGTCAGCTCTTGCAAATACTTTTCTTATAGCGCCCAGATTATGGTATGGGAGTCCCCTTCTTATGCTCGCGAAACTTTGCTACTCTTGATCTATCAGCTTCTCTTTCTGATTTTTTTCAGTCTTGATACATCAATCTAAAGTCTCCAAATGGGTTCGTTGATGCTTCCACGTCTGACCTGCTCTTTCTTTTGCTTGTACTCATCATACATGTACTTTCCCTTGTTCTTCAGTCTCTCTTTGTACTGTTACTGTTTCTCAGCAGGAGTTAAAAGCATTTTCTTTGTTAAATTTTGCCTGGAATATAAAGGATAACTGCCTAAAAAACTGTGTTAATTCGTCCCTGACTATTGGATGAAATACTGAAATTAAAAGACAAACCAAAAGAAGGACCGAATATGTATGAAAGTAGACACAATGGACAGCTAAATCATCTTTTCAAACTTGCACCATAACAAAATATTTGGCTTTTAGTAATGTGCAGACTTTTTTTTTCTTTGAAGTCCCGCGCAACTTTTGAGACCAAATTCGTGATAAATGGCTATAGCATCACAACGCCACACAACTTTTTATGAGACAATGTCATGCTGATAATGGCTAATTTTTCTGCTTTGTGTACAAAGTCAATGGGAGATGAAATTCATAAAAGGGTGATATTTTTTTGTTCTAATTGGTCTGCTTAATTATTTAGGGTTTGATTTAGTTGTTATTTTGGTCTAATAATTTCCATTGAAAAAAAAGAACAAGAAACAAAAGATGAAAAAACTAGGAAATATACATAAATTTTAAAAACAAAGAAATAAGGGGAAAAAATTACTTTCGCAAATTTTTTTCTGGAAAACGTTCAGATTAGATTACATGAATATGCAAATAATGTTTTTCACAAATAAATTTGCATATTTCATTCATAATGAATTAAAAATATTTTCAGAACTTTTTTTCATACTGGCTTGTAGTTAATGTGATAAAGGATGTGCTTGCCAAATTTTGGCACGATTTTCAATGATCTGGTTTGAAATTTCAAGGTTTAAGGTCATGGTCATTTAATGTTTTTATTTCTGGCAAGCCAAATTTATTTTAGTATTCAAAGGAAGGGAGGTGTGAAATATATGCACAATTGCACATGCAAAATTTTGTAAAAATTTGAATTAATTTTGCTTCTCAATTTCATATCACACATTCCATGTCACCTATCCATATCAAAAGTCAATTTCAAGCTCCTACTAGTGTGGTTTAATTAAGTGAAATACTGTAGTAACAAGTAAACATTTTTTTCACAATGAAATTGACCACCTTTGCCTTTGCAGTGGTGTTTCATCATGGTAACTGACATTACATGTCATCATTACATAAATCATGAAGTGTAAATCGGTGCAAGAGCTCTTGATTTCAAAAACTACAGGATAAGATTTGCCCATATGTGTGATTGCTAAATTTCTAGTGTTAAGTTATTCTACCATTTTGCAATATTAGTGCACCTTGCAAATCGTATGGGTTGTGAAAAATTATTTCAGAGCACTAATGATTTGAATACATGTGGTTGTTGTGAAGGCTGGGCAATTCCATCAAGTATGTACATTGCATCCCCTGTATGTGGCACCTGATGAAATCATTTGTCTCTATTTTCTAGTTCAAATGAAAAGTTTGAATGTTCTCAAATCTTCACAGTTCTTGAAATGAAGTAAAAATTAAAATGAATGGTCAGTGGTACAAAAAGGTTGATTTTATGGAATAGCTTGGCCATGCTTCATATCCCTTATAATGTAAAGTAAAAATATATGTATATTCTTGCTTGACCATTTGTATTCATGTTTTTCTGAGGTATGATAAAAAAAACACTTCTCATTTTTTTAATTTTGTTTCACACAGAGTTGTGTTTCTAGGTCGTCTTTGTTCGGCTTTGACAGAACTATCACCGCACCTACAGCAGGCTGTCCTAATCACAGAGAAGAAGGACAGTAAGGCTGATACAATGAGGTGAGGTCATCATGCATCTTATTTGAATTGACTCTCTTTGCACTGGTGGAGCAGTATGGGGCCTTAAGATTATTAAGTGTCAGAAAGTTGGTGATGACTTCCAACGAATGTTTACATAATGTACAAACAGGATTCCATGCCGTTTGCTTCGGCGACAATTACTCTGTTATAAATTTCATGCACTAATCGAATGATAAGCTTCAACCCTGGATTTAATACCATACTCTACCCTTAACCTAGCATAAAACCCTATTGCAACCCTAACCGTAGCCCTACATCTTAGATGAAATAATGCCTGGAACAATGGTCGCAGGAGCAAACGTCACCACTAAACCTATATGCAACTGAAAAATGCTGATACCTGTCCCATATCCAATAGGCATTTCAATTTTATCATAAATTACATCGGACATGACAAGTAACAACGTTGGATGACCATTGCATAAAAATAAATGATTGAGCATATTCAATATTCTGTCCATTGTACTCAATCTAAGGTTTATACATTGCCAGGTTTATCCTGTGTAGACTCCTGGGGCGGTATTCTGAACATTGTCTTTTCTCCATATTTTATCTTTTCTCGGAGATATGACAAAATCGGTATTCTGGTGGATGTCATAACTTTTGTCACAAAAATTGTCATAAATTTTGTCTCGACTCTTTAGCGCACACCAAAAATACGCGGCTTTAGATGCGCGTAATCCTTTTATACAAGCAAAAGATATGACAAAAGTTATGACAGGGGGTAGCAGTCATAAAGTTTGTCATATCTTGTAGTACCAAATATCCCAATACCCTGCCGACTGTATGTCAAGCATATAATGATATTATTTAGATCAGATTGTGGTATTAGTTTCACTCATCATCCATGACAACTTTCAAAATTATTTTTTCATGCTACAATTAGTTAGGCCCTACATATTAATTCCTCCTTTTTTTCTCTGTTTTTCTTCTTTTTCTACTTCTCCTCTAAAATCCTTCACAGCTCCCTGTCTCCCTTTGTAATTAAGTGCATCAATATTCGCGTAGTTACGCGATGCCAGCAACTGTATTGGGGATACGCCCTATCTGTCACGGGGCCTTCCTATTGGCTAGAAGGGCTCCCACTGGGAACTAACGATGATTTTGATTGGATTGCTTCCGAAAAGATGGGCGGGAACTTTGTGAGATATGACAGGGAAAAGACAATGTTCAGAATACTGATTTGTGACAATCATAGCGGTGTCACATCTCGGAGAGAAATGACAAAATTTATGACAAAAGTTATGACAGTGTTCCAGAATACCACCCCTGGCATTTCTTTTCTTATTAAAATATCGCTATTCAAGTGTAAGACATCGGCAGTTATACTTTTACAATTATGTAGTTACTTATATGGGTGTTTGTATTCTTTTTTTCCTTCAAATTAAGCATTCATGTACTTTTGATGTCCAGAGTAAAAGTAATGATTAGTGATTTGTTTATTTCTTATTTCAGGCTGAGGTCAAAGGTCACAGGGAAACGAGAAAGCAAGAACACTGTAAGTACCACAAACTTTGTAACAATATCAATTGTGTAATAAAGTGGAAGGATAGATATTGCTCAGAAACAATATTTGCATGCATTCTTCTTGAGACTGGCATACCTTTTGGATGACAATGGGGGAACATGCCCATCCATATTCTTTGATTAGTGTCCAATGACCAAATAAGAAAAAGACAGGGAAGCTGACATACCCATGAACCCTGAAGCAGATTAATAATAATAATATAATACTAGGCATTTATATAGAGCCATCTATCTAGAAATATTCTCTTCAGAGGCGTACAAGCAAAAAAAAAGACTAATGGGCGTTGCAAGAAACTTGGGATCAGTTGCAAGTCTATTTTTGTTCCCTTAATCAATTATATATCTTGCAGTTAATTGCAAATTTGTGATTGATTGCTAATCTGCTCAATGAAACAAGGAGTGTAATCTGATTTGCTATAATTAAAAGTGATCAATAAATTGTAAAATTACAACAGAATATTTGCAATTGATTGCAAATATTTTCTTGCAACACCCACCTAAGAGTGTTTGGATGAGTGTCTTTGTGCCAAGAATTGATACTGCTAGAAAAGGTAAGATTTCAGTTTAGATTTGAAAGTCTGTAATGATGATATGATTCTTAAATCTCATGATAAACTGTACCAAAGAGAAGGTGCTGCTGCATGAAAGAATACATGGTGTACCATGAAACCACCACATTCTTCTTCTTCGCCATGGAAACATTTAGAAGGGACCAAATGAGCAATTCAATAAATGAAGCCTTAGGCTGCTTGAAGATATATTCCTTGATTTCAAATTAACACAAAACTGATATAATCTGATGATAGTTTGATATCAGCTCATATTGCCCTGTCTATTTCACATATCCACACAAAGAAACAACAACAAATAATGGAATCAAGGATCACAAACTTATGATTATCTGCATCATGTCTCACAGCACACAAAAATTTTGTGTAATACCTTTCATTTCCTTGTCAATAGACCTCTGAGGATGAATGGAGTAAACTCAAATCAATATTCCAAGAACAATGCCAGGAATCATACAGGTAAACAGAAAATAAGGGGTCACATTTTTCATGGATTATTTTTACGATTTATCCAGACTTCAAACAAATTTAGTACACACTTTCTAGAATGTATGCTTTTCATCTTTTTGATATTTGTGACAATGATTACAAATAGCTTTATTGAAATTTTGATCATAAAATATGCTCTGAAAATACAAATCAATGTGATTTTGAAAGTTCCATGTTAATTGTCATACAGTGAATCATGTTAAATGATTATGATATCAAACAAAATAACCAATTACAATGCAATATCTGTCCCGAGATTAATGCTTCATGGGCATCTTCCACATATTTTGAAGAAATATTTCTCTTCATGTTTATTTTTTGTTAAAGAATTTGGAGTGAATTCACAAGTTCAGAGCTATTAGAGGAATTCAACATCAATCTAAGGGACACATCACCTTCAGCTATGCTCAAGAATGCCACTGTAAGTCACATCTTTCACTCATAGTTTGCAAACTTTGTGTAGTCTCTCATTAATTGTGTGTTATAAATAGCTAGTCTTACAATGTACCTTTTGAGATAACTATCAATAATACAGAGAATAAATCAGCCTACAATTTTGCTTGTATAGAGAAACTAAATTGTTTTGAGAGGAAAAGTAGTTCTTTACCTACTTGCTACTTGTTATAACAAAAACTAACATAATTATTATAATTATTGTGGTATAATTGTATTGAGTAGTGATTAGTGTTTTATTATTCCAATTGGTCTTAATTTCAGGACTACACTGATCATAATGTTGCATTGTGGGTTAGCAACTTGGCCAGATTTAGGTACTTATGGCATGAGATGGCTGCTGGTTCATATCTGCTTTAATATCTCGATTAGTTTTAATTCGACAGCTTTCACCAACGGGCATAGTGGCTCAATGGTAGAGCGTCCGCCTCATGAACGGGAGGTCGTGGGTTCGATCCCAGACCGAGTCATACCAGTCTTATAAATATGGGACCTTCTGCCTTCTTGCTAGGCGCTCAGCATTTAGATTGGAGAAGGGTAATAATAACATGTTATGTTATGCAGGGCCCGCTGGTAGAGCAGTTTCCTAACTGAAGTGGCTACCCTGGGTAAATAAAACATTATTATTATTATTATTCCTTATCTTTCTCTGTGTCTATCTCTAGGCATGGGATTCCATAGATATTGAGGAAGAGACAGAAGAAGGAAAGAAAGTTTCATCTAAAATCCGTCTTCCAGTTCAAGTAAGCTTCCTCTCATCTTCACACTCGTTCTACGCTTGCTAATTTAAAATATCTGCCATCATTTGTCATTTTTCTGTGTTATATTTTCATTCATTTGAGTCTATATTTTCATTTGAAATGCCTCGTAGACTGATATTATTTTGTTTTAATTTTTAAAGGGGAATCCATTCCAAATTAAAAGTTCTTTTATGAGGACATTAAACAATATGCCACCTATGTTTTATTATGATTATTGCTACAGCAGAATAGGTACTTAAGAGAAAACCACAAATTCCCTATAATTAAGTACATGGCCCTTGGGACTGTTGTCCCTACCACTGGTCATAATTTACTTACCCAGTTGCCAATTTGAAGTGTAAATAGTCTTAGGGATCTAAATTTTGAAACAGCTATAACATTTATATTGCTTGTCCAATTTCTTTTAAATTTTTACCATTCTCTTTTACTTATTTTTCTCCTCTTCTCTTTCACACAACATTTTATGACCAAGGTTGGATTCCCCTTTTAAGATATTTTTCAAATGTTTTAAATCTTTCCCTGGGTTACTCTCTCTCTCTCTAGTCTTCTTGGTATGTGCAATCATTACTGTATGGATTGTGTGAAGAAATCAACAGAATAGGAGGTCATGCACTGTCCAGGTGAGCTAGGATGTATACAAAAAAATAGTTGCATATAACTTGCAGTATCAGTATCAAACATCCATTTTTTATCATTATTTATTTGAGTTTTATTGGTTTTACAATCACAAACATAATCAAACATTCATTTTTTTAAATGAGTTTGGAGATGTTCAACACAGTACTGTTTTTTTTTTTGCAGTTCATTTGTTTGTCTGTCTGTTCATTTGTTTGTTTGTTTTGCCTACATGTATGAATGGAGATACTTTTTTTATAACCATTAGTTTGAAGCAAGAGGAATGTAATAAAACACAAGCATCAAATATTACATAAATGTATTGTTTTTATGTGATAAAGGTTGTATGTTACCTATGTATGTAACCTTTTCAGAGACACAAAGTGTTTTTTCTGTATAGTTTATGTAGCCAGTTCCCTACCATCTGTCAAATTATTTTTAGATATATACTGTTTTGTATACCAACCTAATACAGTGTCCCATACAAAAGTCTTTTTCTTGCCCACATCCGATCCTAATGTACATTACACACAATATCTGACAGTGAAATTAATCATCAGATTTTTTATTTGTTCTAACTCAGGAATATCATATCCCAGCTTGTGAATACAACCAGCACTGGACTTCTCAATGCATACCAGTCTATGCTTGATGAAAGGTCAAAGTTCAAAGGTGATGGTCATTCCAAACTGACCCAACCCCAGGCTCTTCAGCTCCTGTTTGACGTGAGGTTTATCGGTAGCGTCATGTCTGGAAGAGGCGAGGATAAGAAGGTATTTCTGCTTTATTGTTGTTTATTTACAAACATAGTTATCAAAATATGTATTGTATTTTTTTTTTATTATTCTGTATTTTGTTTGATTTATTTATGTATATTTTTTTTGGGGGGGGGGGCTTCTAGCTTACCACAATCTCTTGATTTAACGTTGAAGATTTCCCTCTTTATTTTTTAGTTTAAGAACTTCTCATTTGGAGAAGAACATTTCTATTTTAGATAATATCTGTATCGAGTTATTATTTCATTTTCAGTATTTGTTTTATGGTCAATTTAAGTCATATTGAGAATTTCAATCAAATAAACCATTCCACCCCTCCCCCCCACAAAAAAAAACAGAAAGTATCTTCCGTCTTGACATAATTGAAATGCAATCACTGACTCTCCCAGAGTTTGAATTACAACAAACCAACCAAAAATTACATGTTGCATCTCCCCATTATGCATGATCCTTAGTAACCTCTACATCCTACAATGTATTATATGCATTCATTTTATTCTGGAATTGGTTTAATAAAATCAAAATTATTTCAGATGTATTCACGAATGAGCTGTCAAGCACTCTATGAAGATAAAAAAAGAAGATAATTCAATTCCAATGGAATTTGATTGACATGGTGTACATTACTCAGGAAATGCCATTATGAAATTTACACACTCAGGTGTGTAATTGACAAGCTTTGCAATTTATTGATTGCAATCTACAAGTAATCTACAATAGGGTATTTCATTGGATTGGATTTTGTAAACAAGGAGGAATGTGATATTAACATGAAGTGAAAGCTTATGTTTGCAGAGAGTTCCTGCTGAACTTATCTTTGAGGGGAGGGTTTCATGAAGCAACATGTGAGTGATTCTCATTGTTAAACTTGCTCTGAACCAATCAGGGGCAGGGATTTTAGTAATTTATAACGTTTGCCAGTTAAAATCACTTACTATTTGATTCATGAAATTTTCCCTTGATTTCAAGTTATATTTTTAGATTTTCCCTCTGTTGAATGTAATTCAATTACTTTTAGATAGATAAACATTCATTTTTGTGTGGAAAGAAATGATCACTTTAATAATTTTGAGTGAATATACTGAAGACAATTTTCATCTGTAATATGATTGAATATTCCAGGATAGATTTGGTCAAATTTGTAAAGAGCACAAGTTAGTTCAGACCCTAAAAAGACCCAAAGCACAAGTTTTATGAAACAGCATTGGAAAGCAAAGTTATAATTGACCATTTGAATTTCCCTCAAGCATTGCTGGAATATGGCTTTACCTCATTCAATTCATTGTAATGTTTGCTTTGTTTTGTTTTTAGGAGAATTCTAGATTTACTGGCCAGCTTCAGAGATTGATAGACCTATTAGAAGGGTTCATTGACCCCTTTGACCTGGATGTATTCACCCCTCATATGACTGCAAACCTCAACAGACATGTCCACAGAAGTTCAGTAAGTCCTTTTTATGTTAAAATGCAAAAAAAATGAATGAATGAATGAACGAACGAACCAATGATAAATAATAAATAAATTAATTAATAAATGAATATATAGATAAATCAATCAATAAATGAATAAATATATAAATAAATAAATAAATAAATAAGAGGAAGATTAACAATTATGACCCAGTTTTTTGTTTTTTTTTTTCAATTTTGTCAGTTGAAACTGATATTTGTGCCATCCCATTTGTTCTTTCTTGTGAGTTTGGCAAAATAGATCTCTTTATGCTCTTATATAAATATTTTTTATTCAAAATATGAAAATAAGTAAAGAAAATTTCATGCAAATTGCTTCAATTATCATTAAGGGAAGGAAGAGAGAATGAAATAAAATACTATGGAAGGAAAATAAAAGTTCACGTTAACTGAACTTTAAAGCTGAAAATTTTCAGAATTAGACTCTGACTGTTTATCTCATTTTTCATTGACCCCAACTCCACAGCTTCTTTTGGGATTCTTGACCAGTCCGGACCGTCATATGTTCTCTGGTCATCGGTCGTCCAGTGCCAGCTATCAGGAACAGCACAACGTCCTGCCGCTGACCACCAAACAGGTCCGATTCAGCCTCCTGCCTCTCAGCACTACCACTACACCAGGTAGCAAGATCACACTACAACCTGCTGTAAACAGACAAAAACAACCACAGGTCAGTCACACAAGATTATATAGTAATCAGTTATGATGGTCTAAAATCCAAGCTAATGTTGGTCTTTAGGTTGGAAGGCAACCTTATCCAGAAATAAGATTAAATACTGCATAAGTGATATGATGAAAACATCACCTGGAAAGAAGATTGAATACTTCATAAAGTAATATGATGAAAACAATGGAGCCTTGAGTTTGAACATCAATATCATTTAACATTAGACATTCTTTATGCTTTGTATCTACATCGATATTAAAATTGATGATATTCTTATTGTTGAATTGAAATGCATTTCTTGATGTTTATTTTATTTTAAAAGTTAAAACTTTTTTGACATCATTAAACTCTATTAAACAGTCTATTCTCCTGGTCAATAGTGATAAGAAGATCATATCTAAATGGAGTCCTAAAGTGTGCATTTTATTCAAAAGAAAAAAAAACCTTTAGCATTTAAGCATTTTCATAATTTGAGATGCACATAAAATTTGGCATGAAACAGTTCACACTGGCCTATTAAAGGTAAGACTACCTATGTATATATAATAATAATAATAGGCATTTATATAGTGCCATCTATCTAGAAATATTCTATTCCGAGGCGCGTTGTTATCATTATTACCCCGGCTTTAGCTCGAGCTGCCTCTCAGCGCTCATGCATTCAAGGAATTAATCCTACCGGGTACCCATTCACCTCACCTGGGTCGAGTGCAGCACTATGTGGATAAATTTCTTGCTGAAGGAAATTACGCCATGGCTGGGATTCGAACCCACGACCCTCTGTTTCGAAGTCAGAAGACTTATCCACTGGGCCACAACGCTCCACCTAATATACCTAATTAGACCCAAAGAGTTAGTGTAATAATTCATAAGTGTGGAAGTAGGCATATTCACTCTAGTTTCATTGCTTAATGTGGTCATGTACACATGTATTAAGCCTTGATAAATTGATTCCCATCAAATTTTTTTGGGGGGGAGGGGATGGATACAAATATTGATTCACTTTACTGATTCTAGACTCTGGCTTATAATTTTCACCTACCTTTGTCTACTTAATCTCAAGAGGTTATTTAGAAGGAAAATTAATTTCTTTGTCCTTTCTCTCTCTTTCTCCTCATTCCCTAGAAACCCTCAATGGAAAGATCATCTCCAATGGAAGCGATTCTTCACAAGTCTCGTTCCTCTCCAGCATCTCTCTCGTCTCGTCTCAGCTCAAGTCTGAAATCTGGTTGGCTCTCTAACCTGGGAGGACAGTCTTGAATTGAAGATTGTTTTTGTAAAAGAAGCCGGCCCCAATGGAAGCAATCCTTGAGTCTTGTTCTTCTGCATCTCTCACGTCCATCTCAGCTCATGTCTGAAATCTGGTTGGCTCTCTAATCTGAGAGGACAGTCTTCAATTGAAGTAGACCAAAATATCAGTCTATTTTTGTCCGGGATGTGCTTCAGTCAGGGATCTGACTCCGTGGCATCCCCTCTGTCAATAGACCAAAGTCTGCCATTTGACTTATAGTCCCGTTGCTTCGCATGACGCTAAACTACAGTGTCTATGGAGAAAAGGGTGAGCTACCTACGTCACCCTCCTCGATTACTGCTTAATTCCCCCTTTTGGTGAGGGAAACAGAGCACAATAATGTTAATTTGTTAATGAAGAATGTAGTCAGCTTACAAGCATCCTGAAATATGTGATTTAAGATCCAGAAATTAAATTCCTAGGAGCCGGTGTTGGTTTCCAACGATCGATCGTCGTCATGTTTCATTTTGCAGTTTGACCATATGAATGCCCTAGCCAATCACATTCGTGTTACCATTTTCAGTTTATGATGACTGAAAAATTAAATAATACAGCAACTTAAATCAAAGACAAATTAAATATATGGTGAAATACGAGGGAACCTTCATAAAAAAGGAATGTTTGTTCAGTCAGCAGGATCTCCCAAAGTATGAAGTCTTATATAATGTAGGAGAAGACAATAAAATGATTTGACTACATTTGATTAAAGAACTGTCGGTATCTGAAGAGTGTAAAAAAGGGTTTGCCACTATTCATCAGCCAGAGCGTATTGTACAACGCCTACTTAGCTCGATGTACGCAAGCAAATAGGAGGTTGAATGTCAAACATTCATACCGTTGCTCACAAGACGTACCATTCAAAATGCACAGTTGCACAGCTTTAGGAAGTGACATCACAATACGATTTAATTCATTGCGCTGAGTAAAAATGAAGGTGCAATACGCGTATAAGCCTGTTGGCTAAAAGCGCAATGCTGCCCTAGGTCATGTGGGCTTGTGGGATTTTGCTTTTTCGCTTTCAGTATTTTTGCTCCCTTTTCATTGATTACTGCAGGGAAAAAATTTGTTTTTTCTTATTTTTGCTAGATTCCGGGGCGTTGTACAACACAAATAGAGAATATTCTTATTCGTGCAATGGTGCGAGATTTCGCATTTGGTGAAAGAAAGAGATGCTCTATTTAACGAGGCTAATGCCTCGTTTAATAGAGCATCTTTCTTTCACCTCTTGCAAAATCTTGCACCATCGCACTCATGCCTATTTGCTATTTGTATACTCATAATGTTTGTAAAAGTCACTATATAATCTACACAGGAAAATTGTAAGAATTTAATCAACATCAACGTTTGAAAATATTTAGTGAGGTACTTTGTATCACATCACTGGGAAAACTGTTCCAAAACCTGGGTCCTTCAAAAGCTATTGTTCTCTGAGTGAGGATAGTGCGAGTACATGGAATGTGATAAGAGTCACTTTGCCGGGTGGGATTCGTATGTGGACTAGATTTTTCCTTTGAAACATAGGCACAAATATATCAGGCAATTTATCTTTTGAAAGCTGAAACATGAATATTCACAAATTTGAAGTATTTTATTTTTGAAAAAAATAAGGGAGTTGTGTGGGAATAATACCCAACTTGGTGCCCAAGACTCTATTTCTTCGAGCTTAATTTTGATTGCAAGTTACAAGCTACTGAAAGGGTACAATTTTTAACATGCTGAGGAAAAATTTGTCATGGAACTCTTGCATTCATTCAAGTGATATGTAAACACAGTTTGGCTGAAAATAAATTTTGATAATATTGTAGAGTTCTAGCATTCTGTATTTCATTGTTCTTTTTTCCATTCCACCATATTTTGAAAACATTTCATATTTGATGAACAAGCAGAGGTTTTTGACTGCTCATTCCAATGAAGACAGTGGAATTATTTATAGTTAAATGGTTATTTTTTTTCAAAATCTAAACAATATTCCAATCAGAATATAGAGTCTTATTCTTTCTGTCTTTGTATATGTACATTTCCTTTGGTATTTATTCTTCTTAATAAGGCTAAGGAGGTTTCTGCACTGCATTTTCAAATTATGATTTTCATTTTCCATTGTTCTTTGCCATTTAGGATTTACATAAGTAAAAAGAAAATCTACTTCTAAACATATGCTTGAAATTTATGAAAAAAAAATAATTGATTACAAAATAAATACATTTATTGGTAAAAGTGCCTGTGTGTAGGAAAGTTTTATCTCTATTTCAAGATTTTCATTTATATGAAGATGATTTGCAATTAAAAAAATATGTACAGACAGAAGTGTTATGATGATTGTGTTATATATGTATACTTAATTTGGGGTTACTGCTCGTCTTTTATGACTGTTCCAAAACGATATTTTATTCTAGCAATGAATTCTGATTACAAATACGCCATGGCAACAATATCGGGTAGCCTTTTTCAATGATGTCGAAATGAGGTACTTGCATGAGTAATTTGCTTTAAATTTCTATGGTAGATTTTTATTGTTTTCATGTTTTTATCTCAAAAAAATTTCCTCCTAGGTTAATTCTTTTTTTATCTGTAGACATTTCCATTATGGAAAATTAGTGAAGTATTGACTTCATTAGAATTTCTTCTAAAAAAGTAATATTTTTTGGTTAGTTTCGCGATTTACTGCAAGCATGTGGTTAGGAATGCCTACAATAATAATAATACATATGTATGTCCATTTATACATTGCAGTTACTATTTGCATATACTCAACTGCGCTTTGATACTTGGTATCATATTATTACCCGGCTGTAGCTAAGCCACCATACTATAATCAATGAATGTGAAAATGAAATAAAGCATATATTTTATAATAATAATATCAAACAAATTTAGAGCAGAAAGGCAAGTTCTCCAATATTGGTTATTATCATTGCGTCATGATTGAAAACAAGGAAAAGTATGTCACAAGCAACAATGGTAATAATGATAAAGATAATGGTATTGCACTATTGCTGACTGTGGTGGTGGTGGTAGTGGTGGTGATGTTGATGAGGGTAATGGCGATGTGGTGTGATGGTAGTTTTGATGTTAGTGGAAGTTTTGGTGGCGTTGGTGGTGGTGATGGTCACATTGTTCATGTAGGTGATTATGGTGATGCTGCAGAGAATGATTATGGTGATATTGATGATGGTGTTGATGAGAATACAAATAACTGATGATCAAGATGATGATGGGGATGATGGTGAAGAATATGAGAAGAAGGTGGATGGTGGTTTGTGTTGGCATGGTGATGGTAAGCTGAAACAAATTCATATCGTCTTCAATTGTATTCAATGAAAACAGACTGAAATCCCTGAATCATTTTTAGTTGCTGTTCTGAGCACTTAAACAATATCCATCTCCCTACACCCTAATTTCTACAAAAATATGAAAGATACTGTACATGCGCATGGTGCTTCCCATGGCCATTCCCCCCCCCCCCCTCCCCCTTGAGGGATGAGAGAGAGGGGGAACGGTTGCATTAAGTATCAGGGTCATTGGTACTCAGGCCTGGACTAATTGGCCTGGACAGCTAGACCAAATAGCCCCTGGACGTTATAAGAGGACCTGGATCTCTTCAACAATGAGAGGGGGGTTTGTTGTGAAAGGTTAGCGTCGGGTCATGACCTTGTCAGGTCAAATTATGGCTGGAGGTTTTTACTAGCAAATCTCCTGATCCGAGGACTAAGGTACTATTTTGTTTGGACACCGTCGGTATGAGGGCAGACTGGGTGGTTTGACCCGACTCGCAGATCAATATTTGCTGCTCAAATTTGCTTTTTAACGAAAAATGATATCCTGGGGCCTGTGCTGTGCGTCCTAAAAATAGCGTGAACATGATAATTGGAGAAGGGGTCAGTGTTCAAAACTCGCTTCTTGTGGTTTTATCAGGGTTCAATTTTAATGAAGTCTCTCAAAACGATAATATTCACAAATGATCATTAAAACATGAATTTAATTTCCTTTAAACAATCGGGGTAAATTCTTAACTTGAACTTCGCTGGCTTAATTCAATACGAAAATAATCATACCTGTGCTCCTTGGGCTACTTTGATAAAGAACTGAAGACTTTTCAAAACAACTTTGCCACTATAACTACCACGGATGCTTATGGGCTCAACAGCCAATCAAAATCAAGGATAACAATTGTTTCCATGATCGTGTTTCTTTGTGAAACTGGGTCCCTGCAAGTAACTACGTGCTCCATTGCCTACCCATGACACAGGCCTATACATTTTCCAGTTTAAAGTCATATGGCTCATCAGTCCTTCAAATTTAAAGTACAACTTCATGCAGGAGTTATTGAGTATTCATAAAGCAGTCTTATTTAAAAAAAAAAAAAAGCATATCAAATAGAACAAAAAGGTTCACACAAGAAAGAAAATACGTAGGTATATGTATATAGTAATAATCAATACTCGCTGGCTTTAAACGTTAAACATTTCACACTGTACAAAGCCAAGTCTGGCAACGACCTCACTATTTTCAAGATAAAACTTCCATTTGTATCGCACTCTATTTCCATCTATTTTTAATCATCGATCTCATTTTTTCTATTGCCATCTCATTTTACTATTGAAGATTACGTTTTCTCAATCGTCTTACAAACGTTTGGCGCAACCTTCAACGATCTTCTCATCATCGGGGAATATTTTTTGAAAAATAGAATGGTAATTCCTCGCTCCATCCTTCTGACCACATAGAACATTCTTCACTCTTGATATACTATGATGGGATCATAAATGTTGATGAGGCTCTTAAAATAGAATTTAATGGAGACAGGGGTCATCCTCTCAAAGGGAATATCCATTGACTAGCCCTTGAAAAATCATCGACAGATGCAGCGAAATATGAGATTTTTCAGAATGCAGTATAAACAGGACAGAAACGTACGTTGTGCAAAAAAGTTTGCATGAAATTACTTCTAAAGTATATAGGTCTACGTCTTTTTTTCAATCTTGTTAATTAGGAGTCTCTGCTGAGTTTTTTCTTTTTTCTTTTTTTTATTTTAAGGGGTACATAGACCTAGACATGACACCGACAATAAACTAAACTTATTACAAAAAATACTAACTGCAAAATATTAGATTCTGCATCAGCTTATGGTAAAATTTTCAGCGCTGTGATTGTTTGATAACTTAATTGAGTTCATATTCAACTTGATCTCTCTCTACCCATTAAATCCCTCCAATCCCCCTCCCTCTCTCTCTCTCTCTCCCTCCCTCTCTCTACCCATTTAATCCCTCCACTTCCCCCTCCCCCCCCTCTCTCTCTCTCTCCCTCTTTTTCATTTTCATCAGCCTTTTTCATTCTATTCTCTTCAAAGAAAACATATACACTTGAAGGATACGACCTTCGAAGGCCATTCTCTTAATTGACACTGACTCATTTTCTATCAGCAAACATTAAAACGACTTAGACAAACAATTGTGGGGTCACTACCGTGTTTGTTATTGTATCATAAAGTTTGGAAATCACGCAAATATTGGCGAGAAAGAAAAGAGGTTTTTAAAAATGGACAAACAAGCAAGCTAGAGGTTCTTAATAGCTGCGCCACACCCGAAAACAAAACACTCTTATAGCTCCACTTCTGATACACTTTTGTAAGGACTTTTTAAAATAATAAAGAGACATTCAATTGAAAATACATATAAAATCAGGATTTTATTAATCCTTTTTAGTTATAGTTTGATATCATGGACCCACGGTGATAAATAAATTCTTAAATGCAAATCTGCAATATTTTCACTTTGCCTATAATACTCCTAAAAAATATATCCATGTGCAGTGAGACAGAGACAGAAATTAAACCAAAAAAAATCAAGAATTTGTTTCGTTTTCCCCGTTTCCATCCTATTTTTCACTCACTTTCCGATAAAGACAAGAAAACTAAAGATGTTTCCAGAAACCCATGGAACAGGCGGAATTTACCAAGAGGTGTAGCCTACTATTTTACACAAAATTCTTGAGTACTTAGCATGAGCTTGTTTGATATTTCTGTATGAGAATTAATGTGCATGCAAGATAATTACATTCGACTAATTTGGACCTGAAACGCGAAAAACAAAATTGCTAGAAAAGATTGACAACCGATAATAGCCCTGAATATCGGCAACAAAGACGGCTCGTTTGTTGACCATGTCAATATTTGATGAATGATTTCTTTACTGGTCAAGCGTTTCTGTAATAGACGTTTGTCAACAAAGGGACATATTGGAGGTTTGATGTGTATCGTAATGGTGAAGATAAATGCTGCAATCGGTTAGATTAATGTTTTTGAACGAGGGTAGACTCCGGGGTAGACTGTAGATAAGTTTATAGCTACTTCTAGTACTCAACTTTGTGAAATAGCTATTTTGATATTTGAAATAGTCTTATCAATATCATGCCTTTTCACATGCTCTACTTTGTGGTGCTTTTCTTAAAAATGTCAATTCCTTATGCATCTGATTTAGTACTTTGTATCATTGAATGGAAATGAAATATAAAATTGAACTGGACTGAATTGAATTCCTATTACTGGGGTACATAATTCCAATTTCTCGAAATCGCGCGAAAAAATAAAAAATAAAATAGAAAGGGGTGCAAATCAAAACGGTTGTATTCGACAACATGATGATTTATCATAAGAGGAGGATCGAAGCTTCCAATCAAATTTATTCCAATTTTCTTTATTACTTCGGCGAACCCAATCCATACAGCGTTCATCTCTTTAACCTTTTTTAAATTAAGGGTGGCCGTTTGATAGATGAGAAGGCAATATTTGCCTGACATCTTTGTTTGTTGACATACATTTTTGACGGCACAATGGGACTCGGGTCAATATCCTAGGTCAAGTTTGAACTGAGAGATGTCAACAGAGAGAGAGGTCAGGGAGAATGGATTAAGTATAGGGGTCACTTCTTTCAAATTATAATAAACATATCAGAAATTATTGGTTCCTTTCTTGCCGACCCGATTAAGGTTGCCTGTATAAGTTTCGAAGGTCTTGCTAAATTGAGATGCACGAGGGAGGGGGCTACCCAGTGGCGGCACTAATGGGAGGGGGCATGGGGAGTAGTTGCCCCCCCCCCCCCCGTCAGGAGCGTTGCTCTTCATAAATTTTGAAAACTGAACAAAAAAATGGATAGTAAATGCGCCTCCGTGGCCACCACAAAACAAAATGTCTTTTGCCCCCCCCCCCAAAAAAAAAAATACTTGGTGTCACCCTCACAATTGGCTGACATGAAATTTAAAGAGGGCAAATGGGTCGGTCATTAAATTATGACAAATAATACACAAGGCACATTGTAGGAATACGTCAAGCAGGCGGTTCATTTCTCTCAAAACTTGTTTTCTCTCAGAAAACGAGAAAATAAAGAAATATTCGCGTCTTCCTTTTTCTATCTTGCATAATAAGAAACAATTCTTTTTTATATATACCTACTCGTCATAAAAGAGGCTTCAAAAATGGAAGTCCTGCTACCAATCCATTGGCATATTAAAATGGAGACGCTGGATATATTGATCATGTCGGCTAAATGATAGTTCTCATTTATTATATATATATAGGCTACGGTGGCTACCAATTAGGG
Organism: Lytechinus variegatus; assembly: GCF_018143015.1. Taxonomy (NCBI): domain Eukaryota; kingdom Metazoa; phylum Echinodermata; class Echinoidea; order Temnopleuroida; family Toxopneustidae; genus Lytechinus; species Lytechinus variegatus. The sequence goes on along the minus strand of NC_054744.1, from coordinate 40,290,879 downwards.
TCTTTAAGAATTTAATGCAAAATGTGAAGTTGCAGAAGAAAGAGAAAATGAGCTGACAACTTACTATCCAGACCATAGTAATCCTATCTAAACATTAGGGTACTGTCTGCCCCCAAAACAAATTTTTAAGTAAATTATATTTAATACATCCTGATTTTGTAATCTGTTTTATTTTGTTTAACTCTATTGACTTTCAATATACACCTAAACATTTAGCGGGAAACATGATTTGGCCTTTGAATAAAGGAGTTCATGAGAAGCCTGGCTCTTCTATCGGTTCAAGGGGATGACATTAATGGATATGATACAAGACGATAGGAGATGAGTCGCAGCTGTTTGGACGACAGACAAATATCTTTTATGACTTTATTCTAAACAGTGTCGGCCTTTAGGAATGACCATTAACCTTCCTCTTCCTTTCCCGCCACCCATTGAGAAATATTCTTTTTCATTTTAAATGTATGTGGCGTAGCAAAAGGGTTAGATAATTGAGGGGCAGATGCTGGACTATATTAATTCATGACATTTCGTCAACCTAAACCCTTTCCCCTATGTCTAGAAAATACATTTTTACTGTTAACTCAATCACCCTTCTAATTCTCAGCCTTACAACAAACAGTATGTCATTAACACGGAAACCTATATAAACTACATATTTATCTATAAAGCAAAATATGTATGTCAAGATTTAACTGACTTTGCCTTTTTCATAAATATTGACCGTATATATAGTTTTTGGTTATATTTTATTTAATGGTTTAATTATTTAATGGCTATATAGTGAAAATAGCAGCCTATAAAGGCTGAATTGCATTTAGTTTACAAAGGGATATATTCACAAATAAAAGCATGCAACATATGAAGTAACATATATAGGTAAGTAATTCTTTGATTTGAAGGTCTTACCCCCCCCCCCATTCGTTCTCTTTTTTTTATTGACCCCCTCTCTCATCCTTCTTCTTTCCTACATGTACTTCATTTCTTTTTTTATGTTCCATTTTTACTTCCTGTCTGTCATTCGCCCCCAGTGCATGGTATAGGGTGCCACAGGACCCCCTTCTGGATCCCTCCAGGCGCCCCTACTCCCCTTGCTGGGATGCTGAGAGAGACACAAGTGCTAGCTTCCTCTGACCGACCATTCATTGCCTTTTTGAATTCTTAGGATGTCTGGGAGCGATCACAGAGGTTTCGATGCCTCGAAACAATGTTTAGATTCCATGGCGTCGAGCCATCCATGGGAACGAAGAAGAGATGGAGAAAGGGGTTAAGGGGAGGGGATGGGTGCTGTATATTTGGTGAAGTGAAGAGTGGAGGAGGGTTCGCAAGGGGATAAGGAAAGGAGGGGGGAGATGGGAGAAGAGAGAGAGGGGGAGGGGGACGGAGGAGAGAGAGGGAGGTGCATGTGATCGACGGTGGGACGGGAGAGGGGAGTACTTGAGCAATTCATGTACTTTTGCGTGTTTCGTAGCATGTTCTTTCATCTTTGTTAGGATTTATTCTGGATTTATTACGGCCCATGAAATTGAAAAGTTTAGTTCGACTGTGCCACTCCTCTCACATCGAACCTTATTTGTCATTTTTTTCTTCATGATACAACTTCCAGCGACCTTCACTTATACCCTTGACCAAATCCTAACCATGATTGACGTTGGTTGACGAAGCATAATACCTTCAATGAAACGTTGATTTGAGATTATTTTTTCAATAAAAAAAAGGCGGAAAACTATCCGTGAAAAGAACCGCGCTCAAAATCATGTCAAGAAGACAGACAACTGAAAATGCGTAAAATAAGGTTGAACACGAATGCCCTAGCAATGTTTATTCTATGGTATTTAGTTTCATTCAACCTGGTGTGGGTAAACAGTAACGAAAGAACGTTAGAACCTGGGGAAATAGTTACTTAAATTGGTTAACAGGAATAGAAAGTCTTGAAATATAATGAGATGGAGGGGGTAGTTCAGCTGAAGTACAGAGACCTGTTCGGTTATACGAATTTAACTAGAGTAAACAAAAATTGAAAGAAAAAACAATTAATAGTTTATTAAAGAGTAAAAATTTAGTTGAAATTTTGAAACATATCCAGTAAAATATAGGATAAACAAAGTGTCAAATAATAGTTTTGAATTATACTAAACAAAACATTTTGGAGAACTCCCCCCCCCCCCCCCCGATGTAAGTATTGGCATATCATCTTGAAAATGAGCCACAATTTTTATGTAACGTCATGAGTTTTTCATAATACAAATATAAAATGTTTTGCTTTCTCTGATCTCTCCTCTCAATATTTATTACTTGATATGGTAACTTTTTTTAAATTTCATTGTTGAACGAAAACCATTATCAACACACTCCGAGAGACGACGTAACACACATGGGTTTATGGTTATTGTAGTTTATTGCGATTTCGCCTTGCTGTGTATTTTTTTAAAGATGTTTATTACTGTAGAAAAAAAATATATGTAAATGTAAAAATCCAATCACACATCTTCAATAATTCGCTTGTAGAATATCTAATTTCAAGAAGTACGAACATATACACATTTCATCATTGATATGTACTGAGATATTCAATTATCGATAATGCAACTCAGATACCTAAAATACAACAATGCCACCGAACAAACATTAATGCACGCCGGTTGTATTCAAAGACTTTATTCATGAAGGTCAAAAGTACATCTAACTTCCGATGTAAACAGTCGATTGATGATGACGAACCTTAGGTAGAGAGTCCTAGATTATTTTGTTTATCATACGCTTGAATTATGCAGGAGTCATACATTACCAGGGGTACATCAGCAATTAGGATCCTCTCCTTCGTATGACTCACGTGTTTAGTACACCTGGTTGAAGGGAGATGAACAATGACTTCATTCTGACTTAAGAATGATCTTAGAAAAGGGAAAGAAACCATGAACGTGTCAAGTTTATACCTGTATTACAATGGATATGGCCCACTTAATTCGCATAGATTAGCGTAATTTTCAAGGAGACTTGAACATGAGTCACAGGATTAGATCATTGTCTGGGATGCCGAGAGGCGTAACATCATATCAGACGATCCTCTACATAATCCATTAAATACCGCGAAATTTGCAAATATGATTGTTTGCATTTCCAAACCCCATCGTCTGTTAGTTTTAATTGTCTGGGAGTGTATTCGTTTGTGTCAGACAAGATTGATTCTTCCATTTGCGCGTACATCCAATTTGCTTAATACGATCGGTTTGTTTATGGACCTACTACTAGGTTCACGGTTAGTATTAATGGTATGGGATGTGATGTATAATTTCTTTGTATTATTCCCTCAAGGCGAAGCTTCGCCAGGCCCTATATCTTTGTCGGAAAAGAATGAAAACCCAAGAATGATATATGATTCAGTTCTCCTTTCTTTGTCATGGAAATTGAAATTAAACATTTAAATCATCATTCATTGCATTATATTCTAGGGGAATCCTAAGAGCCATAAATTTGCGAGTCGATGGATTGTTCAGGTGAATCATCACTTATGGCTTAATTAGTGGCAAGAGAGTTGAGTGTTTGTCATAAGGACAAGGGAATTCGCTCTATTTATAGAATGTACAGTCAGTCGGTTCATGGATGAACCTGACAGCCTCGAATTCCAGACACTGCTACTACATGAGTCAATTTTGATATGAGGTGGTTGGATTCGAAACGATGCTATTAATATTTCAAGTCTTTGTCAGTGACATGATGTTCGTTATTGACATGACTTATCAACGCTCTACTTTTTCATCATCACCACCAGAACTACCACCACAATCATCATCATCATCATCACCCTCATCATCATCATCACCATCACCACCACCACCACCATCACCATCATCATCATCATCACCACCATCATCATCATTACCACCATCATCACCACCATCATCATCATCACCACCATTCACATCATCACCGCCACTACTACCATCATCACCACCACCACCATCATCATGTTCGTTATTGACATGACTTATTAACGCTCTACTTTTCCATTTATCATTATCAGCACTACCATCAACGCCACCACCATCGTCATCATAACCACCACTATCATCATCATCACCGCCACCACCACCACTATCACCGCTACCACCACACTCATCATCATCATCACCACCACCATCAACACCATCATCACCATCACCACACCATCACCACCACCACCATCATCATCATCACCACCATCATCCGATCATCACCACCATTCACTACATCATCACCGCCACTACTACCATCATCATCATGTTAGTTATTGACATGACTTATTAACGTTTCACTTTTCCATCAATTTATCATTATCAGCACCACCATCATCATTACCACCACCACAACCCTCATCACCACCACCACCATCATCATCACTACCACAATCACCATCACACCTATCGTCACCACCATCATCACCACTATCATCAAAAACCACAACCCTCATCACCACCACCACCACCACCATCATCATCATCATCATCATCACATCATCATCATCATCATCATCATCATCATCATCATGCATCATCATCATCACATCATCATCATCATCATCATCATCATCATCACATCATCATCATCATCATCACATCATCATCATCATCATCATCATCATCATCATCATCATCATCATCATCATCATCATCACATCATCATCATCATCATCATCACCATCATCATCATCATCATCATCATCATCATCCTCATCACCATTATAATCACACCACCACCACCATCACATAAGTGATAACCTCACCACCATCAATATCATGATCATAATCATTGTCACAATCACCACCACACCACAACCGTCCATCATCACCAATAGCATCTTCACCAGTGATCATGATGATTCACCATCGGACCTCATTCGTTAATTTTCAATGTATTCTATTCAGGTACTTTTATTTCAATTATCACTACTCGAAACTTCGCGATATGTAGTATTATCCCAAGCGACGATTGCTATAATTCAAGGTCCAGTCAAATTGTTAAGATGTTATATGTAATCACATTTCATTGTTTCCGGAAAAAAACATATTTTTGATTAGAAATAGTAACGATACTCTGCTTTAATTACTCCTCTCCAGAAGCTCTTGCTTGTCGACTTGACTTCTGCCAAGAATGTCCCTGCAATTCTGTGAAAGCATTTAAAAAAAATGGATATTCTTCTTCTTCTTTTTTTTTTTCGGGGGGGGGGTAGGAGGAGGCCAGCGCGGAAGATTATCTCGTCAACCATATGCGACGTTTAACATCTACTACTGCTTTATACTTAGAAGTCAGAGCTGCGCGGGCAAAAAGAATTTTGCAACGATCATTATATAGCATTGATGACACACTTGGGTCTGTATGTTTAGACTAGCATTCAAGAACAGCAGGACCTTCGTCGGAATCTCTCTAGCGCGTGAGTCATCCGCCGCCAGTCATTCTTGTGTCATCAGCAGTAGATAGCAAACTCGTAAATTCTCTTAAAATACTCGAGGGGTTCTGCAGAAGATTTGGAACGGAGAAAACAAATTCAAAAAGGCGACTTGACAAAGCTGGATGAGAAGGGGGACGTTTTCTTGTAAAAGGTAGAAAGGGGAAAGGTGCTAATTTATTCGAAACACGCAGTGGTGCGAAATAGAAATCGACCATTTTGCTTGAGGTGGTATCTGTCAGTGATACATTCTGAGTTGGTTTTCGTGTGTATTTTCTGACTATAAGACTGAACCAATAAAACTTAAGAATATGATAAATCATTTCGTATCAGTGTAATTAATCAAAAAGAAATAACATACAATAACAATAACAAGCCGTTGGTTTGATCTTGCAAAATCGAATATTGAGAAGTCACTGATTGAGAGTATAGACGAGAGAGGTAAGAGGGGAAGGAGGTAAAGTAAATAATATAGTCGTACTGATTTTTGTAATTGATATTCTTCTCTCCTTTTCCGTGCATGTTTTAACTTCTACGAGAAAGGGGAGCACACGTGATTACAATAAGGCAAAGGGGGAAAATACTGATTTAGGAATAAGGAAGATGAAAATCCCAGCTGAAATGGCTCCATGTAACCTTTCAATCTTCAGAAAACGAATTAATATTGCCCGGAAGGAATTCAACCAAGTACACCCTCCTGCCATAAGAATTCTTCAGATTATCAGCTGTCTAAAGATGTCATATAAGTGGTTTGCGCGCTCTCTCTCTTTCAGAGTTTAATGTCACTCTCATCCGATTTATAGATTGATTTTGAATTTTGATTGCTTTGTATACTGAATTGTATGTAACTGGTGACAACTTGACATACTTAAGCCGAGGTCACTGGCGATAGGCCTATTCCATTAATTTTTTATTCCTTGTTTTGGGGGGAGGGCACATTGCGCTCTCTATCTCATCCACACACTCATCCCCTCCCTATATACCATTGCCTGCTACTCTTTACCTATATGTGCGTCCTCATTGTTCTTATCAGTAGTGGCGTCAAGAGCCAAAAAAATTGGAGGCCAGATATGGCGCATCAGGAAAAATTTGTAAAAAATTGCACGCGGGAAAAAGAATCAACATTTTTTTTTATTACAAATTTACAATTTTGTGACATATTTTGACATAATGTTCAGAAAATGATATCATATTCAACCCTTCTCTCTTTCCTTATTTTTCTTTTTTCTTGGTCGTGTAAATTTTTGAGGGTCCATCCCCCCCCCATCTGAAAGCCAGTGCCAACCAGTCTCTCCTTTTTTAAAACTCTTCCAATGCTATTCTGTCTTTCATCACTCTATCAACATGACTAATATCCTCTTCTTATTCCTCCTCGCATCAATATACCATTGCGCCGCAAAACAAGGCTCTCCCTCGAGAACGTCATAGGCTCGAGGTCGAAATACTTTGAATAATCAAATTGATATTTATCATATTATAGTCAACACATTCTCGATGATGCTCAGTGTATTGATGATCGAATTTAAACATGTGTGATCTTTCAATAAATGTATCATTGACTTTTCTTTAAGTTCTTTTTAAACATTTCGTTAAGAAACCTTTTCCCCGGCTCAACCCCTTTCAACCATATAATGAACATTTCAGAGTTTTGCTTTCCTTCATTCTCGCAACCAATCTCACATCTTCTTCTACCCTTAACTCCTTATCTCTCTCTCTCATCTGATGCATATTCATCCCTCTGTTTCACTCACTTTCTCTGTCCAATCCCTCTATCTTCATCCACCTCTCTATCCCCCCCTCTTACCCTTCCCCCTTTGATCGACATCCAAATCCATTCTTGTTTCCCCTCTATCCCCTTCTTGCCATCCTTTCATGGCCATAAGCAGCGAAGGGGGGGGGGCGGTTGACCCCCCTATAAATTTGGAAAACTTACAATTTTTACTGAAAATTTTCACAAAAGTCATCAAAATTGTGCACAAAATTCTTAAATTTCACATTAGGAAACCATGACAAGCTTGGTCGTTTTGCTCTATCGCTTTCAGGTTTCTTAGAAAATTTGCGTCTTGCCCCCCCCCCGGAAAAAAATTAGCATACGGCCATGCATCCTCTACTGTCTCTCTTACCACCTACCCCCTTTATCACCTTCTTCCATCCTGTTTCCCTCTTATAATCCCTGAGAATGCTCCAAATAACTTTACACATGTTTGCAGAAATTTCTTTGCTGTTTATCGTTCTTTAACAATTTTAATAACACATTAGTAAATATAATCAACACTATGTTTGTATCAATGTACACAACATCATTCAAGAAAACACAATTTATCTTCTCCTATAACTATAAAGAGAATATCAAAATATAAAAACATTTCATATCTAATTGATTGCACTGACAAGGGGGGGGGGGCTAGTGTTATCCAAACAATTATTCAAATTTAGGCACACAGTAGATTTTGGGTGATTAATTAAAGATAGGATCACTCGATCATCAGTTATAAAAAACATTCAAATTACCCCCTCCCCCAATATATTTTTTTGTCCTTTTCGTATATTCTATATTCAGGGCAATAATGTGAACATAGAAAATCCTGCTACTCTTTATCATTAAACTCTGTATAATAATAATGTAGAATGACAGGATTTTGAACTTTCCTTGAGTTGTGAAAAAGGACTGTTCACTTGCTATGAAGACAAACACAGCAAAAAAAGCCAATAAGATATATTCACATCTTCATTAGATAACCTTGATAAATAAACCTCAAGTTTATTGAGGAATGGAAAAAAGGAGTAACTTTTTAACATTAAAATAGAATTCACCGAAAAATGGGAATTATACAGATATATGAGCAAAAGATATTTTAAGTCAGACAAGTTTTAACTCAAACAAATGTTAAGACTCACCCCCCCCCAAAAAAAAAATAATAAGAATAAAAAAAATAAAAACAATAAAAACAAACATTAACTAGAACTTTTAAAGAAGGCAGGAGACTCAAGATCAACATCAACACTATACTTTTGGATTATATCTTCTCTTGATCTTTTTAAATAAACATGAAATTCTGAAATGATTTTTTTTTTCTTTCTACTTGAATTCTGAGCTTATGATTTCCTGCACAATAGGATTCAAAACTGTCACATTAATAACGATACAAATATTTTGAATTATCATTATCAAACAGTGTTATTCTGCTCTTCACTTTGCCCTCTAACATTCATGCCAAATGTAAAAGTATAATTATTCCGTCATATATGAACGCATTTTTTCATCTAAAAAACAGCTACTTATGTGGTAAGCATGAAATCAACCACCACCCCCAGATCTTGAACCCAGACTAGGCTGGGTTATCTTGGTTTTTAAATAATACAGGCAGATGGGGGGCTCCTATAGCTTTGAATATTGGTACGCATTAGCATGACACTATTTTCATAATTCATACGTTGTCTTAGAGCATCCCCCTCCCTGCCTAGATAAGGCCAAGCTTTCCCATGTGAGAGAAGAGTCATTGTAATGACCTTAAACCTGGTGCATTAGGAAAATGGATGGAAGTTGGCAGATCTCTGGTGTTATTAATTTGAGTGGGGTCAAGGGTCATCATCATGACTTGTCTTCTTAATGGTGAGGTGACCAAAGGAAATATGAATATTGAATATCTTTGCAAACCTTTAGTGCTAAAAATAACAGTGGTCAAAGGTCATCCATTAGATCCTTCCTGTCCTCGAGATAAATAGGTCCAGGATTATGATGTCTTGCTGATGAATCAATTTAATATCTTATTCATATTCTGGGTCCTGTTTCAGAAATGAACAATTACTGTCAGCCAACCACATTGAATGATTTCAGTAGCTTCTAAATGTTATTGCAAGTTTCATGAAACAGCCCCATGATCATGATGCCTTGATCTCAAGTGCTATTAGTAGCAGCAGATATGAAACATTGTTCTGTGACTATCATTCATCATCCTCAAAGTTAAAAGGGCAGCACCATTGGCCTCAGGGGTCATCTAGATGATATCAACTGCCACTCGAACCAGTTGGCCCACTTCTCATCTAACTGAATGGTCACAGCTTTCAAGTGTCTCCAACATTGGTTGTATCTGCAGCCATGACATGGTATTCTGTGTCTTCTTCCTTGATAATGATGTCCTTGACCTCAATCATCCCCTCTGAGACATCACCAACATCTTCATCCTCCTCCTCCTCAGGACAACTGCTGGTTATCCAGTCACCTCCGCTCAGGTGTAGTCCACTGGAACCTGGCAGTTCTTCAAGTCCTTCGTAACACCCAAACTTCCTGTGGGCTCGCTGTTGTACAGCTGGGGCGTCTCTGTCCTGCCGCTTACGCTTGTTCTTAAACTTGTGCATCACTTTCTGTCTCCACACCTCCTGCAGAAATATAAGAGCTGATGTTAAATGCTTATGTAGACACTATCCGATCACATTACAACAAATGTTTTATTCTTAATCTTTTAAATGAAATTACTACTACACAACCCAATGTAAGAGCCAACTATGATTATAAGGAGTAAATGAAGGCAATTCTTAACTTGTTTTGCATCATGGCTTTGGAAAAACAAAAGTAATTTTATCTTTCATTCTCTCTATTTTGTCACAAAAAAAAATATATTTTGATATGTAGAACAATTGTGAACATAATGAAATGCTATGTATGTACCCAGTCTTTATTTCTCAATTTAAATGTGTATCATAGTGTTTAATACAGTCGTTTCTTATTCTTACCCAGTTATCAGGATGATTGCCTCCCTTTGGTCCAGCGTGAGTGAGAAGCTTTGGGTGACGATCCAATAATATCTTGGTAAAGAAGTTGTAGTCTGATGTAGTAGGGTAACTACAAAAAAAGATTTAAAAAAAAAACCATTTTCACAAATTTATGTGATTTTTGTTCTTCTACTGTGAATTACAAGAAATATATATTGCACCCTTAGCTTCTGAGATTTCCATAATTACATTAGATCATCATGCAAGCATACATGATTCTTCTTAAAATCCATAAAAAATAAATGTTGATGATCACATGGAGCATGGCACATGAAGATTACTGTACTCATGCTTTGCTTCAAAAGTGAGGCATCTCTTAAACTTTAAAATAGGAAACACCCTTGCACACAAAAAACAAAGACATAGTTTCTTACAAGGTGTATGGCACAATACTCTCGTAGAGGATGTTCAGCAGAGTAGAAATGTCCTTGGTAGGTAATTGAACACCGCACTCCAGTTTCTGAATGATGTGAGAAGGGAACTCTGGGAGTTTATAATCATACAGAAACAACCTTTCTTGTCTTAAAGTTGCAGGACTCTTCCTTTGTGGCAAGTCCTCATCAATTGTAGCCGAGTGAGGAACTACTTGGAAGGAAGGCAAGGCCGTCTTTGGGAGTCTTGCTTCTTGCAATGGTGTTTGCGATAAGCTAGACTCTTGAGTTACATCCTTGATGGGTCTGGTTTGTGAAAATGAAGCACTTGGTTGGTGAATCTGATCATCTTGTGAAACTGGAAGGTTTCTCTCAGGGTTCCCTGAGCCTTGGATGTACGGAGACAAAGAACTAGCTTCTGGAATTGTTCTAGAGACTGGTGGAAAACTAATATCTGTTGTGTCTGCAGCCATGACATGGTATGTGGTGTCTTGTTCTTCAATTACAACATCCCCATCATCATCCATCACATCAAAGACCTCATCTTCATCATCCTGTTCATGATGATCACCGCTAATCCATTCTCTGCTTTCATTCAAGGTGTCTTCTCTGAAACCTTGGAATTCATCTAGATCATCAAATTTCCTACGTGCTCTTTCTTGTACAGCGGGAGCATCTCTGTCCTGGCGCTTCCGCTTATTCTTGAACTTGTGCATCAATTTATGTCTCCATGCCTCCTAAAAAAGAGAAAACAATGATATCTTTAAATAAGATGCTCTTCAAAACGCCAACACTATGGGGAGTCAAGTTGCATTTTGTATTACTGCACCAAAATTTTAAGTATTTCTCACAAAGTTTTTTTTTCTTTAAGATATCTCTGGGTAAGAGTACAAATCATAACAGCCCTTTCTACCCCTATGCCCTTTATTTTGTAATGGGAAAAAACTTGTGTGCATAAAAATTGTGACTACAAAGCCTCTATTCACACACATATGTGAAGTACAATTAAGTCTGTACAAGACAATCCTAAACAAGTCCTAGTGACTTTTCGGACCACAACATGTGTTAATCACATCTCTGTAATAAATTGTGTCTAAGATTTCTGTGGTGTTAAGAGATTAGCAAACTCACCTGTACTGAATTGAACCTTCAGACTTGTTTTCGAAAACTAATAGGTCTATGATAAGTAAGAGTATTAATTGACGTAGGTCTTACCCAGTTATCTGGACAATTGCCTTGTTTGGGGCCATTGCGAAGAAGTTGTGGATGCTGTTCCAGTAATATCTTGGTAAAGTAGTTGTAGTCTGATTTGGTTGGGTAACTAGGGAAAGGATACAAGAAAAATTTATCTGAAAAAACACCTGATATATTAGATTATATACTCTCCATAATACCATTTCTGTATAATATTGTATTTTTTCATAAAAATAAAAAATATAACACATTCATTTCTGTATATAGCTACATTTTGAAAATTTATTTTTCTTTTTGAGAGTAGATATCTGATTGTTTGAAACGATGATTAACAATTTAGTCAAATTGCTTGAAATCAAATCAATATAGACTTAACAAGAGCAGTGATTATAATGAAGTGTGGGTACTTGCTTATTTCACTATTTCCTTTTAGTTCTACATGGTTTGACTCAAAGACTGGAAATGTTGTACTGTACTAGACAATATGAAAACCTATTCTATTCAAATTGGAAAGGCTTTATTGTACCTTATCGCAGTCATAACCAAAATGTGAACAATTAAATTGATTCTAAATGGTCTTGGTTTTAAGAACTCAACCAAAAGAAGAGTGAAAGAATACTTTCTTACTAGGTGTATGGAATGATACTCTCATACATGGTATTCAGGAGAATAGATACGTCTTTGGTAGCTAATGGAATGCCACGATCCAGTTTATGAAGGACGCTAAAAGGAAACTCCGGTAATTTATAATCGCGGAGTTTTGAGCTTTCTAGTCGTACAATTGGAGAACGCTTCCTTTGTTCGTTTTCTATCTGCATCTCTCTTTGCATTGAGCTTGATGAGAAGGTCTTCTCGGTGCTCTGAAGACCTTCTTGGTAGGAAGGCAAGATAGTCTCTGGGTGTCTGGACACTTGTATTGATGGTTGTGGGAAACAAGACTCCAGGATGATTTCATTGACTAGTTTTCCTTGTGACATTGAAATGCTTGGTTGGTAAATTGGATCATCTTCAGTGCTCCTTGAACTCTGGATGTACGAAGGCAAAGAAACAGACTCTTGGACTGTTCTCTTGACTGATGGACTACCAAGGTTGGTCGTGTCTGCGGCCATAGTGGTGTTTTCTTCTTTAACTACTATGTCCTCCTCCTCCTCATCATCCACCACCTCAAAGACAATACCCTCATCATCATCCTTTTCAATCCAATCAGAATCTCTGCCTTCATTCAGGTCTTGTTCACTTTCACCTGGAAATTCATCAAGTCCATCAATATTACTATACTTCTTATGGAATCGTTGTTGTACGGCGGGAGCATCTCTGTCCTGGCGCTTGCGCCTGTTCTTGAACTTGTGCATCAATTTCTGTCTCCATGCCTCCTGTTTAATAGGAAAAATGAACCGTCAATTATCATCCATCTGATGGAGAGGTTTTTCAATCTGAAGGTTTATAGCTCAATTCTTTCTGAAAATTTTGAATAGCAAACCTTGTTTTTTGAAAAGCAAAGTCAACATAAAAGTCTGCAGAGATCCTCCTACTATCACACAGACAAATCTATATTTCTTGAGTATAAAAAATGTTAGGTAGATTGTATTTAATACATGTATATAAATTTGCTTACCGGTAACTTTATGAAACCCTTGAAGACTGCCAGTTTTCTATGTTTTATTTATTCTATGTTCTATTTATCTCCAGGCAAAGATGCACAAGCTTCCTTATACGCCGAAGAAACAACCAGTCCAACCTGGTTCTAGAAAGGATTCCATGGCATTTGCTCTCGCGGCAACTGCTCTGTTATAAATTCTACACACTAATCCAATTACTAATTTCAACTCTGGATTTAATACCACACCCTAAACTTACTCTAAACCTAACACAAAACCCAATTGCAACTCTAACCATAATCCTACATCTTAGATGAAACAAGGCCTGGAGCAGTTGTCACACGAGCAAAGGCCAGTTTCAAATGGGGGTGCTTGGGAACTGGAATTTAATATGAAATGGGAGGGGGGATCTTAAGAAAATGAGGGGGCATGGTGTTGTATTGGAAATAGAAACAATAGGAACATCTTAAAGTTTGGAGGGCCTACAGAACAAGCAATAAAATTACAGAATTAGAACCTCAGGAACAGGGTAGAACAGGCTGGTCAGAGAACAAGGATGAAAATGATATGCTTGTGAAGTGCTGGCAAGCTTTAAAAAGGGGGTCTTGAGGGAAGTACATACCCATATTGCCATTTAGTAAACATAATGCTTGGAAGTTGGAAAGATGCAGACACCAAGATTGCCATCTCTACTTACCCAGCTGTCCGGACAATCTTTCATGGGGCCAGTCTGGGAGAGAAGTTGTGGATACTGTTCTAATAACATCTTTGTAATATAGTTGTAAGTTGAAGCAGATGGATAACTAGAGAGATGGAAAAATAACAATTTTTCTTAGAATCTGAAAAAATATGTTCAGCGGTTAAAGAAGATGAGAACAATGATTTCAACGCAGTTGATTCACAGGAAAAATAGTGTTCATAAATCATGTACATTTGTAGTGCCACCTTGAATCATTTACCTATCCACACTGGCTGATGTAAAGATTAATAAAAACTTTATATGTAATGAAAAATTGAATAGACATTGATATACTTCCTCATAAGGTACTCATCCATATTTGAACTAAAAATGTCTCTTGTGTATTATGAATTCCCAGGTTTTAAATAGGTAACAACACACAAAAAATGGAAATTTTTCTTACTAGGTGTAAGGCACGATACTGTCATAGAGGATGTTCAGCAGAGTAGATATGTCTTTGGTAGCTAATTGCATACCACAACTCAGTTTTTGAATGATGTGAGAAGGAAACTCTGGGAGTTTATAATCATAGAGTGTCAAAGATTCTGGTCTGAATGTTGGAGAACTCTGTCTTTGGTGAGTTTCTATTTGATTATCTCCCCTGCCCAAGTTGGTTGGTAGGCCCCCCTTGACTCCAGGATGTTGAGAAGGTAAGGTCCTTTCTGGAGGTCTTGGATAGACTGATCGCTGCATGGATGAAGATTCTTGGATGACTTCCTTGACTGGTTGGTTTTGTAAGAGTAAAGTGTTTGGTGGATTGGAGTGCTGATTCTGTGAGCAGGGCAGGTTTCTATCAGGATTCCTAGTGCTGTTCAAAGGCACAGAGTTCGACTCCTTGACTGCTTCACTCATTGGTGTATCATCAATCTTGGTTGTATCTGCAGCCATTACATGGTATGTAGTGTCTTCTTCTTTGATCACAATGTCTTCATCATCATCAATCACTTCCAGGACATCATCATCATCAGCAGCAGCGGCAGCAGCATCATCAGAAAAATAACTGGTTACCAGATCTATGTCACCCGAGTTTAGTCCACTGCTACCTTTGTCTAAACTCTCAGGATTCCTAGTTTTCTTACGGGTACGTTCTTGTACAGCTGCAGCATCCCGGTCCTGGCGTTTCCGCTTGTTCTTGAACTTGTACATCAGTTTCTGTCTCCAAGCCTCCTATGGAGTACAAGAAACAATTATATTTGGTGTCCTTCAACTTAAAAATGTTGACATTTCCATTTAATGGAAAGAATAATCAATCAAGATTTTATATGGACAGAAATGTATTAAAAAAGCAAAAAACAGGTTTTTTTTAATCTGTCTTTTCTTTTACTGAAATAAAAATAAATGCAGCAACATCACATGAAAGGCTACCACTAAAGTGTCATAGTGATGTATTACTGTTCTTAAGTTTGTACTATGATCTTAAAAATGAATTTTAAGGTTATAACAATCACAAAGAGATCAATTCTTACAAAATTATCTGCTCCAGCACGCGTTGGTCCGGCCTGGCTGAAAAGCTGTGGATACTGATTCAAAAAGATGCTTGTCAAATAGATGTAATCTGCAGCAGTTGGATAACTGAATAAAAGAGATATTAAAAGACTTTCATGATTACAAATCCAACAGCTTCTGACCTTCCTTCTGGAAAACAATGACAAATATGCAACAAAAAAAGGCTAAGGGACATGATTTCCAATAGGATTATATTGTAAAACTACCACCGAAAGGAAAAAAAAAGAATAATTTGAAAGAGATTTCCATGTTTGGAAAGACATAAATTAAGATTCTTCACTTTCCATTCAGATAAGTTAGGAGGTCTGCATTCCTGAGAGAAACAAAAATCACATTTTTGGTGGTAATTTTGTTTTCTACACAAACTAAGTTACGGATGTTAGTACGAACCTAGAGAGTGATTTAATGATACTTGTTCATCATTCTCCCATTGATTGGTCCATAAGCACAGGTTTTTTTCCCAACGTAACCTGGTAATATACCTTGACAACTTTCAACAAAACAGAATAAATTCCAAATTAATAATATGTAACATGAATTGTTTATCTCTTTGCTCTCTCAAGTCTGTTTTAAATACAAGGGGGGAAACCAAATAATTTCATATCATATAATTCAATTACTTAAAGTTGCAGCCAACAGTGGAAATAACAGCCCATTATTATAAATGGTTGATTATCTACTTAAAACTTTAGACATACCACTATTCTTTAGTTTAGCTTAATACTTACAATGTGTAGGGAATGACACTTTCATACAGCGTATCCAAAATAATGGATCTATCATGGCTTTCTATAGGTATGCAATTCTTGATTTTTCTATTGATAGTAGAAGTGAATTCTGGCAGTTTGTAACCAGAGAGTGATGGTCTTTCGGGAAAGACGAAGGTGGGGCTCTGGGCACGTGGACCTTCCGTCAGCCTCTGCTCTTGTCCAGTGCTGGAGGGTACATTCTTGTGGGAATGGACAGAAGTGGAATAATCTCTCGAGGGGAGAAGTGCACTGCCACAACTCTTTAAAATCTGTCCATACAATGATGAACAACCGGGCAGCATTTCAACTTCCATGGTTGGTTTATTTTGTGAAGATGGCATGGTTGGTTGACAGCTAGGAACACTGTCTTTAGTGTGGTGTTCAGACATCTGTAAATTACTTCTCGGTAACCTGGAAACTTCATTACAAATTGATGAACTAGACTCATGGAAGGCCCCTATAACAGACCTAATTTGGAGGTGTGAAGTGGGCTCCTGGTGATAGCCATCCTTCTGAGACAAAGGTATGCCTTTATCAGCAATCCCAGAATCCTCCAAGTC
This sequence comes from Lytechinus variegatus, assembly GCF_018143015.1. Taxonomy (NCBI): domain Eukaryota; kingdom Metazoa; phylum Echinodermata; class Echinoidea; order Temnopleuroida; family Toxopneustidae; genus Lytechinus; species Lytechinus variegatus. The sequence goes on along the minus strand of NC_054744.1, from coordinate 40,273,967 downwards.
TACACAAGAAGACACAGAGTCCATGACACAGGCCATCACAAGATCATTGTGCGATTGTGCAGGTTTACATTGCTGGGGTGGGTCTAAAGAATGGTCATTCCTTTCTGGAATCCTCGCAGGCTGAGGGCTCAGCTGTTGATTCGGACATTCTGAAGCAACATCTTGTGTGTCACATTGATTAGCCTTCATATCTTTGTCCATGCAAGTTTTTAAAGAGTCTTTCTGGCAAACTCCTGCAAGTTCCTCATCAACCATTGCTTCAGAGACCTCATCATCAGCCCCATTACGACAACTTATATCCTCATGAGCTGTGTTGGAGTAAGCAGTCGTGTCCTGGTCTAATTCCCCTTCCTTCATGCGCTTATAGTGCCGTACACTGGGAGCATCTCTGTCCTGGCGTTTACGCCTGTTCTTAAACTTGTACATCAATTTCTGTCTCCATGCCTCCTACAAGGTGAAGGAGAAAGAGATTTTACATATGGAAACAATCTTTGCTTTGATAAGAAGCACAATTTGTCATGAGTAAAGAAAACTTGATTATGATTTCTGCAATTAGCCACATCCTGGATTTCCCTTGAAATTAACATATTTAGTAATAATGTTTGCAACATCTATATAATCAAGCAACAGGATGTAGAATATTTTTGAAAGGAAAAAAAAATGTAAATGGTGTTTATACACTTTCTAACAAATATATGGACCTTTCATATCCACTTTACATGTATATCCACACTTCTTCTTACCCATTGATAATGAAAATCTTGGATGGCGCCAACTTGAGGTAGAAGCTTTGGATGCTGCTCCAAGAGCTTTTTTGTCAAGTAAGTATAGTCTGACCTGGATGGGTAACTGTAAAGGAGAAAAGGATTTGAACATGTCTTAAAAAACTGAAAGACATAAATTCTTTTGTAACATGAAGGCTGATACCATCCCTTCCTGGATGATAAAAATGTGTCTGTTTTTTTATGTATGTGACTGGGATGGGGCTCATTTCAAATTACATCAATGACTTTGGTGTGAGATTGACTGAAATTCATGTCTTGAATATCCTGTTAAATCATATATAGGCAAAATCATTCTGATACTTGAAGTTTGAATATAGTTTAAAGAAAACGTCAATCACTTGGTGAATGACGGGCCATACTACACTCCATCAGATGATGAACTTTCATCCAATCACAACTCATTTCCTATTATGTGGAACATAATACTCACTATGTAAATGGAATGACACTCTCAAAGATTGTATCCAGGATAATGGACTTCTCCTTAGGTTCCAGACATGCACCATGGTCAAGTCTCTGGATGATATCAGCAGGAAACGAAGGCAGTTTGTAATCAGTGAGAACCAGATCAATATGATCCTGTAACGGAGGTTGATCACCATCAGGCATCTGCTCCCCATCCTGTCCTCGTTGTCCTGAATTTGTTAACTCATTTTCAGGGAAAATAGAAGATGGGACATGGTCTTGAGAGTAGGAAATACTTCCTGCAGAATCCTTTGCAAAGTGCGCCTCCTGGGATACATTCACATTTGGTTTGTATTTAACATAATTTGGGGTGGTCTGATGAAGTGGATTATGAGAGCAGTGCAAGGATTCCTCTGGGACCCTTGTAGTTCTAGACAAATGCACAGAAGATGACTCCTGAACAACTTTGTCTTCAGGTGTCTCACGTGACATGCCTATGCCTGACAGCTTCTGGACTACATGATCCTCTTGACCTTCGGCTGTGCACGTGGCTGTTTGTGGGTTGGTCACAATATCATGAGTTGCAGGAAATGTTATTTCTTGAGTTGGTAAGTTATTCATACATGGTGCAGGAGAAGACTGCTGTATTGTCTCCGCAACTAGTCTGTTGCCATGCTCTGCAGAAGTGTTTTGGCAAGGCACATCGTCAGGTGAAGGAATGATAGCTGTTCTTACTGAACCCTGCAGGTATTGCCCTGGTACAGATTTATTCAAAGCTTCAACTGGCTGGTCTTCCTGATGCAATGATGGTGTTTGGGTGGCCGTATCTTCCAGGGACCGGGTTGAAGTTTCCTCAGGCAGTCTTGGAGGAAAAGAGAAGGACTGCTGGATGTGATCGAGGACTGATCTATCTTGGGAAAGCAAAGTGACTGGCGAACAATGTTGACAGCCTCCCATGGCATTATTACTGAAAAGAAAACATCAAAGACCAATCAAACTTGCCAAAAGTGGAATATGATTTAACCCTAGCCAGACCGGGCTTTTTTGGCTGTTCTGTGGCGGGGGGGGGGGGGGGGGGGTGATTCAACCCCCCTGAGATCTCGGCCGCCGATCGCGCGTGAGCGCCGAAAACATTTGCACGCTAGTAGTGTGCAATGTAATCTACAAGGCTGTATGGCAAAATTTTCCAAAATAATGAGATTTTATTTTATATGAATTAATTATGCTAATTTACGCATAAATAATACTTTTTGCTCTAATTCACTAAATAAAGCTCCTAGAATGCTAATTTTTGGTAAAAATATTCTTTGTAGCATTCTTAATAATCGCAATTGAAAAAAACTTTGTTTTGGAAATTAATTTCTAATGTATTTCATTGTTTTATGAATTTCTTATATATTTCTATGTTTTTCAGCCTTTTGTTTTTCTTTATTTTTTCACCTGATTTATTGCACAACCTTTTTGAAGCATAATTATGCTAAAATCAATTGATTTCAGCTGTTTACAGTAAAAATAATCATATCTTTATGAATAAGATGAGAAAACTAAATTTGAATTGACTTTGTACACAAAATCATGTTTTGGAACAATTTTTGGTCTGACATGCACTTACAAAATGTTAAGTAATTTCAAAACCACATACCCGGGTATCATAAATTTGGTCCCAAAAGATGCGCGAGACCTAAAAATATAAACTCTGTGAGTGGCGTGGTCAAAAAATTTTGCGCGCCGGAATGATCGCAGAAAATGTTGAGGGGGGTTGATTCAACCCCCCCCCCCCCCGGCCATTTTAGGGTTCATCAAACTCTGTTAAAATTGACACATGAATTAAGAATACACTATGTTTCTATGCTGTCATAGAACCTTGTATAGATCCATGTATAAGAGTTGGAATATTGGCTATTACTCAATATATACACAAAACATTCACATCTAAAAATATTTTTTCCTTCATCCAAGTTGATACCATTACACTAGCTTTCCTTCTTTCATTTGTGAAGATTACAGGATTACTGTGAATTAGATAAACTGGTATAAACTGAGTTTAGTAACCAGTCCACTATTATGTGGTCATACCAGTAAATGATAAAGTCTTTAAAGATGAAATAGGATTACAAAATGTTGATCTAAATCAAACAGGCTTTTAAAAAACAAACTGAGGAGAAAAAAAGAAATCCACTAAACTTTTTCAGACCAACTCAATCACCAAAGCCCTATACCCTTTAATTTACAATAAATTGCTCTAAGCACAGAAGGGAAGGGTTTCATGAAAGGACTTTTCAGATATTTTATCCAACAAGTCCTGTTTTACATGTATGTAACAGTTACTATTTACAGTAAAAGTGCTTAGAGGACAAGTCCACCCCAACCAAAACTCGATTTGAATAAAAAGAGAAAAGTTCAACAAGCACAACACTGAAAATTTCATCAAAATCGGATGTAAAATAAGAAAGTTATGGCATTTTAAAGTTTCGCTTATTTTCAACAAAATAGTTACATGAACGAGCCAGTTACATCCAAATGAGAGAGTTGATGACATCACTCACTCACTATTTCTTTTGTATTTTATTATATGAAATATTAAATATTTTGATTTTCTTGTCATTGTCATGTAAAATGAAGTTTCACTCCTCCCTAAACACGTGGAATTCCATTATTTTAACATTTTGTGCTTCTGGCAAGGAGGTCCTAATTGTCAAATTCGTAAAAATTGAAATATTGTATAATTCAAACAATAAAAAACAAAAGAAATAGTGAGTGACATCATCGACTCTCTCATTTGGATGTAACTGGCTCGTTTATATAACTATTTTGTTGAAAATAAGCGAAACTTTGAAATGTCATAACTTTCTTATTTTACATCCGATTTTGATGAAATTTTCAGCATAGTGCTTGTCTGATTTTTATCTATTGATTCAAATCATCATTTTTCTGAGGTGGACTTGACCTTTAAGACCAAAGTCTGACCAATCAAAATTGTGGAAAGTTGTCATATCTGAATATCAGACAAGAAAGGTTAATGAAATGTTCCCCTGATAACCTTTTTTTTTCTTTCACACCTATCCAACCTTGGAAAAGTCCATGCGAAAGAACGGTAATTTTAAACCTTCTTATCAGCAAGTATTTTCTTATAGGGATATTGTGTATAATTTGCTTTTAACCAGGAAAAACTACCCATTATTATTGTTTTCTGGAGGTCTGAACACACCTAAAGTAACCTTTGCTTTAAACGTCTGGATTTACTCTATTTTGTAGGGTTACAGATTAACAATATAAGAATCGAAAATTAAATTCCTCATGAATTCTTGAATTCTCCAAAATGATGCTTGAAATATGGCAAACTGTTATACTGTTAATTGTTCTTGATACACTGTCTCAGGACATTATCCTCTTGTTTCTCTACTCTTATATCTTTCTATCATATTTCTTTTTCTTCTCCACCTCATCATCTTTCTTTCCTCTTCTTGTCAATTCTCTTCAAATCCTCCTCTCTTCTTTCTCCATCTCTTTATATATCCCATCTCTCCATTAGTCAATATTGTCATGATCTCTCTTTTTTAGACTTCCTAAGTAACTTAATAATGTTTTTTTCATACTCAGGCCCTTTAGTACAAAGCTTTGCATATGATCCTAAGGGCTGCATTCTTCCTAGATTACTTTGTTCATTACATGAAATTCACAGTACATATCAATCGCAAAGCATTGTCTCCCAAAGAAATGTCACTCTTGAAAATACAAAATGAATGCAATAAAATTCAAACAAAAAATAACAAAAAATTGTACATTGAAAGTAAAATAATATATGGAGGTTTTATTCCAGGCCGCCATCATTTCTTCTTTTCCCCCCTTTTAGTCAGATATGCTACACATATTTTTCACCATGAATGAGATCATTAAAGAAAACAAACATCGTATGCAATATTGCCATGAAAATATACCGTACACATATTAAACATACATCAAAATAATAATTTGAACAGAGACAATGCATTAAATTAAATACAATGGAGAAGAAAATTACATATGTTAAAATACCAAGCTGCCAATTTTTGAAATATAATGGAATTTAAAAATCAAGAATTCCACTGCTGAAATTAGAAATTTCTCATCATGTTCTAAGAAAAGCAAGAAGACATAAATAGGATACAATTGCAACTACTTGATTGATAATAGATGTTCTAATTTGAATGGATTTTTTTCTGGGAACGTAATCAGATTGTCATCCATACCAATAGATCTTTGTTAGACTTGATTAGACTATTTTAGCATTAAGTCTACAAATATTTGAAAGGACATAGAAGGCCATGGCTTTGAGTGACCTTGGATTAAAAAGAGCCCTGACAATACTTTCTTAGACTTTAAAATGTATGTGTAGAATTTCAACATCATTTCTATCAGCATTCAGCAGACTGTTCTAACAAGATAAATTTAGATTTTGACAGAGAACTAGCTTAAAAACAAGTAGTGATCCAAGTTATTATCCATAATTACCAGAACAAATTTGAATATAGCCATGTTTAAGATTGGCAATGATTGTAACAACGAAGTAAAGGAGCCGGTTTGTGCATAATTCTTTACATGTAGTTCTACATGCATTGTATGAATCTCTAATGGATGTTGAATGTAAAATCTGTAGTGTGCTTCAATACTAATTTGTACAAAATCACTTTTTTAAACAAAGGAAATCTATCTTACTACCTTCTTCTCTGGATCGTACAGCATAACTTTGTTGACCCCTGAGCCGTTTACGTTCATAATTAAAGTCAACATTTTATCTGCACACATTAAAAATAATCATGTAATTCAATACATTAATTTCTATGTATTTTTTTTAATTGGAAGCTGATACCTTTCAACATAAATTTGTACAGATGAGAGCAAGTATCCTAACAAAAGTTACATGTATATCAGACAATAAATTTGGCAGACATAGAAAAATATTTTTTTTAAATACCAGGCGGCCAATTTCTTCTATAATCATACAGGCCAAATTATATCACTGTATCTATCTTAAGTTATTTTTGTATGATTTATTCGCTTTATTATTAATCTGTATACTTGATGTGTATATTTGATGCAAATATGTACTCATTGTTTTTGGAGTGCTGAAATAAATATGAACTGAATAAATTTTCTAAAATAAAATGGAATTGAAAAATCAGCAATTTAATTGCTGAAATCAGGAGTTTCTCATTAAAAATCAATAATCATGTAATTCAATAAATTAATTTTTTATGTATTTCATTAATTGGAAGTTGATACCTTTCAGCATGAAATTGCTACATGTAACTACAGATGACAGGAAAGTTTGAAGATATGACAATTCAACAAAAACCCCAACATGGCAAAAGTTCATTGACCCTAAATGACTTTTGACCTGGGTCAAGTGATATTACACTCAGGCATGATGATCAGTGATAGTTGATTTCTTTTACGTCCAAGTTTCATGAACTATATAGGTCCATGTACTTTCTAAGCTATGATGATATTTCAAAAACTTAACCTTGGTTAAGATTTCAATGTTGATGCCTCCACAGCCACAGAAAAGTGGCGCCTATAGTCTTGCTCTGCTATGCAGGCGAGCAAAAAATTAGTTTTACTTTGACCAATTATTTGAGTACTTGATGGTTGATTCATGAAGATGCAAATGTATGAAATAAATATCAAATGAGAATTATGCAAAAGATCTAACTAGATCTTTATTTTGGAAAGTTAACATTCAAAATTTTAAGTGATTTCTTCACTTGAAGTCACAGAAAAGGGATATTGGTCAGATTTCATGACACTTTATTTGTATTTAGAACATTCAAAATGTCTTATCAAGATCTAAATTTCAGGTAAAAGATTAAATTCCCTTAAACATAACAGCGCCTCTATTTATTACATCATCAATATTCCACTCATCTTTCTATTAATTCTTATTAGTTCTTCATTCAATTTACTACAAACTATCCTCATCGTGCTATCATCAGAAATGTCAGCTTCAATCGCTACACTGATTCCTCTTTACCGATGCTTTAATCCTCTATATCTATCAGTATTCATTTCTTCCTTCTCTCTCTCTTCCCTTCTTTACTAAGTATAATTTTTCAATCATCATCGTAATAGTCATCATAATCTTCAGCTTCAATCTTGACTTGGACTTCTCTCAAGTTGTAACGCTGTGATCCACTCCTATCGGGAGTACTCTCCTCTTCATTCTCTCCTTCCGCTGAGTTCTCTTCCGCTACGTCTTCCTCCGTCAGCCCACGAGCCCTTTTTGATCTCTTGTTATTCTTGTTGCTTCCATGCCCATGCTTTTCACCCCTCACTGGAGTATGATCTTGAACAAAAAGGAATAATGGAAAAGATAGTTCTCAAACAGTCAGTCCTCATAAATTGATTAACAAAGAAAAAAAATCACTTTTTGTGCACTTTTCATATACCCCATTCTCATCTGTCTGTAAAGTAGTAGTGGAAACCAGTTTAACGTGTAGTGGGGAAGCTCAAAGCACTTTTGAAAGCGCTCTTAGGTAGACTTCCAAACTGGTTTGGAAACCACCTGGGCACCTAGCGATACAGTTTTCAAGACTGCTCTGCCTTGTTAAAGGACAAGTCCACCCCAACAAAAACTTGATTTGAATAAAAAGAGAAAAATTCAACAAGCATGACACTAAAAATTTCATCAAAATTGGATGTAAAATAAGAAAGTTATGGCATTTTAAAGTTTTGCTTTATTTCACAAAACAGTTATATGCACATCGCGGTCGGTATGCAAATGAGGAACTGATGACATCACTCACTCACTATTTCTTTTGTATTTTATTACATGAAATATTTTTATTTTCTCGTCATTGTCATGTGAAATGAAGTTTCATTCCTCCCTGAACATGTGGAATTCCATTATTTTAACATTTTGTGCTTCAGGCAAGGAGATCCTAATCATCAAATTCGTAAAACTTGAAATATTGCATAATTCAAACAATAAAAAACTGAAAAAAATAGTGAGTGACATCATCGACTCTCTCATTTGGATGTAACTGGCTCGTTCATATATTTTGTTAAAAATAAGCGAAACTTTGAAATGTCATAACTTTCTTATTTTACATCCGATTTTGATGAAATTTTTTAGTATTGTGCTTGTCTTATTTTTCTCTATTGATTCAAATCAACATTTTTCTGAGATGGACTTGACCTTTAAACTGGTTTAAGCATCATTCAGGACACAGTCATTCTTTCGGATGGGATATTTGAGAGTGAGTGCATGTTGGGTGTGCTACTCAGTACACAGTATTTTAATGCCTGCTCTGCAGTTTGAGAAATTTCCAGGTTTTATTTTGGAAATAATGGGTAAAAAGTATTTAAATTGGTTTGTGATAACAGCTTCGTACAGAATCCAGGATGAAGAATATATACACTTGTGTGTGTATATATACACTTATACATCTGTTTCAATTAAAAGTATTTCCATCCGTTTTTAAGAGCCATTTTTTCTTCAGAATTACAAAGATCAAGTTTTGACCTTGACCATATCTGACATATTCTGTTCTTGACTCCGGTCTTGACTCAGGCCTAGTCTCGATCACTGCTCGAGGAAAACAAACACAATCTCTGCATAGTTTTCAAAGTTTTTTACGAATGTCAAAATTACAAAACTAAACATTTATATTTACACCTATTTCCTTACTACCATCATGGATCAAAGTTAGGTGGTTCATGTTCGTTTTGTCCATATCAAATATTGAATGTCATTAAAGGGGTGGTCCAGGCTGAAAATAAATATATTAATACACAGAGTAGAATTCACTGAGCAAAACGCAGAAAATTTCATCAAAATCGGATAACAAATAATAAAGTTATTGAAGTTTAAATTTTAGCAAAATTTTGTGAAAACAGTTGTCATGAATATTCATTAGGCGAGCTGATGATGACACATCTCCACTTTCCGTTTTCTTATGTTATTACATAAAATCATATTTTTTTCATTATTTCATACTTGTATGAATTAATATGTCTCCCTTATAATGAAATAAGTTGCAGCAATAAATATCTAATGCACTAAATCAGTTGTAAATCAAATTTTTCTAGTTCTTGGAGGAAAAAAATTGAATAAACCTAATTTCATATAATAAAATACAAAAGAATAAGTGGAGACGTGACATCATCAGTCCACCTAATGAATATTCATGAAGACTGTTTTTACAAAATATTACTTAACTTTAAAATTCAATAACTTTGCTATTTGTTGTCTGATTTTGACAAAATTTTCGGCATTTTGCTCAGTGAATTCTACTCTATTTATTAAGCTATAAATACTTTCAGCCTGGACCACTCATTTAAGCCATGTCTATTCATACATGTAGGGGAAGGCGGGGTAAGTTGAGCATAGGGGCAAGTTGAGCCACCACCCCCAGGTCAGTATGAATGAGTCAGATATTATGGTGGTGTCATGTATTGATGACCCATTACATAACCCTTAACCCCACCACATTGTTTTCAACTTTGAAACAAAAAGTACTTTTTTAGAGGGAAAAATACAAATTTCAGCCAAAAAAGTTAAAAAAAGGGTGTGAAATAGATCATTGCTTTTTACACACACACGTCTTTAAATATAATAAAGTTTCTAAATAAAAACAATATCGTTAATCCAGGTATAGATTCTCATTCTTGTCATGGTCTTTTACAATATGGATGCATAGAAAATATGTGGATGTAAAAATATTGCATAAAGTTAGGAATGGGGTAAGTTGAGCCAACCAACATGGGGCAAGTTGAGCCATGGTACTTCTTATGGTAATATATAATAAGACAAACAAACCTTAAAAAGCCACTAGGCAGTTTCAGACCACCTCGAAGTTTGCCAGTTCCAGGTATTCTCTGATCAGGAAATTTACCCCGATCAGAAAATACCAGGTATTTTGGTAATGTGAAAGCAAACTACGCGTAATTTCTCCGAAAGAAAATACCCGCTAAATAGTAGGTACTTGGCGAAATTACGAGAACTTTCGTGGGGATTTTTCCAAGGTCGCAGGTATTTTGGCGATGTGAAAGCAAATTACGGGAACTTTTATCCCAGCGTGTCGTTGGGCGCAGCGGCGTGGGTGGCTGCTGGGCTAGTGATTTTGAATCTCCCGCCTTGCCTGCTTATCAGACCACACTGCGCATGCTCGTAACTTCGGGAACTTATCCCGAAGGATGTGTTTCGGGGCAGTGTGAATGCAGGAATAATTAACGGGTATTTTTTACATGTAGCCTTAAAAAGTTCTCGTAATTTAACGGGGATTCTTGTGATCGAGGCGGTTTGAAACCACCTATTGATATGCAGGCAGAAAGGAGCAAATTCACATGACAGTTCTTTTACTTATAGAGGATGTTAGTATTTACAGCGAATTAGTAAGTGAAAAGACTTTAAATAAAAAAATGACATGCTGGTTCATCCCGCATAGATTTTGTACATAGTTTTTGTGGCTCAACTTACCCCCAGAGGGGGGCTCAACTTACCCCATATATGGGGCAAGTTGAGCCATTTATCATCGTTTTTTTCAAAGGTCACATTGACTTTAAGTGTGGGGGTAGAAAGTTATATATAGGTGAAAATTATTTCCCAAGAATCAAATTTAATGGCGAGGTACTTATTTCTACAATATTATTGGTCATATCAATTCTAACATGAAAATGCAAAAAGTGTCACAACTTACCCCGCCTTCCCCTACTCTTTAACAGCACTACTATATTCACCACATAGAATTGATCGATGATTATATGTATACAGTTAATTTACTGGATTCTCATTTATGAAAATATAATACATGTACTTGTTTTTCCTTGGGTTCATTTTAATATATTTCTTGATAAAACATACAATTACTTTTGATAAAGTTTTTCTTCCTGTTTTTCACTTTTTTATTATTATGAGATGGGAAGGGGGGAGGGTGTTTAACATACCTTGGGGAATCCAGTCATCATCATCTCCTTTTGGCTGAGCTTCTTGCTCTGTATTTACCATGAAAATAATGTAGAAGGATGGATGATTATACTCATAATATTCATGTTTAAAGGAATATATTTTATATTAATATATAATATTTTATAAAGTTACAAAATCAAGTAAAATATGAAAGAGCCCATAACAAAAATATAATGCAGATTTTTATTTAGATGTCGGTTTCATTATCATCTACCATAGATTATCACCTATCATTAGCATCGAGGTATCTCTTAAAGCTCAAGTCCACCCCAGAAAAAATGTCGATTTGAATAAAAAACTTAACTAGCCTAACACTGAAAATTTCATCAAAATCGAATGTAAAATAAAAAACTTATAGAATTATAAAATTTCGCCTATTATTCTCAAAACAGTGATATGCACAATTCAGTGACATGTAAATGAGACAGTTGATGAAGTCCTTCACTCATTAATTCTTTTTGTTTTTTATTTTTTGAATTATACAATATTGCACTTTTTACATATTTGACAATAAGGACAGACTTGACTGAACCATATAGTCATAAAAAATACTAATTCCACATGTTCAGGGAGGAATCTTTGTTTCACTTGTCAATGGGGAGAAAATTAGAATATTTAATATTTATTCATTTTATTTTCATATCAATAAAATACAAAAGAAATAGTGAGTGCATGACATCACCAGTCTCCTCATTTGCATACTGACCAGGATGTGCATATAACTGTTTTGTAAAATTAAGCAACTTTTTTAAATGTCATAACTTACTTATTTTACACCTGATTTTAATGAAATTTTTAGCGTTATGCTTGTTGTATTTTTCTCTCTTTATTCAAATCAACTTTTTGTTGGGGTGGACTTGTCCTTTAAAACAGAAAAAAAATCATACAACATAATGATGAAGATACAAGATAATAATGAATTTCAACTGAGCTAATAAGGAAAAATGAAAGAGTTAAAAATATTCTAAAATTAATTATTATTGCATTAATCCAGCCTTAATAGTTTTTAACACACACCATAGATGTTTAAAATACATACATGTATACATCCTACTAGACCTAGATCAAGACAATTTGATAGAGTAAAGTTAGACCAATAAATCAGATAAAATCAAGTTGTATAACAATACTACTGACATTTGGAAAAGTAAAAAATTACGGCATTTCTTTTAAATGAATAGCTTGGGACAAGAGTATACATGTAACATAAAAACACTTGAGGGAAAAATATTCATACAAACCTTGTCTTAGGTGTTTGGGAAGAGCGATTTCAGCTTCATTCCCTTGCTTGTCGACATCCCTGGACACTGAATCTGCACTGCAATTATCATCATCGCTGACCCGATCATCATCATCCTGATCATCTAATATCGTTGAACTATCTCCATCTCCTTTATCATCAACTAGGTCCGGAAGTTCATAAGATAGTTTGGGTCCGTATAACGCATGTATTTCAGAATACCACATTGGAAAAGCAATCTGGTCCTCCCCTACTCCGTTCGAAAGCTGCTTCCTGATCTTGCGATATTCGTTTTTCACACGGTTCATCTTGTCCCGGACGCGGTCCCAGGGCCGTGGGGGGAATCCACAGTCTGCGAGTTTGGCAGCGATGCGTTTGTACAGGGCTTTGTTACGGTTTTTGTTATTTATGTCACTCAACACCAACTGTATCTCATTGCTGCACCAAATACCAATTAAGGCCTTGCACTCCACAACGCTCCAAGTAGCACCACGATAGAACCCAGACCTTGTAGATTGAGAAGTGAAATAATATAAAAAGGAACATTAGTGACTGCTGAAAATATTCATCAAGAAGGAAGTATTCATTGGGGAATAATATTAAACTTTTCAAATTTCATTGGCCACTATAAAAAAAAATTGGGTTGAACAATATAAAGTAAATGCAATAAAAATGGCTTAGTGGCACTAGGCTAAAGTTTCCAGAAAATATTAATAATTTGAGGTATGTCACCCATAATCTCAGAAAAATTTGTTTCATGCCAAAACCAAATATCTGAAAGAAGGAGTTTGAAGTAGTGGTAGTAGCATAGTTTTGATGAAATTTTCAGTCTCAAATCAATGTCCCTTTTTACTTTCACTCCCCAAAACATACAAACACACACACATTTCGGAGGAAATCAAGGACGAGTTCCGAAAAGTATTTTCCTAAATTACCAAAGACTTTTGGGTCAGTAGGAATCCGATCAACAAAGATAGATGCAATTTTACTGTTCAACTGAGTACTTAAAAGACATCGGTATCCCTGTATCATTGTAAATCAATGATTTCTGCACTACTAAAATTATGCAAAGGAAAATAGGTCCATTAACGGAGTCCTAGGGTTGCTGTGTGTCCACATTTGTTAAACAAGCATTTCTCAGCTACTGAAATTCTGGATTTGGTAATGATTAGTTTACATTTAACATATTTAATTTTCTCTATTATTGTATTTTGAGGAGGGAAAGGGTGAGGTGGAGTATACAGGAGGCAAGCCTTGTCAAGATTTAAAACATGCAGATGAAATATACACATATCTGACATACACAAACTATTCTTCCCACTTGAAGGAATCCTCCCAGGCAACCATTTAGCTGCAATGCACACCAATATACACAACTCAAAAGAAAGAGGTAGACTTTTGGGGTGGGGTCATCAACATCATCCACAAATCTTACGGTGGCCAATTCCACACTGCAAGAGTGAAGTTGAACATACATCATTGTACTCGTCCACACTTGCCAGTCTCTACTTGTACGCAAATCAAATTGTAAATTTCAGATGAGATCCTTACCTCCCGTCAATGCTACTTCTTCCAACGTCTAGAGTCCCACCCTGAGTCAAAGATGACGTCCTTCCTGTAGTCTGTGATTCTGTAGGTTGTTCAGTTCCATACTGTCTTTGACCATCAGACATCGTCCTCTGAGGCAGCACAACGGACTGCGGAGAGGACACAGGATGTGAAAGCTGTTGCAATTTGATAGACGATGGGGGTGAAGAAACTGTTTGAGGAACTTCCAAAGTTGTCAATGCAAATGCTGGATAGGATGGCCGAACTTGAACTGTTGGGGGCCCTATCTTAGAGGTTGGAACCAACAAGGTTGCTTGATTGGACGATGCACTTTTGGCTTCTTTGTTGACCTCCACCTTGATCCTACTGTTGGTGGGTGTTGGGTCACCCTCATCAAGGTCAACCCAGTCTTCAAACCCCTTGTCCCAGATCTGAAGAATGACATTCTGGAGATTGAATAGTTCTCTGGCTTTTTGTTTCAATGTCTCTACCTTCACATTCTCTAGCTCCTCCCTCACCGAGAGCTCAACTTTCTTTTTTCTATCACCAAATATCAAAAGATATCTGAAAATAAAGAAAGGGTGAACGAATCAATGATTTATCTCATTATCTCAAGTTCTCAAGCAATCACAATTAAATTACAAAACATAATTTTTAACACTATTAGAACAATGTTTTTGATATGATCCTCTGAAAGCTTGTCAGTTGCTATATAGCAACAAATACAGTGTATAAACCTACCGACCGGTAAATTAAATTCCAAGCATATCAATGGGTTCTTTGCTTAGTATGGTACCCAAGAGAAAAATACTTATTTTTCAATTCCTAAAATAGTTGCAAAACCTGTATGAGCAGAGCTACCAAACCTCACGCATTATGCGTGAGACTCAAGCACTTTGGACTCTTGTTCATCCCCTCAAATCTCTCTCACGCAACTATCACAGCCTATCCCCATATACATTGTACACAATGTCTGTGATCTCACTCAGATTCACAGAAAATCTCATGCATAGCTGGTCTTTGAACTTGGCATCTCTGTATGAGGGGTTTAGGCCTATTATGTTGACCAATACCTACCACTCCCTCTCTGCTCTCAAGTAGTGTATAACCATCATACATGCAATAATAATCGTCATCATCAAGACCATCATCATCACCATGATCATCCTCATCATCACCACCATCATCATCATTCATTATCATCATAATTATGATCATCGCAATCATCACAATTAAAAATAATAAATAAGCATTGGCCTAACATCTATCATAATTCTGAGTCATATTTAATTATCATCAAAATCAACATTAGTATTATATTCAAAACAATTGTCATTGCAATCATTTGAACTGCAATACACTGCCACTGGACAACTACTAAATCTACACTCCTATTTACAGTACAACACTTCAGTACGAGTCAAAAGCAACTACCGTATACTCACCGTAGTAGATGAGTCATGTTGTTCGGTCATACATACAGCTCTCAATGCAGCTCGATCTCACCACTGTCTCTTCATATATTTTTAAAGTAAATCTTGAACATCAACTTGTCTGCAAAGTAAACCAAAGATTAACAATGATATCGATTAGTCAAACAACCATGTTTAGGAGAGAATTGTGGCAAAATCTATTGAATTATAGGCCTCAGTTAGTTCAGAGTCACTCTGAAACACCTCCATTATCACAAATGACTAATAGCCTAGTACACTGACTATGCGCACTTGTATTGTACACAAAGCTCCCTAGCGCACTAGGTGATTCATGCACCCCTGCACATACATATGGCTCTAACAATAGAATTGTGTGTAGAGCTACACTGACTACTGGTACTAGTATTGCTGTGTGTGTGCATCAGTAGTGTATCAGTGTTAGTCAAGTGGACTTCCACACACACACTGATGTCATAATGAAATGAACAGCTGATTGATGAGCTGTCTAGTCTTGACTAGGTATACTATCAGCTGATGATAATTTCCTGGTAGGTGTTTCATAAAGCCTATCATAAATTACCAATGACCCTACCAACGACTTGCGATCCTTCTAATGGTAAATGATACAAACCAGAATTTCATTATTGCTGATTTAATTCCTTAGAAAGGATCAGCAGTCTTTCGTAAAGTTGCTGATAACTTACAAACAGGGTCTGCATTCTGACTGCAAGAAATGAGTGTTCTAAACCCCATCCTTTATTTAAGAGTACAAACCTTTGGAACAAGATAGCTTGTGTAAAAACAGACAAATCAAAGAAACAGGTCAACTAAAGTGTGAGAAATATCGGACAAATAATGAGAAATGGGCATTTGAATATTGCAATCACTAATGCTATATGGAGATCCTCACATTGGCAATGCAACAAGGATGTGTGATGTAACTTGTGGACAACTCTCCCTATTACTTAAGTATATATTTCACTTAAACTGCCTTTTTTATCACATTTATCAGTAGATCATGTGTTCTTTCTATAGGAGGGCATGTAATACAGACTTTAAAAAAAATACAGCATGAATAAAGAGTTTGTGTCACCATAAGAAAAAGCAAGAAGAGACATTTTGGGGGTATTTTATAGTCCATCAAAGGGAAAGTTGTGACATCACACATCCTTGTCGCATTGCCAATGGGAGGATCTCCATAGCATCAGTGATTGCAATATTCAAATGCTCATAGCTTTCTCATTATTTGTCTGATTTTTCTCAAACTTTCTTTGTTCTTATTCTTTGATTTTTCTGTTCGATACAATTCTATTTGTTCCAAAGTTTAATTCCCCTTTAATGTTTCTACATCTTTTCTGCAACTCTAAAAAGTATAATGGATATATCACATATTTTTAAAATGTTGGACAATGATTTTTCATACATCCGATGCGTGCAAGATACTGTCAACGTGAGCAAACCTGCGGGTGGCAAAAATAGTTAGCAGCAAGGCTTGCACGGAGCGTCCTGGCCCAGTGGATTAGTCTCCCGACAATAACAGAGAGTCGTGGGTTCAAATCCCAGCCACGGCGTAGTTTCCTTCAGCGAGGAATTTATCCAGTGTGCTGCACTGCCAATAGGAAGTTATTACTCAAAAGGCTGTGTGCACCTGAATCAGTAGCCTAGCTTATCCAGGGTAATAATCCTAGTAATAGCAGAGCCCGCTGGGAGAACAGTGTTCAGAACTGAAGTGGCAACCCTGGGTAAAAATACCTTTGTTATTATTATTATTACAACTATGTGACAGGGCAATAAAACATCAACCTATACCCACCTTTTTTTAATAGGTATTGGAAGAATTTTGTGCAAAAAAACATGCACACAACCTTGTCAGGAATAATCTACAGGAATTTTTGTGAGAGGATGGATTTGAAAGCAACTACATGTACTAGCGACATTCAAATTTACCAGGGGCCATAAAAGGGGCAATAATCACTTTATAGTATCCTTTTCCATCCTAACCCTATGCTTTTTCAATAGCGGCTTCGTTATTTTACATTATGGGGGGGTGGGGCTGTAATTGCTCTGGTGCATCTCAGTCATCGTCTTTAACAACCAATGCATCAGCATCTTCTCTTTCTTATCATCATCCCCTCTCCCTTCCCCCTAAACTTGCCTCATTGCTTAGCAACAACATGCATTCCTCAAACGAATTCATCTCCAAGCCCCACCACACCAGTGATGCTATCCGCTCACATTGTGTGAGTTCACACTTCCTTTATCAAAAAATACTTATAATGTATACCCCATTCATAAACCCATCCTCCAATTATCCGCCTAAGAGTAATGCGGATAATTCAATAAAAATTGCGTTCCCAAACTCCGAAAATAATCCGCTCTTTTTTTACGAGCACCTGACCTGAAAAAGACGGATAATTGTCATGGCAACTGCACAAGCCCCCTCCGATGGGGTTGCGTTTGAAAAGGGTGACCTTGTGACCGCACCATGGCAATTATCCGCATTACTTTGGAAATGCGTTCATAACGTCAAACTCTGGTCCCAATTCTGCTATTATGCGGATAATAGCAGCATTGAAATAATGCGTATAACTCTGGTCCTCCTCCGATTTTACAACCAAATTATGCGGCTATTATATCCGCATAATTGGGTTTATGAAAGGGGTATAAGACAAAAATATTAATAATTGGATTTCATGCCTTTCCTTGAGGAATTAATGCAATGTTTAAATATGATTTCAAGAGCTTACTTAATTCATTTTATAAGATCACGCTCAAGCCCCTAAAAATATGCTGTGCATATATAAATCAATTACTACAAGGTTCTTGCAAAAGTAAATTCTGAATGGTTTTCTTTGAGGTGTAGATGTAGGCCTAAGCTTTAACTTCATACTGCCAAAAGTATCTGATCAGAATAGAATATCAATCTGGAAATAGGATGGGGGGGGTGCGCTTGCGTACCTAGACCGCCCCCCCCCCCCTGACCAGTCATAACTCACAACTCATGCAAGGAATGTATCCCTGCCCCCCCCCCAAGAGCTTGAAGACTTTTTTTTTTTTACTTTTCAATTTTTTTCTGGTACGAAATCCTATATTTGTGGTTGAAGACCTTTCTTTCTTTTTTTTTGGGGGGGGCTGATGAATTTGCCCCCCCCCTGTAAAAAATCCTAGGTACGCCATGGGGGGGGGTGGATGTGGGGGTGGCTGGGCTGGATATCCAGATGATTCACAGAAATAAAAACCTCAATTTTTCCCATAGGCTCTTTATATACAACGTTGCATTTCAAATAGATAATTGCAAACATTTTTGGGTAACTTGCAAAACTGGATAAGCTTTAACATTGCAAAGAATGGTGATTTTCCATGGCTCCTTTGAGCATTAAGGGAGCAAAATTGCTACAGCTTCCTTTTAATTTTTCTGTTAAAAACATTTCAAGAAATCTTGCTTACAAAAATTATTCAAATTGCCTTCTTCTCCAGATCTGTCAAGACATGGGTGAGAAATAAGTATTTATCATGACGAGGGAGGTGTGAAAGCTACCAATGATGACTATCATCACCTTGGTATAAAGAGAGGAGCATCTCATTAGTCATAGCAAGCTCTCTACACATTACATGACTCATCCTTGATTCATGCTACATCTTTACAAAACATCATCCGTCCTCGGCTTTCATCTAGCTGATAGGTTGGAGGTGAAAACACTCACTGTCTTGAGGATGCTACACTCCCAAAATAATCACCTAGGAGTTCCGCAACCAAGACAAAAATCTAAACTATAGATATTGCAGGAGGAGTGTTGTTACAATGTCAAAGACAGAATCAACTCATATTTAAACATTTAAATTTAGATACAATATGAGTTTTAAAGACAGTAAAGGAAACCATATGTGGAATAAATATTTAAAAGAATCAAAGTTGAGATGTAATAATAGGCCTAGATTGGTAACTTTCCTAAGAAACTCTGATACTTTACTAAATGATAGAAACAGGCCGGGGATTTTGAGATCATATATTCTCATCAGACATATGAAGAATAACTCAAATACTCAGGAATTAGAGGTTAAACTGGACGTTTTTAACAGAATTGCAAGTCAAACAAATTGATATCATTATCAAAAGAAGCTCGGATGTTTCTAAATCTAAAAGTATTTCACATTGATAATATACTGCTATACTGAGAATTCCAGATTGACTCACCAATTTCAGGAAAACATTTGAACAAAATTTATAGAAAAGGGGGATGATAAATCATGATATAGAGGAGAAAATAAAAGAGGGAGAGTGTGAAAGGAAGAGAGTGGGAGGGTTGGTGGAGCCAAACAAAAGATTATATTAGACCTTTGAAACACAATTCATAATTTTACATGATGCTTGTTTTTCCCCTGCATGCAAAACTATTTTTAGCTTTGAGGAATCTGATTTTTTACACCAAGGGTTTTGTTCCAGAAGCAAGATAAATAAACAATCTACCCTAGTTGACAAAACAATCACGAAATAACAAAACATTTGCTCTGTCAAACTGAGTAAGAACTATAATCAATAATAAACTTGTAGCCCAGCTAGCATTGCACCCAAATATTGACCCCTATGATGTAAGGTCAAGGTCGAATTCTAGGAGACTGACATGTATACTGAACTTGGATAAAAGCTGAAACCATGGATATTTTACCTCCATGTTTTTATAAAGTACATGTCTGGGAAGACTTTTTTTCCATCTCGGATTACTGAGAATTGAAAATAAATCTTTAGGATTTAAATTACATCTAGAAATCACTGGTCCCTAACAACAGTCCATCCAGATTAAATTTCAATCCCATCTGAATTTATTTCAAATCCATGCCACTGTCACTAAATTTTAAGGAATTTTAAGTTAAAAGAGGTATTAATGTTCTCTGATATGTTCAATTGGAATTTCATTTGAAGTAACTAATTACAAAGTGTTTTTTTTTTAATATTTCAATTATAGCATGATCAAATGCAACTTGGTCTATTGATATCAAATTTATATATCTTGGAAAAACCAAGTCAACATTTTACTAGGATTTACTATATATTTTACTGTGTAGCAGTGATGTTCTCCTCAGTTGGCAGAATGACTATAAATTTATTGTTTGCTCATATTAAATAGGACACAAGTCCTGTTTGCCGTTGAGTCACAAAAAATATGTAAAAAAGCAAACAAAAGTAAGATACATGCCTTGAATTAAAAATTTTGCACACAGCCAGTGTTTTATCAAGATTTCTTTTTTCATTCTTAAAGAAAACAAAGTTTTTCAAACAAAACTGTTACATCCAAAATGCACTATGCAAAGTGTGCAAATGTTTTATATCATATACCCCCCCCCCCCATGTACAGCTCTCAATTGAACTAAAAACAGATATGTAGAGAATCCCCTTGACTCAACAATATTATTGAGTCATCACGAAACAGTCACCAAAAGGGGGCAAGCCTATATAGAAGTCAAATGCATCATATAGCATAATTGCATCTACATCTACTTTACATGACTCACATTCTATTGGTAGCAAAGGTAAACAAAAATGACATTCACTTCGAAACTCAAGGCTATTACTCATGAATAGACTCATGTGATGATAATAGACTTTAATTGGATGCATCTATATAATTACAGCATTACGCATAATGAGGTTGAAATGTACTTCACCGATGTGTAATAAGAGTTCAGGCTTCATGAACTAATGATATTTAGATTTTATGGGCCTTTTGATGAAAGGAAACTTTGCATTGCAGAAATCTGTCAAGACATATCCTGCCTTGCAAACCACATATCTCTTTCTTAGGGGGTGTCCCCTCTTTGCATTTTGATTTTTGATCAATAGATAATGCCATGGAATGTAAAGAAGGTTTTTTTTTAAGTCATAAGATTTTTTTTTTTTGGGGGGGGGTTAATTTCATAGACCCCATTAATTAAAACATTAAAAATGTCATGTCAAAACTGAGTTCATGTGATGTTTTGAAATATACTTTACTTACCCCCCCCCAAAAAAAAAAAATCATAAGTAAAACTAATAGGGTATAATTTCAGAAACAATGAATCACAGGTGACGCCAAAACAAATAATAATAATTGATCAATTTCATGTATAAAATGCTAATAGAATGGGCAAGAAAAGGGAATATATTTTCTTACCCTATTAATTTTGATGGGATTGATTATCTTGAAAATGAAAACACAGAGAAATTTTCACAGCTTCCCTTTAATTTTTTTTTCAAAGCGGATGTTTGTAATCACACACAAGTAGGTCCTGATGAAGAAATGAAATCAGACAGATATTGTTTCCTTTGAGCTTTGATTGAGAAACACAAGACAAAAGCTTCCTCTTTTTAACCAGGTGAATTATCAGCACACATTGAAATCAACTGCCATGTAGAGAAAACCAATGACACCATTTACGAGGTGTTATTAAATGCGATCATAATTAAAGGTATGTCTTTACAAAGGATCTAAAATGGGGGGGGGGGTGCTTCATGCCCACTCCCCCCTCTGTTCTAGGTCTTTCAGTAACTATGTACAGTATGTAAAAATGACTATAATCAGCCCCCCCCCCCCCCCCCCCGCTGCCCAATTTGAATTTTTTCTGCGGGCCCTGATATAAAACAGCTTCATTGTGTAAGTGTATGTAGGGGGGGGGGGTTACTGGGTAATATACAAATTAGAAGCTTTGGAATCAGCAAGATATACATTCATAACCCTTTCCCACAAAATCATGTTATAATTTTTCAAAAATGAGTATAAACTAATTTGAAGCTCAACCATTTTTTCACCAAAAGTTCTTTGTATAAATTTCAGAGCAGATCATAACCAAACAGCCCCTATACCCCGCCCCCAAATCATCAAAACACTGGCCTCACCACAACCAAAAGTTTGTTTACGGATGCTCCGATACCGCAAAACTTTTCAAAGACAATACAGAGTAAAAATGTTTTCCTCAGGGTGCAAGAGTTTCTCATAAGGTTTGCTACAAAGGAAATCCATGCTCTCAGCTGGCGAAAAAATAAGGAAACCTCAAAATCTGTTGTGCTGAAATAAAAGTTTGTTGTTGAGAGAATAACATCATAATTAGGTAGTGGAAGTGCCAAGGGGAGAAAGGAAGGAAGTTGTTTTTTAAAAATGTTTTGGCAACCTAACCTATCTTTGTGATATTATCTTTCAACCTGTTCATGACTAATGGATGGAAATAAGAGTAAGTTTTGACTCCAATATAATATTAGTTCATAATCCAAAATGTAACCTATATTGTTAATATAAAAACTCACTTTGAGCAGTTAACCTGCTTACCCTCAATAGATCAGGGGTTCTCAATGACAGGCACAGGACAGGACAGTTCTCATAGGACTTTAAATAAATAAGTTGGTAAGCAAACAAGCAAGTAAGTAAAAAAGTAAGCAAGTAAGCAAGTAAGTAAGCAAGTAAGTAAGTACATATAAGTAAGTAAATAAATAAATAAATTAATTAATTAATCAATAAATATAAATAAATAAATATAATAAATAATTTCAGTTTTTAAATTGTGTTGATATTTGTTGCAGTTTACTTTAGGCCAATGAAAAGGCCTCATTTTTAAAAGCTTTGGGAGGAGATGATCACCCCATGCTATGGGGATTTTTGTAGGCCCTGGACTGATCCCCATGCAGTGGTGTTGTGCTCGCTAACTTACTAGGCATTTGAGATGGTGAGAACACACAACATAATAACAATAAATGAGGATACAAAGCGCCGTTAATGGCATAAGACAAGTTAAGGTTAATGGTTTATATAGGTGTGTTTTAAGATGTTTCTTGAAGAGGTCAAGATAAGAGATGTTTCTGAGAGATGGAGGGAGTTTGTTCCAGAGACACGGGTCAAGAGATTGAAAAGAGTTGAAGCTGCCTGTTTTTTTTGAAGCAGCAGATGTAGAATGAAGAGGGAATGTTGATCTTTGTTGCTGAAATAATGAAGAAATGTAAGAAGAGTGGTTGACAGAGATTTATAAGTTTGAAGTATTATTCAACATTAAATAAATTCTATCAGAAACAGGTAGCCCATGAACATACTCTTCAGTCATCCACCCGGGATGGACATGAACCCCTGATATGTGGTTAGACAGACACTTAACTAATTGAGCCAACTGGCTCCCTATATCATATTTTGTGTGAATATTTGATACCTAACAAAAAAGATTTGTGCAGTAAACATTGATTCTTATAAGGTGGTTTCAAACCGCCTCGATCACAAGAATCCCCGTTAAATTACGGGAACTTTTTTCGGCTAAAAAATACCCATTAATTATTCTTGCATTCACACTGCCCCGAATACCCTTCGAGATAAGTTCCTGAAGTTACGAGCATGCGCGTAGTATGGTCTGATAAGCAGGCAAGGCGCGAGATTCAAAATCACAGGCCCAGCAGCCACCCACAGCTCCGGTGCCCAACGACGCCAAACGACATGCTGGGCTAAAAGTTCCCGTAATTTGCTTTCACATCGCCAAAATACCTGCGACCTTGGTAAAAATCCCCGCGAAAGTTCTCGTAATTTCGCCAAGTACCTACTATTTAGCTGGTATTTTCTTTCGGGGAGATTACGTGTAGTTTGCTTTCACATTACCAAAATACCTGGTATTTTCTGATCGGGGTAAATTTCCCGATCAGAGAATTACCTGGAACTGACGAACTTCGAGGCGGTCTGAAACCACCTATTGAGAGTGTACAAACATGGACCTACTAGGTCCATGGTACAAATAAAACGGGTGTAGAGCTCAACCCCCATGGAAAGTCAGAAAACCAGGAATCTATATTAACCCCTCTCCCCAAAATACAAGATATGATATCATGTTTCTGTGGTTTGTAGAGGGTTAATACTAAGGACGGAAATGTGGGTAAAATCTTATATGAAGCCCTTTTCCTGCAGGAAAGCCACCAAGGAAGTTGTTCAGTCAGAGAAAGATACTTGGTCAAGTAGTTCTATGTCTGTATGAAATCTATAAAAGATCAAAATAATCTCTCCCAAGGATGACAAAAGTTTGATGCCATTTGACATAAAATACATGCTTTATTCCAATTATTTAAAATACATCCAGTGTGGCTATGAAGAGTGACCAGTCTATTTTTGGATTTATTTTTAAACTGAAGGATTAATTTTTAACTCTCAAAATATTTCAATTAAAATCTTTTACTTTCATAATCAAATCCACAAGTTTTAAAACCAGATCTAATGTTCAACTAGTCACTATTCACAAAGCGGTGCTGCACCATCTCGAGTTTGCTCAATCTCAAGATTTTAGCCTGATCGGCCCACTTCGCGATTAATCTCGAGATTCAAGAAACCCCGTCTCCACCATCGCAATAAGCATGATAAGAGCGATTCCTGCTCGAGCGAGTCATCAATGCATCATGGACTGACACCGTGAATAAATAATCCTGAGTGCGTCTGCACCTACGAATTAGCGCGATAATTCGTAAAATAGCACGCTATTTTGCAAATAATCCCAAGTTGACTTGGGATTGCAATCTTGAGATTAATCCTATGAACTAGCGCGATAATTGTGTCTCCATTGCAAATAATCTCGAGATTGTTCAGATCGGGATAATTTGCCGGATCAGAATTAACGCACTAATTTGAAAACTTGGGATGGTGCAGACTGCACTACAGCCGATCTGGATTTATTTTAAATCCTCGGAATTAAGAATGAAAATGATAAAATTACAAGGAAAAGAGCTTTATACAAGAAAATAAGCCTGCCAATTAAAATCAACTGTTGCTATGTCTGGAAACACTCCGAGAAAATATCAGTATGGCTAGACTTTGGTTTAATTTACAGGCTGGGAGTCTTGAATGTTTATGAGGGTGTGTTTATGCTTCCAATATTCAAACCAGAATCAGCGTTTTCATGCGAGATTAGTCGAAAAAATGGTTGCATCCATGCTTTTTTTTTTAATATGAAACAATGTTTGAAAACACTGATTATTTCTTCGGAAAGGAACCATAAACCCACCAAAAATTCATTAAGTTTAAAATGATATGACAAATTGAATCCTGTTAAAAAAACAAAGAAAGAAAAATTTGATTGAGAGAGGGTGCTACAGTGTCCTTTAATTCAAAAACTGCCAAAACAATCAACAGAAAAATATTGGAATGTTTGATGATACCAGGCCTAATATTGCAGGGGGGGGGGGGCATTTTACTGTGGGACCATTTTTTAAATGTAGGCCTTTATTACAGCTCAAATGGGAAATATCAAATATCAAAGGGCACACAAAAAATATCCTTGGCCAATTTGAGGGGCAATAGGGCATCTACAGGTCCTTGGATTCATTCAATCCCTGTGATATTTCCTTTGTGAAAAGTCATTTAATTAACTTTTTTTTAAACATTTAAAGCATGTCAGTATGTTACAAACAAATTTGAATTCTGAAAATTACAACCTGGTCCATGCTGGAGATATTTTTGTATACAAAAAAGGTGAAAAATACGAATTACTTTCTTGTTAATTCTAATCAGCATTCTCTTTTCTTTATTATGACTGAATGGTCCTCTTTTGGTAGGCCTATTATGAAAAGTAAACCTTATGATTATGAACCTTACGAATAGTGAGCCTTTTACCTATCATGAATAGCGAATTAGGGAATAGCAATCAGTATGAAAAGTGATCCTTGCAACAACCAAGACGACCACGATAAAACCTAGTTCATTTTGGCTATCAACATTGTACAAGCAACCCTGGAAAAGTGCACATTTTTCTCCAACTGGGAAGTAGAGTTCAGAAAATAGTTTTATTTATAAGGAAGTCACATAAGTGAAATACCCTGAGGTTTACTACTTTTGTTGGCAGACTGACCCCTCAAATAATGACTGAATGGATCCAATTACACCTATTTTTAGAATATAAATAGAATTCAATTAAGTTGTTTTAAAAAGAGAAACAGATTTGGGGGGCATGAGGTCATAATCATACAGGAATACATACTTGACTTGAAATATGTTTTCCTTTTTTCCATGTAAGAATCTCTCTCTCTCTTTTCTTCTTTTTGTGCCTTGGGCACTCTGCAGAGTGGATTCAGTGCACTATAAATCCTATCTATTATTATTATATAGGTAAGCTGATTTTTTTTTATAGATTTGATAAAAGAAAGGTTCAACATTTTTTTTTGACAAAAAAAAAAAGAACCAATAAGTCACAATAAAAAAAAAAATCACATTATCACCATTGATCCCTCTCCCTACCATTTATCTCCAGCAATTTATGAACTTTATGTCATCGTCAAAGTAAAAGATTAAAAGAGGTTTTACAGAAAAGTAAGAAAATACTTCATCAATAGCTCTTCATACGCTGCATGATACCCTGTCAGTCACCCTCAAATAGTTTGCATCAGAAACGTGCAGACCTGGCAAATAAATCTTGTGTTCATTATTTCTGTTATTTTTTTTAGTGCAGCATGCAGCCAAGATTCTCCACTAAAATCAGGGGTCCATCTTACAAAGAGTTACGACTGATCCAATCAATCGCAACTCTACGAAGATCCATCAGTGTCATAGTTTTAACTTCAGGAAATTTGCACAATGTCTTTTATAAAAAAAGAAAAGCACAATGAATTTTCTACAAAAAAAAAACATTGAATGCATGAACATACATCATAGAAAATATTTTTAACAAACCTGCATCTTAGATGTTGACGTTGCTGGCTTTCTGTAATTGCCATTGATCGGATCAATCGCAAGTCTTTGTAAGACTGGCCCCACACCTTACAGTACGATCGCGAGGATAGACAGTAGACACATATATTATGTGCAGTGGTACCACTGTACCTGTAATAAACTAACTAGAATATTGACCAACAACTTGAATTACCAAAACAAAATGGGGGAAATCAAACTTAAAGAGAGGCTCTAAATCTTCATTGGCACCCATTTATGCCTTATTCGACCAGACTGAATCGATTGTATGATACAGTATATGGTAGATGTATCCAGTTATTTTCATCACTTAAATGAAAACAGAGAGGTAGTTGCTTCATGCTATATTACAAAATCATACTAAATTGAATATGTGGCATTACACAAATTAGGACATCCAAGAGGGACTGTTTTCTCCGAAATTCAAGGATTGGGTTTTCTTCACAGACTTGTTTCGCCTGAAATCCAATTATTGTGATACAGGGAAGAGTCAATTGGATTGTGAACCCTTCGACACCTTCAGTTGAGATTGCTGGTAACAGAACACTTGACCTCAATTCAGGTCTGTCCAAATCCACTAAGATGAAGTCTGCCAGGTCCGAGAATGAGGGAAAGGTCTAAATAGGTCCATCTCTATCAGTTTGAGTTTGTCCCGATCAGAACAATCTTGAGAATATTTGGTAGAACAATACTTATATGCTTTTCACACTGCACTTTTTTTCCTTAACCCCAGGAAATTGGTGGGGCTAAAGGGGGCTCTTAGCCCCACCAATTTCCCGGGGTCAAGCTTAGCCCACTTCGTTTTCACACTACGTTTTAGCAAAGTGGGCTAGCACGGTAAATAGTACGGTACTATCTGGCCCTGAAAAAAAACAGGGTTAGCCGGCCTATTATGGTGCTAGCACCATAATTGCGGTGCTAAGAGATGCAGTGTGAACGCGCAACTAGGGCCAAGGAAAGTGGGGCTTTAGCCAAGCATTAGCCAATCACAGAAGTCGAATTGCACGTTAATCACGCTCTGTATGGTAAAATCATCAATATTCATGAGCTAAGGGATAGTCCAGGGTTAAGGCATTAACCAAGGTTGAGCAGATAGTATGGGGTTAAGAAAGACAGTGTGAAAAGCATATTACAGTCTATACAGCATCTTCCAGCAGATATCCCTCTATACAGGCACTCAACATCTTTTACACCCACTTTCCCCCAATTATTGTTATGTTTGTACTAAATTATGTGGATTAGGAATGTCAAGACGCTTGCAGTATTCCTGTGTGAAAGATGCAATTCTGGGCCCTGTTTCATAAACACTTGCTACAATAACAACAGAACAATTTCTGTAACAAGTTTACTGTTAGCCAATCAAATCGAATGATTTCAGATTTTCAGTACAGCTTGACCTGTATTGTTATTGCAAGTTTGTTATTATGTGAACAAAATATGAATATAAGCATCTAAATTAGGTGAGCCTAAGACACGATTGGTACTTTATTTCTTGGGCTCAATCTCCAGATTATGACTCTCAGTCAGGCCAAGTCATCCTACGATTTCTTTTGTGAAATATCGCACAATTGTGTTGGGCTGTTTTAGCTTTAAGATATAAACAAGTGGAGTTTTGTTTTTCAAAGTCCCGGGGGGGGGGGGGGGCACTCGACCAAAAAGTGGTGGGGGTGTGCCGCGGGCGAGACAAAAACGGGGGCCTTGGAGCGGGCTTATTGTAAAAAGGAGGGTCCTCGGAACGGGCTTCGGAACGACAAATGTTTGTGAAAATGGGGGTCCTTGGAACGGATCGCCAGCGTGTGAGTGCGTATGCATCCCTATGGAACGGTCATGTGTGCATGATGCAGCTAGCGCGGCCTCTGCCGGGGGAGCTCTACGGCCGCTTTTCACCAAAATTGCAGCTCATTCAATGCGATCGAAGCGGCGTAACGAAAAATATGCGAAGCTTTGGAGCGGATTTCTCTCTTCTTTTTTCTTGATAAGAAGAAAATGCTATGCCTTGGAGCGGCTTTCTTTGTTCTTTTTCTCAACAAGGCAAAAATGCTATGCCTTGGAACGGAAATTTGAGTGTGAAAATGGGGGTCCGTATGAACTAGTTCTTGATCTCCGCGGCACATACCCACTATGCATTATATACTGAGTGCCCCCCCCCCCCCCCCCGGGTTCAAAGTACCATATTATACTTTTTGTAATTGATATGTTCAGAAAAAGCATTAGAAATTTCAGAGCTTTATCTTTCTTCACATTATATGTAGATGTGTAAAATGAATTCACATTTTTCTAATACATTTGTATCACAGCCCTCCAACAAAGAAACATTATGCCATGAGTGATGATAAAATTCATGTCTTCATTTATAACCAAACATCCTCAAATTGGCCATACATTTATCAATTTCTCAGTTGACTGAATGATAAAGGTCCTAATGGCCAGTTATAATGGTCTATAAAAGAGTTATCATACAATGGCTATACAACAGAAAAGATAAAGAATGACCTGGGTAAAAGAAATAAAAGGAGGGAAAAGGGAAGCAGGTGAAAGAAGAAGACAGAGAGAGAGAGGTGGGGAAGAGAAAATACCTATTGTATAAACAGAATGTTTAATAGCAAATTTAAAATAAATGAATTCAAGGATTGCAAGGGGCTAGAGAAGGGCAGGTGATACCAGGAAGAGAAAACACAATAGTGACAAAAACTGTATTGTACAATAGAGAATCTAACAAAGAAATGATAAAGAGGGTCATATCTATGCAAGATATTTATTAAAAAGAGAGCTGGCTAGATTGTACAAACAGAGATAAGTGGAGAGAGAGAAAAGAAATGGTAGAAATAAAAATGGACAAAGAGTACAATGTAACAGTTTTTCTTGTCTAAAAAAGCTGAAAGGGCAGCAATGTTATTCAAGATATCTTTGTTCCTCGAGAAAAAGAAGAAAAAAAGTTTGGGGTTTCTTTGGTGTAAAGGGGTCATTTTAGTTTAATAATATTCAAGAAAAATCTTTATAAAAGGGGTCTTTGGTGGTTGACTAGCATAATATTCTAAAAATTACAAATGATAAAAAAACTTGTTTCAATCTTCTGTATACATACAGTAGGCGTATACAAAGGTCTGCTAAAACAGCAAGACTAATTTCCATTGTAAAAGCATTGACTTGTAATACCCCAAGGAAAATAGGCATATTTGCAAACTAGTACATGTGGGTACTTTTCTATATAAAACAGATCACATCAATATTCATAGTGATTTCTATATTGTCTCAGGACGGTATAACTGAAAGATCACATTGAATTTTTGAAATGTGAAAATTAATTACAAGAGCTTTTGAGGTGAGACAAGGAGAGCAAATTCCTAACTTTAGAAATGCATAAGTTTTGTAACTACAGGAAATCTAGCTGAGGCAGGTACGAAAGCACAAACTGATTATTTAAACCACTTCATATGATTTACAGGTATTTTCCTTGATAAGGCAAACATTAACACCCTCAAAAGTGATAAACAGGGTCAACCCAGCTTGACCAAGCCTATACTGACCTAAATATTACAAGATAATGCCAGCTGCAACCAACTAACCAGGGTAGCCTCAGACAAAGATGACCTCAATATAACGTCAACATGCAAAGATAATGGTCAGAGCAGCATTTCCTTTAATACAGACAACTAACTGATATGGGCCCCATCTTAATCGGTCTCTCTGAAATTATGAAATGCCATAGACTTTATATATATATTTTCATTGGTATTGTCATTCATATTTGAAAAAAATTATTGCAGGGAATGAATACAACACAGTCCATGCCTAAAAAAATAAAAGTTCAATTTGTTTTAATACAGATTAGTATACAATGATATTAGTATGTCAACTTTGATGAGTTTTTTTGTTTAGTTTTGTTTTTAATTTTCTGTTTTAATTCCACATTATATGCTTCATTCTATTCTTTCGATTATGTATTTCTTTGTTTTAACGCCCATTATAATTCTTATTGCATGACTACTGGAATTTGTAAAGAAGTATCATTCTGTCATCATATTCTTCTCTTAATATAGTCATCTCTGCTGAATAAATACCAAACAAATGAAATTGAATGAAGGAAGGGTTAACTTTTTCTCATTAAATATGTAATTTCACATAGCATTAGTAGAAAGATAAAAAGACAATTTAAACAGACCTTAATAGTATGAGTAAACTGCTTCATAGTTGTGAATCTTATTTGTCTTGGAGTATCTCATTCTTTTACTGAATTTGAAGAACTATTTTCATCTGTGATTAGTGTACCGATACCTTTAACATTCACGGCAAATCTTAAGTGTAAAATAGAAGTATCAGTTCTTAGACTATCCACCTCTGAGTTAAGAACACTTGAGTTAAAACTGCATGTATATTTTAATACAACATAAATTTTTAGATATTAATCACCAGGCAAAAAATTAATTTTATATTTTCACGCTATTTTTCCCAACCTTCTGTGTCAATCTGGATATAGGCTTTATCATTGCAGTGAAGAGAGATTTTCCTGAGCTCCTTTTCTATTTTCCAGGGCTCTTTCGAGGGTGAGAATCACCAGGGAACTCTCATGTAATATTTCCCTGTTAACCACCCCTTTAGCTAAAAAGACCAGGTGTACCAGAAGACCTAAACATAAACTCAAAGAGCAAAAAAGATAAAGAAATCACTTCTGTAACTCGATTTACAAAAGAGATTTGTTAAACTGCACCTGCCGTCACATGTAAGGCAAAAGAAGAAGAAACTAACAGCTTTCCAAACAAGAAGAAAGGAGAATACAAAATAAACATGCCAGAATTATCAGTTTATCTGTCACGAACTAAGCTGAACTTTGAGATTGATTTTCAAGCTTACGTGCAGCCACAACGAAAACAGAACTCATTCATCAGAACTTCTCTGGTCTTTGTTTTCCTCATTTTATTTCAATAGTTCTTACACTCTGCAGACAAAAAACACTAACAAATCTCTGGCTATAAACTTCCATTGTTACACACACAGAGCAAGAGCCCAGACAGGAGGTGGGGCTTGTTGGGAACAAACTGGCCAATCGCAGCCTGGCTTTCAAAGGACTTTGTAGCCCAGTCTATAATTTATTTCCTTTGTCCTGTGGGGGTAACAATTGGATAAATGAATGGTCAAAATAAGGACCCCTTATCTCCTTTGTCTAATCCAGTAAGCATGCTCTGACCAGGGAACTGTTTGTGTTTTTCCATGCTTCAATAATTTGACCAAGACAGAGGAGATAAAAATGGGAAGAAAATTAAAAAGTACATATGCTGTAGCAGACAGCCTCATTAGACACTAATTGCTTCCCATGTAAAAAAGGGCAAAGCGGCAAAGGTCTACCAATAATTTTGCTGTCTATGTTATATTCTATCAGTTGATGATATCCAGACCACAAGGGCATTTAGGGCTATAGGCCTACATATAGATGTCAGCAGGAATTCTGCGTAAATTCCTTTAAAAAATATTCATCTCACTTTAATTTTCCTCCCTCTCTCTATTTCCTCAAAGTGTTTTTACCTCCTTCTTTTCTGATATTCCCCAAATTTCTCTTTTATACAAACTTTTTCAACTAGGCCTGATAAAATAAAATAAAGATAAAAATTTCATATTGTAACTGATCTCTTACTCAACAACCAACATCCCTCCTTTACAAATAACACAAGAATTTTTAAGAATTACATGACTTAAAATTAATATAAATTTTCTTAACAAGAAGAGGATTGCGATCTTTTTTTCTCCAATAGATGACCCACAGCTGCCCTTGCGAGATTTATATTCAATATCTTCAGAGACACAATAAATAATTTTGCCCAACTGAACCTTTGATTGTTGTTCCATGCTATGATGTTTTTGCAAAGTTCAAGTGAAAACCCATCTACTTACGTCAATATGAACACACCTTTCCTAGCCAGGAGACAGGAACTTCCCCATTGGGGTGGTGTCATATTAGAAGTCACATTTGAACCCTGTATTCCAAAAGAAATGGAACATTATCCACATTTTGATAAAGAATTATTACAAGAAAATAAGAGAAACAGTTGCTTTCAGACCTACTCCTAAACTGATAATACCGAGGGGGGTCACAAAGACTTAAGTATGACTTAGAGTCGCACTTAAATACCAAGTTGCGTACGGTATAAAAGGCTTGACCGCATTGGTCAGATCATGTCATGAGGATGCACACTATTGCGCATTAATCAATAAGGTTGCATTTCATGTACGCGTCAGCATTTAAGTGCGACTTAAGTCATACTTAAATCATAATGAAACACCCCCTGGTATTTTTTAATGGTAAATCTGCCCCAATTGACTCCAATCAGAGAACACCTGTGTGATGTTACATAAGGTGGTTTCAAACAGCCTCGATCACAAGAATCCCCGTTAAATTACGAGAACTTTTTTAGGCTGAAAAATACCCATTAATTATTCCTGCATTCAGACTGCCCTGAAACATATCCTTCGGTATAAGTTCCTGAAGTTACAAGCATGCGCAGTATGGTCTGATAAGCAGGCAAGGCGCGAGATTCAAAATCACTAGCCTAGCAGACACCCACGGCGCCGCACCAAACGACACGCTGGGCTAAAAGTTCCCATAATTTGAGTTCACATCGCCAAAATACCTGCGACCTTGGAAAAATCCCCGCGAAAGTTCTCGTAATTTCGCCAAGTACCTACTATTTAGCGGGTATTTTCTTTCGGGGAAATTACGCGTAGTTTGCTTTCACATTACCAAAATACCTGGTATTTTCTTATCGGGGTAAATTTCCCGATCAGAGAATACCTGGAACTGACGAAATTCGAGGCGGTCTGAAACCACCTAAAAAGACTTGTTACAATATGAAATACAAAATCACTGTAACAATTTACTCTCAGCCAATCAGACTGATGGATTTCAGTAGCTTTTAACTGTTATTCCAAATTTGTTATTGCAACATGTTCTATAAAACCGGCCCCAAGTATTCCTGCAAATTCAAAGGCATGCAATCTACCCCGAAAGAAAATACCTGCAATTTAGTAGGAATTTTCATGATTCTGAAAAGCTTCACAATGGTTTTCCCATGTTTGCGGGTATAAACCTTTTCTTGCAGTATGAAGGCAAATTACAAGAATCCTGAACACTTTTGGCGCTGGAGTTGTAGCATGAACATAATCTGTTATTCAGAGCATATTGCGTATAACTTTTAGAACTTTACCTTGATCAAATGGGCATAATGGTGGAAAAGAATCATGGGCTATCCTGTGACCTAACTGCAAGTTCTTGTAAATCTATTGGTGTTTTGGTATTTGAGTCAGTCTGAAGGCACATAGAGAGAGAGAGAGAGAGAGGGGGGGGGGGGGGGTCAGACGTAAAAAACCCCAAACAAATCAAACTAAAACTCATTTGTCACTTTCAAGAACATTCTTCCATTTTCCAGCACTAGGTTAGAGTTCATGGACAGTTAGTTCTCCATCAAATTTCAAACAAAGATATTCATTCATACTTTTCTTGTGGAAGCCATCATAGATTAGGTATCCTACACTCTTCTTGCTGATAGATTTCAGCAGGTGCCATTTGTCAGTGATGGGTTGCCACGGTAATAAGTGCTTTTCAAGAAGTTGCAGTGCCAAAAATATATGAAAGGGGTGCCACATCTATAACCCCCTTGACAAGATACATCCTATAGATGATAAAGATAGAATTGTCTAAGGGATATTTCTCACCATTGCAAAAGTGATCCTACAAGAAATTAAAGTCAAGTATGAATGCTGCACCACATATTTCCCCCACAGAGATCAGCCTAGACATGTCATGTACTGAGCTCTGTCTGAAAATTCAAAATTTGGACCATTCAGCTGAGACCCAGGTCAACATGTCAGACCAAAGTCAAATTTTATATTGTTTTTGATTTCCAATAGGGTGCCATTATATGCAAGGATAACTGGTCTGATGCATCTAAATCTTATATTACAAATGAATTAAGAATTAAAAATTTTACAGGCCCTTTACTGTGAAACTCTTATCACATAACATTGTGAGGACAGTTTTGTTATCATTAACAAACTAAGACCCCTGTTACATCTGAGAGATTCCCTACCTCGGGCTGGCCCAGGGCCTACCTCGGGTTGGAAAGAAATCAGATGTAAACATCTCAAACCTACCTCGGACCACCTTTTAGCGAACCTACCTAAGACCACATCCAGAGGTAGTCTCGGGTAGGTATCGGGCCGGCCCGGTCCACTGATTCGTAGATGTAAACGCACACAAGCTTTCGAACCTATCTCGGTCCGTTCGCCAGCTGACAAATTACGTCATAGCGCGCGCTATCCCCTCCCCAGCCCCGTCGTTCTTCGAATGTTTAGCGGCATGCGACATGTGAATTGTGATTGATAAAGTCTTTGATTTGAGTGGAAAGAAAGAAGCATTTTAAACGTACCCTTTCCAAGTCGATCATATCTTCAACGACTGGTGGTAACGAAATGTAAACAACTTCAATTAGCGCGCACAAATTATTCAGAGCCTAGATCGAGAGTGCCCTTTGGTGTCAGCAATCCGATACCGCTAAAAACCATACCAATAGGGGAGGGAATGAACGCTGTGATGTAAACAGACCACATTTCGGACTTGGTCCGTTCGCGAAGCTAATCCACCAATAATCCAGTCAAGGTTGCAAGTGGACTCAGACGGGTCTCGGGTAGGAAACTTTCAGATGTAACAGGGGTCTAAGGATGATTATACACAAACTATCACTGTGAAAAAAAGGGCAAAACTCTGAAAATGCTGGTATACAATGACAGACAGAGTGATCTAGAGAGTGCAGAGTCCCCCACACCCCCCCCCCCCATCCCTTGGAAAAATATAGATCCCTTGTTGCTCTTTGATCCTCGAAACTGAAAAAGCCAAGAAGGAAAAGTATTACAACAATGCATCTCATTCATATGTCACCAAATGGAACCACTGTATCCTAAAAGTGGAACCCAAATCCCCTTGGAATTTCCCCTCTTGCACTTTCAACCAATCATGAAAGACACCATTATGGAGGTAAAAGCCCTCAGATGTGAACGAACTAACAGACGAAGGTCAAAAACAGGATTGATTTCATCCCAGACTAAACTCATTTGCTCTTGGTCAATTTGATGCAATCAGCCAGTATTATGAGCTGGAGAATATTCAGAGTAAACAAGACAATACAGTCATTAGTTCAGAAAAGCAGCATCAAATTTCTAGAATTGGAAGATTGACCCATCTATTTTTCTTCTAGGAAGATTGCCAGTTGTATACCCTTCCCCTCATTTTCAAGTGCATGTATATTCAGCCTGCTTAAGACACAAAGGCATCAATATTTCAATCAAATAGGTCTATGAGATGAAAAAAAGTCATGCAATTGCAATGCAAACTAAATTTATTTTTTAAAACCTGAAAATCATTTAGAATGACATTTGTATAGGCCTACACAAAAAAATTTGGTGAGGCTTCAAATTCAGGCCACTTTTGCTTGTTTAAAGAGTCACACTTGTTATTCAATTATTTTTATAACATATCATATTCTCAGATATCCACTAGATTTATTTCACCCACGGCATAGATAATAACTAAAGATATTACAGAATGTGCTTTTGGAAATGCTAATGAACAACTTATCTGCAATGATTTACATGTAAATCACTCCAAGCAGACTGTCAAAATCAAGTTTAGATATCTTGGTTGGATCTGTCATCATGGACTCCTCTCTGGTCATGATCTTGTCAACTTTATCCTCCTCTGATTTACAGCCCAAAGTGACCCCCAAAAGGAGACAATAATACAGGTCTAACTCCTCAAGTATTTATGGGGAACTTGGAGAGATAGAGGTCAATGTAAGACCCATTTTTATTCAACCTGTAGCCGAGGGTCAGGGGCGGCGGAGCGAAGTTGAAAGTGAGGGGGAGGGGACAAAGAAAAAAGGAAATTTTTTGTCTTTAACATGGCCAGTAGCGGACGGTGAACAATGCCGTGCCCCCCCCAATGCTTTGTCTCTTCGGGGTCACGGTCCGCCACTGAACATGGCTGTATGCAGAAATTGCATGCATAAACTTTTCTGATAAAATCGAAAGTGAGGCGAAGCGACCAAGCTTATCATTGAGGAGCTTTTGCATTTTGTTGACTGAAATTGATGGATTTTGTGTATACTTTTGGTAAATTTTGTGAAAATCTGCAGTAAAAAATGTGAGTTTTCAAAAAAAAAATTTTTTGGGGGGGAGTGCTTATGGCCACAATCTTAAAACAAAGAAACAATAACTTATCTACCCCACTCACATGACTCATGAAACTTAAGGCACGTAGGATTATTTTTACAAGTTTTTTCATTCATTATGCACTTACAGAAGGAAGCAGAACGGCACTGAGTAAAGAAACCGGGTGCTCATCGGGCAAGAAAAGAGTGTTTTTTCATAACTTATCTGATATGAAGAACAGGCACCTGTGAGAAGGCAAAGGGGCCCATCTCAGATGAAAGGGGCACAGAACACATTCTTTGGGTCACTTTTCTTAGGTAATAAGGGGCAGTGATACTAAGAAAAGTGCCCCCTGTACGAGAAAGGGCATTTATAAGAAGGAAAATGGGTACTTGCTAATGGAATAAAACAGATCCTTCTCAGGTGAAAGGGGCACAAGACGTGTTTGTGAGGGGCACTTCTCTTGGGTAAAAAGGGGGCACTGATTCGAGAAAGGGCACTAACAAGAGGGCAAGGCCAGGAGCACTTGCTCAGACATAAAATGGGTCCTTCTCAGTTGTAAGGGCACAGAACAAGTTCATGAGGGGGAATTTTTGGGGGGAAAATATAAGAGAAAGGGCACTTAGTAATACCTAAAATGGATCCTCTTCTGATGAAAGGGGTACAGTACATGTTCGTGAGCCAGGCATTTTTCTTGCGTAAAAAAGGGCAATTTTTCAGTGCTTCAAAAAGTGAGGGGCACTGTGCCCCACCCCCCCCCCCCCAGGATAGCCGCCCCTGCCGAGGGTTCACAGGTTTGATGGACCCCCTAAGACTTTCAAAAACAAGAAAAATAGGGGAAGGAAAGGGGAAGAGAAGGGATCAAATCCCCCTGATTGAAAACCCTGGCTACAGGGCTGATAATATAGGAAATGGGGATGGGGGTACAGGGTGAACTCCTGTGATGAAAATGGGTGCCCAATATTTCTTTTCATTTATTTCCATCAATTAAAGCAACATACAGATTAGAATAGTGGAGAACCTTTAAAAAGCACAAAAGGCTTCAGTTTTCGTAACCAGCTGATATCACCAAAAATAAGTTGTTTTTTTTCACAAAGGAAAAGAGCACCTCTGCAACATAATATAAGAAAAATGATTACAATGAACAGGATAGATTTCAAATTCATTCTCAATATTAACCCATCATATCAGCAGCACACTCCTGTGTAAATATTACGAGTACCCTATACCCCCCCCAAAAAAAAAAACCCACAAAGCTGATCTATTAAAAAATAAACAAAAGTTCCTAACAGTACACAATCCCATAAGGCTCCAAATTAAAGCCCACCCTTTGCTATTTGCATAGGCCTCCCTGAAAAATACCCCTGACGTCGCCCCCCCCCCCCCCCCGCGACCAATGCAAAGACTGGTTTGAGTTGTCCATCTATAGTACTGCTAAAAGAGAAGGGCTCTTTAATATAGTTGTACAAAAAAATTAGGGAGGGGGATCAAGGCATACACAAAAACAATAGAGTGGAAAGCCGGTCAAATGGACAGATGGACAGACAAATGGTTCCAGGCACATCTTGGCATAAATATATTCCCAGGTTATTGATTTCACTCAGGTTTCAGTTTCCTATAGCACAACCACCTCTTGTCCTTGGATATATACACCAGGAAACAACTAAAAATGAGATCATGTACGTACATCTATGTTCTTTAACTAAAGATTGCCGGAAATAACTTGATTTATTATAATTGAAAACAGTATGTATTAGTAATAAATCAGATTTGTAAGGTGCCAAATCAATTTGAACTAAACTAATGAAGCTAACTTCAGTGAGATGAACAGAGTAAATATGGAATTATCATCAAAGTGCCAAAATGAATAAATTTTCAATGAAATTTAATCAAGTGATAAAAAGAATAATTAATTGGTGTGAATATATAGTCCTAAAACCATATCCCTATAGGGTCAACTTTCAAAATCAAAATTAACTGATTGTTTACGAAGGCATAAGCCTTTGTTGTAAACAAACTTGAAGCATTGAAGAAAATAATGACCATGCTTTATCTTCTATGGACATGACAGCTATAGAACAAGACTGAGCCAAACTGAATTGACCAGGTCAAACCAGGGTCACTGGTTGACCCCCTGCCAGGTTGCACAGTGGTGTCATATGAGACTCTCATTGAAAGATGGAGTAGATCCATGATGATCATCATCCCATCACTGGGATTTGACTAGGGCTGCGTTTATGCGACCTCAACCCAGAATCATGATTGGAATCACGATTTGAATCATGATTCAAAACAGCAACATGAATCACGATCCGACAGAATCAGCGTTTATACGACCATCTTTCTAACGCTGTTTCTCCCTAAATTCGGGCCGATCCAGTGCGCATCACAGTGCGCAGTTTGACCCAGGAAGTATAGGTCAACATTTTCGCGCGTGTTTCTAACTTCACGTCGGCTGCTAGATTTTTGCTGCCACCGGAGCTAACGCGCGATCGTTTGTGCAAGTGCAACTCGGCTTCCGAAAAATAAATCTTTTACTTCCAGAATTCCGTGTATTGTACCTCGTATTGTTTTTGTTTACTTGTATTCAATCTTGTCGGTTCATCAAAAATGGTGTTCGGTAGCCGTAGTACTGGGCACGAATTCTGTTAATTTTGTCTCGACAGGCGGTGCCACATCTCCGTTGAAATCCCTCCCTTGCAAGCGCCGCTGAAAGGGACTCGTAGATCGTCTTATATTTCTGTGAATCCCGGTAAGGGATGCTTGTGCTTCAGGCTGAGCCCAAAGCACAAGCAGAGCCCTGAGTTCGTCGTCAGTCCAATTTGAAGACATGATTGATGAAAACAGTGAAATCAGGGTGACCAGACGTCCCGTATTTCCCGGGATTGTCCCGTATTTCAGAATATTGAACAAAATGTAGTTAATACATTTAAAAGTGACGAATTTTCATTAAATAACCAACAGCTGACGAAGCAGGGACAACAATTAAATCGATAACTGTAAACTTTTGCAAGTTCTGCGATGATTTCTTGCTAATACATTGCAAACGAACTGGCCTCCTGCCTGTGTGTGGCAGGCTACTAGCTAGGCATGGAGGATCGAAGCAAATTCTCAATGGTGCAAACACCTCACATGATAAACAGTTTTTCCACCAAAACTTCGGCGGGAAATTCTTATAATTATACTATGGATTCTCAGTTTAATGATTTGGAGATGTAATCGGAGGAAAATGTTATTGACTTTTCATAGATCTAGTTGTTTCAGCTTTCGTTTTGAGTCTTGGTGTGCACGATGCCGCGATGTTTCATCTAATTTTTAAGTTTGACAATATGTTTCACTTTGAAATTTTATTCATTTCTAAAACATTTTATGTTTAAAATTTTAAAAATACATTTAAAAAAACACCAAATAAAGTTATGATTTTTATTAGTTGATTGGATTTTTTGTTTACTTGAAGTTTGAACTTTTCCCTTTTCTTTATTTTATATACACCCTATCCTTTCTGCTTGCCCTTTTTTGTTCCATCTATCTTTATTTCCTATCTTTCTTTCCTCGACATTTTCTTTTCTCTCTCTCTCTCTCTCTCTGTTCATTTTTCTTTCTTTCCTTCTTTATCCAATATACTTTTTTTTTTCCTTCATTCTTTCTTTCCTTATAATTACCTTGGCTTCCTTCTCTCTTCGTCTCCTGTTTCTTTTCGTTCTTTCTCTCCTTCCATTATTTTCTATTTTTTCGTTCTCTTCCCCTTCATTCTTCCCTTCCATTCTTTATTCCTTTCTTCATTTTTCCCTTCTTATTCTTTTCCCTTATTTTTATTTTCTTTCTTTTGTTTCTTTCTTTCAAAGAATGAAGGAAACATGTTTATTTCCTTCATTCTTTCTTTCCTCCTTCTTTTTCTCACCTTTCCCCCTTTAATTGTCTCCTTCATTTTGCGAGACATTTATTAATCTTCCCTTCCTTCCTTTCTTTCTTTCTATATTCATTTCAAAGAATGACGGAAACCTTTTTTTATCTCTTTTATTATTTCTTTCATCCTTTTATTCTAACTTTCTGTTATTTTTTCTGTTTTCCTTTATTTTCTTTCCTTCCCAATCATCTCTTCTTTCTCTCCGTCATTCTTTCGTTCACCTTTCCTTCTAATTCTTTATATTTTTTTCAAAAGTCTTATTATTATACTATGGATTCTCAGAAGCCCACACTTTGTGTGGGCTTCTTTGTTGATCTTCGTTTGTCAATTGTCCCGTATTTCATTTTGTGAAATCTGGTCACCCTGAGTGAAATATACAAATGACGCTACAGTACAACCCCGGGGTACAATACACAGAATGATAATTCCTAAATGCACATGACAATTGGCATATACCGGTACTAGTACACTGGCAATCTGCTATACACGAAAATTAACCTGCACGAAACACAGCGCGCGCCTTTGAGTCGAACCCGGAAGAAGCACGACACAATGACGTCATAGAATCATGATTCAAATCACGATATCGTTTATACGACCCTTTTCGTTCGTGATTCTACAGAAACGTCTTTCCAAACGCCCCTTTTTCCGTGTTTCATGTTTGTGATTTGAAAGACGTTTATTTCCACTTTCGACTAAACGCAATCGTGATTCTGCAGAATCGTGATTTGAATCATGATTCTAATCATGATTCTAGGGTAAAAAAGTGTCGAATAAACGCACCCTAGATCATGAGAACGAACTCCATGACGGGAACACTCCACATTCAAATCAGAATCATCATTCAAAACATTGAAAATTCTTGATATTTCCAAAAAAAAGCAGGATTATGAGATTTACGCCAGTCAAGGGTGCTAAGTAATTTATAATGTTGGCAACTTTGACCTCCATATCTTAATCTTATCAGTTTCTCATAATTTTTTAAGTGAGGCACGGTTTCTGCCTACAGGTAGGACCTGAACTCCAGTTGGTAGGCAAAGTTATTACATCATATTATGGTGTTCATTCTACAGTATTATTGTGCTATTCAGTAAAAGTGATATTGTACTTGACAAAGTATTTGTTTAGTTCATTTTGTCCCCCCCCCCCGAACATGCAAACTTGTTGTACCTGATTTCAAAAGAAATGTATATCTATAGGCATTCCAAGG
Source organism: Lytechinus variegatus (assembly GCF_018143015.1). Classification (NCBI taxonomy): domain Eukaryota; kingdom Metazoa; phylum Echinodermata; class Echinoidea; order Temnopleuroida; family Toxopneustidae; genus Lytechinus; species Lytechinus variegatus. The sequence goes on along the minus strand of NC_054744.1, from coordinate 40,231,630 downwards.
TAATCTATTTGATAGCACCTTTGAAGTCCTTGCAGAAAATTCATCTTCATCAGAATTACTTGAAAAAAATAGTCATCTTATTCAATAACAAACCATTCATCCTCCATGAATGAGAATTATCATACTCTATAGATATGAAAATATATTTTCCCCATTTCAATACTATTCAATTTCATGGTTGAGTTCTCCTCAATGCAGATGAACTCAGATTCAACTTTGAGTCATACTGGTGGTGATCAGTTGGGGCTTTAACACCCATGTGATCATAAAAATACCAATAAATTGTTCAGGCCTCAAACTCCCTTATCTTTTTACTCATTACACTATTGCATAAAGTCATGATTGACAAATCATCTTTGATATTTTATTTAATTCAAAGATCTAGGCGTTAGGGGCAGAGAGGCACAAGAATCATTGTGAGATGTGCCCTTCTGGGACTGAGTCCGGCGGGGGGGGCACTTCCATTGACAAGTGGATACCATGCGCGACCATGGGGTCTCGAAAAGCACCCGAAACATGTATTTTCCATATACTGAAAATGCACCCCTTAACAAGTATTGGCGTGTAAAATCCTACCCTTAAAGGGGAAGTTCACCCTGAAGAAAACTTTGTTGTAAAAATAGCAGAAAAAATAGTAAAAAATATTGGTGAAGGTTTGAGGAAAATCCGTTAAAGAGTAAGAAAGTTATTAGAGTTCAAAATTTTGGATTTGTGACGTCATAAACGAGCAGCTGCCCCATGTGTTATGTAATATAAAATGTATATATTTCAAATTTTGTATGGTTCCTGATGACTTAATTTTGTTTTCTTTTCATGATCGGGTGTGAAATGATTTGTCTATTGATATACAAAAGTTACAGTGAAAACCATTTTCAATTTTCTGAGAAAATGACATTTCATTGATTTTTTACCATTCGCTATGTAGAAATGCTGCTCGCATATGACGTCACAAATCATATAATTGAAATTCTAATAACTTTTTAATTATCTGATGAATTTTTCTCAAACCTTCGGCAATATTTTTTATTATTTTTTCTGCTATTTTTACAATAAACTTTTTGTCAGGGTGAACTTCCCCTTTAAGATTTAATTTTGGCATTCACACATACTAAAGCATTATATAAGAGCCGTCAACATAGCTCTGTAACTACTAAAAAAGAAGATGGATTTTCCTTGTCTCCCACTCATGCTTCCATGTGACCTTCGGAAAAATTCCTGAAAAATTAGCTATATCTGAAAAAATGTCATATATGCATCATTACTTTCAAATCTACTCCTTGTTCTCCCCTCCCTTTTCATACCCCGGCTCTATGACTTACGACAAATTCAAATGAAACTCAAACTGTGATTGATCTACCAACATTGCGTAATCAAGAGATGGGAATTTTAAATCCATTGCAATTTGAGTTTGATTGAAATCCATCAAGATAGAGCCCTGGTAGTTTCAGATCAGGTTGGAATTCCCGATAACAAACTATCAGGTATTTTCTGTGATGAGAACGGTATGAAAGCACTTCTTTACAGTAGATAGAATTCCCTTGTAGATCAACATTCATAAATATGTAGAACTAATCTGTTTGACTGATGAGAGATGGATTTAGAAGTTTTGCTCAATTTCTTTCAGAATGTTGATATATTGAGATTACTCAAATTGGATGCACAAAGAAAGGATATTTTTTAATCATCTAGACAAGGCATGGCAAACGAGGTCATTTTTCATTGAATATTAAAGACTTATTTTCATCTCATTCCATTTTCATAATGTTAACAACATTATTCATGCATGCCAGTAAATTGTATGTTTGCTATGCACAGTAACTTTGTGTTAATAATTTATTTGAATTATAAGCAAACAAAATGCATTTGGTTTCTGTCAATTGATGAAGTGGCAACTGAGGGAATATATCATGCCATTTATCAAATTACATTTGCCATCATTGATTTTAATTTTAATTTCACTGAAATACTGAAATACATTGTATCTTTTGCTGTACATGCATAATTGAGAGGGAATGGGGAGGGGGTGGTAACCAGAAAACAGAGTGCAAGAGAGGGGAAAAATGAAAGAAGAAATTACAATAATTTAGTTTACCAATGGCCTAAGCGATGTACATGTTAGCATGAAACGGTTTTATCAAGGCTGTTGAATCGCAATGATTGTATTGTTTTGGAATTCTATACCATACATGTAAATACCAGGTAAATTTTGAAAATTATTTGTTTAATTCTTATCACTGCGTTGTGTTACTAGCTTTATGATATGACATCTAATTATATTTGTGAATCATTGAAATTGCACTTACTCCAACAGGCAATTTTTTTTTCCAAGGGCTACTTTTCACAATCTCCTGCCTACAGTGTAAATCTGCAACATTGGACAAGCTTTACACATATGTATTGAATATGGGTTTTCAGGGCTCTTCTTAATTTCCATAGCTTTTTGAGCACTTTGGACTCCAATATACTGTACCAGGGACAGATCCAGGATTTTTCAAAAAGGGGGGGTGCACATTTTTCCCAGGAAAAATATGAAAAGCAAACAAAAAATAAAAAAAGGTTTCAAACCAAAAATGGATTTGTCCACAAAAAAAATAAATAAGAAAAATAAATATTAATAAAGGTCTTCACTTTCGAAAGGGGGGCACACTTCGGTTTTAATTGCACTTTTACATTACAAATTCAGATTGTGCCTCTCCAAAGGGGGTGGGCACGGGCCAGCTGTACCCCCTCCCTGGATCCGCCAGTGTACTGTAGTACATACAAGTTTCAACATGAATGGCATCCTGGGAAGGATTTCCGTTCTTGGAAGGTGTTAAGCTTCTTTTACAAAAGGTCCAAGATATCCTTTTTTTCTTTTTCAGCTTACTTGCTTACAATGCAGTTGGTGATGTCAAATCTTGACTGATAGCCACCCAACTAACCAACAACAACACAGTATTTGGATAGGTGTAATTGTAATTATTCTGTTCCTACTATCATGCTTCAGAGAATGGACTTATCCTTTGAATTCTCTTCCATGTCCGTGTAGAATAGAAATATACAAAAGTACTGGTCGTAAAAATAACCAATTTACAAGAAGTTATTCAGACCCAAAGCAAAAGAACCAAGAACTTGGTCTTTGTATCCTTTCATGGTTAGATAAGCTCCGACCACAATGTGCCCATTAGCACTTCATTGTGTTAGGAGAAAATTGGGGATTAGAACTCCTGGTTAGATCCTGAATTTGAAAGGAAGTTTATGGTGAGGATTAAGTTCAAGTTTTAAGGGAGTACACTTGGGTGATGTAAACAACTTATTTGGGAAGGATGGTTAAGATTTTCTTTCTTTCTTTTGGCCTTGTATTCTTTTCTCAGAAGCTTAACCAAAGTCATTGAAATGTGCTAGAAATGTTTGCCCTACATCTTAAGTTTTCTGGGTCATTCAAGCTGGATTACACATGTGAATGGGGGCATAACCAGAGAAATAAAAAGAGGGTGACTGGATGGGCACAAGCACGGGGTGGTAGAACCAAAAACTCTCAAAATGTATGCTCCATGCACATGATGTCTGCCCCAGGATGTCTGCATGAAGACAAGAAGAAAGGTACATACATGTATGTACAAGCAAGTTTGTTATGTAGATGAAGTTAAATAAATAACTGATATATCTCCTATTAGATTGATAAACATGTATAATTTACAGAAACATAGGCCTTTCCAATTAAAAAAAAAGAAGAAAATGTTATTAGGTAAACAAATTAACCAAAGCCTCTGTCACCCTGCTACCCCCATACACCCAACCAAAGATGGGGGGGGGGGGGGCTTTAGGATCCCTATCACTTAAAAAAAAGCATTTTTCATGCGGTGATAACCTTATTATTTTGTGTGTGTGTGTGGGGGGGGGGTTCTTATCGTTTTTTACACACAAATAACTTTACTTTTGCTTGTCCTGTTTTGGGGAGGGGAAGTGTCCCCTACCCATCTGTCAATCCTGGATCTGTTGGTTTCCCCTCTTCACATCATCAACACCTTTAAAGGTCACACACTATCTTGACCCTGCTGTGTACCAAAATGCCTAATTACCCTGCTTCCAAAATGGAGGGAAAACAAGAAAGGGGTATTCCCAACTAAACCATCTTCAACACAGGAAATTAACCATTTCAGGTGAAGTGTTGGGGTCTCTTTTTTATCTTATAGGGAGGATGAGGGGTCTATGTAGATAGCTGCTTCATGGCTTATCTTATCAACTTATCAATCAAGACACTTTCGGTGTAAACAAGTTTGTGTTAGGTTTCGTTATTTTAGACCAAATATGAACATATTGTTCATAAACTACAATGATTAAATGTCATTGTACATTTGATTTTAATATAAGATGTACGGTAATTTCGATCTTTTGCATGATGTTGATTTGATTCATATAGAAAACAATTACCATGGCCCATCACATAATGCTTATCAACTGATTGAATTAATTAGACTGATATTTATGATTGATAGTACAGAAAAGCAAATGCAATCAATTGCAATTATCAGCTCCAACCATTGGCGGCGGAAGCCCAAAAATTTAGGGGGTGTCCACCTGAAATTTTGGGATGGACACAGGTAAAAAAATTGGACAATCGCCCCCCAAAAAGGTTATCAACCTAAATTTTAGGTGTGGCTAACCCAAAATTTTTGACAAGCAAAAAAAAAAGGTCATCAACCTAAATTTTAGGGGGGGGACAACACACGTTTCAGGGGGGGTCCACGTGAATTTAGGGGGGACGCAGAAAAAAAATTGACAAGCAAAAAAAAAAAAAAAAAGAATATTAAAAAACAATTTAGGGGGGAACCGTCCCCCACCTAAAATCTAGGGGGGGACACGTCCCCCCATCCCCCCCCCCCCCCCCGCTTCCGCCGCCTATGGCTCAAACCAAATTAGTGCCAAGCTTTATGCTAGCCTGCTATGCAGACTCTGAATGGCTCGTGAGGTGGGATCTCAGCGTGCGAAGTGTGCCATTTCACATCTGCAGCCACAGTAGACCTAGTCTGAATCAGTTGTGGTACACACACTGTAGATGTGGGTCTACATTTGTAGACTAGCTTTATGCCATCAGGCTGTAACAGCTTACCCTTGATTATAGATGAAATCAGTTGTTAACCCCCCCCAAAAAAAAAAAAAAAATCCTGACAGGGTAAAGGCCTACTGTATAAGGAAAATATCTTTTTTACTGAAATCAAAGAAATTGTGATCTTAATGAAAATTTGTGATTTATTGAGAAATCTGTGTTTTGAGCAGTGTGCTTAAACTTTTATAAAATACAGAAATCTTTATTAGTCAATTAATGGGCTGCTCAAAAAAGAGAAAGTTATATTTTAGAAATATGGCAATGCTGGTAACCTCACATTATCTGAAAAAGTCCCTGTATTTTTAGAGAACTCTTTCTAGGAGAAAGAAGGTTGCAATATCATAACTCTAAAAATCTAACTCTTTCTTAATTGTCCTAATTTTTTTTTCTCACATTTTGAGACACTAGTATTTAACAGGCCAGCAATGAGATGCCAGTCAAAAAATACAATTGTCAGCAAGAGAACAAGTACAAATCGTCAACACATGTTAGCTGGCTCAACCTTAAAAGCAATCAATGTTTGTTGTTTGGATTACAAGCCAATCTAGCTTATTTACCATTGTTTGCTTTAGTAATTAAAACATGTACAAGATTACAGCTTTTCTATCAGAACCATGTCAAGGCAGTCAAAAGGGTCACTTTTTCTATAAAATTTGCTGTGATCTTAGCGCAGCTCGGGTGCACATAATTGCAAATGAATACTGTAAATCTTTTATATTTAAAATGTGATTAAACTAAAACATGGTTGAAGGCAAAACAATCTAATGATTTTAGCATAAAGGTCATGCCCACTCCAACCCCCCCCCCAAGAAAAAAGGTTAAGTAGAATCAATCTAAAGAAAATGGAACAAGCAGAACACTAAGACACCGTTCTCATTACAAACCTAAAATTTAGTTTACTGGAAACCGATTCAGGAAAACAGTTCGGAAGATCGCTTTGCTAGCGCTCCCATTTGATCTGGTAGCCTCACATCTCTCAATTGTTTCAAACGCAAGCTTAAGTTATACCTCTTGGAGAGATACAATGCTGGATCGTACTGATGACTGCAATTAATTTTGTCTATTCTTTCTTTCTTATACTCTTTATATCCCTTGACCCCCCCCCCCCGTCTTTTTGGTCGTTTTTCAATTTCTTTTTATTTTGCTATTTTTATTTCTATTCGTTTTTTTTTTCTATTTCATCATTTTCTGGTAACTTGATGCCTTTCGATATACATTTTGTGTAAAACAATCCATGTTATAAATATGTATTCCATTTCCACATTTGTTCGCTCAAAGTAACAACTTATATTTTTTCCCCATTGGGAGCCTAATTTTCTACAAACTCTGCTTTTTATTTAGGCTCCTCACTTTTTTTACATTTTGTAGTGTACCTTATGCTTAAAAACTTATGTTAGATACTTAATTTTATCATTGATACACTATATTTATGACCACATTTGTTATGTATATTATGATATTTGTTTTAAAAGTGAATCAATAAATGAAAAAAAATGAAATGATCATCCGAAAGTGGTTTTCGAAACCGCTTCACAGAAAACGATCTTGTTGCTATGGGTATGCCCCCGGTTTCGCGTGAAATTTGAAACCACAGCTTAGGCATTCTGCACAGGCCACGGTGCGAAGATTGCTTCCGAAGAACAGTTGTGTCCTCACTTACACTACAACCAGTTTAATGAGGCAAAGCAATCTTCAAAACTGAATCGCCAGGTGGTTTTCTGAACTGGTTTGGAAGATCGCTATGAAGATCGCTATGAGGCCGTTCTCATTACGCTTTCTAAAACTAGTTTAATGGAAACCGATTCAGGAAACCACTTTGGAAGATCGCTTTGCTAGCGTTCCCACTTGATCACACGAAAGTGGTTTTCAAAATCACTTCATGTAAAGCGCTCTTGTTGCTATGGAAACGCTCTCAGTGGGGTGACACGTTTCGCGTGAATTTCGAAACCACAGCATAGGCAACAAACACCTGTCATGTGGAGTAGCGCGCTCAAAATGTGCGAAGATCGCTTCCCGAAGAACGGTTGTGTCCTCACTTACGCTAAAACCAGTTTAACGAGGCAAAGCGATCTTGAAAACTACATCGCGAGGTGGTTTTCCAAACTGGTTTGGAAGCTCGCTTCCAAGACCGCTTTGACCGTTCTCACTACGCGTTAAACTAGTTTCCACTAAACTAGTTTCCAGTAAACTAGTTTTAGGAACGTAGTGAGAACAGCCTCTAAGACCATTCTCATTACATGTTAAACTAGTTTCCAGTAAACTAGTTTTAGGACAGTAGTGAGAACAGTGTTTGAAATATGTAATGAAATGAGATGTAAAAAGAAGCAAGTGAGGATATTTTCAATTTTAGCCTATTTTTCACAAATACACACATAAATGTGGCGAGGACTCAATATATAAAATGCAAAATATGTTGGCAATGTTGAATCAAAATAATATTGTCTTCTTATTCCTGATAAACATTAAATCGGGCTTGTTGAAAACCCAAAATTACTTTACAAAAGTGGCAAGATAAATCAGAATGCAATATTGTGGGGGCGTCATGGTCTAGTGGTTAAGTGGTTTCAATATGAGGGACGTGGGTTCCATTCCCAGCCATGGCATGCTTTCCTTCAGCAAGAAATTTACCCATATTGTACTGCACTCAACCCAGGTGAGGTGAATGGGTACTGGTAGGAAGGAATTCCTTGAAATAATGCTTCAGCGCCTATGGCAGCACAGCTAAGCCGGAGTAATGATAGCAGCACTTCAGATCCTCAGGCAAAAAGTGCTAAATAAATCTAGCTACCACAATTATCATTACTTATAATCAACTGCCTTAGGGAGAACAGTAATCAATAACCAATCGTTAAATTGTTCCCATGTTGTAAACATAAATGAGTTTGATTTGCTGAAATGATAAACAAGGCCTCACCAATCTTCATCCAAAAACAGTCTTCTTGCTTATAATTACATTACACCCAAATATTTGTCTTTATGCTGTCTGCCCTTTCAAGAGCTTGGGGGCTTAGCTGGTTATTGTCTGAATGAGAAGGAAAAAAGGATTATTCAAATAGGATTATGTACAGGTGTTTGGCCTTTCTCTTGCTCTGAAAACATTCACACAATGTCATTGAATAGCTCATTGTGTACATTATCCTTCAAAGTTTGGGTCAAGTTTTAGCACATACTTAAAAGGACTATTTGGGTCTATTGATTTCTATTACCAGATTAGAGTGGGACCTGGACTACAGAAGAGGAGACATGAGTGGTTTGGCCCTAGGTTAGGGAGTAGCAGGCGCGTAGCCAGGGGGGGGGGCAGTGGCAGTGGCCCCCCAAAAGAAAAAAAGGGGGAAAGGAGAAACAGAAAAAGTGGAGAGAAGGGGAAGAAGGGTAAAGCTTTATCGTTTTTCTTTTCTTTTTTCATAAAAAGAATCAAAACCTACTCAAACAAGGCGTTCTTTTCTCTCTACATACAAAATTCTGCTTCCGCACTCCGTGCAGGAAAAATATCTAAAATGCCTTTCCCTTTCTTTTTTCACATGTTTTTCCCTCCCCTGCCATAGGACCAGAAATCATAAAGTATGCATGGGTGACAAGAATATGAAAATATATTTTTAAAATCGCATTGACACAAAATTTCGGCTCTTCTGTTCGGAGCTGGTAAAGACTACCGTCACTCTCCGAGTCCCCAATGCTATTTCTTCCGCTTTTCAGCAAGCAATTTTTAGCAAAGTATCTGCTCAAAGGGGGAGGCATTCCCATGCTATATGAAAAAGTATTTAAAATGAAACTTAAGTTTATTATATATTGCTGCATATCCACCTCCCATTTCATTTTGCACCATTAATATGAAATTTTGAATGTCACTGAAATTTCTTAATCATACAAAAGGAAGCGCTTAATATGAGTAAAATTTATTTTAAAAATTCTTACAAAATAAATCACAGAGGTTTCCGTGATTCGCGTGCATAGGAATGAAAAAGTTCCTCTTCTAGCATCATTCCTTTCACAATTTGAGCTCTTTTTTCGTAAAAGAGTTATATGTAAGAAATATCAAAATTAGAGCACGTTAAGGTTTCAGAGAAATTTTGAAATTTCAGAGCTTCAATGTCAACATTTCGGCACTTCTGGTCCTGCGTTCTGCTTTTGTGCATTCACAATCACTTTTTAAAACAAGGTTAAAAATCACAATAAATTCAACTGAATTGGAGCTGATGTAAGTACTAGAGACAAGAGAGACAGCTCCTTTTCATTTTAATTCATGAAACATTGAAAGCTTTACGCAGGACAGAGAAACTCCCCCTCCCTGCACTTACCCCCTAGGGAGCACGCTTCGTGTTGGCACGCTTTGCGTGCATTTACCGCCCCCTCCAAAATGAAATCCTGGCTACGCGGTTGTTATGAAACGCTTACCTGGTGTGGCACCTTGCCCTGCCTGTCGATTGGCTGACTGATAAAAAGAAGGGAGTTCGGTGACTTTTTTAAATCTTGAAGATATCCCAACAAATTTATTACCATTAGAAAGCTTGTGAAATAAGAAAAATAATGGTGCTCCGATCAACTAATTGTCTGATATACAGTGCGTCCCAGAAAAAATGAAACCGAGATTAAGCAATGATTTATCATAACTTAATCACAAATACAATAGACAAATGACCTACCAATGTAAAGCTTAGAATCTCCTCTTTCATCTGATATTACTTAGATTATTCCCCATCCACGCATGAGGGAGCAATAACAAGTTGAAGAAAGGAAACCAAAAACTTATTTGGCGGGCTGTATCTGAATTTCAAAAAGAAAATCACATGCCTAAAAAGTTCAATATCTGCTCATTTATTTGATGCCTTAAAGTTGAATTAAGAAGACGATTCAAAATATTGAGATATTTACATTAATAGCAACCTTACAACCCACCAAACACTAAGAGGTGATTCAACCCCCCATTTTCTTTTTTCAAAATAGTGAATTTGAACGATTTATCCCTACTCATTTTCCTCGAGTTCGCTCCTGCAATGCCTACCGAGACGGGTGTTCTTTGACTGTGACGTCACCGGGGGTATCGTAGTAAACAAGGCAGTGCTGTTTTGTGTACTATGCACGTACGCCTTCATATTTACTTTTGTGTCAAAACTTCATTTTATCGCTATTGATTTTATGTGAACGATGTTGAAAGGAAGTAATAATTATCATAAGACATATTGTCAATAATATGACCCTACATTGTTAAAACTGTTCTTCTTTGTAGCAATTTTAGACGATTTTAATGCCTTGTTTTCGTTCCGGACTGTGTCCGTGGCGAAACAATTGAATAAACTGCAGTTGAAGTTGTATTTCGAGCCGGAGAACTTGCAAAAAGGAAATGATTAAAATTATATTTATGGCCATACTATTATTCCAAATATGTAAATTCCCTCATAATGATACCATAGACCCTAAAGGAATAATTTCAAGACGAATAATATGAAATTTGACCAAGATCTTCTCACCAGTCGATAACGTAGCAGACGTGTTATCATGATATATTTATCCGCGTGTGACGCGGCTCTTGCAAAAAACACAGTTGGTTGCGGAATTGCTTTGTGCCGACCGGCCACCCGCTCCGGCGCAGCTAGCTGTCGAGCTGCCGGACCGCATACCTTTCATGCTGTCTTGAACTCACTTGCGAATTGCATTTGTATGTTTGACGGTGACCTCTAGCGTAATTAAATATACATGTAGAAAACAACTCGGGAGGCCGAGAATAGTAAGTTGATTCAAGATTGTTCTGTGGAATGAGCCATGAGTGGAAATGATCCACAGGATATAAAAATGGAGTCAAAGACAAAAGGAAAGGAGAAAAAGACGTCAGGGGATTGCTGCATGGTCATGAACTGCGGTTCGACCATAGAGATATATATGGGGATGGTCTGGGGGTCGACATACCAGAACACTTCCCCACTATACAGTGCAGTACACTCAATGCCTGGGTGTACTTGAGTGTATTGTATATAGGCATGCAGCGCGCGCAGAGCTGAGCTAGCCGCCGGAATTACTTTCCAGCTACTCACTTGATGGAACATCGTGATAAAATAAATGAGAAATAGTGAAAATATCATTCAATAACTCACTGTTTTCAATCTTTCATCATGATTTAAGAGTTCATGATAGTTATTCATACTGTTCTTTATACAGGTAAAGTAAAGATTTGTACATATGATTCCTATTTGTTTGATTTGAGTTGCTTTGACAAAAAATTGTAAAATCATCTTTCACTCTCTGCATAGCATTTCTGTATTACACCCAGGCACCTCTTACACTAAATTCCCTCCGGTGACGTCACACTCAGAGTGATTTTTCTGTACACTCGTCTCTCGGGCTCTGACAGGTGGCTAATTTCATAGACTTTCAAAGCAAAATATCGAGAGGGCAGAAGATTTTTGTGACATGCTATTTGTTTGAACAACTGATATATACTTTATATTATGTGTGGAAACCATATTTATGGAAACTCACCCCCTTCTTAATTCAACTTTAATCACAAACAAGTGGAATGCCTCTGGCCGTCTCACCTGCATCACGCGGTTCAATTTAGCAGCAGTGCTGACTTTGAATACTACTCTAACTCGCACAAGATGTTCAGTGATACATGGTTACTCTTATGTCCACTTTTTATGAACTAGACCAATAAACTTACAGAGATATGATGGTTATTCAACAAAAAACCCCAACATGGCCAAAGTTCATTGACCTTACATGACCTTTGACCTTGATCATGTGACCTGAAACTCGCACAGGATGTTCAGTGATACTTGATTACTCTTACAAGTTTCATGAATCAGATCCATAAACTTTCAAAGTTATGATGGTAATTCAACAGATACACCCAATTCGGCCAAAGTTCATTGACCTTTGACCTTGGTCATGTGACCTGAAACGCGCACAGGATGTTCAGTGATATTTGATTACTCATATGTCCAAGTTTAATGAACTAGACCAATAAACTTTCAAAGTTATGATGGTAATTCAACAGATACCCCCGATTCGGCCAAAGTTCATTGACCCTAAATGACCTTTGACCTTAATCATGAGACCTGAAACTTGCACAAAATTTTCAGTGATGCTTGATTACTATTATGTCCAAGTTTCATGAATCAGATCCATAAACTTTCAAATTTATGATGGGAATTCAACATATATCCCCACTTCGGCAAAGTTCATTGACCCTAAATGACCTTTGACCTTGGTCATGTGACGTGAAACTCATGCAGGATGTTCAGTGATACTTGATTAACCTTATGTCCAAGTTTCATGAACTAGGTCCATATATTTTTTAAGTTATGATGATATTTCAAAAACTTAACCTCAGGTTAAGATTTTGATGTTGATTCCTCCAACATGGTCTAAGTTCATTGACCCTAAATGACCTTTGACCTTGGTCATGTGACATGAAACTCTAATAGGATGTTCAGTAATACTTGATTAACCTTATGGCCAAGTTTTATTAACTAGGTTCATATACTTTCTAAGTTATGACATCATTTCAAAAACTTAACCTCAGGTTAAGATTTGATGTTGACGCCGACGCCGCCGTCGGAAAAGCGGCGCCTATAGTCTCACTCTGCTTCGCAGGTGAGACAAAAATGGTCAAGAAGTAAAAAAGTTATAAAAAAGGGGGGGGGGCTATTTCCATTGACGAGTGGATACCATGCGCGACCATAGGGTCTCGAAAAGCACCCTAAACATGTATTTTCCATATTCTGAAAATGCACCCCTAACCAAGTATTGGCGTGTGATGAAACCCTACCCTTAACAAGTATTGGAAACAAAACAATACTCTTGGCAAGTATTCCCTGGATTGAACTCCTTAACAAGTACAGCAATATTTTAATTGTTATGTCACGGACGTCGGTCGTCAGTTTTACCTTTACCTACAGTTGGGTTTAGCTAGTACAGCCCCACTTCCCGGGGGGGGGGGGGGGCACTCGACCAAACAAATGGTGGGGGTATGCCGCGGGTGAGACAAAAAACGGGGGCCTTAGAGCAGTCTTATTGTAAAAAGGAGGGTCCTCGGAACGGGCTTCGGAACTACAAATGTTTGTGAAAATGGTGGTCCTTGAAACTGATCCCAAGCGTGTGAGTGCATGATGCAGCTAGCGCGGCCTCCGCCGGGTGCACTCGCGGAGAGCTGAGGCAATGGTAGGACAGCGCTCTGCGGTAGCTATTCATCAAAATTGCAGCTCATTGTATAGCAGATCAATGTGATCAGAACGGCGTAACGAAAAATATGCGAAGCTTTGAAGCGGATTTCTTTCTTTTTTCTCGATAAGAAGAAAATGCTATGCCTTGGAGCGGCTTTCTTTGTTCTTCTTCTCAATAAGACAAAAATGCTAAGCCTTGGAACGGAAATTTGAGCGTAAAAATGGGGGTCCCCTCTGCGGCTCATACCCACTATGCATTATATACTGAGTGCCCCCCCCCCCGGGCCCCACTTCCCACACCTCGCGATAATTGTACTCTATACACGTAGTGTTGACTAAAAAGTACATCCTTTATAAAACAATTTAGTCTTGATTTTTAATACCATCGCAAAGTTGGCCCTAAACATGTGGCTTCCTAGCGAAAATAAAAACCCTTTTGTCATTATTTTAGTGTTTGTGACACCCTTATGGCATTACATATATGTAACGAGCCTTTTCTTGAAAAAGACATCCTTTGGTACATGTTTTTTGGGTCATGCATGGTATCCACTCGTCAATGTAAGTGCCCCCCCCCCCCCAGGGTGGGGAGACAATGACTTTTTTTATAACTTGAAGGAATCCCAACAAATAGAATTAGAAAGGTTGTGAAATAAGAAACAGAATGGTGCTTAAATCAACTCATGATGTCAATATTTGACATCATGATGCACCACGCCGTACACCGGGGTACGGCGTTGTGCAGCGCCATCTCGTGTTGTAATAGTGTACAGTTACATTGTTGTCATGGTGATCACGGTTGTACGATCGGTGCGATAATCATGACAATGAATGGGGACAATGATCACAACGCCTATTTCCTTTCTTTGATACAACCAATGCCAAGTATAGTAAACAAATAGAATAAAGTTATCATTTGCATGCATTACCGGTAATTGTTACATAAGATCACTAAAAAGAAAAAAAGAATCTGTACAAAACATTAAAATATACTTGTACACATTTTTTGGTAACCCAGGGTACAGCGCAAAAAATAAAATAAATAATTCAACAAAATGGCAGATTATTATTTGGTACCCCAGGGTACCAAATACTGCATCAAATATTGACAGAGATATTCCTGCTTAAAGGGAGAATGTGCAGACTTTACAAAAAAAAAAATAGCTTTAGCCTCCATAACTAAAACAAAATGCCATGAATGGGATTGTGATAATTCTTTTTTTTAAGTGCATTGCGCTGACATGTGAGGCAAGGTATACCCTTGAATTATACATAGCCTTGAGGACTCCATGATGATATCTTTTAATATTTTGACATATACTTCTTTATCATGGAGCCTTGAACCGCCTCCCATATATGAAAACAGAGACACATCAAAACAAAGATGGATTTCCCTCGGAAATCAATCTTTGTAGATAGAAATCATGAAAATGTTTGTGATTTTATTTTTACACCTTCATACGCCTAATGCATATGAAGGTTAAAAGAATTGGTTAATAAAAAGGTGAAAAATTGAAGGTTTCTTACCAGAATGATCTCGTGTAGATCCCTCAATCCGTTTGTCAACAAAAATGATAATAATAATTACTAAAATTACTAATATGATGAAAATAATAATTATTCATAATCACATATTACATTTTAGTATTTGTTAAATAATAATTTTTATCCATAAATTGTTCTTCAAAACGGCATTTTGTAACATTGCTAATCGAAGGAACATCATAATGAAGCGGTTCAGGGGTCTTAGCTATTGTATTTGCTTTTGTTGACAAACGGATCGAGGGATCTATACGAGATCGGTCTGGTAAGAAACCTTCAATTTTTCACCTTTTTTTTAACCAATTTGTTTAACCTTCATACACATTAGGTGTATGAAGGTGTAAAAATAAATAAAATCACAAACATTTTCATGATTTCTATCTACAAAGATGATTTCCTAGGGAAATCCATCTTTGTTTTGATGTGTCTCTTAGATCTATACATATATATGGGAGGACTTCAAGGCTCCATGATTAAGAAGTATGTCAAAATATTAAAAAATATCATCATGGAGTCCTCAGGGCTAAATTATTATAGGCCTACATCACTTTATTCATAAAAATTCAAAGTTTCTCATTGGTGTAGGTTTCTATAGTATGTTTTTTCCTCCTCCATTTAAAAGCTTCATAGATAGGCCTAGATCTACAGTGCGTATCAAAAAAAAGTTTACACTTTGAAAAAGCCCTGGGAATTAAAAAATATACAACATGTGGGTAATTTTTTCACATATAATCTTGGGTTTGGGTCTCATCTATCCAATGAAAGTAAAAGTTTTGACAGAATGTTACACTTGAGTGAGCACTGTCCATTTTTGCAAAGCTCGCAGAAATCTGTTTGCGCAGAAATGCTCATTTTCACGCTGTTCCAAGGGGAAAGGGCAAAATGAAACTTACCCTGCGAAACATTTTTCATACATTTCCCTTGCACTTTTAGTCAATTGAATGAAATTGATACATTCAAACATTTTGTAACAATTTTGACACCAAAATTGAAATTTCAACACTTAGTAAGCACAACCTTTACCATTTTTGTGCCAGCTGGATCTGAGGACATAACTGAATCTGAACAAAAGTTTATATCAGACACATAGGCGGCGGAAGCGGGGGGGACGTGTCCCCCCTAAATTTTTTTTTTTTTGCTTGTCAATTTATTTTCCTATGTACCCCTTAAAAATTGGGTTGAGAACCTTTTTTTTTTGCTTGTCAAAAATTTTTTGGTTGTCCCCTTCTATAATTTTTGGCTTCTGCCGCCAATGATCAGATATCTCCAGCATTTTTTCACTAAGGTTTTTTCATTGAAAGTGGGTTTACATTTCATATTTCATTTAATACTTGTTTCTCCACACTTTTCCCAAGCTTGACAATCATTAACACAATGAATATCAAGCCACTTCATGTAAATCACAGCTCAGTGTAAAGCAAATATCGTCACAATGGCCTTGGTGTGTGGGGGAGTGCGGTGGGGCGCATTGCACTCTTCAAAGTGTTTTGGGCAAGGAAAAGTTTAAAAAGGTAAAAGATATCTTCAAATCAATTTTACTAACTAAATTCCATGTGTTCTTCATGATTAAGGTCTACTTTTATTCGCATAACTATTTCAAAGTTCTGCGCAAATCATTTTTCACTAACTTTTCAAAAGAGGTGCTCACTCAAGCGGAAATATTTTTCGACAATTATATCGTCATACGCTTAAATGGATCAGTACCAATATTAAAATGTAGAAAAATCTTCAGGTTATTCCAAATGTATAATTTTTCAGGACTTTTTCTAAGTGTAAACTTTTTTTATACGCACTGTAGAACCTACTTGTTTTACATGGGTGCACAGTAACATCTCTATGCATAATTTGCACTAACCCGGCCAGGGAAGCGGGCCGGAGGCGGAGCTCCCTGGACCTGGGTTAAATTTGCAATTGCACTGTTGCAGATACAAATTAGTGGCATTTGGGGGCATTTTCACCGAACTCCCTACTTGAAAAGGCCTCATACATGTCAAAAATACATTTTACCTGTAAGAAATTTGATTTGACTTTGCTGGAAATTCGATCCATCGCTCATCATCAGATCTATAAATATATATTTCTTCAACTGCACTACATCTGCATAACCTTGCTTGTTATGTCCGAGAAGAAAGGTGTAGGTACTGAGGTACGCAAATCACGTGATACCTAGATGGGGAAGCCCCGACTGCGCGCGCCACGCCCCGACCAATTTTACTGCCTAGGGAATTGCCCCCCCCCCCTGACCGGGAAAAAAAGGGGGGGGGGCAGAGCTAAAGTGAAGAGTCTGCAGACGATTTCAAGTAATTTGTGAAAGAGGAAGGGAGTAAGAGCAGGAGGGGGAGTTGGTAAATTATCTACAATTTCATGCGCTGACCAGCGCATATATATATTTATATATATATATTTTATACATTTATATATATATATATATATATACAAACTCCTCAAAAAAGTTTTGCAACTCAGTTTTGGGGGATGATATCTTTTTGGTTAATGAAGTATAAAAGATGAAACTGGTATCACTGGAAAGCTGAATTATTCTTCTTTACAATGACATGCCATTTGCTGTGATTATGTAATCATGGAATATGCAATCACCCTGAACATTGAGAAAAGTCAGAAGTGAAATGTTGCAAAATGCATTGATTTCTAACAAGAGTCTCCATTTCTATAGAATTTCCACCATGCGGGTGACAGTGAATGCACTCGGTCCATCCTCGAAACAACTGGAAACGACGCATTTTGCAACATTTCATTTTTAACATTGCTGCGTATTATCATGTCTGTGTATTCCATGATAACGCTAGCATTACAAATGACACATGATTGTAAAGAAGAATAATCATGCTTTCTAAAGATATCACTTTTACACATGATGATGGCACATTAAGAAATTTATTAGCACTCAAACTTGCAGTTTGAGTTGTAGAACTAATAAAGCATGACATGGCAACGAATTTTGCAACATTTCATTTTTTACATTGCTGCATATTTATCATGTCTGTGTATTTCATGATAACACTAGCATTACAAATGACACATGATCGTAAAGAGGAATAATCATACTTTCCAATGATACCACTTTTACATATGATCATGGCATACTAAGAAATTTATTAGCACTCAAACTTGAGTTGCAGAACTTTTTTTGAGGGGTTTATATATATATATATATATATATATATATATATTTTTTTTTTTTTTTAATAGATGCAGTGTTTTGGGCAATATGCTTACTTTAAGTTCCACGATCAAGCAAAAAGAAAAAAATATATATTTATAGGCCTATTAAAAGAAAGAAAATTAATAGAACAGAAAACATGAAATAAAAGAGAGGAGCTAGATGAAAGTAAGAATAAACGGAAATATTGTTTTATCTTTTAAACATTTTTTTTTTCCGAAACCTATCATCAAGATAATGATGATTATTATCCCTTTTATTATATGCAACGTTAATGTATACTGTCCGGTCTAATAGCCTCTTATGTTCATTGCTGTGAATCCCTCTTTATGTAATTCAAGATAAATGGATCTGAGCCTCTGAGGGATGAAACTGACCGGAAATTGGTGAATGGACAGGTGTGAGATGATCGGCGCGCGCTTTCTTCGGCCGCGCCAAAAAATAAAAACTTTTGTCAGGTCAGGGCGCGTGCGCTACACAAAGCTTGCTGTAAACAAACTTTTCCCGCGCAAATTTAGCTTTGTCTTTTGGCACGTGCCTGTCGGCAGGCGCAGGAAAGCCTCGGCTCTCGAAGTGGCTATCTGCTACCGCGCCAGCTTTGTTTCAGTTCATGCCTGGTTAAGTTTACCATGTACGAGCCCAACTGATCACTCGAACGAGAAGGTGCGGATTGAAAAAAAAAATAAGAGCCAGTAGCCAGAGAGAAACATTTTTTTGTTTAAGACGAAAACACGAGGCTGAATTCGTGGTGCCAAAATTATAAGACGGGTACAATTGGGTCTACATATTCCCGGCATATTCCACGCTAGTTACATGGCCAACATCACCGGCTGCAATCCCTGGCCTGCGATGTATGTGACAGTGTTCTGTATATGCATGGAGCTATCAGAGGGAGCGGAGCACATTCTATTCTCCGTTTCCAGGTCTCGAAATTATCAAAACGGCGCGTGTCTATTTTTAGCACACCTAGCAGGGTCAAAGTAACGTTCATTTTATGTCAACAGACAGCAGTGAGCGCGAGGAGCTCGAATGACTCATGCAGACAAAGAATGCTGCAGACAACATATAGAGCCTAAAACGCACAGATCTTTTCCCCCTACCACATATTGTTTTTCTTTTTTTTTAAATATATAATTGCAGATGAATTTATCGAAGGATATATTGACAGATAAATTGATAGATACCATAAATGGGCTACAACAAGGGATAAAAAAAACAATATCCAGGGGCCGATTACACGGAGGGTCTTGCGTGTCGCCCATCTTTTTTTTTGCACCGTACATGTATCTGGGATATTTTTGAAATTAACATAAACAAAATTCGTTTTTTTGTACAATTTGATGAGACATCACACCATTTTTGTTCAATTCAACAACGAACGAAATATGTTTGCTGATGATTTATTTTCATGCGTTTCACATGGTGCATCATAATAAATGGGCGACACGAAAAACGGTTCTTGCAAAGACCCTTTGGTACAATCGTAGTAGTAGTAGCAGTAGCAGCAGCAGCAGCAGTAGTAGTAGTAGGTCCATGGTGCAATCGACCCCGCATGCCATGGTACTGCAATCAGCTCAAAGAGTTATGAAGAGATGGGAAACTGTTTATGAGGAGAATGTTCTAGATCCTAATAGCGCGTGCAGGGGCCGCGAAACGGTTTTGATAGGAGGGGGGGGGGGGGGGGGGTGGCTAACCATGCAAAAAATCATGGTCATAATTAAAATTTTGTACACGAGTTTTGAAAAAAGTGGGGGCTGAAGCCCCAGTCCCTCCCCCGAGTCCGCGGCCCCTGTTCTCGTAGGCAAACGCATGACCTGCAATTCAAGAGAATTAACATTTCTCATCCTTTTTGCATCAATAATCCTCAGATTTGAATGTGTTTTCTCACGTCGAAATAATTAGAAATGTTATTGATTTAGCCTTTGGTTGACGTTGTTGAACGCAGCCATAAACCTAAGAATGGATATCGTTCTATAACAAAAGGTAAATAACCATTGAGAAGAAAACAGACAGAGGTGGACATTTATAACGGTTAGGCTTATGTAATTTTGTATAATATGTATGTGATATATGTAATATGTAATATTATATTTCAAATGTTTATTATGTGAGCAAAACGAATTTCCATGTGGAAAAAATGAATTGAATTGAATTTATTCTTTGAGTTTGAAAATACTAACAGATCTGGTGTTAGTGTCAAGTAAGGAATGAATTTTGAAAACACCTTTCAGAAATATTCTTATGAAATGACACATCTAACGAAATATTACTCTGGCAGTGATTCAACGTGAATCACACGTTTGGGCAAATGTTATGAACAAAGAGAAAAACATAAACGTGGACTATGAGTCGTAGATAAACTGCGTGGGTTTTACTATTCTACGAACAAAGAGCCAATGCACATGGCGCACAATCCTGAAAATATTGGCGCGCTTTACACTCACTGGCGAAGGCTGTTTGTTTCGTTCTTCCATGCTGGTTATCAGATCGGAATGTGGATGCATGCTAATGAACCACTCCCTTATCTGAGATTATTGACCAATCGGGTGCTTCGTTAGAAAGAAGAGGTGGGGCTTATCTGCAGAGTAACGTGTTTTTTGTACGTCACTCAAACAGTGGCGCTGTACGGTACGTATATCGTAGCCCAATGTAATTTCAACGAGCATGTCATTTGAAGACCGCGCCTGAGACGATTACTACGGATATAACGTGTGGAGATCCTAAGTTTCTGATAAATACGCCGTACAACTCCCATGGTTTCTCATAATTTCTACCTCGTGATTCGGATATAGCATTATTCTAGAATGCCCAGCACACTTTTTACAGAAATGGATCATAATACTGATGGGCTGGAGGACCATCAAAGGGCCCTTCAGTCGTTAGCCTTTAATTTGTCCATGCTCGGACTCAGCAATGAAGATGATGGCCCGTCAGCTATGGATGATAGGGGAAGGAAAAGCAGTAATATGACGGAATGTGTACCTGTACCAAGTTCGGAACATGTAGCAGAAATTGTTGGTCGACAAGGTACGATCTCCAGGACACTTAAAATGTTTTGTTTCAGTGAAATACATGTGTATTCGTGTAATGTAATTGGTTCACATTCAAGAATCCGTCCGATTTGAAAATTTGGTCGGCTCGGGAATGTGCATGTATTACATTGCATTGGACAACGTGGTTTACGTGCATGCACGGGCCTTTGTTTGCTACATTCGCGCGCTTGGCCGCCTCGTGCTTCTGCACTGGCACTGCATGCTGCACTGTAGTTTGTCATCGAATGTGTGTGGATGTACTATGGGGCATGCATGTACACTCCATGTGCTCTTGCCATGAATTTGAATTTCATACCTCATATTTGGTATTTGGGGAGACTACTATTCTGTGAGACATGAACCCTAATTGAGAATTTTTTCTAGTTATTTGATATTTTATGTAGTGATGTCACTAGTAGTAGTATTAAACACTGAATTTACAAAATGCTATTTAAAATTTTGAACAATTAACGTGAGAATAAACCTATTGACAATTGTTGACTCCAAGTTCAGCATTTTTTTTGTTCAGGGGTTCAAGAAAAAATTATTTGTCTGAATTTTTCATGTTCTCTACTGAAACAGTGATTCGCGTCTACCTGATTTTGAACTTTTTCGTGTTAACACGTTAAGAGTAAAGACTAAAGTAAAAACGATGCAATTAATTTATAAAGTAAAAAAGTAGTAAATCCCTTCTGATATTCATTGAGAATTGTTTGGGGCAAGTCTATTTGAAATGTAATGGCAATTGAATATAGTGAGGATAGTAATATTCAAACTTTTGGTGGCCAGGAAATTGGATAAGCATTTTACCTAACGTTTGTTCCAAATATGTTATTATATCATGCCTAAGAATACTTGTGTGAAGATTATAATTTAGTAGGGAACTAATTCAGTTGTAGGTCTAATGAGATGTAGAAAATTTCATAAGAAAATGGGAACAGAACAGAGTGAAGTGCCTTTTATTGAGATATGTTAAAACAGGTGATTTCTACTTGAGATTGGAATGATCAAATACTTGTACTAGTTGTAGTTCTCTTTTGCTTTTCAAATCTTCAAATTCATCCTGTGAGGTTATTATGATTCTAAATATACTTTCAAAGAAATCATAGTTTTATTTTCCAAATAGCTAATTGTAACTGGTTTAATTTTCAAAGAATAGGACCATAATTTAGTGATAATTTATTTGAATAAGGTTCGTGGAACTTGCTGGAGGAATATCACTCGGAAAGGAGAGTATTGGGCATATCCGACAACTCTTGTTCCAGTTGAAAAATCTGTACTAGAGTGTGTACCTCTAAATAGAGGATGCCTTTTATAAAACAAAAATGAAAACTTTCATTCCATTCGAAATTGCATTGTACATGATGGCTGACTGTTCACAAGATGTTCTTGCCTTCAAGCAGGTGGACATCCTAATTCTCGATTTATTCTGATCATATATCCTGTTAGTGTTGGGGGTTTTGGCACCTCATGGATCATTTACTAGAGAATTGAAATTTAAAGTGGGAAAGTGTCAGTGTGACCATTTAGCAAAACCTTTTAAACTGTCTCTAGCAAGCTGCCATTGATTGGTACTGTAGGCATACATGCAGGTGTAGGCCCCTAGAAATATCTAGAAATGTGTGTAAAAGGAGATGCATTTGCCTGTGGTCTGCACTCTGTTGGTACAAAACTGGTTTCAAAGAAAGAATAGTGCCTTGTGACATTCCTTTCTATTCACTACTAGCATGTGAAACCCAATTCATTTACAGTGATTCATTGGGCAGTTATAGATCCAACAATGTAAGATTGAAATCTGAAAACCAGTAATTCTCAATCAAGTACTAATGAATTAGGAAAAAGATAATGTTATGTTAGGGAAGCAAGTATGTTGGATCTCCATTTAGCTTTGCATTGATTTGCTCATTCAGTTGTATGTTGAATTGCCCAAATTATTGAAAACAAGGCAATGTATTTTCAGTTTTCCTTTATGTTAATTTGTTTGTGCAGGATAGCAGATGAGTTAAAAGTTATTATCCTAAATTCTTCAAACATTGCTGCCCCCCCCCCCCAAGCTAAACAATTTGTAGAATGTTATTTTTGGAGGAAAATTGGAGATTTTGTTACATTATTTTGGTACAGAATGCCTATTTGGGGTGGCAGCAAGCTTTCCGTTGGTTAGCCTTTCTAACAATATGTTCTGTAGTTATATTGCATCATGATATGTTAGGTATCCACAATTCTACTCTTGTTGGTGTTGCTTTCAATCACTACCATAATTCTGACAGATGTTACATGTATTTCCATTCCACAATTTAACATTGTGCATCTGATCCTTGTAGAGTAGAGAGATGGCTTGCAATGTCACAGAACATCAAATAATAACCATGCAATTCACTATGTACATCAGATTTTTTTCCTTCCATTATGACGGGTTTTCCTGTTCTCCGATCCGTACATGTACTTGTACAATAGGTCGGCTCCACTTATTTGTGTGCAATAGTGCATGCATGAATTGATGACAAATACTGCAGAATGAAAAGTAAATATAATTTACACCCACTCATGATTCCACTTCAATGAGAACAAAAAAAATCAAGATTTTTTTTTAATGGGGAAACTGCTGAGCCCCCTTTGTGTCTGATAATTTTCTCTTCTCAGACTTTTCAATTTTAGATTCCTTTTTGTCTGATTGATCCACGTTTCTCTTGTCATACTTAAAATGTTTTCTTTGTTTGCATTTTATCATCTGCAGGTTGCAAGATCAAAGCCCTGAGAGCAAAAACCAACACATACATCAAGACACCGGTTAGGGGCGAGGAGCCAGTCTTCGTTGTCACAGGCAGGAAGGAGGATGTCGCTGCCGCAAAGAGGGAGATCTTACAGGCAGCAGAGCACTTCAGCCAGATCAGAGCGAAGCGAAACCAAGGTCATTCTGGAGTGCCTCCCGGTCCACCCCCTCCTAACATCCCTGGCCAGACAACAATACAAGTACGAGTGCCGTACAGAGTGGTTGGTTTGGTTGTCGGGCCGAAGGGCGCCACCATCAAGAGAATACAGCAGCAAACCAATACGTACATCGTCACACCAAGCAGAGATAATGAGCCCGTGTTTGAAGTGACTGGACTGCCCGATAGCGTTGAGCAAGCAAGGCAGGAGATCGAAGCCCACATTGCAATGCGCACTGGAGGTTTGATCGATTCCACAAGTCCAGAGGATGATTTTGCCAACAATGGTACCGACAGGGGAATGGTCGATGATATCAGTCTGTATAAGACTGGTCCAAGTCCATTTGCTCAACCTGTCGGAGGTGCTAAGCCCATGATCCAGAGAAGCAGCAGTGACAACTACTTCTTCCCCACCAACATCACAACAACGTCGACATCAACAACCACAACAAACGGTACCACAGAGTTCAACCCTCTTGCCAATTCCTTCACCTCAACAGCTAAGACGGCATACAACCTCTTCAACGGTTCGACGCCAGAGCTTGGTGTGGATTCTCATGTTTATGAAGGTCCTCTACCAGCGACTGGAATCCCAACCCAGCAGCAGCTCTCTATGTGGCAGGATTTGACAGGGGTCAACGCTGCCTTTGGAATACCTCAGATCTCCAGGCGCAGCAGCAGCATCAGCTCAGGGAGCAACGAGCCGGCAGTCAATGGAATCAACGAGCATCCACCAGCGAGACGCATCCGTAGTGATCCCTTGAACGGTGGATTATCGGTGCTTCCAACGCCCCTGCCTTCAGCCTTCCCCGTCACATCATCAAGTAGCACATGCAGCAGCCCAACGGATTCAATCGGATCTGGGTCCCTGTCGGCGCAGAGTAAGAAGCAGTGTATGGTCTGTAGCGACAATGAAATTGTTGCTGCTCTTGTGCCATGTGGCCACAATCTCTTCTGCATGGAATGTGCCAACTCGTTGATCAACAAGGAGAATTCTCCCTGTCCTATGTGCCATGAGCCCGTCACTCAAGCCATTCGTATCCAGTTCACGTAGGAATACGCCCCTGGACACTTTTGGCTATAACCCCCTCAAAATGTACACATTCTTGTTGAGTTTTCAACATAAATCTATATAAAGTACTCCCCTTATGAAGAGATATTTTTTCATATGAATTTTGTTATATTTCTAATTTTTAGAGGTCAACATTTTTGTCTATTTGAGTTGTGAGTGAAAGAGAGTGTTTCTTATAAAAAATTGCAAATATTTGTTTTTTTATTTCATGTGTATTGTGATATGTAGTCGAAGAGATTATGAAGGACATCAAGTATTTTATTCATCATACAATAAAAAAAGAGATTCTATTTGATACAATATGTCTACAGAATAAAGGTCTTATTTAATTTGAATTTATCTGCTGGATGTTGTGCATTGTAAGAGCTTTATTTAAAGAGAGAAAGCATTCGGCTTGTACAGTATACCTATTCATACAAATGAAGAGTATTAAACAAGAGTTTTCATTCTATCGCATATGTGACAAGTAACCATGACACTTTCAGTTATAAAAGAGAAAGAGAGAACCATGGAAATAATGAAATATATCTAAGTATTACTTCAAGTATATTTTACCCTGTTGATATTTTAAATAGCTGTGACAATAGAGGTTATTTTTATTCTATTTGTATTAATGGGACTGGAACCCGTTATTAGGTGCCCGTGCCAATAGGCCTAGCATTTATCATACATACTCTTTATTATTATATTTGTACAAAAGTGAAAAATACTGTCATATTGTAATTTATGTTGCACCTCATTTTTAGTGTTTTTATTTTTAATATATTTCAAAGCAGTTATGTATACATGTATATGTAGCATTGCTATATTTGACCAAATATTCCAATGGTATGATGTCTAACTGAAAATATGACAAAGAGATATCTCATTTATTTTCCATGTAAACCCAACCTGCATTCAGCCAAAACATGTATTTCAAAATGAAAAATAGAAAAATACATAAAAATAAAAGAGTTTTATTTTTTGTCAAAAAGTCTAATGTATAATTGATATGTTGCCGAGAAGTGATTGTGTGCTGGTTTTTGTACTTTGAGCTTTTTTATGTTAGGAAAAAAAATCACATCCACTGGTTTGGAGGAGAAAGTGCATGATTTTTTTTTTTCGTCTCAATGTTGACCAGTTTTTTGCCAAGTTTTCAGATATTATGAAAAAGAAATGATATAATTATATATTAAGATATAGAGTTATGATGAGATGAAATTTTGCTATTTTTGTAGTTAAAAAAAGATGAATTAGGGTTGATTCCTCTTATGGTGAGATCTCTGAAAAAATTGCTGCAAATGTAAAGATTTAATGACTTTCCTGTACATTGAAATCAGTGAAATGATTATAGGAATGTGTAATGCACTGTCTTATTTGTTAATGAGCCAACTCCTTTTGTGTTAGTAGATGGAGATTAACCAACACCATCATCTCTGTAATATCAAACCCATCAGTGTCTTATATGACCAATCAATAACCTCTATACATTTTTATTTTTGCTAATAGCCCTATGCCGCATATACATGGACAAAAACTCACTTTGTACTTGTACCAGTTCTCGTCTTGTGAAAAGGAGAGAAAAAAAATAGAAGATGAATATTGAAGTTTTATTAACTACTCTTTTGTCACCTTGTAAAAGTCTGTGTGCGAATCGTGTGGTGTATGTGTTATGTGTCCAAAAACTACAGATTTATTGTACAAGAAAATAATTATTTGTGACCAATCTGTGAAGTCTATTATGTGTATTATAACTGTAAATGTTATTTTTGTTATATTATTATAAATACAGAAAAATGCAATCAGTAGTAGTTACAAGAAATGGACAGAATATGAAAGAAAAATATTTTTTTCTGAGAAATTTCTTTGAAATAGCAAAACATCTGGACAGATGACATATGTTTTTGTTCATGCGTTCATACCATAATCTCAAAAAGGTGCAAAATTGTGAAACAATCCAAGAAGTTTGTTTTATTACTCTATACTAGTATACAGTACTTTCCATGCATGTATTATGCACACATCACTATGTCTGTTTCATGTCATAGATTTAGACCCTATTGTCCTTGCCCGTATATCATATATAGGCCTACCACTCAAGTAAAAGTGCTATTTTTGTTTGAAATAGAATTTAATTGTTAGTTTTTAGTACCTCCTTTCTACCAGAAATCAGTATTTTTTTATTATCCTTTTCCATTTTTTCTTACGTATAATTGAAGAAAATTAAATAATTCGTAGAGCTGAACATGTTTTGTTTAGTTAATCTATGCAAACAAATAATGCCAGTTTTTCTTAACAAGGTTTTGCATATTGTCTGAATATTTTAATTGTATTTTTCAAAGTGATAATCATTACAGAGTAAACTTTCATAGTAAACATTTGATACTCAAAGTATGATCATTTAGCCTAATTATTCAATTATAGTAATATGACTAGTAATCAAATTATATAGTATTTATGAAAGAAAACTTACCCAGTACTGTTTACGAATGACTATAAAGACTACTGTACATCAAATTTGCAACATTTAGCGTGACTGTTACCATGTGCATTACGAGTTTATATCAAGCAAACCCACTGACAAAAAGAGGTTATTTTTTTTCTCTCCTGAAAAAAGTTCATGTGAATTTTTCAGGGGGAAAAAAAGATGAAACGTTTCTTGGTCATATCCGACAAAAGATCACTCTTGCACAAATGTCATTTTTTATGAAATGATATATCTTCAAAAAAGTTTTTTCAGTGTTGTATCACCTTTTTTAACCTGTTCATGCAAAGAATTCCAGAGAAAGAATTTAAAAGTTGTGTTGAAGCAATAAAAAGCTTAAATTTGTTCAGAAATGATGTTTCAATTTTCTGTATATTTGGTTCCAGTGTTTTTTAACTTAAGTGAGAGAAAGTTGGCTTGAGGTCTGCTGCTGAAGAATTTAAAAGTAACTATGAAATCATCTCAAATTTGAATAATGTATTTGTGAATCCCAGTTGGGATTTCCATCATGAAATTCCTTTTTTTCGGCACCAGACCCCTTGTACAATGTTATATTTAGTGACAGAGAAAGACGTTTTGTTGATGTCTGTTGTGAATCAGTTATATTAAAGCCTTCAAATTGAAAATTGCAAAATTAACAATACCAATTATGATGTAAAGTATGAGAGTTGCATGTGTATGTAAAGATATGAGAACTACCACATACAGTCAACCATAAAATGATACAATTGTTATTAGCCTGAACATGGCCTTGAAGTATCTTTTTCTTGGCCTCAGTTTGAGGCAGTTTTTACTCGATTCCCTCAGAAATTATTACATGTAGGTGTTCTGAATGTATGTGCTAGTGAAGTAATGAGAGTTTACATATATGTGCACAATATGACAATTATTAATGATTTTGAATTCTAGTATTTTGGTTTAATGTTGGTGAAAGTGAAGATGATCAGATTCAGAAAAAAAGTGAATAGCTGATGTTCAAGAGATGATGAAGAGTGAGATATTGTGAATTTGTGATAAATACATTTGTATGTACAGAACATGCATCGTAAATGTTCCAATGGCAAGGGTAACTGTAATCCCCAGCTGTACCTTTGCACTTTGGAATATTGTTTCTTGTACATGTTTGATAATGAAAATGTGCCAACTGCCAAAAGGTTTGAAAGGATGACTTATGCATTAATTCTGATTATAGGTCTTTGTTTTTACTGTGATGTTGAACTCAGATTTGCCACCCAGCCCCCCCCCCCCTTCTCGCAAGAATGCAAGCATTGCCAATTGAATGATCTCGATGATAGACACTCCGACTTGCTTGTATTCAACCCAATCAAGTCATTAGTCCAAAGTTCAGTGCTATAGTTTTTTTTTTAAATCCCTTTGTTAGTTCTACAGTGCATTTCATTGATGAACTGTCCAAGACAGGATATCTTACTTTCCATTTAATTTAAGGAATATACTTGGATCATAGAGCTTGGATGTTTGCTGGATCCACACAAAAGTCATGACCTGCTCTCTAAAAGACTATTTCTGACAGGCATTATCAACTCAAAATCAATTGTTTCCTTTACGATATACTTATCCATTCAGGATGTGGTTATTTGTTAAAAGTGAGAAAATTCCAACACTTATCTTTCAACTGGCATTTTACGAGAAAAACAAAAAAATAATGTTTGCATAGCAGGAGAGACTTTGACCATTAATGATGGACTGAGTCCACAAACCTTGGATGAAGGCTATGACGTCAGCTCTTACAGTAATGGAGAGCGAAATTAATTAAGCAAGGTTTGCTTGAATTCTGCCAGTGTCGTCAAAAGAGGAATCAAAATATTTTTCATACCTCGGTCTATATCAATTTTGGAGTAAAAAGGATAAATACCTTGTGCCCTATGAAATTATCAGTGTGTATTTTTCAATTTTGGGTATGGGTAAAAAATTATTTTTGAAAATCCCTGTCATAAAAAACTTTTTTCTCATTCTCCTAGTGTTCAGATTCGGCGTTTGTTCCTGTAGTAATTCGTTAAAACCAATGTAAATTCAAATCCCACGAATAAACATTTAAGAGGCAACAAGTGAAACTTTGTTTTTGTATATGAAACCTAAAAGAATATAATTTTCTGAGTATTGTGTCATTTCTCCATTCCATATCACATTCTGAAAAATTGCAAATTGAATTAACACTAAAAAAGTAAAACATAATTTGACTTAATTTAACTTACAACATTTACATGTTTTAGTTGAATATAAAAGCAATGGTATACTAGAACTTTTTAATGCTGCACTGCATTGCATTACATGTATGCATTGAAAAGTACTAGCTCCATCCTGTATGCTATGTTTTTCAATTAGAGTTGCACTGCCACACTAAAATTTCAAACAAGAAAATCCCAACCAAAAGAGGCCCTCATTGAACTGTTTCCTACCCCACTTTGGCAAATCTTTCTCTTTGTCCATGTGCATCGTTTGTTCCATACCATGAGGTTATTATTTCTATGCTTTCTTTCCGTGAGCTGTTCTGGCTTTATTTAGAGCTTTTCCAATATTGCGGAACAAAGAGGGAGGGTTCTCTTTATTCTTGTGAACAGGGGTTGGTGGGTATGGAGAAAAGATGAGTGGAGGATGAAAGGATGAAAAAGAAAAGGAGAAAATTTAAAGGAAGAGGTGAAAATCTCAGAAGGCAATAATACTGTTTGAGGACCAGGCCATGTGGTGGGGACAAAGAGCGCCAAATCCCTTCTCTCTCCCTCTCTTCTTTTATTCCCCTTGCTTTTCGCCCTGATCTCTCCAGCTCGGCAGGCAAACAAAGCCGAGCGCTCCCTCTTTGTCCCCATGCATGTGGCCTGAGCACATGCCACACGCTCGCTCGCTGAATAAATGCTCCCTATTAAATTGGCAGCAATATTGTGGCAGTTGGGTTGAACAAAGAACCCAAACTTGTGTGCTCCCTTGAAATGTACTGTATATTCAGGTACATGTTTGCACATTGTTATTGAAAAGCAGAGAGAGAGTTGGGGATAAAGGGAAATAAAAGAGGAGTAAAAATAAGGAAAAAGAAAACTCCAAAAGGTTTCATGAGTAATGAGTGCTCTTCAGATGAGAGGCTAGGTCAAATGCAAATATGAAATGTAATGCCTGCTGCAAGGTCACACAAAGGAATATCCAAAGCAGTTTTTATTTTCCGACAATAGTTCATGGTTATTCAAATACTATGTAGCCATATTGGCTTTGTTCTTGCCACATTGATTTTCCACTCTGCTGAGGGTTTAAAAGATGAAGCTTCAACTTTAATAATTCTTAAGATGAGACTGCTTATCATCAACCCATTGGATTGAATTGGAATTATAAATACATTGATCTCAACATAAAATGCACAATTTGCAGACCCTATGAGGAGTTTCTCTAGCAGGAAAGTTAGAACTTGATACTTAGTAATAAGTTATTAGCTCAAATTTCCAAACATCAATTTCTTGTTTTCCTTTAAAAAAGTATAAACACCTTTTTATCTTCTGTATTTCTCTCTTATTTTTATTTTATCTTTTTTTTTTCTTATTTACATGGATTTTTTTGGGGGGTAAGACATCCAATGCCTGTCATCATGTACATATATGTCATATGAGTACAATAATAAATTGTAGTTGTTCATTAAACTAAAACCATCATTAAAAAAATAACAGATTGTGTAAGCTGTGAAATATTAATGCACATCAATTGAAAAACAGAACTTTTTCAAAGGAAAATAATAATAACTGAGCAATAACAAGACCCGATGATGCAATTAGTGCAAGGCATCTGTGTTGTCTATCATCAATACCAATTATTCAAGAAGTCTCTTAGCTGTGCTATAGTCTTCCATGCACAGACCCCAATTTTCTACCATGCACCGTCTCAAGAATTATTTGTAAACAAATGCAGAAAATCATGGTATTGAATTTTCCATGTCAATTTATTAATTGATGGGGCAGTATTAGTGATTGAAATGTACCTGAACTATATTGTGATACTATGCTTGTGTAATGATTTAATGACACCTCTCAAAATAGCTTTAAAGGATAAATCACCACTGCTGAATAAATACTGAAGTCATTTCTACACATAGACCATGCCACCTCAGATACAGAGGCTACATGTTGTGCAGTCATACAGGCACACCTAACCATAGTTTGTTTGCGACTTTGCACTGATCTTTTTTCCTCCATAAAACTTATTTGGTTTGTCCACCAGCACCACACTTATGGAAACTTACACATTTTAATTTTAGAGTAACTTTGCTCTAAAATATAATTCTGATATTATTCAATGTAGAAGGGCTAGTTATGAGATACCAGTACTACCTGTGCCCCTCCCCCCCAAAAAAGAAAGTGTATGATATACCGTAAGTTCTGTCAATTTACTGAAATTGTACCCCCCCCCCATACTTGAGAGAAGGATGGCTCTCTTTTCTGTTTGTGTGTTTGTTTTTGTTTTGCTTTTCTTTTTTGTACATGCTGCCTTCTTTGAAAAGGTGAGGAATTTCACATGGGTATGGCTTGTAGACTAATTTTCAATTTACCCCTGACTTCTTTGTGTGTGCGCACCATTCTTCACAGTCCAGTGCTTCAGTACAGTGTATTGTGAGTGAGTATGCATGGCAAGGGAAATTGTAGAAAGAAGGTTTTGTTTTGATTTGCATGCAGCAGTAAAACATACAATTGAGCTTCTTTTTTTTTGTTGATGCATTGTTACAAGGTTGGATGGATTTTTCCCTCTCATTTCTTCAAGGAAGAATAGTCCACGCTGGCTCGGTTCCAGTTTTCTTTCCCTTAGATTTTTCAAAGTAAGTGCTAGTTTAGAATCATTTCAAGTGGCTCTAGCTCTCTCTCCAAGAGTCCAAGATGGGTTTACATGCTGTTTTCTCTTTATGTACGCACAGATCAGGCAGGAATAATTGATTGCATGTTTCTTGATAATGCTAAACCCTGGGCAATTAATGCGAGGGGTAAATTGCCTAGGGATTCGTTTGATGTCGCTGCTATACAGGGAAGTAGGACTTACATATAGGGATGTGTGACCTAGTTCATGTAACCGCATAATGCCAATTATATCATAACATATTTTTTCTGTTTCCCAACTGGTGGTTAATTTTCCCATGGACCCATGATTTTCCGAAACAATGTGACTTTCACAGGAGCCTCGAAATCTGTTTTTCAAATGAGTGAATAAGAATTTAGACATAATTTGTGAAAACAAATCAGTCACATAGAGTGTTGACATTTAACTTGTTATTATTATACTCTGATTGGATTATGTAATGTTATGTAATGACTCAGGCCTATAATCATTCACTAGGTGGGGGTGTAATGAGCAATGAATAACAAGGCAAAATTAGGATTTCCCAAATGGCCTGTTTATTTTTTTTTCAAAGACTGTGCCTTATCACGGGTAAAAATACACACGGGCTAAAATTTTGACCCCCCCCCCTGAAAATGCCTTGGTAATACAAAATGTCCTTCTTGGACAACACAGAGGAAGTAGGCAAAAAGCCCCCCCCCATTATAGAATATATAGGCCCTTTTCACCCCCCCCCCCCCTTGGCACCATATACAAAACAAAATCAACCACCTCCATAAATAAAGATCCTATGTAATTTTGTTGTCCTTTGTTTCATCTTTTATTCTTATTTTCAAACTTTTTACCATGTATGATAAAGCACACCTTTTAACCCCAGAGACGGATCAAGCGTCAAAATTTTATGTGGAGCAAATTTGTCTGGATAATTTGACAAATTTCTCAAGCATTCTTTTCATATTTTGGAGGGTGCACCATTACCTCACCCCTTGATCTGCACCTGTAAACCCCCACCCCTCATTTTTTTCTATCTCATGTTCTCGACAGACAAGCACCCAGGGTTTACACATATATAGGCCTACTCTTCAGAAAATGAGTAGCAATTTGTATTTTTTACTCAGTGAAAAGAGTTGTCCCTCACTGTAGGAAAGACAACGCCAAAATGGGTGGAATATTCACTCAAAATTCACTCTTATGTAAAACAGACAAGCACCTAGGGCAGTAGCGTACCTAGGATTTCCTACAGGGGGGCAAAATTGTCCGCCAAAAAATTTGACAAGCAAAAAAAGGTCTTCAACAAATAAAGGGTTTCTTACCAGAAAGACAAGCAAAAAAATAAATAAAGGTTCTTAAACTCGTGGGGGGGCAGGGAATCCAGGGATACGTCCATTGCATAAGTTGTGACTCGTCGGGGGGGGGGGCAGTCTGCCCCCCCATAGGTACGCTAGTGACCTAGGGTTTACACATACATATAGGCCTACTCTTCAGGATATGAGCAACAATTCATGAATTTGTACTTTTATTCTTTGAGATGACTCCCTCACTGTAGGAAAGACAACACCTAAATGGGTGGAATATTCACTCAAAATTTCACTCTTATGTAAATTCAACCCTGAAAGAGTGAATATCTATTAATTCCTTCCTTCTCTCGATCTTCCCTACTCTTATAGTCAGTCTCTCATATATTTTCTTTTCACTCTTCCCTCCTTCTCCTCCCCCCCCCTCTTTCTCCCTTTCTGGAGCTTTCACATTAATCCAGCTTATACAAAGGTATGCCTATCTCCTTTCTCTCTACCTCTCTACTCGTGCTTGATTCTCTTCCATCATAGAGGTTCTACCTCCATGCTTTCATATCTACCCTGCATCATCATGTTACTAGTATGTGCCCCCCCCCCCACTCTCTCTTGCTCCCCCATCCCCTCTCTCTCTCTCTTTCTGGAGCTCAGCTAGCCTTTTCACACCAGCCCTGCATCATGCATTCATCATAATGACAGACGCGATACCCAAAATACACCACATCTCATTTAATATTCATCTCCTAGCAGATAAACACAGGCAATAATGAACACCCAGAGCATCATCCAAAAGGGTAATAATATTCATCTTCCTCAAAACTGATCATGCATTGTATCTAGTGTGTCAGGATGGAGGGTAAAATAACCACCAATTTCTTCAGAAAATTGATACAAACTACTAAAACATGTATGTATACTATGATTTTGTAAGCAAAAAAAACCCAAACTAAACCATAAGCATGTAGACCCCCCTACCCACCCCCCAAAAAACCCCACTTCATACAGACTTTTTGTTTGTTCCTAGGATTTGTTACATCGGACATTAATCTACAAACGTTGTGCAAATATATTGAAACAGACATTTTCTGCCATTAAGATGAACAAATCCATCATGTTTTTTTTCTTCAATATTGATTTTCTCTTAACGTTTGGTTTCCTTTGAATTTGCAACACATCCAGCATTTGATGCATACACATGATGCTCTACACCTCATGCTAGCATGCATTACTGCCTGAAGGTTTATCTGTTTAATATAACTGCATAGTGTGTACAAGTACAGTAATATAATACTTCACTGACAACCTAAAACAATAACAATACCAGCATAAGTATGAATGTGACTCAGAGGCTTTATTGGATCCTTAAAATACAATAACAATAGACAGTTAAGTGTATTTACATCAAAAATAAATTTTTACCATCTCTAAACTCTATTTCTGTGGGGTTAAATATGACTCCAAATGCCACAAGATGGTGACTTGGATTCCAAAAAAAATTTGACTCGGAATAGTGTGACATCAGCTGAAAATCACTCAATTGCGAGTCAATTGACAGAACACAACAAAAGTAGTCACTTTGACTTGGAATTAGAGTTGACTCTGTTTAATTGGCTGATTCCCTTGAATAGGGGCATGTGTCAAACACTGGTTTATACACACAACATAAAAAGTGAGTCATTATAGCTCTATAATGACAAATTTGGCTCAAAATGTGGCACTATATGGACAAATTTACTCACTTTTACGCGATCAAGTGACTCACTTTTCATTTTGTATACAGGGTATGCAGAAAGCAGAGGACAGGAAAATTGGTGAAAAGTATCACTGACAAATAAAATGATTGAGTACCACCCCACATAGTGAAACAGTTATTCATTTCCAATATCTGGGTGTTGCTATTGCAAATTTTATATTAAAAACATTGAAACAGTACATTAAAGGTTTTTTTAACAGTATATACAGTATCATGACACTAAGAAATGACATGATTACTAAGTATAGAATTCAACAAAATAGTCATTAAGATCATAATTTATTGCTTGGGTTTGAATTGCTTATTTGATAGAAAAATTTGATGAGATTGCTCTCAATAGACCCCAATC
This sequence comes from Lytechinus variegatus, assembly GCF_018143015.1. Taxonomy (NCBI): domain Eukaryota; kingdom Metazoa; phylum Echinodermata; class Echinoidea; order Temnopleuroida; family Toxopneustidae; genus Lytechinus; species Lytechinus variegatus. Next base: position 40,195,952 of record NC_054744.1, on the reverse strand, counting down.
TTTTCTCACTTGTTCTTCCTAAATGTATAATTATAAGTGAATTCGAGCTCTACATAACTACAAAAAGTGTCCAATACGTTTGTGAAATATCAAAAGTTTCTTTTGCTATACAAGTAATGATATTTATGCAACATTACATAATAATGCAGTCTGAGTATGTGCTTAAATTCAAAAGAAGGCAAGCGTGTCAAAACTTCATTTATACTGTATATTGTACTTCATATGTTGATTGCATTTCTTGTGTACCAGCACCTGTTTCAATGGTGAAGAAAACCATCGTTTCCCATTTTGCCAGACAATATTATCAAAATGAGAGTATCAAAAGTGCTGAATATTGAGTATCAATTCTCAAAGATGCTGTTATAACATTTCAGATTATTATGGGCAATTAAATTTCTCTCCAGGTACATAGAAATACAATAGCACGACCAGTCTAATGGAAACTAAATGCTTAATTCATTATTGTTATTGTGTTGTGTATTGAAATAAAATGTTCACTTTGTGCAATAATCGTTAAGAGAAAATATCCCAGGCTAGAGTCGGAGGGATTGAGTTTATAATTCCCTTTCCACAGGTAAGGCTGGTGATTGATAATACAGGTTAATGAATCACCCCTCATTAGCTAATCAGGACACTACTCAGCTACATATTTTAATCACCTACATCTAAAAGTGTGATCATACACTGATGTCAGTTCATATGCCAAATTGATTTAATGGTGAACATTAAAAGATATTCAGTGCAGCTCATATCCAAAGTTTTTAACACAGGAGAGCTTGATATGTAACCAGAAGCTATCAAACAGTTTCGAAATGGGAGGGGGGGGGGGTGAGCTGAAAGTCAGGGGAGGGAGCTGACCATACAACATATCACATTCAGATGGTCATTTAAGTTTTTGTGCACAGTTTTGGAAAGGGAGGGGGGCAGCCTCCCCCTGGGTAATGCCTGCATGATTTTATTTCCAGAACGTTTTTGTTGATTTCAAGCTATATACATCCCAATATTGTATTCTTATCTCTCAATGTGTATGGAGGTGGGATGTAATCTTATCTCGAATCATGAAGGTAGCTTATGGCACCTTAAAGAGAATTCTGATTTAAAAAAATATTACAACTACAATTTGAATTTTAATTATTTTTTTGGGGGGGTATATATCATAATATAGGGCAAATGCAAATACCATTGTATTATGTACCAGATATCACAAAAATACAGGCCAATCACTTTTAATGAGGTTCCTACTTATCATTTTGATTCATATTGCACATTTTCATTATCATCATTGACAGCAATTTTTTTTAATTTCCAGTTCCAGTAAATTCATGCATAATAACACTTTTCATTTCGTTTCAATTTCTATTATCTTACCTCATGTTAGGGAAATTAGCACAAGACAGAGTCTGGAAAGAGTCCTACCAATCTAATTAAGTCAAAATCAATTTGTGCGGTCTGATGTTTGAATGCGGGTTTGGTGAGGTAGCCAAGCTTGCAAGTTCAAGGTCAGGCTACACTGAGCAAAGACAACAAACTGACTAAAATAGATTCAGGAAAATTGAGAGTGAGAACAGAGGGAAACAGAGAGGGAGAGAGAGAGGAGAGAGAGAAAAAGAGGGCAAATGGAGAAAAAAATAATTTTCAAAAATATTAACAAAAAGGATGAGTTATAATAAATATGAAAAATAAAAAGAAAAACAATAAATATGCAAAGATAGAACATAGAAAGTTCAGAAAAGAGAAAAAATGAGAAAACAAGAGATAATGAACATGTAACAAGAAGACAGGGCAGATGAGAAATAGAAAGATGCCATTAAAGTATACATAAAAGGCAGTGTAAACACTTGCAAATATAATCAGCAACAACTTAAAATATCACAGCATCACTGAATTATTTCACTTTTAAAAGACAGAATATGTGTTAAAGACTATCTATGCTCACTTCAATTCATTGTGTTATTCAATTCCAATTAACAAAACAATACAAAGTACAGAACAGAGTGATAAAAAATGCAACAGTGATAACACATGCAAAATAATGTAAGATAAAATGATGAAATAAACAAATACATGTGGTAATACAAAGATACAGTTTCATGAAACTAAGTGGTAATAAGAACATCCATGGTTCCTCAAGACAATCACACTATACTATTATATGAAATAAGTCCTATTGAAATAACAATACATCATACAATGCTAATTCAAGCAATAATATGAAATTTATGATTGAAAGGATGTAATACTGAACAATAAAAAACTAAAACATGTTAAACCGGATAAACCCCACTGTCACATTTTGATCATATGTTATACATGATCAAAATAACCATGTAATTGAAGCTGACTTGGCACAGATGATAAATTATTTTGAACTATTATTGGCCAGGTACCAAGCAAGAAATATACAGTCATAGGTAATAAGGTATCATGGTGAGGCGCTACATGCCCTGCCCCCACCCCCATCCAAAATAAAGAAAAGTATACATTTCAAACCAGTTGCATTGGTATTGAAGTTTTAAAAATGGTCTATTAGATCTATCCCTTTTCTGCTATTTTACTGATATATACTTTTTAAGAAGAGGGTCTCTCAATCAAGTTACCTATTAATGTTATAAAATAATCAATTAGTCATGTGAAAAGTTCTCTTCACTCAAACATTAATTTTCAGGTACTTCATGCACTGTATACAAATCTTGAACTCCCTTATCTTTTTACTCATTACACTATTGCATAAAGTCATGATTGACAAATCATCTTTGATATTTTATTTAATTCAAAGATCTAGGCGTTAGGGGCAGAGAGGCACAAGAATCATTGTGAGATGTGCCCTTCTGGGACTGAGTCCCGGGGCGGGGGGGGCACTTCCATTGACAAGTGGATAGCATGCGCGACCATGGGGTCTTGAAAAGCACCCGAAACGTGTATTTTCCATATACTGAAAATGCACCCCTTAACAAGTATTGGCGTGTAAAATCCTACCCTTAAAGGGGAAGTTCACCCTGAAGAAAACTTTGTTGTAAAAATAGCAGAAAAAATAGTAAAAAATATTGGTGAAGGTTTGAGGAAAATCCGTTAAAGAGTAAGAAAGTTATTAGAGTTCAAAGTTTTGGATTTGTGACGTCATAAACGAGCAGCTGCCCCATTTGTTATGTAATATAAAATGCATGAATTTCAAATTTTGTATGGTTCCAGATGACTTAATTTTGTTTTCTATTCATGATTGGGTGTGAAATGATTTGTCTATTGGTATACAAAAGGTACAGTGAAATCCATTTTCAATTTTCTGAGAAAATGACATTTCCTTGATTTTTTTACCATTCACTATGTAGGAATGCTGCTCGCATATGACGTCACAAATCAAATAATTGAAATTCTAATAACTTTTTAATTATTTGATGAATTTTTCTCAAACCTTCGGCAATATTTTTCATTATTTTTTCTGCTATTTTTACAATAAACTTTTTGTCAGGGTGAACTTCCCCTTTAACAAATATTGGAAACAAAATGATACTCTTGGCAAGTATTCCCCAAAATGAACCCCTAAACAAGTACAGGAATATTTTATTGTTATGCTACGGGTCCTTCGGTCGTCGGTTTTACCTTTACACATCATCTGGTTTAGTACGACCCCACCTTCCACACCTCGCACAAATCGGACTCTAAACACGTAGTGTTGGGGCAAAAAGAACATCCTTTATAAAAACATTTTAATTTTTTTTATCATCCCCACAAATTTTACACTAAAAACGTAACTTTCCTAGCGAAATAGATACCCTTTTTTTCATTATTTTTGTGTTTTTTACACTCTTATCACGTTACGTGCGTAACGTGCCCTATCCTGAAAAAGACATTCTTTTTACATATTTTTTGGTCGCGCATGGTAACCACTCGTCAATGAAAGTGGCCCACCCGGGGACTGAGTAACATATTTTATTTGCACACTAATCTTCAGATCTTACTTTCATCCTATAAATCAACCTCAATATTCCTTATATCATATTTTCATCATTATCATGCACTTATAATACATCTGCTTACACAAACTACTATCTACAATTCAGAATAAAGAACAGCATCAATACCATGGAGATCAACTCAAACCAAATTAGATGGTATTCTTATTCACATAAAAATGTGTGACAACGTAGCAGTTATGTTTATAAGAACAAAGACATAATTGGGTTGTTATTCTGCCCATCAACTATTTTTAAGAGCTGTTATCCTTCTCCAGTTCATTTGCTTTTGGTTTCAGTTACCAAGGCAACACGGATCACCCTGACACAATCGACTTTCACTTTCTGACATTCAAAACAGCATAACAAGGCTATTCCTATCAAGTAATATTCAACCCTATAGAAAATAAGCTCAATGACATATAATGCAAAACCATTTTCTCACAGTTAATGCATCGAGGCCCTGCTGTAGGTATTTCGGGGTCATTTTGAAACCTCAAATTTGCAGTGCCCAAGAATATACATCCTTTACCCAATCAAAACAATGATCATCATTATCAACAATGTGTCATTAATTTGATGAACTTTTATTTAACTTTTCATCAATTTATTCGGTAGATAAATAATTTACCATTTCATTTTTTTTTTTTGGGGGGGGGGTATACGGGTGGATCATGGTGTTAGGGAGAGGAGGACTTTGTTCCTATATAGTCAGATCTCTTGCAAATAGTAATTGTACACTACCACATTTTTTGTTGGTATGCACTGTAGCAGGCAAATTAAACCTGTCAGTTATCATTATCAAATATCATGTTCATGATTATGTGAGCTGAGGTCCAGTCCATTCCCAATATTGAAAGATACATGTCATTATAATTTATTGTCCATTCCGACTCTAAAGGTATTGAATTAATTCAGAATCCATCTCCCTTATCACACTACTGCACATGGTTTTTTAGTACGTGCATGGAACAAGCGACCGGTAATTCAAATTACCACGTTCCAGCCCATTTCTAACCAACTTTCCGTTGCATGGTGAGGGTTCTTTATAGTGACCCTGAAAAGCGCCCCTCAGGTACCAGCTGAGTCTAATTTGAGAATGGAATTTACGCCAGTTCAGACTCGATGGGGAGCCGTGACGAAACAAATTGGGGAAAGATGCGGCGGCGGCGGTGTTTCCCTCTGCTGGGCAGAATCAGATGGGATACTCAAAAACAAAAATGTTATTTGAAGAATGGGGCTTCATAACAAGATGCAGGAGTGGTCCATTTTAAGAGCAGATGGATTGGTAAGTGGGCTAAAGGGTGGAGATACAAATCAAGTGTTGGTCGATAATGACTTCCAGTTTACTCTTCTGAATAAGGTAAATCATTTTCCCTTTTCCGAATAATTATCAAAACAGTATGAGAGATTTTCTTGGGATTAGAAAGTAACATATTTTCCATAAAATTGGATGAGCATTGAAATAATAGGTCAATAAAATATGCCCCACTTTTTATGAAACAAGTCTAGCCAAACCAAGTTTTCTAAGCCACTTTCAAGACATCTTCAATATATTTTTAAAACCTCAGGGCTTGCACGTAAAAGCTAGCCTAATAATACATTTGCCAGACAATAGGGATCAATTCAATACTTATCATCAGTTTAATGGAATAAACACATTAAAGGTTGATGTTTACTTCTCACTGGTTGAAAATGATAGATCCTCTCAAGAACAAATTCATACAAATTCGAACTGTGGTGTTACTCGGACATGACTTAACACCAGATATGAAAGAAGGCAAGGTGCGATGTGCATCTAAACATCTCTTTCCGGTACATTTCTTGTCATTTTTGCTTTTCAATATTATTCATTGAAAGCTAGGATACTAAATAGGTCAGGGATTGTGTTTTCGTGCTAGTTTGTATAACATCCAACTCATTATTTTGGATTCACTTTCATAGTGTAATTCATTGTCCTAATTATCTTTTATCAATATTGGTTTTACATTAGAAACTTTTGGTTGATAATTTTAAGTAGTTATCTGTTATTTACAAAATGCCACATACAAAACAAAATGATGGAAAGAACAGTAACATTAGCAAATCATGTATTGGTGTAAAGTATAAATTGGAGAATGCTGAAAAATATTGAAAAATAAATTGAACAAAAATAGAAGTAAACAGCAAAAATTCTCAAGCATGACTCTATGCAAGTTCAAATTGTACCTACCATTAAAAGATAATCTGTGTTTATAGCTGTTCACCGATCTGTTAAATCATAATTAGAACACATGTCTCCTTTCCAGCTACTTACATGTATGTAATCTCATTCATCATCAGTAGATCCTCAAGATTAAAACGAAAACACCATCCTATATAAGAGGATCTACCAAAAGACCCTCCACTAATTGATTTGAAACTGGTCTACAAGCCCTCAAAATGACTAATCAATATCTTTTGAACCCCTATTCACTTTCCCCAGCCCTTGCACCCTTTAATAGGCCCATCTATTTACCAATGGTGAACAAGCACCCCTTATCGGTCTTTTTTGTTCGCCCCTCTCTGCGAAGAAGTAGAAATTAATACCATCATGTGGTGACATTCCCAGGCCTTAAGACTCTCCCCATTGGACAATTTCTCCTTCCATCCCAGGTTTCAGTTATTCTTTTTGTCACTTGAGGATAAAAGCAGTTAACAAGTGGGGTGCAGGAAGGGTTTTAATCCTGTTTTCATTAAAGGTTATTGTCGTTTAAAGAGTCATTAAAGGTCTAACTGGTCATTTATTTAGATTTGATCTGAAGGGGTGGGCGGGGGTCATCTATATCATTGCTGTACACATAAAAAGCCACAGAATTTCCCTAACTACTCTTCAATATTTTTTTCTGGTATTTATTTTCACTACCTTTCTCCTTTTTTTTTTTAAATATCCATATACTGCCCCAATCAGAAAATTCTAGCTCACATTAAAGTTGTAGTGATATCTGATAAAAGTTGCATTTTGACTGGTCAGATACAAGTTTATTAGCCATACCTTTTTTTTATTTTTTACTTTAGCCAAATTTTAAAACCCATGAGTGATTTTACACACATATTATGTGCAAACATAAAACGTAACGTTTTCCCTTGCAGAACACTGCATGCATACAAAATAAATTGACTTGGATTGCACTGTCTAGAAACAAGAGGTCAATTGCCTTTACAAAGGTCATAAGCATCACACATTCTACTTGTTACAAATATTAAACCTCTAGGAATCATGAGTTGTAATATCAGATATACATGTATATCCTTATAAATGAGGTATATAGACTAATTCAGAAGTATTAATGTAGTTTCGGATCAATGTTCTTGTTTCTAACAAGATTGGATATAAGTAGAAAATATATACTAGTAACAGATTTGCATTGTGAACATGATCTGGTAATACCTTTAAGGGGGCAATTAAAGTCACTCAAGATATAGGGGGTCCACCCCAAAGCACAGAATAGGCCCAATTATTTGGGTATAATTGTTTGACTTGGTTTGAATGAAAGTATCAATTTGCCGGCCTTGAGGCTGGAAACGAGCTGGGAGACCGAGACTATAGGTGGTTTCAGACCGCCTCGAAGTTCACCAGTTCCAGGTATTCTCTGATCGGGAAATTTACCCCGATCAGAAAATACCAGGTATTTTGGTAATGTGAAAGCAAACTACGCGTAATTTCCCCGAAAGAAAATACCCGCTAAATAGTAGGTACTTGGCGAAATTACGAGAACTTTCGTGGGGATTTTTCCAAGGTCGCAGGTATTTTGGCGATGTGAAAGCAAATTACGGGAACTTTTATCCCAGCGTGTCGTTGGGCGCGGCGGCGTGGGTGGCTGCTGGGCTAGTGATTTTGAATCTCGCGCCTTGCCTGCTTATCAGACTATACTGCGCATGCTCGTAACTTCGGGAACTTATCCCGAAGGATGTGTTTCGGGGCGGTGTGAATGCAGGAATAATTAACGGGTATTTTTTAGACTTAAAAAGTTCTCGTAATTTAACGGGGATTCTTGTGATCGAGGCGGTTTGAAACCACCTAATACTGGGTGAGTAGAAGAAAATAGGATAAAGGGATTTTATTTTTGAAGGTGTTTATGCAGACCCCTAATTACCTCTTGTATTTGGATAGGGAGTACATTGAAAAAATGGAGTACTGTTCATACTATTTACTAAAAATCATTTAAAGGGGAAATTTTACCCTGACAAAAAAAGTTTATTGTAAAAATAGCAGGGACAAAATAACCAAAATTATCAATGATGGCTTGAGGAAAGTCCAATAATGATTTTAATCATTATTGCGAGCAGCTTTCACACATATGGTATAGAACAAAAATCCATTTAGAGTCATTTTTTCAACAAGTGGAATGCCTCTGGCCGTCTCACCTGCATCACGCGGTTCAATATAGCAGCAGTGCTGACTTTGCATACTACTCTAACTCGCACAAGATGTTCAGTGATACATGGTTACTCTTATGTCCTCTTTTTATGAATTAGACCAATAAACTTACAGAGATATGATGGTTATTCAACAAAAAAACCCAACATGGCCAAAGTTCATTGACCTTACATGACCTTTGACCTTGATCATGTGACCTGAAACTGGAACAGGATGTTCAGTGATACTTGATTACTCTTATGTACAAGTTTCATGAATCAGATCCATAAACTTTCAAAGTTATGATGGTAATTCAACAGATACACCCAATTCGGCTAAAGTTCATTGACCTTTGACCTTGGACATGTGACCTGAAACACGCACAGGATGTTCAGTGATACTTGGTTACTCTAATGTCCAAGTTTAACGAACTAGACCAATAAACTTTCAAAGTTATGATGGTAATTCAACAGATACCCCGATTCGGCCAAAGTTCATTGACCCTAAATGACCTTTGACCTTGATCATGTGACCTGAAACTTGCACAAAATGTTCAGTGATGCTTGATTACTATTATGTCCAAGTTTCATGAATCAGATCCATAAACTTTCAAAGTTATGATGGGAATTCAACAGATATCCCCAATTCGGCCAAAGTTCATTGACCCTAAATGACCTTTGACCTTGATCATGTGACCTGAAACTTGCACAAAATGTTCAGTGATGCTTGATTACTATTATGTCCAAGTTTCATGAATCAGATCCATAAACTTTCAAAGTTATGATGGGAATTCAACAGATATCCCCAATTCGTCCAAAGTTCATTGACCCTAAATGACCTTTGACCTTGGTCATGTGACGTGAAACTCATGCAGGATGTTCATTGATACTTGATTAACCTTATGTCCAAGTTTCATGAACTAGGTCCATATATTTTCTAAGTTATGATGACATTTCAAAAACTTAACCTCAGGTTAAGATTTCGATGTTGATTCCTCCAACATGGTCTAAGTTCATTGACCCTAAATGACCTTTGACCTTGGTCATGTGACATGAAACTCTAATAGGATGTTCAGTAATACTTGATTAACCTTATGGCCAAGTTTTATTAACTAGGTCCATATACTTTCTAAGTTATGATGTCATTTCAAAAACTTAACCTCAGGTTAAGATTTGATGTTGACGCCGCCGCCGCCGCCGTCGGAAAAGCGGCGCCTATAGTCTCACTTTGCTTCGCAGGTGAGACAAAAATTAAAAAGAATTGTAATTGTACCTTCAGTTTATCAATAGCCAAATTATTTCACATCCACTCCAAAAAGAAAACCATCAAACACTGAAAAATATGTTATCTTACATAACTACAGGGCAGTTGCTTGTATGTGATATCACAAAATCATAAACTAAAATTGTAATTACTTTTTTAATCTTTGATGGACTTTCCTCAAAGTTACCTTCACCAATGTTTTTATTATTTTTTTTCTGGTATTTTGACAGCAAACATTTCCCCCTTTAAATGTAAAGATGATTTCATGTCATTGGCCACAATCACAAATGATAACGATACCCCCATTAACAAAGAAAATGAAGAAATATGAAAGACATGATTAGAATCTTTGAGATATATGAATTAACTGAAAAAATAATTATGTTAATAAATCTAACAACATATAGGACAAGAACAAATGGGGAAATATTTGCATCAAATTGATGCTTTTTAACTGAACACTTACTTCATTTTTTTTTAAAGATCATACTATCTTTGTCTCCCTGGAGTAAAATTTGAGAATAAAAAAATACTCAGGTTTTCAAATTAGTGCCCAGAATGGTGGCATCAAATGAAAATTCCCCTAGAGTCATAGAAAATTGGTCAATTCGACTATTTGGAGTTGACTTCCAGCTGACGGCATTCCAATGCTTAATTTTATTCCACAAAGAGAAAATATATGCAGTGAACTACAAAAAAAACAAAACAGAAAATATTGGTGAAGCACAAAATTGCTTTTGCTTGGCAAAAGTGTTCTATTTTGCCAAGGATCATAGGCATTGAAAAACTGTCTGGTAAAAAAGACTCATAGCTGGAGAGATCAGTTTTTCAAACATATTGTCATTGTAAGTCATCCCCTTTGGAATGGAAAGCACAACTATTGATACTATGAGTCGTCCTGTTTTGAAATGTGACTTGAATAGCAGTAAAGAGATGACACAATAATTACACAGTGAAAGAAAGGGAGAGAAATAGAGAGAGAAAGAGAGAAGGTGAGAGAAAGAGACCCCATTCTCACTACACAAAATAGTGCAATTCTAATATGGTAAATTGCAAACTCGTCCACTCATCACATGGTCTACCTTCATTTACTCTAATGCCATTCCATCCATCAACCTTTTGTCTAAAACTATTTGGTTCAATAACCATTAGGGCCAATCACTTTGTCTAATGACCAGTTCGTCTATGACCATTTAGTCTCATAACCAGTTGGTCCAATAATCATTTCACTTTCATTCGTTTTGCCGAATTAACACTTTATGTTCCAAATAGACCAAATGGTATATGCATGGAACTATAAAACACAGATGGTAAATGGCTATCAGACCAAACTGGTTAGTAGATGAAATGGTGAGTGAACAAAATGACAATTTGACCACATGGATAGTGGACGAACTGATGGTATGTCAGTGATAGTATCAATGATAGTATCAATGATAGTAGACAAGTTGGTAATTGGACCAATTGGAAATAAACCCAAGTATCACTTATACAATTCCACATGTAAACCTGGGCTCAATATATGATGTAAACAGGGTTGCTGCATGGATCAGAACGTACATGAAAAATACATTTTGCGTTCACACTTTTATTGGAGTTATCTTTGTCAAATCGGTCTGGTGTGGATGGGTCCGTGACGTCACTGTGAAGAGAGTCTGGATAGCAATACATTTTAACCTCTTCATAACACAGTTTGATCTCAGAGTCAATGTCATGACCCCTCACCTCAAGAGGTCAATCTATCATAAGTTATGTAATATTTCCAGGGAACTTCATGGGCTCCTAGTGCAGGGCCCACTGCCCTAGAATAATCTTTAATTTTATAACATCTTCACTGCCATGCAGTATTCTCCCAGTCCTTTGACTCATCAGAAGCTGAAGATAACATTAGGCTTATTCAAGTAGGTATTTCTGCATTTATTATTAACAAATCAAAATTACATATTTATAACTATGATATAACATCAAACATACATAATGATCGAATTACAAAGGTGGCAATTGTATAGTAGTTAAGTAGATATAGACATAATTTATATAAACAATAACAAATAAATTTAAGGATTTGGAAATAGATATTTTCCAAATCCTTGCAGAGTCTTCGGCTGGACTTTTCTTGGAGCTTGTAGAACTTTCAGTCACTTGGAGCAGCTCAGGAATCTGACCAGAATCGAGAATAGATGAGCACTAGCTTGCAGTTTCCCCTGTAGATCTTAATGTCTCTGTGAAAGATGATCCAGGAAAGGACCACCAATGATCCACAAAACAGAATGCTGTTTTCACTGTCCTGTTTATACTGACCCCCTGGATGTACAGCTATCTCTCAATGAGAACAGGGTCAAGGACTATTATCTATTATGCAATATACAGACAGTAAAGGTCCTTGGTCAAATAAAGGGCGCAAACAAAACTGTAAATACTTCATTATTTAGGTTTCCTTGTAAGGAATTAATCTCAGCTCTTTTCAATACATCCTTGAATAGTGAATAACAGACACCATGACAATGGTCATTACCTCCAACTGAGTGATTTAAAGGCATACTGTTTAACTTCAAATACATTGTAAAAATAAATTATTTTTTCCCTAATCGAGCTTAGAATAAATGAGAATGTACCTTCAAAATAAGAAATGATAATAATGTACAATTATGGTGAATTATCAATCCAATAAAAAAAAACTTTTGTACATATTTTGCATCAATACAAATTTTTGTCATTAAATTGTAAATCTTCTTGATTATATTCATCTCCTTCCCTGTTGTAGCAGTTAGAAAAATATCAATGTCGATATTAAAACAGTTATGAGAAAGTTATCAACACAACAATTGTCATTATTTTTTTTTTCAAATTACTTGAGCAAGCGCAGAAAATTAGCAACAATGTCAATGGATGTTATATCTCATTTACTCCAACCCTTTCCTCTCCTTTATCTATTGCTCCTGTTTCATTTCTCTGTCTATTTCTCCATTATCCTCCTCCCTTTTCTTTTTTATGCTCCTCAATTCCATCTTTTTCTACTCCTTTTCTTTCTGTACTCCTTTTCCCTTCTCCTTTACCTTCACATTCTCCCTCCCTCCCACTTTCTCTTCTTCTTCTTCTTTTCTTCCTCCACCTAGCATCTTCTTCACATCTTTCTTCTCCTCCCCCTTCTCCATCTTCTAACCATCTCTCCATCCTTCATGTGTATATGAAGTCATGCTCTCATTTTGTTGTGAGTTCATTTCTCAAGGGTTCTGGATGGCATTCAATAATGGATCTTTTAACATGGATGGCTAAGCTCACTGTCTTCTCTATGCATTTAGATTAGCATATTTCCTCTTACACTTTGAAACTAATACTGACCTCCACTAGATTCATCTTTATTACCCCCGGGACATAAGATATGATGGTCTCATTTTCAAGTAAACTGTTGATGTAAATCTTGTACACAAATTAGCAAGGCATCCACATTCATTACCACTGGAAAAGATGCTCAATGAGATACAATACTGTATAAGATGACAAATATTGTCTGAATATCAATTTTATTTATTATTTTTCAAGTTTTATTGCCAGGCAAGATGATAAAACAAATAAGATTGCAGGGGCAGTGCCAGGATATTTTTATTGTGGGGGGGACCTAAATATGACATTAAATTTTTCACAATTAAATAATTTGGTCATTATCATTATAACTATGGAGTCACATAGCCCAGACCCTTCTTTTTCTATATTTTTAAAACCCTTTTCTTCCTCTTTTTCTTCATTACTTGAAAACTCGCCCCCTCTGCCCTCCCCCCCACAGTGGTGCCAACCCTGGAAGAAATTGAAACGTTGACAAACAATAACAAGGGTAGAATGACACCAAGCACCAGCTAATAGGTGAGGATCACCTCAAAATATTACATATATAATAAACAAAGTCATTTCTTAGATGGTATTGGATAAACAATACAATTAGTGGAAATATTAATTTTCTGAGCATTGTTAAGATATTGTTATAAAACAATACCAGAGCAATGGTGCACATTATTATCAGTACTAATAGCAAGCCTCAAGCAAAAGTAAATACCGGTAATTTTAATGCAATGGCTCTGAGGAATAAATTATATTCAAAGACTTTGGGAGGACACAAATTTAGGCCTACCAACCAAAAAAAAAATATATATGAAAAAGTATAAAATTTCATAATACCCTTTTATGTGAATCACTTTCTTATTTAAAAACTACTCCTAAATGACCAAGTTCAACACAGATACTTGAGAACGAAGCATCGCCTTGGGACAAAGCTCTTGGACTCACAAAATATATCACTTTGTAATGCTCCATTTCCTGTCAAAATGCAAATTCCTAATACTTCTCCCATCTATGCATCATATACTTTTTCCATGAATATGAAAATCTCTCTGATTTCTCATGAAGAATTCATCCCTGGGAAAAGCGATCATCACGCAGGAAGGTATATATATTAGTCCGATCCAGCTCAAGATTATTTGGGTCGAGAGTGAGCAATGTAATCTGGTTGATTTGTCGCATGAGTTGCGCTGCCCGCATTAGCATCTTTTCCCTACAAACGTCCGTGTCAGGTACCTCGTAAGGACATTGGGCCAATGAAGTCCTGCAATTACTGCGATTATTTTTTTTTATCTTGAGCAGAAAAAATATGATGATTGAGACTGAATGATGATGAGTGGATGCCAATATGAAAAGTGCCTGGATGCTGATTGCCTTGTGTAAGAAACGCTGAGCTTGAAGTAATATTTCTCACTATGCTCATAAAGTTCATGAATTATGCATTCATATATGGATGGAATGAATCATAAACTTAGAAAAATCACTTTCTCATCTGTTTGCATGTCAAAATAGTAATGAGTAGGCATATACTGATATACCATGAGTCTTTTCCCTGCCATACAATCTCCATATATCAGGAACAGCATTGAACTATGTGAGTTTACATGGTGATTCACCCCCCCCCCCTCAACCTTGTAAGTTTACAAATATCCTTTATTAATTGCTATTTGGTTCAATACAAATTGTAATTTGAAATAACAGCAAACATAAGAAATTCAAATAAAAGGTATTTGTTTATTTCATTTTCCCTATGTTAAAGGTCAAGTCCACCTCAGAAAAATGTTGATTTGAACCAATAGAGTAAAATCAGACAAGCAAAACGCTGAAAATTTCATAAAAATCGGATGTAAAATAAGAAAGTTATGACATTTCAAAATTTCGCTTATTTTTAACAAAATAGTTATATGAACGAGCCAGTTACATCCAAATGAGAGAGTCGATGATGTCACTCACTCACTATTTCTTTTTTTTTTATTGTTTGAATTATACAATATTTCAATTTTTACGAATTTGATGATTAGGACCTCCTTGCCCGAAGCACAAAATGTTAAAATAATGGAATTCCACGTGTTCAGGCAGGTATGAAACTTCATTTCACATGACAATGACGAAAAAAAAATATATTTCATATTTCATATAATAAAATACAAAAGAAATAGTGAGTGAGTGATGTCATCAGTGCCCTCATTTGCATACCGACCGAGATGTGCATATAACTGTTTTGTGAAATGAAGGGAAACTTTAAAATGTCATAACTTTCTTATTTTACATCCGATTTTGATGAATTTTCAGTGTTATGCTTGTTGAATTTTTCTCTTTTTATTCAAATTAAGTTTTTGTTGGGGTGGACTTTTCCTTTAAATAGCATATGCCAATGAGGGGCAGGGGTACGTGCCTATTGTTAGAAATTAATTATTCTATGGCTCACATTTTCTGAATTGATTTTCTTTCACATTGCAGATTTCTAAAACAGGGAAATAGTGTCCCTCTTTTTAGAGGGGGAGGGGGTCAAACGATTGCAAAGCTCTGGGGAGTACATTTTTTTAATCTCTCTCTCTCCCTGTAATGTGCATCATTAAATATATCTGTTTAAGAAATGGTCTTTTTCTATCACTCTTTAAATCTTAAACTTACAAAATAAGATATAAGAAATTTTTAATTTGTTGGTAACACACTCTATCTTTCTCCTATCTCTCCCTCTCTCTAGATATTAACTTGAACACATATATGTTTCTTTCTGAACATAGGCCTCCACTCCATGACTTTAGGGGCATGCAAACATAAGCCATTTGACAGCATATTTGTATCACCCAGAAAATATGAGTTCAACGGAAGGAACAAAATACCCATGCTTGCACACAAGAAAAGCTCTGTGAATTGAACAAATGCTAAAAGTTCCCGTTCCAAAAAGACCCACTTGAACACAGATGCAATTTTACTGGCAACAATACAAAATATCAAATATTATATACTTTCTGACAAATAGACAAAGTCGAAAGAATTCCAGGTATTCAAATAGATGGGATTTCCATTGCTGAGTTCATATTCAGAGGTAAATACTGGCGCGAAACTTCTGACAAACTGTCTGACTAGGTCTGGAACTCAAACTTCAAAGTCCATCCCCAATACAGGAAATTATCCACCGATAACATTCATCCGAAAACAAACATTTAACAGTAATAAAAGGACAGAGATAAGATTCCCTGGTGTTGACTAAAATAGATGTTTACTTTTGCAAAGCAGACAAACACTTTGTTTACTCTTGCCAAAAAGTTTTTTGACAAAATTTGTTTGATGGCATGCTCCAACGCAGACTGAGTCAATATACAATCTAAAATGGCTTAACAAGAGCCCTTTAAATCCTTCATATATTTCATTCTTATGTTTCTTCTATTTTTGCAATTGTCGATAATATTCAGTAATAGGTAGAAGCAAAAGAAATGCACTTCTGATATAGGACTATAATAGATAAACAATAGTGCAGGTCTATATCTTATATCAAGGACCTACTTTTCATAGTCAAAGATGCTTTCACACTCGACCTCAATTAAAAAAAAAACTGTTAATTTGATGGTGTGAAAACAAAACAGTTATAATTTCTCTGGAAGTAATACCCACATATTTACAAGAACATTCGTAATGTTCTCTTTGTTGTTGTGGGGATTTATAAAGTGTGAAAGGAAATAATGAAGAATGTACATATCTGGCAAGAAGGATGGGCATCCTTTGTATAGGAATGCAGTTTTGCTATAATAACTTTTTCAGGCCCGGGCTGGTGTGCATTCTCCTAATTGTATCAGTTATTTTGAGGCCTGAGTAAGTTTTTTTAATTTGCAGGATATCTTGGGCAGGTGTGAAATCACTTACTGTAGCATCCTTTACTTTGAGATCAATGGTTGTGGCCTTGATCCCTAACTAAATATATTGAAATATATTTCAAACATGATATCTTATATTAGTCATCATGTGGATTGAGAAGAAGATCAGAGTTCGGACAATTACAGTACACCGAGTCAGAATGCATTGTCTATCACTGTTTATATTAATTTACAGTTGAAATGAGTATACATGACTGATGTGTTCCTTTAACCTACAAAGATTTATATAGAGTTGTTTATTAAAGATAGGTTTATGTATACAGAGCGGCATATGTCATAACAAATCTTTCATCCTGGGCTCTGGCCAGAACCAGGCGGCACGCTAGCCAAAATAAGCATCTGCATTATCTGAGAGTGTTGTGCGCTGGAACAACAATAAAATAGAAAGACAGGGCTAATGGTCAACCCACTGTGGGTATAAAAGAGAAAGAAGAAGAATGGATGATGAGATGAAATGGGATGGCATCTAGGCATCTTAGGGTGATCTAGAACAGATGGAGATAGAATGAGACCCCCCCCTCATTATCAAGCACCAGGGGGCACTTGCATAATGTTGCAAGAAGTTTTAACACCTATCACCCACCTCTCCCAATCCCCACCCTCCAGTATGATGGCACAGGAGTCTGTTTGTTATAAAAACAAATTCATAATAACAGTTAAAAGCTACTGAAATCCTTCAATCTGATTGGCTGATAGTAAATGCTATAGAAATTGTGCCATTGTTATTTTTATAACAAGTCATAATGATCCAGGTCAGAGAACAGTACGGGAAGGCGGGGTAAGTTGAGCTACCACCCCCAGGCTAATAATAAATGAGTCAAGACATTGTGGTGGTGTCATGTATTGATGACCCATTGCATAACCCTTAACCCCACCAAATTGTTTTCAACTTTGAAATGAAACAAAAGGTAATTTTTTAGAGGGAAAAATACAAATTTCAGCCAAAAAAGTAAAAAAGGGTGTGAAATAGCTAAGTGCTTTTTACACGCACATGTCCTTAAATATAATATAGACATAAGAACAACATTGTTAGTCCAGGTATGGATCTTCATTCTTGTCATAGTTTTTTACATGATGGATGCATAAGAAATGTGTGGATGCAAAATTATCGCATTAAGTTAGGACTGGGGTAAGTTGAGCAAGCCAACATGGGGCAAGTTGAGCCATGGTAATTCTTATGGTAATGTATATATATAAAAAAAAATGAACCTTTAAAAGCCATCAATATGCAGGCAGAAAGGAGCAGATTTACATGACTGTTCTTTTCTATTTAGAGGATGTGAAAAGACTTTCAATAAAAAACAAGTGGAATGCCTCTGGCCGTCTCACCTGCATCACGCGGTTCAATATAGCAGCAGTGCTGACTTTGAATACTACTCTAACTCGCACAAGATGTTCAGTGATACATGGTTACTCTTATGTACACTTTTTATGAACTAGACCAATAAACTTACAGAGATATGATGGTTATTCAACAAAAAACCCCAACATGGCCAAAGTTCATTGACCTTACATGACCTTTGACCTTGATCATGTGACCTGAAACTCGCACAGGATGTTCAGTGATACTTGATTACTCTTATGTACAAGTTTCATGAATCAGATCCATAAACTTTCAAAGTTTTGATGGTAATTCAACTGATACACCCAATTCGGCCAAAGTTCATTGACCTTTGACCTTGGTCATGTGACCTGAAACGCGCATAGGATGTTCAGTGATATTTGATTACTCATATGTCCAAGTTTAATGAACTAAACTAATAAACTTTCAAAGTTATGATGGTAATTCAACAGATACCCCCGATTCGGCCAAAGTTCATTGACCCTAAATGACCTTTGACCTTAATCATTAGGCCTGAAACTTGCACAAAGTATTCAGTGATGCTTGATTACTATTATGTCCAAGTTTCATGAATCAGATCCATTAACTTTCAAAGTTATGATGGGAATTCAACAGATATCCCCAATTCGGCCAAAGTTCATTGACCCTAAATGACCTTTGACCTTGGTCATGTGACGTGAAACTCATGCAGGATGTTCAGTGATACTTGATTAACCTTATGTCCAAGTTTCATGAACTAGGTCCATATATTTTCTAAGTTATGATGACATTTCAAAAACTTAACCTCAGGTTAAGATTTCAATGTTGATTCCTCCAACATGGTCTAAGTTCATTGACCCTAAATGACCTTTGACCTTGGTCATGTGACATGAAACTCTAATAGGATGTTCAGTAATACTTGATTAACCTTATGGCCAAGTTTCATGAACTAGGTCCATACACTTTCTAAGTTATGATGTCATTTCAAAAACTTAACCTCAGGTTAAGATTTGATGTTGACGCCGCCGCCGCCGTCGGAAAAGCGGCGCCTATAGTCTCACTCTGCTTCGCAGGTGAGACAAAAATGACAAGCTGGTTTTTCCCGCATACACTTTGTACATAGTTTTTATGGCTCAACTTACCCCACAGATGGGGCAAGTTGAGCCATTTGACATCTCTTTTTTCAAAGTGACAGTGACTTTCAGTGTGGGGGTAGAAAGTTATATATAGGTGAAAAATATTTCAGAAGAATTAAATTTTAAGGCAAGGTACTTATTTCTACAAGATTATTAATCATATCAATTCTAACATGCAAAAAGCAAAGTGTCACTTTGCCTTCCCCTACTGGTTACTCCTGGAGATGGAAAAAGCAGTTTTTGCATAATAAGTAGAGTCGAATCTACATATGCTAACAGAGTGGATAGAGCATTTCCTTGGTACTAGAATTCCTTAGCTGATTGCTGTAACACTAAATTTATATCAGGGAGTTATATCTTCAATACTCAATTCCTGTGTGTTCATGAAGCTTTTAGAAAGGTGTAACAGATCCAAACTCCTACCCCCCACATATAAGAAAAGGTCTACTAACAAACAGGTTTTACCAAATCCTTCCCTTTGCAACTCTCACTACTGTTTACTAGTTTCCATGACATCAGCACCCCACAAAAAATGAATAAATTAAAATTCACGACCAAGAGAAAAAGAGAAAAGGAAGGAGAGAAGGGTAAAATATGATATAATTTTCCGCAAATTATGTCTAAATCTGTGACAGAATTGGATTTTTGTAATAGATATAATGAAATTTTTGTTTTGCTCACTCGCTGCTTGCAACTTTTTATAAATTTTGCCCAATACCCCACATTTGGCCCTCTCAAAGATTTTGGCTCATTAGGCCGCTGCATAACACTTGCTACGGCAACAATTTCTCTGATACAAAATCTGCGCATTGAGCCCAATATAAAACCTAACCTCCAAAACTAAATAAACCCTTATCCTCATCTTTACCATATTTTGAATCAAATATTCAATCCTAACTCTAACCCTATGCCCTATGAGATATTGCAACAGGAGAAAATAAAGCAGGAGCCTATGTCCTGTCAACTGTTTACTCATTAAACCACGCTTTGAAGCCATATACTTTTATATAAGAAATTGTCAAGTTAATGAGGTATTGAATAATATCTCCTTGGCTAGGTTAACACCATTCTATTTGCAAACAGAAAATAAGGGAAGCCATCTAGATAAACCACAATTGAATAAAGGATGATGAATGAGTTTATTCTATAATAAGCATAATGATCATTATCAGGTATAAAATACACTTTATAACACACCGGCGTAAACAACATCTGTGCTCCGTGCATAGAGATATTATCTTTCACGTGAATAACCCATGATTTACTATCAATTTTCATCTGGGTGTAATGGAGAACATAAGTGCATAATTTGATACTTCTGGAATAAAAAGAGGGGGAGATCAGAATCTATTCAAAATCTGAATACTGCGATCATTACCAAGCAAGCCTTAGACCTAGCAATGCATTTTTTTGTTTGCTTTCATTGAGCTCACTGACTTTACCAAATTCCACATTTCCCATAGACTTTGCAGAATGAACACCCACTTCTAGTACAAAGCAATGGGTTAAGTTTTATCTCCCAAAAAGAATATCGATCTAGACCTTAAATAGCTTATTTGTCCTTGACAAGAAAAATAATAATTTGCATTTCTCTGACCAGCATTTATCATTCTCATTTTGAATATGAGCAGACTTTTATGGTTGATTTGTATACTATCCCCCAGGGTTTCTGCCAGCTAGGATTTCGTAATTTTCACCTTATTGTTTGTGGGCAGACCTATTGAACAACACCACTGATGATTCTTCTGTGTCACTGTTTTATTTCTGATTGGTCCAATGCCAATTCGTCCAATTCCCAATTAACTCTTCTATCATTTGGTCTACCATCAGTTCGTCAACTATCCACATGGTCTAGTTGACATTTTGTCCACCTACCATTTCATCTAAAACCAGTTGGTCCAATCATCATTCCGTCCATTTACCATTTGGTCTAATTGGACTACGTGTTAACTGGGCGAAATGAATGAAAATGAAATGGATATTAGAACTGGTTATGAGACAAAATGGTCATAGACGGACTAGTGATTAGGAGAAGTGATTATTGGACCAAATGCTGTTAGATGAAATGTTAATTGGTGGACAGAATGGCATTAGACTAAATGAAGGTAGACCATGTGATGAGTGGACGAGCTGGCAATAGACGAATTGGCAGTTTACTGTCTACTATGAAGATTACCATCAATATTTCATGAGTAGCCACTAAAACCATGGACAATAGGGCCATGCTAAATTACAGAACTAACGCCTCAGTCTGGGTCAGGGCATTAGTCTAGCTATACCAGACTTCATTGAGACATCATCATCACAACTCTCATCTATAGATACATTTCAAAACCTGGTGATGCAAAAGAGGACGGCTCTGGCCTTTGCGTTATTCCTCAACTATATTGATTCATGGATAGGCTGGATTTCTTAATTAGCTTTTGACAAATTCTTTAAAAAATACAAGAGGAGTTCAACAAAGTCAAGGAATAAGAAATATGTTTGCTTGTTTGGTCAGTTGGTTATTTATTTCCATCAAGTTTCTTAAAAATATATATATATATATATATATATATATATATATATATATATATATACATATATACATAGAGAACTGCAAGGTTGCGTGATGTAATAGGTGAATAGAGATTAGTAAACACAATACAGATGATATAATATTTCAAAAATATGAATAATAATGTTGGCATTATGTAAACAAATAATGGGAGACGAATGTTGGTTAACGGAGGAGGAAAATATCATTTAGATAAGTAACAAGTGGAATGCCTCTGGCCGTCTCACCTGCATCACGCGGTTCAATATAGCAGCAGTGCTGACTTTGAATACTACTCTAACTCGCACAAGATGTTCAGTGATACATGGTTACTCTTATGTCCACTTTTTATGAACTAGACCAATAAACTTACAGAGATATGATGGTTATTCACCAAAAAACCCCAACATGGCCAAAGTTCATTGACCTTACATGACCTTTGACCATGATCATGTGACCTGAAACTCAAACAGGATATTCAGTGATACTTGATTACTCTTATGTACAAGTTTCATGAATCAGATCCATAAACTTTCAAAGTTATGATGGTAATTCAACAGATACACCCAATTCGGCCAAAGTTCATTGACCTTTGACCTTGGTCATGTGACCTGAAACATGCACAGGATGTTCAGTGATACTTGATTACTCTAATGTCCAAGTTTAATGAACTAGCCCAATAAACTTCCAAAGTTATGATGGTAATTCAACAGATACCCCCGATTCGGCCAAAGTTCATTGACCCTAATGACCTTTGACCTTAATCATGAGACCTGAAACTTGCACAAAATTTTCAGTGATGCTTGATTACTATTATGTCCAAGTTTCATGAATCAGATCCATAAACTTTCAAAGTTATGATGGGAATTCAACAGATATCCCCAATTCGGCCAAAGTTCATTGACCCTAAATGACCTTTGACCTTTGTCATGTGACGTGAAACTCATGCAGGATGTTCAGTGATACTTGATTAACCTTATGTCCAAGTTTCATGAACTAGGTCCATATATTTTCTAAGTTATGATGACATTTCAAAAACTTAACCACAGGTTCAGATTTCGATGTTGATTCCTCCAACATGGTCTAAGTTCATTGACCCTAAATGACCTTTGACCTTGGTCATGTGACATGAAACTCTAATAGGATGTTCAGTAATACTTGATTAACCTTATGGCCAAGTTTCATGAACTAGGTCCATACACTTTCTAAGTTATGATGTCATTTCAAAAACTTAACCTCAGGTTAAGATTTGATGTTGACGCCGCCGCCGCCGCCGTCGCCGCCGCCGTCGGAAAAGCGGCGCCTATAGTCTCACTTTGCTTCGCAGGTGAGACAAAAATTGTAAATGTAATCATATAAAAGCAGAGATGGAAACTAGTAAAGTAAAGAATAGAAAATACTGGGGGGAATTAAAACTCTTCATTTTTTTTTGGGGGGGGGTAGAATAATGTATAGGGTAGTGACAAACAAAGCTCTAATTGCAAATTTTGAAGGACTTTTGGACTTGAAAAAAGAATGTGATCATGAAAGAAAACATACAAACATATAGTCATGGCAAAACAATTGTTTGTTTGCAGTAAGGAAAAACAAGTAGGGTCAACCAGGTTGTATGTTTTTTAGGGAGATTAAAGTTTGTTAATGCACAAATGTCAACTGATTAAGATATTGACATTTCATCACCTCATGCCATTTATTATCAACTATATTTGTACAAAACAAATACTGGAAATGGATGAAAATATTTGTTGTTTGGTCAAATATGAATAAAATAATAAAAGGGTCAGTAAGGCTAAGGCATACAAAGTTTTTCTTTTAGCCTAATTATAAGAACACATCTATAGAATGATGATAAGACTACCCTGTCTAGGTCAGTTCCCTGGATAGAGCTAAAACTGATTGACTCTATTCAATCCACCCTTGATTGGGTCTTTGTAGGACCTCATTAGTAATTGATGAAGAAGTTAGATTCAATCGGACATAGGCTACGGGTCAGAAAGGCCACCACGCTGCACAAAGGACGCCAGTCTAACCGTATGTTGGTCTGGGGATGGGGCACCAACCAAGGTCGACCTGGAATCAAAATCATTATCTAATCATTGTTGATTGCAGTGAGATTGATCAGTGCATATTGATAGGTCACATGACCTTGGGGATGATTAACGGACGATTGTACCGATTCGTGACAAAAGTTATTTCCATTTGAAATGAATCAATATGTTGCATATAATCACGTTGGACCGTGAAGTCCTGTGAGAGATAGACCTTGCTTTTTGCCATTTGTACAGGTCTGCTCGTAGGCTGTAACTCTCTACCTGTTGATTATTTATACTTTTCATAAACATTAGCCAAGGACAATAAGAATCAAAATCTTGAGCTCCATCAATGATTCCACTTTAATTCAAGAAAAAAATGAATGGAGTAACGGTACTAAACCTCTCCACTGAAGCTCTCTATAATGTCTGTTAGTTGAGGGCTATAATATCATACAGTTAAAAAGAAACAGGAAAACTAAAACAGATCAGAGAAGGTTTGAGGAAATATCAGAAAGCATACTTTTAAAAAAAGTCATACATTCGTAAATGAAAACTGTGATAACACTGATGTATAATCAAGCTTTTACTCATTTGGTCAGTAGTGAAAATCAGAAATTTCCATTTAACTATACACGAAGATACACCATAAATTGAAATTGTTTGTTTCATTTTTGAAATGCAGGTATGTTTTGGCACACTAGAAAACTTGTGTTATTAAAAGCAATCATCGGCATTAATATCAGAAAACTTAGGGATTTATTTTCCGTTCAAAAACATATTTAGAAAAGTTCATTATATCATTAACCAATCAATAAAACTATGATAGAATTTATGAATCATAACATATCTAAAAGAATA
This sequence comes from Lytechinus variegatus, assembly GCF_018143015.1. Classification (NCBI taxonomy): domain Eukaryota; kingdom Metazoa; phylum Echinodermata; class Echinoidea; order Temnopleuroida; family Toxopneustidae; genus Lytechinus; species Lytechinus variegatus. The sequence goes on along the minus strand of NC_054744.1, from coordinate 40,171,266 downwards.
TGTTGACTTGCAATATGTTTTTTGTCTACTGTAGAAATGTATGTTTTAATATCATATTGTTTCTCTACAGAGCCAACCATATAAAATACAAACTTATTGACTTGATGCTAACAGCTATCCAAACCCCAAGCAGGAGGTACATGATTACATAATCGCCCTTGGCTGTATGAGCAAGAGACTAATGATGTCAACCCCCTTTTTCTGGATGCAGGACGAGCCAAGGACGGAATTAAATAGAAATGACCGCAGACCACAGTCGATCCCATTACACAATATCAATAGATTGAGTGTCCATTTCTATGAAGATATTGATTTGTAGATTATTGATTTATGCTGCAAACAGAGAATGTTCTGGCAGTGGGCAATCAAAGGAATCGACACATGATGAATCAGAGCCTATTCAAACACGCCGCTAGAATGCAGACGCGGGCCACGGAAGGTACAAACGTATTAAAGGAATTAAGAGAAAGTTATGTTCTATATTATTTCCATTTCTATATATATTTCAATACAACTCTCTTATAAATATGATAAATACTGCTTTAGGAAAGCTAGAAACTAATGAAAGGAAACAAAAGCTACAATATTACTTACCAACAAATGGAAAGTGAATGAAATGTAAATTCTTATCTATAATATATCTATCTATTCATCATACAACAGCGTGTAACAATAAAGAGTTTACACTTTGAAAGAGTCCAGGGAATTGAAAAATATACAACATGTGGATAATTCTTTCACATATGTTCTTGGGTTTGGGTCTTATCTATCCATTGAAAGTAAAAGTTTTGACAGAATGTTACACTTGAGTGAGCACTGTCAATTTTTGTAATGCTGGCAGAAATCTGTTTGCAGTTTTTATGCCGTGTCTAGGGGAAAAGGCGAAGTCAAACTGAACCTGCGAAACATTTCTCATACATTTTCCTTGCACTTTTAGTCAATTGAAATAAAATGGATACATTTGAACATTTTGTAACAATTTTGCCACAAAAATTCAAATTTTAACGCAAGGAAAGCACAACCTTTACCCTTTTTGTGTCAGCTGGATCTGAGGACATAACTGAATCTAAACACAAAAATATATCAGACATCTTCATCATTCATTCACAAAGTTTTTATCACTAAAAATGAGTTTACATTTCATATTTCATTTAATACTTGTTTCTCCACATTTTTCCCAAGCTCGACAACGATTAATAAACGAAAATCAATCCTAAGCCATTTCATATAAATCACAGCTCAGTGTAGAGCAAATATCATCACGATGGCCTCGGTGTGTGGGGTTGGGGCACATTGACATTCTATGAAGTGTTTTGGGCAAGGAAACAACTTAAAAGGTAAAAGATGTCTACAAATCTATTTTCCTAGCTAAAGTCCATGTGTTCTCCATGATTAAAATCTATTTTTATTCACATAACTATTTTCAAGTTCTGCGCAAACAATTTTCACGAACTTTTCAAAAGTAAGTTGTGCTCACTCAAGCGGAAATATTAGACAGTTATATGGTAATTTGCTTGAATGGGTCTGTACAAATGTTTAAATGTGTTAAAAGTTTCATGATATTACAAATGTATAATTTTTAAGGATTTTTTTCTACGTGTAAGCTTTTTTGGATACGCACTGTATACTACTGCTATTTCAATTGTTCATAGCAATGCAATAACTAGCATGAGTATCATTCAGAAATTCATCCTTCATTAAAGGTATTGTTTAACTTTGTGAGCAGCAGATTTAAAAAATTCTCAAACCAAGATGAAACATGTGCACAAGTGCATGTATTAGAACTAATAAACCCTGAAAACAACCATTATTGAGAATGAAATGCCAAAACTACAAGGCAAACCCCGATTTTGTAAATAGGTGTCTTATAGATGCCTAAACAGTACACATAAGTGTATGGGATGAAATTAAGAAGGTGTTTCCGGTCACTCTATACTTCAATTTTTGAAGCACTAAATAATTATTTACGAACGCAATTTTTTCTGGGCTTCATTTTTGTAGCATATCAAAGACACAGGTGACAAGTTTGACCTTCTAGCTCAGATTTTTAAAAAGTTAAACCAATGTTAACCAATCACTTTAATGTATAAATCATTATATGACAATTGCCTTGCTCAATAGTTACACACACAATGCTTTTTCAAACTAGATTATTTTCACAGCTTACCAATGCTGCTTGATAAATATTTCATGAGACATGCCAAAAAGTATCACTTTTCAGGATGCCTATTCAACAACCATTAATGCTTCCTTTTATAGAAATATTGAGTTTATCCATAATTTCTACAACTTCTCCCAGGGACTGTCGTATGCCCCTTGATTCTGCACACCAGGGACAAGTATTGAGGATATTAAGATGCGATTTCATAGAATAGAATTTTGACAAAACCAGGAATAAATTACCAGGGAGAAAAAATCCAGGCAATTCCTTTCTAGACATTCTCAACTCACTATTGGTTTGTTTTATTTCACTGTCTTGAATTAACAACAATATCCAGTCCATTACCGCACGTAGATTTTTGGAAAACTCATGTCCAATATAAAGGTAACAAGCAAGAGTTTTGCTCACACAGACAATAGCTTCACTCTGATCTCTCTGAAGATGTCAGAGGATTTTGGTTCAAGATCAAGTTAGGAATGGGATTGAGGTTGGGTTTGAAGTGTGAATGTATGTTTGGCTTAATGTGGATTATCGGTAGGAGTAATTTTGTCACAGAACCAATATAAAGACATTTATAAGAAATCAATGTTATATTTACTATTAAAATTGTAGGGGGTAGTGTCCTGTATGACCTGGATGAAGAGTGGCAAACATAAACTAACGTCTTGCTGGGGGGTCAGACAACTCATCATTTAGATTGAGGGACAATGATTCAACAACACCCCAAAATTTTATTTAAAAAACACGAAGTGAAAATTGCAATGATATTCAATCTATATGCATCATTCAAATGACTATCCTTGAATATTGCTGTATATATATGTATTCATCCACATATCTGTCTGACTCCTAAATGACCCCCTGTTTTAAATTTAGATGAGCTTCAATCTAATGCGAGACTGATGGTTTGCTTTCTGGATGAGATGAGAGCATGCTGCATTTCACATTGTCCTTTACAAATGCAAATCAGGAGACATAACAAATCAATCAAACATTTAGTTCCAGGGAGTCTATATAGTTGTTTTGGCCATGTCTTTGTAAAGTGCTCAAAATTATCATCACTACACAACTTATCCTGATGGAGTAATGGTTTGTTTATGGTAAAATGTAAACAGAGCTTCCTGTGAAAGCATAGAAAATGTTAAAGATTAGAATATAGTGTAAAAAATTCTAAAGACCTGGGGCCTGTCACACAAAGCTTAGCAGTCATCGTAGAAGAATATCTGTACGACTGATTCCATAGACTACAATCTACAATCAATCGTAAAAATCAAGCATACGATTAATCGCCAACCTTTGTGTTATGGGGCCCAGATAAAAGAAAAAAAGAAAAAAAAAATTTTTGTTGTAACATCTGTTTTTGTACTATTTTAAATCTATAAATATCTGTGATAATAACTTCAGTTTCAGATGTAAATGAATGACACACTAACTTTTGATTTCTCTGTTGACATCTGATGGTCTGACACCCCATTCATCACCCCCCCTCCTATTTTAGAGAATACAAGGAAGATGACAGGTGTCAGAAACATTCACTGTTCCGTTCATTAGATGCATACCAAACATATTAGAAGCGTAATTCTATGATGGCTTCAACAGAGAATGAAACCAAGTAAAGAGAGCTAGGGAGTTATTTTTATGAAACAGAGTTTTGAATAACATGAAGGTCGAATAAAAGTTGGAATACATTTTGTTTATTTGCTTTGATTGTGCATGGTCTTGCTTTGTTTCAATCTACTGCATATTTTCATCCGTTGTTTGTCCCTATAGAACTCTGGTAGATTGTGCTTGAGAACAACAATGTGATTGCACATGTCCATCATTTATAATTTTTTTTTATGACAGAACAAATAAATATAATTCCTGGCTTGAAATTAAAAAAATTCTCTCCTTGCATTCCAGCATTCTCTTCTCTAAACAATTGGGAATATCACATTCATGTAAAATTAGTCTTCTCTTATGGTAAGTGGCCAATAATATTCATGATATAACAAACAATGAATGGCAAATATTACCTTCATAGTAATACACATGGATCAACTGAATCCACGTCTCTCATAAACAGCATTTCATTAATATGCATAATATATTGGTCTATATATAACACAATACACCTTCTCTTGCTAAAATATTATAAACTTCTTATTCTCTAAACTAGCAAACAAATAACATTTCATAAACCATTCCTTGCCTAGTTAATCTTCTTTTATTTTTGGACAGATAGTATAGATGCCTTTATATTCTAATAGAAATTCTTTATGCATGTCTAAAAAGGGGAAAATGATAGTTGGACATGATAATCTGATTCATGTGAAACTCCTAACCCCAACCTCCCCCCCACCTCTGTAGATACACACAAGGAAGCGTCGTGGTGTAGAGGTTCTGACTCTCTCCTTGTAATCAGAGGGTTGTGTGTTCGAATCCCACCATGGCCTAGCGTCCTTTGGCAAGGCATTAATCCACACGTTGCCACTCTCCACCCAGGTTTTAAATGGGTACCCGGTACTAGGATGTGAAAGCCTATATGTAGTATGCCTAGCAATTGAGTCTTGGAACTCTTGTTGGAACGCTCCCCAGGGAGTGGAGAAGATGCATACATTGTATGCGGGAATGCAAGGATCCGATGACCAGACCGGGGTAATGATGTCTGTAAAGCGCTATATAAATGCGGAATATTAAGGACAATTTTCTATAATTCTATTTGGTGAGGGTTTGTTTGTGAATTAGTGACTTTGTGGTTCCAAATAGTCATCCTTTCTACTTAAACTTAAAATGACACCATTAATGATAGTATTCCATGTTAGTTGTCAATACTGAACAAGTGAATGTTGAATCTTGATCCTTCAATGTCCATAGAAATATCAGTGGATGAGTGTTATTTCCACACATCATCTCCATGGCTTTTAATCTACAATATATCACAGGCTGTGTTTACACTTGATGTTTGAAAGGAGAACGAGCATTAGTAAACAGACAAGTCATAAATAAATAAAAGTAAAAATGTGGTTCATGGGAATGGGCCTTCTGCCAAGACCCCACTTTTGGAGGTTTTTCTACCAAGATCCCACTTTTGGAGGTTTGCGAACATTGCATGTCTTCCAGGCAGTGAAGAGAGTCTTAATGCACGTTATACACAGTGTTTAGAAAAATATATAAACAAGTATTAAAAGAAAATAGGCATCTTTTGCTTGAAATTATGCTTTCTAATTCAAAATAGGCCTATAACTCTTTGTACATGCATCCTCCATCCTAGGTCAATGTTTTCATTAAAATGAAGAATTTGGCGGCATGGCTTCTAACTCCAAAATAAAAACCTCCACAAAATTGTTTTACAAATGAACTGTATGCCAGATAGTTTATTACAAATGTTCATAATCAATAATGATATTTTACAATGTATGCAACTGCTCGGACGAACAAATAGACCCTTCTTAATGAAAACATGTTTCAAAATGCCCGATCCTGACCAACAATTCCGAGTATAAACACGGATAGAGATAGCGTAGATGGCGGACTGTCTGATGGGGTTTTGCTCTGTAAACAAGCTGCAGTGGAGTAATCATTGGATGCACTCATTGCCACCCTGACCATGCAGCATACCGGATGACCTCAAGATGCACTCTTCATCTTGTCCTCCATGTCAACTTGATGGAGGGATGATGAAAGGAGATGGAAAGAGAGAGGGAGAGAGAGAGAGAGAGACGGTGATGATGACAGACTCAGAGAGACGGAGAAGGAAGACAGAGGGGAGAATGGGAGAGAGTAGGAGGATGAAAAACATAGGGATAAGGGAGAGAGAGAGGGGGGGGGGGGGGGAGGAAAGATGGAGAGGAATGATGTAAATTAAAAAGAGGGAAATATGATGAGGTATCTAAGAAGACAAAATCTAAAAAATAAAACTTTGTGAAAAAAAATAATTTGAGAAAATACAAACATATATGATAGATCATAGATAGATTTAGATAACTGTGGCACTATAACAATGTACAAGACTGGATGTAGAGAACAGGAAGATAGTAAAGGATTGTGAGAAGGAGAGACAGGGGAGAGAAAGGGAGATAGAAAGAGAAAAACAAGATTGTTTGTGTGGCTAGTGATGAGATTACGAGAAATAATTGAGCAGCAGCTCGTGATGAAAATTCTGACCAGATGAAATCGTGAAAGGATTCGCGTCGACTTGCCCAGATGTCGAGCCACGCAAATTGGCCCGACCAGCTGGGTCAAACATCGGACACATTAGGAAGGTTTCATCGACCTACCAAATATTTGTTAGATACTCAGAGACAATGCAGTACTCCATTACACAGGTGTAGAATCTGACTGACCGTAAGGGGATGGGGGGGGGGGAACGGGGCAAAGATGGGGAGGGGGACAATCCATTTTAATCATTAAAATAATTTCATTTGGACAAAGATGGGTATGATAAATGATAAATAGGAAATTGATTTAGTTCTTTTATTATGTTCTTAGGAGGTGGGGATGTATAATCTTTTACACAAATCCACTCTCTATCTCTTATCGTTTTTATATGTTGTTATATCATCCCCCATCTATTCATTACAATTCAATTTAGGAATAAGCAATTAGGGGGGGGGATCATTTATGGTGCGGTTTTTACATGTGCATGACCATATCAAAAAGTGATTATACATTTTCAGTACATTCCATCCCAAAAACATCCATGTAAGTACATGCTCATAATTAAAGAAGTCTGGGTTGCTAAAAAATCTTGGCAAACATCTCCTCTTGTTTTTTACTCACACCTTACGAGAATACCCTTTTTTTTCTAGCCGGTATTTTAGTACCCTAAAAGTATCAAAATCTCAACAAGCAAAAACAACCCTTTATCTGTTTTTCTGGATGTATGTGTACTATATATAGTGATATAGTTAAAATTTAATGCCTTACCCCCACCCCCTATACATTATCTGAGTGCTATGTCCCTAGATTTAGGTTAGGGCAGAAGACACAAGAGCATTGGGCACTATAAATCATCTTACAAAAATAACATCATTTGTGTTGTTCAGTTTGATATATATGTTATATATATAACAAAGTTATGATGTTATAAATATAAATTAATATATGCATCATGTGTCAAAGGCTGAAACAATGTGCAATAACACCCATTCCCCCCCCCCCCTTCCCTTCCCTTCTCTGAAATCCAAGTGTTTGAATTGAGAATAACATCGAAATGATGTCATACATAAATATAATTAGGTGGTTTCAGACCGCCTCGAAGTTCGCCAGTTCCAGGTATTCTCTGATCGGGAAATTTACCCCGATCAGAAAATACCAGGTATTTTGGTAATGTGAAAGCAAACTACACGTAATTTCCCCGAAAGAAAATACCTGCTAAATAGTAGGTACTTGGCGAAATTACGAGAACTTTCGTGGGGATTTTTCCAAGGTCGCAGGTATTTTGGCGATGTGAAAGCAAATTACGGGAACTTTTAGCCAAGCGTGTTGTTGGGCGCGGCGGCGTGGGTGGCTGCTGGGCTAGTGATTTTGAATCTCGCGCCTTACCTGCTTATCAGACCATACTGCGCATGCTCGTAACTTCGGGAACTTATCCCGAAGGATGTGTTTCGGGGCGGTGTGAATGCAGGAATAATTAACGGGTATTTTGTAGCCTTAAAAAGTTCTCGTAATTTAACGGGGATTCTTGTGATCGAGGCGGTTTGAAACCGCCTACTGATACCACAAGAAGACAAAGTAGCACATTGACCTCCAAACTTGCCTCATGTAAAGTCTTCTTAATCTAATAAAAAAGAGGTCATCATCATTGTTATTGTTGTTGTATAGTATTTTAATGGGTTTTGCCCTGTTTTTAATAAAAATTACAGATGAACACAAAAAAAATAGTACAAATCTTATTCCAAACTAACCAATTTACAATTTGACATTATGAAATTACAGTTTAGCCTTCTAATTGGAAATCAATGCCCATATCCCATCCCCATTTTTGCTCCTATTTCATCAACATCTGGATTTCTTTCTTTCATTTTTATCAACAAACATGTTACCATTAATGGTGGGATCCCTGGATTCAGGATTAGTGGTATGGAATGGGAGGGTAGGACATTTCTTTCATGGCTACAATAAATTGGCTGACACTTTCACAGGTTCAGAAGTGCAGTGGTACATAATGAAAGTCACTGCCTCAGATGCATCCACTACAAATCAGATGTGCATTTTGTATGTAGTTGTTATTGTCAGACACCTCTATTCCAGTGCTAAATTGTACGTTGCTATGTCAGGAAAACAATACAAGTAGTTGTGTTTAGATGAACAATTCCCCCATCTCTTCTTTTCAGTCTTTTTTAGTCTGAGGGTATTTTACAAAAAAATGTATTGCACACCCCCCAAAAAAAACATTGCAAATAATGACATCCAAATGAGAGATGTTGTTTAAAAAGCAACAACAAAAAGATCATATTTAGGCTAAGAATTTCAAAAATGATATAAGTGAAATTGGTTCAATCCAAAAGTAAAAATGAATATTATTTTTGGGGCTTAAAAATATCTGTTTGCTGGCAGGGAAGGGTTTATTGATGTAGGCTCTACTCTTACCCATTTATCAGCCATATATCACAAATTATGACTTTGATCAACCTTCTGTCCACAAATTCTGTCGTCAAGAACTCTGAAATTAATGCACCTCAGATGAGAAAGACATGGTCACTTTCATACATAGCAAACTGAATAAATATAAAAAATGAATGAAATAAAGTAGCAAAAACAGCAACCAAACTTATTGTAAAGAAAAATACAATGCTGATAAATATGGAGTTCAATGAAAACATTACGACAACAATTTAACTCAACATTAAGGCATGGTCACACCGCCTGAGCGTTGTTGGAGCGGTTGTGGAGCGGAGAGAAAAAAAATCATTCACCATTTTCGATTTCGATTGTTTTGTTTTTTTTTCAATTTTTCCCCCCAATTTTGAGAGCGAAATTCGACCCTCTTTCCCTACCGCTCCATGACCGCTCCAACAACGCTCGGGCGGTGTGACCAGGCCTTAAAGACCCAGACCGGACCCAAAAATGAAATTGACAAATTATATACCAATCAAAAGCTTATAAGCTACTAAATACAGCATTGTGAGCTTTATTCATTTTCACCCTTCCCAGCTGAGTATTTTGCTTAAGAATATTCCAATTATCGGGCTTCGAACCCGGCTTAGAAAATAGGCTTTATTGTGCTTTTCAAATGCCTCGAGACCATGACGTCACGTTGTGTAAGAAGCTTCGCGATTCCATAGGTTTGTACACAGAAAAACTGGGTTATTTTTTTGCTTTCCAGATTACGCATTTCATTTTCTTCACTTCCATCACAGAGTGATATCACATATATTTTTTCCTACATGCTTAAATTATGAAATCTACAGTTTTGAACTAGTTTTTGCCATATTTTATTTCCTGCTTATTTGGCGTAGATTTCAAATCTATCTGCATTCAGATTATGTATCACAACTTTTCCTGACATAGCAATTTAGGCCCAATAAGAGCCAAACAAAGAAGTCACAAAAAAGGCAGTGAATAGTTGTAGGTTTCCATCAATTTCAACAGTGAATAATTGTGAGTGCCATTTTCATCTGAAAACGGAAAAAAAATTGGATTCATAATATAGAAATGGAAGAAAATACCCAATGCTTTTGTACACAAACCTATGGAATCGCAACCCTCCAGACACAACATGACGTCATCCTTTCCAGGCGACGTGGGTGCTCAATCGAAGCGTACTTTGGAGGAGCAGTTTCTTTGATTTTTATCTAATATTTCTTAAAAATGGAAGGAGATGTATAGAATATTTTTGGTATATTTGTATTGTATGAATCATTGCCTTTCTTTTAATATATGATTGTTTTTACACCGGTCAGGGTCTTTAAATGTGACAATAGTAATGCAATGTATTATACAATACCTCTTTAATCCTGTCAAACTCTAACTCCACCCATCTGCCTTACCATTAAACTTAAATTAGTCCACCAGCGAAATGGCAATTAGCTATCATTAGTCAACCATGTCTGAAGTAACTGGAGCCTGGAATAAATATTTATGAGATTTATGGAGAGTGATCTATTGCATAATCACATAGGCCTATAAGTGGCGTAGTGGATTAGATTTTCACTCTTCGGATCAAATAGTCGTCTTCAATCAAAGGTGATCAGAGAGGCTGATTAATCAACTAAACAGGGAGCGTTAACTGCAGGGAAGGGATTAAAGTAAATAAACATATACATGTTTGTGTTAATGAGATGAGGTGGTGATGGAGGTGAAAAGGTGATGTTTTAACTGGAGTTAGGAGAAGTATAAGTGAGGTTTGGGGGAGTGGTGGGGGGGGGAGGAGTCAGGGTGGATAGAGATGAGGACACAGATATAAAATGATACATAAATAGAATGATGATGAAAAGTGGGAGGCAGACAAGTACACCCCAACAAAAAGTTGATTTGAGTAAAAAAAGAAAAATCCAACAAGCATAATGCTGTAATGCTGTAAAATAAGAGGTTTCGCTTAATTTCTCAAAACAGTAACATGCACATACCGGCTCGTATGCAAATGAGGGAACTGATGACATCACTCGCTCACTATTTCTTTTGTATTCTATTATATGAAATATTCCAATTTTCTCCCCATTATCCTGTGAAACAAAGTTCTATTTCTCCCTGAACATGTGGAATTACCATTGTTTAATATTTCATGGTTCGGTCAAGTTGGTCCTTATTATTAAATTTGTAAAAATTGACATAATTTATTGTATAATTCAAACGATAGAAAACAAAAGAAAAAGTGAGTGAGGGACATCATCGACTCTCTCATCTGCACGTGACTAAATTGTGCATATAACTATTTTTTGAAAAATAAGTGAAATTTCAAAATGTCTTAACTTTCTTACCTTACATCTGATTTTGATTAAATTTCCAGCATTATGCTTGTCTGATTTTTCTATTTTGATTCAAATCAATATCTTTCTGAGGTGAACCCGACCTTTAAATAAAGGACAGCGGAAGAGTATTTTCCACCCAACATTATTTTGTCCCTTAATTGTGAGACCTACCCCCTTTCCACCTTTTCATTTTCAGATTGCAAAACAGTACAGTGGGGAGGGGTGCACAGATTACTCCCCAATAAACGTTCAAACCCTATAGATTTTCAAAAGCTCTACCGTAGTGTGCACCAGCTCCTTCAAAATCAAGTTATTCATGCAATAACATAATCTGACAAATAACTTCTTTCATTTGCTTGGATAATAATACCTCCCCTCTTCCCCCTAAGGAAAAATCATATGTAAATGGTCATAGAAGAAGATGATGATGATGTAGTAGAAGAAAAAGAAGAACATATGGAAAAGTAGTAGGAGGGTGAGTAAGAGGAGAAAAGGGGAAACCAACACCATATTATATTACATGGAAACAAAAGATCCAATTATTTGAAAATAAAAGTCAATAAAAACTTACCATAACTGTCAGGAAAAAAGAAATCACAAGACAAAAGTGAATTATGTTTCCATAACTCCATTTTAATCTCCTGTAATGTGAAAATGTTCTTATAATTATTTTTTTAAGACATCAACCAACCTTCATTTTGAAGTCCAATTATGATAACTTTTGGTATTGATATTCTAGTGAATTTTACATTTTCAGATGATTACATTGATTGTACCCACCTAAGAATAAACTCTTTCAAAAAGATGGAGGGGGGGGGGGTCAATGATGCCTGTTGAGAGTCAGTGCAATGCAATTATTTCTCAGATCATAATATTTTTATTTCAATTTCACACCAGACGAGTTAATTGTAGCCATGGTGCTGCGGCTAAACTCAAATTGATCATGAACTGATTTGCACTTTTGCTGCGATGAACGGTGAACGGTACATGAAATTCAGCACAAGTGCTCTGTACTAATCGAAAGGGGTTGGGCCGAATTGCAGCATTGGGAATCCTACGCGGAGATTATCTTTAGAATTTCCCGCTGGAATTAGGGGCAAATGCAGTGCAAAGCAAGGGGGTGGTTAAAGAGACGTAAGGTTTTGTTCAGAAGGTTGGTGAAATTCATGGAATTTCCTATTGGCAGAGGTTCAACTTGTAAATCCAAGAGTCATAAACTGCAGTACAATATACAGGCCTATCCTACGACATTAATCCATATATGCCACTCTCAACCCAGGTGTAAAGGGTCTTGGCAATATTTTGCTCAGTTAGCCTTGAGGAAGAAGGACTCTGATATGACGAGGCTTACTTAGATGATCTGAATTATTGTTATAGAAGCGAATATGGGAGATGGATGAGTTAAACCCTTCCAAAGCTATGATGTCATTGTAGCCATAGGTGGTGATTTCATAAAATTGTTTGTCCAGGGGGGGGGAGGAGACAGCCCACTCCCATAGGCTCCTGTATAGAATGTGAAAATCAAGGAATTGAAGGTTTTGACATTTTAATTTCTTTCATATAACATGTGTTTTATTACATAAATGTATTCTTACTATCTTATCTGATATTGAATCTGAAAATGAATGAATTAAAACTTTCAAAATGAATATCTTTGTCCAGTGATGTGTCTAGGTAATAGGAGCCTGATACCCTTTTTACACAGGCTAAAATTTCCTTAACCCCGTACTATAGGTGGGGCTAAATTGCCATTTAGCCCCACCTATAGTACGGGGTTAAGCTTAGCCCACTTTCTTTTTACACAGCATTTTTGCAAAGTGGGCTAACCCCACCTATAGTATGGGATTATTTGGCCCTGCAAAAAAGCAGGGTTATCCCAGCAATTGCGGTGCTAAGAGCAATAGTACGGGGTTAAGATCGCTAGTGTAAAACGAAAGTGGGCTAAGCTTAACCCCGTACTATAGGTGGGGCTAAATAGCAATTTAGCCCCACCTATAGTACTGGGTTAAGGAAATTTTAGCGTGTGTAAAAAGTGTACGAGTGAAGTTCTTGTACTACGAATGATCGACAAAAACCACTATAGTCCGGGGTTAGCGAGTTTCTTGTGTAAAAAGCAAGCATTCCTTATCCGGGGTTAGCTATAACAATTTGGCATGTGTGAAAAGGAAAAAAAATAGTACAGGGTTAAGGATAGTACGGGGTTAGCGATAGTCCGGGGTTAAGAAAATCCTGTGTAAAAAGGGTATGAGGCAGGCGCTTAGATCTGCCCTTCCAGCTAATGTGTTTGCTTACCAGATGCAAATTTATTTTATTATTTCACTATTTCTTTGTTTCTTATATCCATTATTCTCTCTTCCCCCCCCCCCCATTAGATACACCATGGATTTAGATCCGAAACTACATATATGCTTTAAAAATTATTTGAACCCATGAATTGTTACATATTGATAATGAGGACTGGTATAGTATTTCTACTTCCATTACCTATATACATGTACTTCTAATCCATCAACTACAAATTGCATACAAATTACTATACTGCTACTATTTCTATTTGGCATTTGAAAAAAAAATATTGTGCAATTTGGAAGTCAAGGAACAACACTTCAGGAAAGGAGTATGCAAAAAAAAACCTCCAACTTCAAAAAGAAGGTAGTATGAAATGAAATTAAACACACTGGCCTGTATTCTGAAGTCGGGTTTAACTTAAACTCAGGTTTAAAGTTGTGGTTTAAGTATGGATAGCCAATTGTTACATAAATCACTAACGGTAGAGATATCATATTTCAGCTCATTTGGCTCTCAAATCATGCATAATTGTCTAGGAAGTAGAAATAGATGATTGTCTTCACCATCAATGAATCAGGAAAGAGCACAGTAAACATAAGAAACATACAACTTAATAAAAATTTTGACACTTTTGGCTTCCCATAATTTTAGCACAGTGTTAGACCATGGTCTAAGTTAAACCTGACTTCAGAATAAGGGCCTTCGGGTGGGTGGTATTCTGATAATTACACATTTTCAAACTACAACTTTAGACCACACTTATATGGAATTATGGGATTCATAAATCTTCTTCCACACCCATTGCAATTAAGATAATATACCAATTGCTCCTTTAAAATACATTATATTTATTTGCATTTTTAATAATTCCTATTTCACCACACAATTAAAGTTTTTGATAATGTAATAAAAATAATTTGTACTTGATAAATGATTTGCTACTGGCACTTCATAAAACTTAATTCAAGGTAAACTAAAACATGGCTATCATTATACAACCCACTAAAAACTTAAAATGTGATAAATGAACCTTTAAACACCAAGAAATGTATATATACACAGGTATATCTATACTTTCAATTTGTATTCTCGTAGCAATCTGTCAAATGCTGGAAAATATTCTGGAAAAATCTGTCAATCATACAGAATATCAACCTTTAACCTACATCACCATTATTCTACCATACAGGGAGATATAACGAGACGCCTGATTGGTCATCTCTCACAGCATATACCCTTTCACAACCCGAAACTTCTGATGTCGACTCAACTTTCAATGTTATATTGAGTATGCAGTCTACATAGTTCCAGTGTATCCAACGACATCCTACTGTCCCAGAACACGGTATAATGTTCCCAATACAAACACCGAGCTAATTTCCAGGGCAGCTTGCTATCACATTCAAGTGTTGTACATTATTATGCTCTACCGGCCAGTACATACATGCAGAGATGTTTTATGCATGGGCATGTCCTTCTAAGCATGAACTACAAGCAAGCTAGCGATATTTACAAGGAAATGCTTTACAGAGGATGAAAATATAACTATTATGTTTAGTCCATAGGCATGAACTCTCCTTATCGACCTATATTTAACCATTTTCTTTTACAGGATTGATATCTTCTCTCTCTCCCGCATATTTTGCCTATTTTTGCATGGTTTCTTTTATTACTTTATGCCTTTCTCCCCACCGGGGGGGCACTCGACCCAAAAAATGGAGGGGGTGTGCCGCGGGCGAGACAATAAACGGGGGCCTTGGAGCGGAGCGGGCTTAATGTAAAAAGGAGGGTCCTCGGAACGGGCTTCGGAACTACAAATGTTTGTGAAAACGGGGGTCCTTGGAACGGATCGCCAGCGTGTGAGTGCGTATGCATCCCTATGGAACGATCATGTGTGCATGATGCAGCTAGCGCGGCCCCGCCGGGTGCGCTCGCGGAGAGCTGAGGCGATGGTAGGATGGAGCTCTGCGGCCGCTTTTCACCAAAATTGCAGCTCGGAACGGCGTAACAAGAAATATGCGAAGCTTTGGAGCGCATTTCTTCCTTCTTTTTTTCGATAAGAAGAAAATGCTATGCCTTTGAGCGGCTTTCTTTGTTCTTCTTTCTCAATAAGACAAAAATGCTATGCCTTGGAACGGAAATTTGAGTGTAAAAAAAATGGGGGTCCCCTCCTCGGCACATACCCGCTATGCATTATACACTGAGTGCCCCCCCCCCCCCCCCGGGCTCCCCACTTGCTTTCTTTCATTCCGAGCTTCCATTTACCCTTTTCATTTTTAGATTGAGTCTCCATATCATTTTCCTTTGAACCTTTCATGTTTCTCATTTAATTGTGCCACATTATCTTTACTCTCCTCTGTCTTCTCCCCCCCCCCTCTCGGCTCCTCTTACTGTTTTCTTTTCCTTTAGGCAAAAATCAATGTATGGGGGTCAATCCTACCTGTAGCAAGGAGAAACAGAAATAACTTCACACCACTTTCCAAATATTGAAAAACATTGAAACAAGTCCTCTTTAAAGGTCAAGTCCACCTCAGAAAAATGTAGATTTGAAAAGCAGACAAGCAGAATGCTGAAAATTTCATCAAAATCGGATGTAAAATAAGAAAGTTATGACACTTTAAAGTTTCGCTTATTTTCACAAAATAGTAATTTTTAGTCACATGCAAATGAGAGAATTGATGATGTCCCTCACTCACTATTTTGCTTTTTATTGTTTAAATGATACAATATTTCATTTTTTACTGATTTGACATTATAGAAAAAGTTGAATGAACCATAAAATGTTAAACAATGGTAATTCCATAATGTTCAGGGAGAAATAAAACTTTATTTCACAGAAAAATGGGGAGATAATTAAAATATTTCATATGATAAAATACAAAAGAAATAGTAAGTGATGTCATCAGTTCCCTCATTTGCATACTGACCAGGATGTGAATATAACTGTTTTGAGAAATTAAACAAAAAAATTAAAAAAAATTCTTATTTTATATCCGATTTTGATGAAATTTTCAGTGTTATGTTTGTTGGATTTTTCTCTTTTTATTCAAATCAACTTTTTGTTGGGGTGGACTTGTCCTTTAAAGATGTTACAATTTTGTCTAACACTCACCGCAGAGAGGGACTAGTTTAATTCTGATTTTATTAACAAACAGGAAAGTGTGAGTCAATTATTTCTATGAATTTATCTGATATCGAAGAATCAGCATATAGGCCTAGATATATGCTGTAGGAAGAAAAAGGACTCGTAAAATATGAGGTCATCATATTGACAGGTTGAGATCAACAGCAAGAGAGAGAAGGAGAGAGATCAATCGATCTAGATTGCACATAATCAAGGATATGACCTACTGTCTGTAGATCTCTCACTGCTAAAAATAGCTTTCCATGTAAAGCGAGAAGAGAACGAAAAACAGCAGAGACATGCACAAGACATCCCATCAAAAGCAAAACATTTTAAAACTAGGGTTGAATAACATCCAGTGTCCAACATGTAATGAAATACTTGGAGCAATTCATTTTGTAATGTTCCATTTTGAGCTAGGATGTGGGTCTCCTCCTCCTGTCCTGTATTGATTTGAAGAGAGAAGAGAGGAAGGGAAATCGCTATCTCACTGGCGAGACATATCTTCCCTTTCCATCTTCGTCCTTTTCCTCTTATGTCGCTTTCATATGGATGAACAATGTGCTAAATAACTGTGACATCTCATTAATGAGTATTTATAAGAGAGGAGTAAGCAAAAATGGAAAAAGCAGGTTGCTCGATTTCACCACTGAATGAACAAATCAACCTGGAGAAAAAGCGTTTAGGACATTAAGCACCAAATCAAACTAGACTACAATTTCAAAATGATTGCTACTGACATGAAGGTTTTTTTATTGAAGATGAACTGAAGTACAAGAGAGGTGGGTGGGGAATGGAGAAAATGAACATTTATTATATGTTACATCTATCTAAATAGCATACCCCCCACTCAATCCATATTTCCAATTCTTCCAATCTCCCCCCTTGCCCCCCCCCCTCCCACTCAATCACTATTTTTTATTTTCCTCACATTTCCCCTCCCATCTCTGCCTTTCCCCTACTAAATACATTGTCCCAATTTCTCCATCTCTTCCCTCCTCCTCCCTATACTCTTCCTCTTTCCTTCAACCATCCTCCTAAACTGTTATAAAATGGATCACATTACCCAGATTTTACACGAAAACCAAAAAAAAACCACTTGTCTGAAAGGGTTCTCCATCCACTCCATCCCACAGTAGCAGTGGACCACTGTCTCTGTTTTCACACATCCTGGCGTCTATTTTTAAACAAAAAGATCGGTAGGATGAACCGCCTTGGGAAGAATAAAAGAGAGTTGAGTCGTTCAGAGGGTGAGGAGAGGCCAATGAGATGGATAGATCCGTGGCGGAAGAGAAAGATAGTCTGCGGACCACTGTATGTATGTCTGTGTTGTCTGTCTGGGTACATAATATCATTTGCTTCTGGCATGGGCACAGCTATGTGATGTTGTGCTATTATAATGGGGGGGGGGGGTGACGGAGGTGACACAATATGTCAACCCTCCCCCCTAAAATTACATTCAGTGCTAGAAGGGCTGCGGTGAGGAAAAACTCAGACAGGGTTGAATAAAACAGCTTTGTGCTAGAAAAAAATCAAAGAAAAAATATGACTACAATAAAAGAAAATCATTTTAGTTACCAGGGAAAAATTGTACTTTTGCTTTCAAAGTGTAAAATTTGAGGGTAAATTTCAATCTCCATATTAGTAAATCCATCAATCAGAGAAACAATTCAATATATAGAGAAATAATTGCTACTCTTATTTTGCACTTTGTTTTTTTAGCACTTGTAAGACTTTCAGAATTCTGAGCATCATATTTCGGTTCCCAAATCCCAGATAGAATGATTAATATTTCTTGAAGCCAATATATTAACCTCCCCATCATTTAGATTGATGACCATAGAATTACATCTTCTTTTCTAACTACCAATCACTCTCTTGTGAATAACATCTCCTCTAAAAGACTTCATCTTCTCTGCTACTCTTCAGTCATAATCCAGTGATCAAACTCAGGATTTTGATTAATTGTGCCATAAATCAAACGTTGCAATCTCATTTTCAACAAATCTATTTTTGTAACCATCATTTAGCACTGTCCATTCATAGTCTAATTAATCTTTCCCATTCAAACGTTAAGACTAATAAGTCATGGAATTAAGATACCAATAAAAATTCAATACATGTTTTGCAAAAGACCCCTATCATCATCATCATCATCATCAATGTCATCATTATCATCATCATCATTGTCATCATCATCACCATCATCACGATCACCATCATCACCATCATCATCATCATCATCCTTATCGATGTCATCAACATAATTATCATCATAATTATCATCGTTATCATCATCATCATCATCTACATCATCACCGTCATCATCAGGGGATATAGGAATATGCAGTGTTTTAAAAGCCTGATTCACAGGGGGGGGGGGAGGGGAATGCTTGCTTGAACTCAACCTACAAACTGATGAAAAAGTATGTATCTATGTACAAACCATTTCCTGCGTTCCGAATACTCTCATTCTTGAAGATATCACATCTGTATCAAGGGATGAAATAGCATTACTATGGCTTAGAGAGCTCTCTCATTAACCAGTGATCTATTACATAAAGTTAAGATCACTGATCTAATTGGGTATATAAACGATGATCTCTGTCTAGACATTACAGGTTATATTGCGGTCAAAAGTAAACTAGCAATGAAAAGCTGATGATAATTTCTGGAGAAAATAGAAAAAAGGTACGGAATATAAGTTGGGACACGCATGATGATGCATTTACAGCCGATCATGTACTGGTAAGTCGTTAAGTCAGAGCGGTGGGAGCAGAGAGAGGCAAATGTTTTGTGGTTCAGTATGTACATTGGTACATGTGTGTAACCCGGTTATGTTCTTTGGAATAGATCGAAGCAGCAAAAGCTGCCGAGTACCCCCCTTCCTTCATGGCCCTACAAACAATCGTTTACTGATAAAGCAATAACTTTTTCTTTCGCTTGTCAGATTCTTGGGGAGGGATTTTTCACCGTTTTGGGATAGATAACCTATTTCGGGGGCTTCTCAGATTTTATTTGGTGGAAAATAAATACTACTTTCATTCTTCTTATGATATATAATTGAATTGATTTAACTATATTCAATGATATTGATTATATTGATTTAAACTTGACATGTATGTTAATTTATATTTAAATCACTTTCGAATATGTATATCATTTTTTGTTTCAATATTGAATTTTGTTCATGCTATTATTTAAATTGAATCAATCTATCTTGTACTTATCTGTATTATTTTGAAGAATGAAAAATAAATTGAATTGAATTTAAAAAAAAGATGTGGATGAAGAGAACTACCCTGCTTAGAACCTGTACCTGTGTGTACAGGCTTATACCATGGACCTATTAGGTCCATGCTTATACTAATAGGTTGACAAGACTGCTCCTGCGACAATTCCTCCTGCGACAATTGCTCCAGGCTTCATTTCGTCTAAGATGTGGTTAGGGTTGCAATAGGGTTTTGTGTTAGGTTAAGTGTTAGGTTTAGGATAGGGCACTGTGTTAAACCCAGGGATGATTTTGGTCATTTGATTAGTGTGTGGAATTTGCAGTGGAGCAATTGTCGCTGGAGAAAATGTCATGGTACCACTAGAGTAATACTACTGAACCTGCTACAACAGAATGTGCATTCATCAAATTACTTAGGATAGAATCACAAACAAGAATATGCAAACACAAAATATGGTTAAGAGAATGTTTAATGCGCACTGTCATCCCCCCTTTTAAAGCCCATCCACTCCACAACAAAGTGATTTTTACCCAGGAGGTAATTTGTAAATCTTGGACGGTAGAATGTACAAGGCCCATTGCTGTTCTGCAGAATCGCCTAGTATTAGAATGTTCTGTCTTCATTTTTTTTTTTTTAATTTTGAGTTATAATCATATTTACGACTAGAAAAAAATTGCTTGAATGCAACCATGGTGTGAAATGAACATCTTTGAAAAACAGGTTTTTAGGGTGAAATAAAAATACTGGTGGAACACAGTCTATAGGACTGAAAGGGTTACATCAAGGAAAAGGGAGTGAGAGAGGGAGAGTGTGAGGAAGGGGGGGGGGGAGTGGGAGCAATAGGAATAGCCTGGAAAAGTGAGAGGTAACAAAAATAGCAATGTTCTAAGATTACCTGCAAGTTGAATGACCTGAACAAAACAACGCTGTTACACAACCCTCTTCTATCATCACTCTACTTCTTTTTTTTTCACTATTACTCTTGCATTCTGAAAAAAAAATCCTTGACCTGACATGCTAATTCACTCTGAAATTCAGATACAATCCCAGCGATATCCCTCCTACATGTGTAATTACACATTGTCAGACAATATGAAATATAATCTATATGCCATAAATGGCCCTAAGCCAAAGGCCCCAAATGAGATTTGTGAATTACAGGCGCTGGATATGATTTTAACAGTTTTCGGTGAAAAGCTCTTCCGGAATATAATTTAAATGACCATCAAAGGATTCTCTGATCATGATGTGTGCATGTAGAATGACATTCATTATTTAATTCACGATTCATAATTCAGAATTTTGCATAAATCTGAACAAAACTGAGTACAGTTATAGGCCTACTTGTATATGATCACGATTGCTTGTAGGCTTACATTACATGCACCTACAAGAGAAATAAAATCTTAAAGCAAAATCATAGTAGAGAAAAGGTAGAGCATTTAAAAAATGCCAGACATGGAAAGTGAAACTGAATAGGGAAAATGGAGGAAAAACGAATAAAAAATGGATCAAGAGAGTGATGGTTAGAAATATGAGAAAGGACTATGAATAGATCCAAAGGAACAACCAAAGAAAGAAGGATGGAAAGAATGAGATGGACAGAAAAGCATGAGGGTGAGAGAGTATAATGAAAAGGACAGGAGAGTGAAAGACAGAGAGAGAGACACACACACACACACACAAACAGAGAAAGGAAGCAGCATCCAGAGGGGGGGGGGGTGCAGAGAGAAAGAGCGAATAGGCAAAAGAGAGAGAGACCGAGACACACAGAAAGGAAGGAGAGAAACCGATTGAAACAGAAAGAAAAGAGGGGGAGAAACCGAGAAAGGGAAGGCTGTAATAGATAAAGCTGTTTAAAGCTACAATGAGGGAAAAATTAAGAGATCAATTTATACAAAAAATGAAAAGGCATGCAATGTCAAAGAATGACCGATGACACAAGCCTATGACCAATATGACCAATGCTATATGAATATTTAAACCAATATCTAGGGTCCTATAGACAGTGGCATGAGAGAAAGAGAGTGACCTCCGCAGGGTAATGAACTTGAAATACACACCTGATGGTCAGCGTCTGTGGTCAGCAGGACCCAACAAAAAAAAGGTTTACTGTAAACAAATTGAATGACCACTAGAGAATCCCCAGGCACCTGTAAAATGAAAGATCTATTGCAGGCAGTTGGCGGCTTTTCTCTCTTTTATTTGAAGCAGTGTGTTAATTGATGTGAAGAACTAAGGGCAGTCTGCAACTGACCCTTTATTGGGATTTTTACATAAATGACACAAAGCCCACCCCACCCCCATGATTAAATGTTAATTATTGTTGCATGAACAGTACTTCATGCTTAAATGAAGACTTCTTTAGAAAAAAAAAATGATGATTAATATACTGATTACACTCCTTTTGTGATTCATCGGATCAATGCACATCAAAAATATAATTATTATTGTTTGAAATATACATCAAAATTTTAAAAAGCTGCATCAAGATGAATAGTGACAATAGTGACAATTCTTTAAAAAAAATACCACATGGTGATGTGCAAGCTGGCAAAGTCATCATTGAATTAATTGCTTCAATGATTTAGTTTCAAGCTTATTCTCATTATCATAGTTGATAACTATTTGTGTTACTTTATTTCTAAAAAAATATTAAAAATCATTGGGGTATCCTTTGATGGAATAATTTATTAACTGTGTCAATGTTTGAATTGTGAAGTCTGTTGTGAAGTGATTGAGGAAGGTTATCTCCACAGCACCAAACTGGTAACAATGGTAAATATAGAAATTGCCAAAATGTGCAGAAACGAATGTATGGGGCTCCAAACATAGGGGCCCATGGGATGGTTTTGAAAGTGGGGAGGGGGATGACCATGTAATATATATCACAGTCAGATGGTAACTTTTACATTTTTGTACATTGTTTTGTAAAAAGAAAAAAAGTGGGGGCTGAAGCCCCGCACTCCCCCTTCCCACCCATGCACCAGTTTGGCTGCCTCTGAAGCATTTTGTATGTGGACTGTTAATTTTGGAAGGTTTAATGATCATTTCCCGAAATGATATCAAAGTGGATTAAATACTTATCAGCGGAGGTATTATGGAAAGGGGAAGTTTATTTCATACTTCAAATAAAACTTAATTTCTTCCTTTCAAGTGTCAATGTTGATTCTGAGAGGAGATGAAATGCATACATAGCCACTCACTTGCAATCTACACAACATGGATTTACTTTGTGGAATTGACTGTGTCCCATGGTGCATTCCTGGGGTGCCAAGTTTGTACATTTCATTAGCTTCCCCAGCAGGAATGAAACATACACATGGGACTATAATATGATGGATATTAAAGGACCAAATCAAATTAATGGTACTTGATAAATATCACAATATACTGTAAACAAAGCAAAATATACTTTCTTATACCTTACATAAGTCACAAACTTAAAGAACAGTCAATTTAGTACCTTTGAATTATTGGTTGGAACAGTCACAAGATATATATGACCTCACCATTTCAAAATATGAAATATATTGAGTACTAATAAAAATGACAGAACTGTCATAATCTAATGATATTGTCGCTTTCATTAATTTCAATTCATCTATTGGAATTGTATGACCTATGACCTCTATAAATTCATAAATTTATATTACAGAAAATCATGAGCATAGTGTGAGAAGGGGAAAATACACATGAGCGTTATTTCCATTGAGATCATGTTTTTCATACTTCCTGAAGTTGAAATATAAGAGAATGAAATGAATTTTCAGGATACCGCATGAAATAATAAAATAAGAAACAGCAAAATATGATCCCTAATTCAACTAGCAATCGCATCACTTCATGCTGAAATGCAAGTGATCAGAACAACCAAAAAATAATAAAAATGCATGACAAAACATAGTGGGCTGGGAGCCAAAAATAAGTCAAGAGTTTTCCTGGCTATGCAGTTGCAATTATATCTCTCAAGTGTCATTGAAAAAATAATGAGAGATCACAAGCCAATCATTTACTCACACTTCTCCTGTTTTTGTTATTATAAGACATGACATTTGTTATTTTAATTATTAATGCGGGAAATGACAATAAGCCAAGTCTATGATGTAGGTACATTGGAAGAATATAGTAGGAAGAAGTTAAACATCTGGATTTGGAGCTTGTGAAATAATTATATAAATGTGTAGTATTTCCTCATGCTCATCAACAACAGAGAAAAATCTGACATCAACATATCAGAATAGTTGCAAAATGTGTCAACTAGCACATCAATGATGTGGAGCTCATCCGGTATCTCGCAACAAAATTTAACACAATTTTAATTTCAGCCCAGTTGACACTAGTGAATTATTTCGGTGACATAAATTGAGATATAGAATTGAAATTGATGAAGAAATGACATAGAAGCATTTTTGTGATCTATGAATAAATTTCATATAAATTTAGCATAAATAATTTTCTAGTCAAAATTTCTTAACTCTGTGTAGAACCTTGGTGAACCTCAGGTAGCTGTCAGATGGAACAGCCACCATGCCCTTAGAAAAAATCTTAATGGAGACTACATCATAAATCTTGAATTATCATATATATTAATGTATGTTGGCATGAATAAAGATGGAGTGTATCAGTTCATTATGAAATAAAAAATATCAAGAAACATGCATTTGAATAACTAATATATCTCTTTGTGTATAGTCACAAGGGTTTATGTTTATAAAAAAAACAAGGTCAAATCCCTTTTAACGTCATATTTTCATTTAGACTTATTTGATAAGCACCTGCTGTATGGCTTCTCGTCTCTGATAGGTCACATGACATCAAACAGGTCAGGTGATAGCAGACATATCTTGTGACACCTTGCACAATGTGTATCAATGAATTCTTGAACTTATCTTTGGAGATGAATGGTGAAAATGAATATCAGGGGCAAAGAGGGATCACTGATAGACTACAATTTGGTGACAAAGTGACATACGAAATTAGAATTATGGATTGACATTTTTCTTACATATCAGATGGAGGAAAGATGCGCTGATAATAGTTGCCAATTTGTTTGCGATCTATTTCAAGATTTAAGGATTACTTTCCACTTTTATTGAGTGTTTAATTAAGTCATAACAATCTCATTCTTCTTCCTTTTTCGTACTTTTATTCAAGACTGTTTATTTTCCATTTAATATTTTAAATTTAAGAATAATTATCTTTTTATTTGATTTCTCTTATATATCTGTATCAACCACTCATAAACAAGTCGAACTAACCGATTCTAATACTAGTAGCTTATACATAGTCTTTCATCATAATTGGAACATTTCTTTAACAAAATTTCAACAATGCCAGTAATTCAACTGTGCTCTTTATGAAAATGTTTTTACCATCAGGTAAAGAACAATGAATGTAAATGCCTCTCTTCAGAGTACTCAAATACTTAATCATTTATGCATATTTTCACATTTGCTAACATAAATACATATTCTGTAAAATATGATATGTATATAGATGAAACATCTGTTAAAACTTTGGATAAAGTTATTTGATTTTCAGAAAATAAGGAATATGTTTGCTTGTGCCTGTGTTGAGCAACAAGATTTGACACCAGTCTTCATGGCTAAGAGGATATAGCAGAAATGTGGCTCAGTCTGGTGATTGCAAAAAAGAAAAGGATAGAAAATGGCTTATTAAGAGTGAGACAATGTACTATGAAAAAGATAATAATATGAAATAAATAGATATGTCTTGAGATAAATAAATTAAGATCAATTGTAAAGATTAAAAACAATGGTCAGTCAGTAACCAATGATATAGAAAAAAGAGACAGACAGAAGAGTCAGAGGGTGATATGCCTCTACCAGTGAGAGGGGGGGGGGGGCAGGGTGAAGAGACAAGATGAGAGGTGAAAGCAAGAGGGGAGGGGTGGGTATCAATAACAGGGGGAGGGGGGATTAATAGAGAAGAGGATAGAAATGTTTGCTGACGAGAAACAGAGAGTGTAAGTAGGCCTGTATCAATATGGGAAAAACTAGGGAAACGGATGAAGAGGGAAAACAGATGATATAAAATCATGGAAGAAATGCAAGAAAAAGGGTGGGGGAGAAAAAATAGAGAAGGGGTTTGAGAGAAAGAAGGGGAACATTGGCAGGAAGATCCATCAAAGGCTAACTATATTATGAAAACAAAAGAAAAAAGTTTTAGGCCCTTTCTGCCTCATCTCTTGAATGTACATCCGAACAAGAGACACAAGAAAGGGGAGGGAAATAGAGAGAGAGGGGGGGGGGGGGGGTGAGAGGGAAGGGAGATTATTGGGGAGTAAGAAAGCTATCAGTCTGAGGCTAAATATATGAAAACAAAAGAAAAAAGTTTTAGACCCTTTTTGCCTCACCTCTTGAATGTACATCCGAACAAGAGACACAAGAAAGGGGAGGGAAATAGAGAGGGGGGGGGGGGGGGAGAGGGAAGGGGATTATTGGGGAGTAAGAAAGATATCCGTCAAAGGCTAAAGAGACAAAAATGAAAGAGCCCCCCAAAAAGAGTTTTAGGCCCTTTCACCTCTCGAAATGGTACATCCAACCAATCAGAGTGAGTGTGATATGAAACAAGACCCCTTTCACATTGACTGTGGCAGTCCTGGTTTGACCCCGTAATGTCTGAGGTCAATCGGAACATGATACCAGTCAAGGAAGAACTGCCAGATTGAGGGGAGCCCAGATCCAACAGCTGGGCTGGTGTAAAATAATACACCAATGGATATAACATTTACTATTGGAGCTTTGAACTTGGGTGTGGGGGGATGAGTGGGCAAACTTTTTTCTTCACAGAGTCTGTGGGACTGGCAGAGAGAAGGATGTTTTAAAGTATAAAATGGTTATTTTGGAGTTTAATACAGGCTACAAAGTTATAATCTATTCTAGATATATCAAAATAAAAGTACATCCTATTCTGTATTGTTCGTCGACCAACCACTTGCACTGATCACAAAAAACCCCCACTAAAGTCACATGTTGGTGTGGGAGAGCAGCAAGTACATATTTTTTTACTGAGCTTGAAGAACCACTTTACATAATACCCCTTCCTAATTTATATCTTCTATAAGATTGGCATTTCCCCATTTATAATCCAATCCCTATTTATTCTGAATCAAATTTTTGCATTGAATTAGAAAGATCTTACAGGGGCTGGAGATCTTTCCAACTACAGGAAAGACTGGTTTGAGAGAGAGGGGGAAGGGGGGGGGGTTGACAGCAGTCAATTATATCACTTTTACACACAAGTTATACCACAGATTTTTGTTTTCATGCCAAATGGAAATTAGCAAGATTGCAATCAAATCTTGACCAAGAATACATGGGCATAAACATGAGTAAATCAACAAAACTCTATCAACATACACCTTTTATGCCCATTTTCTTGGAAATTCACCCCCCCCCCCACCCTCATTTTTTGTATTTTACACCATACACACACCACACCCATATTGCATTTTTACCTGAAAAGACTAATCTTTTTACAGGTTTTCTATAGCTTCGCATAATAGATGAGTTTGCACTCTCCCCCCTTCCCTTTTACTCTTTTGGTGGCATATCATCTTTATATATATATACATATATACATATATATATATATATATATAAAGGTTTAGATCCTGATGAAGGGCATGTGCCCGAAAGCTTGATGAGGACGGGTATTGACCTTGCTACGGCCCTCTCCATACTACTGATCTCAAATATACATATATATATATATATATATATATATATACTTCCCTTCCCCCTTGTTATCCTGCCAACTGAAGTTCTACATGCCTCTTTAGTCAGGTTGGGTAATCCCAGACTCAAAGATTTACACCAGGATATAAAATAGTGTTATGGCTACAACCAGGACATATTACAAGCTGTACTCATTAATCTTGAAATAAGATAGTTACTTTAGAAGACAATACGGACCTGTGTGATCTTCATGCAGCCAATACCTGTTACCTGGGGGCTATAAAATGTTATGGTTCATTAGCAGGATTCGAAACATTCAGGTTAGGTTCACACAACTATAACAGAATATCTTTTCTTTGAATTTCTTGCTTTTAAATGTTAAATCTTATGAGAGTGTGTAGGGGATGGCGGGATGCACACACGGATGATTTTACTTATTTCTCAACCACTAGTAAAACTTATGATTAAAAGAAAAGGCAACCTATTTTTTATTTTAAGCATGAGGTGACTAGGATGTGTAATCAATTGATGACATCCATGAAAAGGCCATCTCATTGCATCTTCATGAGGCCTTCTTATCAGCTTTACTTTGTTCTAATCATGGACCTGCTCTGAAACAGAAATAGCCTCCTATTTAGAGAGCGGATAAAAAAACTGATAAAAAAATGGTGATGGGCTGATTAAAAAAAAAAATTGGAGTTCACAGTCCTCAAATTTATGCACTCCTATTCTGCTCAGAATTTTCAAGATACTGTTTCGATCATTTGCAAAATTTGTTAAAACAATGAGGTTGTTATGATTATCATTTTAGGAATGAGAACCTTCCCATGTGAACGATATATCTATCAAGGTATTAAAATGTTATTGCTGTTTCTCTTTCCAGGCAATGATGTCTACCTAAAACGGGAAGTACGGCCAAGTGTCGCTTTCCTGGAATTCACAAAGATAGTGATCTTCCTGTGAGGAAATCAGACTTTGAGTAACCTGTCATTAGAAGGATAAATGCAGAAAACTGTTAAACAAAAAGTTAAAAATAATGTATATAATTTTACTGTTTTGAGATAAAACATGTGGGGTAGTAAAAAGTAGTTATCAACACAGAGACCATTTTTTCTTATAAAAGTGTAAACTACAGGGGTGTGTATAGGGGGGGGGGGAGTAACTCTCACACGGCCCCCCTGTCCCATGGATCAGATCCTGGGCTTCTTTACAGATTGGTGTTCACACAGGACAACAAGTTTACGCAATCACCTTCAACATAATTCCTAATTCACAAATTGGTTGCTAGGCTGACAGTAAACTTGCTTAGAAAATAACAAATCTTTGTGATAATTTGTTTGGATAATTGATTGGAAATCAGATAACTGTGATTTCTTATTCAAAGGAAACCCTGATGGCCAGGTACTGTTTTTTGTATTTTTTTATATGAAATATTCTAATTTTCCCCTCATTGTCAAGTGAAACAAGGATTAATTCCTCCCTAAGCATGTGGAATTAGCATTGTTTAATACTATATAGTTCAGTCAAGTTGGTCCTTATTGTCAAATCTATAAAAATGAAATATTGTATAATTCAAACAATAAAAAACAAAAGAAATAGTGAGTGATGGACACCATCGACTGACTCACCTAGTTGCGCATATCACTGTTTTGTGAAAAATAAGTGAAAATTTAAAATGTCATAACTTTCTTATTTTACATCCGATTTTGATGAAATTTTCAGCACTATGCTAGTTTGATTTGTCTCTATTTATTCAAGTCAGAATTTTCCTTGGGTGGACTTGACCTTTAACTTTCAAGGTACAGATGTACATGTATACCAGTGCTATTTAAAAAAATTTCTACTATCATTAACATATTTTCATTCTTTTATAACTCAGTCACTTTATAAAGAGAAAAATACAAATGCTTATTGAAAATGTTCAATCTTCAAAAAGACAAGTCATCTATATAAATACTTTTGCAATTTGCATGCATATCAAGTAACATTTTGGACTTTTAAAATAGGAGAGTAAAAAAGATCCTATTCTCTACAATGACACAATGATAGAAATGAAAATAAAAGAGAAAAAAATGTAAAATTTTGAAAACAGTTTTGTCTGTCATAATAGGAAAGTAAATAAAACACTTTGGCTCACATATCAATAATCCTATTGTACACAATAGGAATATCATTTTCATGCAGGTGGGTTTATGATTGAATTGAATTGCCCAAGGACTTCACTATACCACAAACAAATAGAGGTGATAGCATCTAAACAATACAAGTATTACAACATCTCTGAAAAGTAAATTAAATATTTTCATCATAGAGAAACGGATCATTAGTGAGTGTATACTGTCAACTGAAATAATTGATGATTCAAATAAGAATTTTGGTCCTGTTATCATAAAAAACAAATTATTTGATTGGCTGACCCCCTCCCCCAAAAACAAAACAAAAAAATCAATCAATATTTTAATTAGCTGCTAAGCCCCATTACCATGGCAATAAAAGCAAAGTTATAATAACATTAAGTTTTTATACAACAGCTAGGACCCATGGTTTGAAAATGATTATTGTTAATACTGTCAAAGCAGGAATCCAGATCAGTGGCAGATTAGCTGCACTGTAAAAACTGTGGTGTTAAAACTGACACCAGTTGGTGTTAATAGAAGACCACACCCTGTGGTGTTAAGCCAACACCCAATATATTGAACATAACACCAAAGAGTGTAAATGTAACAACCAAAGGTGTTGAAATAACACCTATAGGTGTTAAACTAACACTGTCAATTTAACACCAGTGTAAAATAGCTGGTGTGGTCCTCTATGTACACCCATTAACACCACACATTTTGCTGTGTGTGTATGTCAGTCAATTGATCATAATCACAATCATTTTTGGTCCACTGGAACCTATTATAGGAAGGAAAGGATGATAGTGATAAAACCTTGAGGGAACGACTACTCAAGTATATCTCACATACTCCCACATATGTTTTTTTAGTCATTCTTTTACAAATGTACATATACCAACTGAATATTATTTTTTCTATATATAAGAATACATTCCAGTTTAGTTTCATCATAATTTCTGGTAGAAAAATTAATATGAGTTTGCAAAATATGAATAAACCAACAAATTAATGAATGATTACAAAATGCCGATATAACTTGAAGAACTATTGATGTAGTAATATTGACTCAAGTACTCCCACAAAAATACATAGACACCTCCATGTTTAATCTTGAATTACCACTGAATGGTAGAATAATTGAAATGAACAATGTCGCTTTTGTCAAAGGGACAATCATTCACACAGAATCTAGGTTATATTATCAAGCTTTTGTCTGGCTTTTTTGGTAAGAATGGTGATGATTAATTCCATTTGTGTGATCTCGCCCACATTTTAATGTCAATACTATCGTAATGTTCCCACTCGTGTCTTTGTAAAGCGCGCCAAATAACGGTGAATTCATCAACTGGGGGAAAAAACGAGACAGGTTATATCTCAAAGAGGATTATGAATTTCATGACCTACTTATTTCAAAGACCATTTATGAAATTAGCTGTTAAATATTATTATTATTTCTCTAATTTTTTTAATGAAAATACTCAACCTCTATCATTCTGGATGCATCTTTAAAAATTAGTTGCTTAACTCCAAATCCAAGCCAGGAAATCCCTTCCTCATCCCCCCCCCCCCCCCCCGGGATTGAAATAAACATTATCTGGTATGAAGGTGCAGTATCATAAATGTTAATAAGATGCCTGCATGAATATTACAAAAATATTTCTTGGAAAATACTCTTGAAATGAAATACATTGGAGAAATCCCTTTTCAAGCCAACTCCCATTAAAAAGAAACATAGGAGAGTTCTTTATTAATAAGATTACAATAGAATTATATTCTGATTTCTGAAACTTTGAATAGCTGCATTATTCCCAAATATAGATAATGTATTCTAAGCTTTTTTAAAGACTTTTCAGTTTATGAAAATTAGTACTGTAAATGGATTTACTTCCCACTGTAAAGAAATTGAATATAGTTGAAAATGCCAAGTGACTGAATTGTCTCTGAAGTCATATAATCTCCTTCAAAATAATAGAAAGGCGTGGTATTATCAAAGTCCCTGGATAGCTGCTTGAATCCGCCAAACTTCTCTTACTTATTGGTTGAAAACACATGGAGGAGCACAAATACACTACAGATATTTCCCCTTTTTTACATTTTTATTTCAAGGAACTGTCAATCTTTGATATTCATATGACATCTCCAGCTGGACCTATTTACACAAACACCAGCTCTTTTGAACTGTGTCATTGACGTGTGCAAACAGGGATCATACACAAAGCTATATAGGGTTTTAAAAGGCTACAGTCTTTATAGCTTCACTATCTCAATATTAGCAAAAAGAGTTTATATTATTTTATATCCTACCACCTGTGAAGTAAAAAGAGTAATATACAAATTGTGCTATATCCTGCAGCGAAGCACAGCCATCACCTGGTGGAGAAAAGTTACCCTTCAATGGGCTAGGTGTGCAAACCGCCCACTCCTACAGCCACAAAGACACCATCACCAACAAAAACTTTGCCGCGCTTTCACGAGATCCGTTTATCTGCATCGCACAACTCAATGCCGATCGACCCCTCTCTTTTTTCCCTGGCTCCAATCCACCAATTTTCTATACATAATCGGTATTCAATCATTAAATATGTCTTCCATTGAATGCGCTTTTACAAAGCACACAAAGACAGCCAAGTGTTTATGACGACCGTTATGCCGTAACAGTGTACAAGCATTTTACTTTTATCCTCTGATGACAATGGTTTATGATTCTCAAAGTATTATTCGTATTGTGTGAGTCTATATTTGTAAGCTGAATGCCTCCGGATGTGGAATATTGTCAGTACGGAGTCATACAAAGCGG
Source organism: Lytechinus variegatus (assembly GCF_018143015.1). Lineage (NCBI taxonomy): Eukaryota > Metazoa > Echinodermata > Echinoidea > Temnopleuroida > Toxopneustidae > Lytechinus > Lytechinus variegatus. The sequence goes on along the minus strand of NC_054744.1, from coordinate 40,138,945 downwards.
GGAAAAAAAGAAATCCATGGATTCTTTGTTGATGGAGTGGATTCCCTGATGATACAAAGATTTATGATACAGCTGCAAGAAGAGGAAAGAAGCAAAATTGTGTTCTGTTGATCGATAGCTGAAATGAAGCAATCGTCATGTTGGAACAAGAGATCGCCCATTACGAGGTCAAACTTATATCCTAGCTTTATTTTCCCAAAAGTAATACAGAAATTCTTAAAAACATCAACAGTAGCAAAGAGAAATGGTGTACAGCTTTGATTTTGATTTCCAGTTCCAGCTTAGGTCCTACAAGGTGAAATTAAAATTTGAGCAAGTACATAACTTGAAGGCGAGGGCGAGATTGAAATGAGGAACTGAATTGACAAAAAATGGGAAAAAAATAAAAATCATTACAAACACTGATTAATAATTTGATACTCAAAAGGTGGTTTCAAACCGCCTTGATCACAAGAATCCCTGTTAAAGTATGAGAACCTTTTCAGGCTAAAATATAGGCCTACCTGTTAATTATTTGTTCGCATTCACACCACCCTGAAACATACCCTTTAGAATAAGTTCCTGAAGTTATGAGCATGCGCAGTACAAGCAAGCAACTGAGGCGCGAGATTCAAAATTGCAAGCTTAGCAGCCACCCACTGCGCTCGCACCAAACTACATGGAAAAATCCCCACAAAATTTCTCATAATTTTGACAAGTACTACCATTTAGCGGGTATTTTCTTTTGGGGAGATTACGAGTAAGTTTCTTTCACACTGCCATAATTATCTGGTACTTTCTGATCGGGGTAAATTTTGCGATCAGAAAATACTTGGAACTGACAAACTTCGAGGTAGTCTGAAACCACCTATTTGGCAACAATAAATGATGCAGTGCTGTATGATCAGTGACCTTGAAATTATCTTACAACACATTCATACTACATGACTACTTCAGTATCAGGAACAGATGGTATTGGTCTGTAAGCGCTGGGGTTTTTTCCTTTGTCTTCAGGCAAGTTGAGGACATAAAACATGTAAAGAGTAAACCTTTAGGCTGAAAGGAGCCATAAGAGGAAATCAATTTCAAAACTGCAGTTTATACAATGGTAATTTATCATACTTTAGTCCATAAATTACGGAGACACATGAGAATGAACTTAAATGGTGATAACATGTAATCTTGTAGGAAAGTGCAGGTATCTCTTGATTATTAGTATGTGAGGAATAAATATGGGGACAATGCACTAGATTATTGAATGAAAGATGACTGAGCTAGAGATTCGTATTGAAAAATTGAACAAAAAACTTAGACTTCACTCAATGTGATGAAATTTTATTGAAGAATGCATAAGAGGAAAGGATCGATTTCAATCTTAAAAAATAAAGAGGAATATAATTTCCTCATGATTACTCTGACAATTCCATGAAGATGATACCGCTTTAGAGACCATAAAACCAAAAGTAATTGAAAAGAAAAAATGGAGAACACATTTTAAGCTGGGAAAGAAAAATTGAAATAATAAATATAATTCATATCATAGTTAAGAGAAGTTACTATAGCTGACAACTCATACTGCTCTATCAGTAAACCAAAGCTTGAGATGAAACTACCGCTTTCATGCTAGAATTTAATCTTCAAAGGAAAAATGTAATATATTATGCATGTTAAAATTTGAATTAAATGTGGTAATGAAAACAAAAAAATTAGAGAATGGATTCTACTAATACATCAATGTAGTAGAACTCCATGATACCACATGAAACCAATGCTCTTCTCCCCATCCCCTTCCTCTGTTCCACATACATCCCATTCGCCCATTCCTAACATGCATCCCATTAAAACATGGCCATGTGGCCCGTTAAAGCATCACAGACCCAGAAACGTGGAGTACCTACCGATACGTCTTTGTCCAAAACCCAGTCACTGACCCTATTCCAATCCCGCCATTTCTTTGTTTATTTCATCTCTGTTGCTCCAGGTTCCACATTTTTTCCCTCCTCCGCTCAAATGCCTTTGTTCCTCGATAAACACAACTGCGTGACCGCTATTACTAAGGTCACACATTTTCTTTATTCCATATCTTTCGCTGAACTTTGGTAGAGGGAGAGAGGGGCCTAGCTAGACTTGAGTGTCAACACACGGCTTGAATAGGCAGGAAACTGGTTTGTTATAATGGGTTGATCAACAATAAAAGAAGAATGAAAACATAAGAAATACAGGCATTGGGGTAAAAATAAGTAACAAAGCATAAAACTTCTTCTTGTGTGTGTGTTGCTTGAATAGTATAATTTCAAGGGGGTTGGAGATTTAATTGGAATTAAATGGGTTGAAGGCGTCGAAAATGAAGTGCATTTGGTTTAATATTTTTTTCCTTCATTCAAACTTGTTTCAATAGAAATAGAATCATTTTAGGGTATAGAGTTTTGAAGCTTTTTTATTAAGAAAGTAAAATAACAGGAGACAGAGGCTTTATAAGCAGGAAAAGAACTTCAATGATTCTGTGGTAGTGTTTGGCAGATGACATTGATTCTTAGATTGTGGTTTTTAACAAACAGTTTTCTTCCTGCTTTTTTAAGTCAAATATTTATCTGATAGATGTATGCATGCTTTAATATTGTTTGGGTAAGGTCAATGATATTGGAAAGTATGGCAAATGAACTCCTGAAAATTGAAGAGAAAAAAATGTTGGTTTAATATTTCGAGAGAAGCATTTTACTTAAAGGTTTTTCCAAAATACACTCAACTTTACATTAACTGAAACATTCATGATGAAGAAAAGGGAAAAAAATATATATATTTTTAAACTGGGTAAATTTGAGATTGTTTAATTTTCACATTTTGCATTGAATGAAGAAATGAAAGGTTAAGCCTAAATCATAAATTCCAACATATATGCAAATTTGAGATGCTCATTTTGTAAAAGAAAGAAGGTTGTCCAATGAAGATTCTTTTGGTGGAGGCATGGATCCAGTTCTCACATATGGATCATGAACATTTTATAAGGATATAATCTTTGTATAATTCTTTCTGATAAAGTGTCTTTTATAATAAGAAAAAAAGTTAACTTTACACAGGGAAGGGACATTAGATCTAATCACAAAATTTTCACCAAAAATGTGTTAACAAAAAGATGTGATGGTCACATTTTCAGTAGCCTTGAATGTAAAAATAACATCCCAATTATTGAATATTAAAAAAAGTCTTTTCAATATACCAATAATTACTCATAAATCTAGCACCACTTGCAACTGGTAATTATGCAATGTTGTGGTTAAATGAGGACCAAAATTTGAACAGCCACACAAAGAAATTAATGACTCACTATGTTTTCTCATAGCATACAGTTATTGACTCATTATTATGTCATAATGATAAATGGTTAATAAACCCGTGAAATAATACTCTCATAGTTTCATTGAATTTTAATTAAACCTGTTTAGCATACATAGCATGCATACATAGTTTCATACTGAACCAGATGTTTTGTCAAAACTGCCATCACAGTGCAGCAACCATATCCCTAATGACTGATCATTAGGTGGTTTCAAACCGCCTCGATCACAAGAATCCCCGTTAAATTACGGGAACTGTTTTCGGCTAAAAAAAATTAATTATTCCTGCATTCACACCGCCCCGAAACATACCCTTCGGGATAAGTTCCTGAAGTTACGAGCATGCGCATAGTATGGTCTGATGAGCAGGCAAGGCGCGAGATTCAAAATCACTAGCCAAGCAGCCACCCACAGCTCCCGCGCCCAACGACACGCTGGGCTAAAAGTTCCCGTAATTTGCTTTCACATCGCCAAAATACCTGCGACCTTGAAAGAATCCCCGCGAAAGTTCTCGTAATTTCGCCAAGTACCTACTATTTAGCGGGTATTTTCTTTCGGGGAGATTACGCGTAGTTTGCTTTCACATTACCAAAATACCTGGTATTTTCTGATCGGGGTAAATTTCCCGATCAGAGAATACCTGGAACTGACGAACTTCGAGGCGGTCTGAAACCACCTATTAAAGAAGTATGATCAAAGAAAATTAGAGAAATTCTTTAAAATTTTCTGCCAGGCAGGGTAAAGTGAGTGCAGTCTAATCACTTTTTATGACCCATCATTTCCAATTTGTTTCTCATCCAACACAGTATAATTCTTTCATCTTAAATAAGATTAGTCTCATCATGGCTAATTGTCACCTGTAGACCTCATTTACCATTTCATCTTATATCCACTAAGGCTTGGCCCATTTTATATGATATCAAAACAAGTACAGAAGGTCCCAAAATAATAATCCCCAAGTAAAGACATTGATATAATGATGATAGACAGAAGTTAAGAACAACAATAAAAACAGTACACCAAGTAGGCCTAAAGTACGATCTGATTATGCAATTCTTAACAAATCTAATTTTAGTCATTACCAAAACTTGGAAATCCCACAAAGTACAATTCTTCAGGACAGATATGCAATAGAATTGCGGAGCAGAACTCACAAGGGACCTGTTATTGCTATCATGAATCATATATCATGTGGTTACAGTGGTGTATAGCTTGGGTGTGGTCAATTTTAAACTCTAACCAGTCGTCCTTGCGATTGTAACATCACATTCTCCAGGTCTTAATAATACGTATACATGATTTTTTTTAAATGGACTTAATGATGAGAGGATCCAAGTGATGAGGAGGGTGGGGTATATACCTAAATAAATCAATTTTTCAATAGTAAAGTGGTATAAATGTTCATCTTACTTTATGTTATTTGATAACAAAATACTTAAATTCATAGATTATACCAGGAGAAATTGCATGCTTTAACCAAACTAGAAATCTATGAGCAAACTGATGAATCGGCAAAGTCTTGTCCATAAATTTATGTTAATGTTAATGATATACAAATCGTTTTATTCAAGTAAAAACAGGTTATTGATTCATGACAATTTGTTACAAAATACTAATTAGCCTACTATGAAATTAAATGTACTTTGAATAAAGTGACTTTAAGAATGACTGGTGTACCTTTACATCACCACTAATCTCCAATGAACATTTAATGATAAATATTGTTTTTCCATAGAAAGTATCACCAGGCGTTCTTAAAGTCACTCTTAACTTACAAACATCTTTATGAAATAGCATCAGGACTCACTTAGAAGTTATGAAATTCAGAGTGCATACCGATACACACTTCTTGTACATCCATTTATGAATCAGAAATACAAATACAATTTATATAATATTCAAGTGAGTTTCAAAACATATCCAGCTCAGCATACACTTTGCACTTGTTCTGTCAAAGCAAACAACTCTCTCTAAAGCAAATGGTTGTGTTCAAGCAATAATTTAAACCCTTGATTCACAGTTTTCAAAGATGTTACGTCTAAAATATGCATAGCATAATTGCTTTCAACATATTTTGAGTGAAAAAGAAAGGGTCTTTCACAACCATATTCTGAAGAAAAAAGGGAATATTTTGAAATGTGAAAATGCAAATTCATGGTCGCTAAAATTTGCTTGAATGCAATAGAGATCTTAATATTCTACAATTTTGATGATAGGCCTATCACCATGTTGTGGCCTGGTCCGTTCAGACATTCTCTGCATAAACTCAAAGTTGAACTGGCTAAAAAAAGTATGGTGGTGTGCAGTTGCTTGTTTTGAGATGAGGGAGAATCGGGCCACTTGGCGATGAAAAAATTTGCATAATGCTTTCCCCTAGAAACAATTTTTGTGTTGGTGTCTTTGTGAAATCATGAAATCCAAGGTGAAATTTTACCACACCGGAGAGAAGCTTTTTTTTCAGATAAGTATAATTATGTGGGACAGTGTATTATCATTGCTTTGAAAAAGACCCAGCATAAGGCTAGAATGTCATGCCCATTTTGTCAATTTCACATGAATTGCACATTTCTGCCACAATCATTTGGCACAGATTTTTAATTCATACATACACGCACTTTAGTAGCAATTTTTCAGATTTGGTTAGAAAATCATTTTCAGATGGAACTGGAATTTATGTTTTATTTGTGATTCTGGTGTAAGAAAATTGTTTGAATGCCTCTTTGGATGGCTCTCACTTCTTGTGACAGCCAACCTTTCATCCCTAATCAATAGCAGGAAAAGACCACTCCGAACAAACTCATCTTTCCACTCCTTTTTCAAGTACAAATGAAACACATTTGTTATGATGAATCAAAGATGTATATGGATCCAAACTTAATTTTGAAATTGAGTTGCTTTTGCTTCCTCAAGTAATAACAGTAAACTTATTACTTTGCAGCAAAATTATTTAGTTTGAGAAGTTTTTTTTAATGAATCATTTTCACTCATGAAAAAAATGAAGAAAAAAAATATAGTAACATGTGTTACTGTTAGATAAATCATTAGCCATGTTAACAGGTCCATGAACAAAACTTTTTGGTAGGCCTATCAGGTATTTTTTTTTTCTTTATGCTTGTACTGTTCAGATTACCATTCTAAATAATTTAAAACAAGATTACTGTTTAAAAAACAACTACAGGTTTAAATCATTTTACTTTTTAATAAACAGGTTCAATACAAGGCTAGCAATCATTTTAAGGATGGGTATATATCACCACTACATATCAAACAATACAGTGATAAACCCCTTTATAAAAGTCAACAAAGAAAACTCCCACTTGGGAGTAAAGCCCCTTTTATGGTTTTAAGAGATAATCCTATGTGTATTTTTATCTTCAACAAGTCATACAATTGTTTACAATTCTAAGAATTGATTCCCACAGAGTGCATATGGGGTCATCTTACTGGAGTGATGCTCCATTCTTATCCCCCCCCCCCCCTCTCTCTCTCTCTCTTGACCTATCTTATCATTTTGAGATAATTACTTTCATTTGCCTATTCACCTAACAATTAAAAAAATTTCTTCATTTTAAGTTTTGATCTTGCATTTACATTACCAACCCCCTCTTCATTTGAAGTTTTGATCTTGCCTTTACATCCCTGCTCTCCTCCCCCCCCCCCCTCTCTCTCTCTCCCTGATGGCTCTTCTCCCACTAATGTCATATTCATTCTTAAAACCCTTCTATTGAACCCCCTCTAATACTGCACCACTCCCCTCCACCCACATTCCAAAGGCAACCACACTAAAATATAATATTCACATGACTACCCCCAACCCCCCCCCCTTAAACTGCACCACTCTCCCTTCACCTCTCCTCCAAAGGCATCCATATTGCAATGAGATATTCCCAGCATGAAGTACTCAATAAAGTGTGTCTATTCTATCTCCCTTGTTTGATCCCATCAAAAGTAAAATAATAGATTATATTCGACGTTCTGAAAGATGATATTCGTTTCTGTTTCTATTTATGACAGTTCCAACATAATATTCATTTTATTTTAAGCTGCAATACATCAAAACTAGTTGTTGTTTTTTTGTACAATATACTGTAATAATCTCTTTGACATTTTTATTCCCCATAGGACACAAATTAAAAAAAATAGAAAAAACAATTCAAAGTTTTTGTCTGTTTAAAAAAAATGCCACAAACATTGTAATGTCAGCATTTCACAGTAAATTAGTATATATTTGTAGTTTCTCCAGAGATTAAATTATCTAAATATAGAGAAATCAATCATATTTTATTTCAAATCAAAATTATCCTGGTCACAATAGCCCTGTCATTATTGAATAAAATGCTATGAATAGATTTAACTGTTTGCATTTTGAAATTACATTCAACGAATTCAAAATAGCTATGAATCATTAAATGTAAATAGATTGCTATTGTCCAAGATAATATGATGAAAAAATATCTAATCATTTACTGAAAATGAATAATGGAATATTTATTTGAATAAGTAAGCTTCAGCATTAAAGCATCAAATCATGCATGGCAATGTGGCTGAGAGAGAAAACAATAATGTGTTTATTAGGTTTGATATTTTCCAATAACCAAACCAAGATACAAACGGGGGGGAGGGGGAGTCAAATATATTGCTGTACACATGCGTAACCAAATTATTTCCAAACACCCCCTAAACAAGAGTTTTCTCTGTGTGCAAAATAACCCCCAAACAAGTTTTTTGCTGGCTTTATTTAAACATTCTGGCCCCTAAACAATTTGTTGACAGAATATGAGAAAAAGCTTGAGGAAAAAACATACCCTAAATCATGTTTGGCTAGTCTTTAAAAAAAAAAAGCTTTTGAAAAAATACATTCCCTAAATATGTATGACCCCGCAATTGACCAGTCTTTCAAAACCACCCTTTTTCTTGAAAATCAGTAATTTTAATACCCGTAATGAGTGCACGCGTGGCCCGCCTCCAAAATTGAAAAAACAGCACCCCTTTAAACATGTTTTTTGGGTCAAGCATGTGTACAGCAATATATTTGACTGCCCCCCCCCCCAGATACAAAATAAAAAAATTAACATTATATAACATTGTTTTTTATGAACCTTGCAGTGTAGTTGTTTATCAGTTAAAACAACAATGCTTAATTTATTGAGAATTAAACTTCGTTATTTCAGATTTCAAGCACTTGTCCAAACTGATCAAACTATCACTGTAAGGTTCATATAGCAACCAGTGTTTTTACTGCTAAGGATTGTTTTGCTTTTATTGACAAAAATGAAAGTGATAGTCAACAAAAACTCCAAGCTGCTTGGAATTCAAAACCAAGGTTAATAGGTAAGTTTTCTACAAGTCCAAGTCATTATAACGAAAAAAAAACCAATGTATATTTGTGTTTTTTTCAATTATGCTAAAAGCATTTTTATGTATTTTACACAAATTTTCATGTTATACATTTTATTAGGGAACTAATATTTTTGATATGCTCAATTATTATTAATTCTCAAGGGAGGAGAGGATGAAGAAGTCATACTTTCTGACTCAAAAATTACACACTCAATTTTTCCCAGTTCAAAAGTTACAGCATGCAATAATCAACTTAATTGGTACCCATCCCCCCCCCCTTGAATTTCTTAATGTGGGAAATGATAATTTTTTAGAGCAATCTATTGCTCGGATCATAACTATCAAAGGAGAATCCATGTCTGCAATGAGAGAATATTTTCAATCCACTATTCAAGCATGACAATTTTTTAAAGATAATTCTATAGAAATAAAGATATCTTTGTCTATCTAACTATCAAAGTACACTATCTCTATTGTTGCAAGTAGTCATGATTTGCAGAACTTCATTCAAACAGAAGATCCCTGATGAATCATGATCAAATTGGCCATTGTTATTTCAAACCACCAGAGGGAGTTTAGCCACAAAGACAAGCAGCATCAAAAGAGATTACCAAACCTCATCAATCTTTTCAATTTTCCAATAATAAGACTGTCCTTTTTTCCTATTTTGGGAATAAAGAGACGATTCTAAAAATAAAAGATAGACATCTGCCACTTCCAATGAAACAAATATCATTGTGATTTTAGCGCTAAACGGGCATTAACTACATGATGATGTATTGAGTTAAGGTCCTTATGGCTCCAAATAGATGTGTTTTCTTGTAATGTTCACAGTGGGACTGTGCGATTACCAACCGTTTCTTGGCTAATTCAATTCTTTCTGATGTCAAACCTTAGTTCAGGTCTGGATCATGATTTTGGAGAAAAGTTTTAAGGAGCTTTTCAAAGACATAAAATTTTTAAGTTTAAAAAACAAAGTTAAGGATAAAGTGATAGAAAAATATTGACACCTATTTTAAGCTCGAGCCATGGTTTGTTGAATACACAAGAAAAATACTACACCAGCAATATTGATGACCTTAAAATATCAAATTGGGTGATCACCCCCTGTATGTGAAATGAAACAAAATCGACAAATACCTATCCTTTTTATCGAGGGGATCACCTAAATCAAGCAATGGCAATGAGTGAATTTCATTTGCAACAGATATTTACATATCTTTCATGTGTATCAAGAAATAGATATTTAAAAAAAAGATAATCAATGTTTGTTTACTGAATGCAATCCATCTAATGACTGTATAAATTTTTTTGTTGGACATGAATGGGAATATTAATTTGAATTATAGTTTTCATAGGATATAATACTGAGATGTTCTATTAAATCTAAGTCTTGAAGTTTTAGTTGTCTTTTTCGACATGAATTTCAAACTTAAAGTCATGTAAACACTTCCTTGAAAGTGGAAGGGAGTCCACCACATTAGAACATAAAAGTATGACCTTTGACCTACTCACAGGATGTGTTTCAGTCTGTACATGCTGTTTCAGACCATGTTCAGACCATGGCAATAAACCTCCCTCCCTCTTAAGCCATGTTCAAACGACACTATTAGAATTCAAATGTCTGGCTACATTATGACGACGGGAGTGAATTTCACTGACAGGAAAAAATCAGTGGCAAAATGTTTTACGCAACCATCTCCTGCTTATAAAAAATCAGTTTTCTCATAATATAGGGCCTATTTGTAGTAAGGGAAAATTACAGTTGCCATTGAGAAATGGTGGTGCTATGGGGAGGGGGGGGTGCCCCTCTCTTCCTTTTTATAATTGAGACAGATAAGGTGGGAATAGGAAGGTCTAGTATTGTTCTTTATTCGAATACTTAACTACCAAATGGGAAAAAAATGGGGTGCTATACATACCTAAATTCCTAAAACTGTCTCCCTTTTCACCAAACACATCACTAATGGAATATAAAATGCAATAAATATGGAATGAATGCAGGCTTCAGAAATAGGAGTGTCTCCACTCAGCTTTCAAAAAACCCAGAGGGTCTGTAATTATGAGCTAAACTAAAATTAGGGCTGCCAATGACCCCAATAAAGAACCCCCCCCCCTGAAATATCAAAAGCTCCAAGTCTTAATACAGAAGAAATTTACAAAGAAAACTAAAGATCAGAGTAAAAAAAAAGAAACCTGATTTGAGGTTAAACTCTCACAATCCTGTTTAAAATTTGCACATCTTTATGTAAACATAGCACATTATTAAATCAGGATGTTATACAATTCTTTCCGCTTCCAACCGTTTACTTAATAATTTTTACCATAGCATAGATCTTATGAAAGTTATCAGAGAAAGAAGGTTTTAACACATTAATAGTAATTTTCTGGTATCCCATATCATAACGAAACAGTTTTTATATGAATGGTAAAAGTAAATGTAAAACCAATGGAAAATGCATGGTTGAACAGCACCACCATCATGGATATCTATCATGTTATGAAAGATTATGATCAAGCCTCCCATTATTTTGTAAAATACTGTTTGGAATTTTTTTTCTTCATTATTTTGATCATTAACTAAACCAGTCTGGGGTACATTGTAGAAAGCATTGTGATCAATCTCAACTCATAAAATCAAATGCAACTTGATTTTCAATCAACCACAAACATCATTTGGGGTTTTTACATTTGATTTTTTGGATTGTGTATGTTAAAGGACAAGTCCACCCCAACAAAAACTTGACTTGAATAAAAAGAGAAAAATTCAAGTAGCATAACACTGAAAATTTCATCAAAATCGGAAGTAAAATAAGAAAGTTACGGCATTTTAAAGTTTCGCTTATTTTCAACAAAATAGTTATATGAACGAGCCAGTTACATCCAAATCAGAGAGTTGATGACATCACTCACTCACTATTTCTTTTGTATTTTATTATATGAAATATGAAATATTTTCATTTTCTCGCCATTGTCATGTGAAATGAAGTTTCATTCCTCCCTGAACACGTGGAATTCCATTATTTTAACATTTTGTGCTTCAGGCAATGAGGTCCTAATCATTAAATTCGTAAAAATTGAAATATTGTATAATTCAAACAACAAAAAACAAAAGAAATAGTGAGTGAGTGATGTCATCGACTCTCTCATTTGGATGTAACTGGCTCGTTTATATAACTATTTTGTTGATTTTTCTCTATTGATTTAAATCAACATTTTTCTGAGGTGGACTTGACCTTTAACAAGTCTTTCTGTATTAGCCCCTGGAAATCAGTGGTGTAATGAGCCAAAATTTTGAGGGGTCACACTTGGTGTATTGGGCAAAAATTTATTGTTAAAATGTGAGCGAGAGAAGGGAGTGAGCAAAAATTCTGACATAATATTCAGAAGATAATATCTTACTTCACCCTTCTCTCTTTATTTTTGTTTCCATCTCTCTTTTTTTCTTGGTCATGAAAAATTGCAGGGGGGTGGGTAAGTGCCCTAAAGCTCCCCCCCATCTGTATGCCACTGCTGGAAGGAGTGTATAACAACAGCATATTTTTATCTCTTCCTTGAATGATGTACATGAGGAAACTATTTGATAACTTCCATTGAACTATATTGAAGATTGAGATAGATGTAAAAAAAAAGAATATGACTTATCTTTGATCTCATGGTTATATTCCAATTTTTTAAAAATTCAAGTTATTATGGATTTTTAAAATTGTCTATGGGGAGACGCATGGAGGGGGAGGGCGAGGGCTCAATATGCCTTTCCTCCCGAAACCTACCCTAAGCTTAAAGGTGCCCCTACAACAATATTAGTGGGACCAATGCACTCTGGCAGGGATCTGCTGAATAATAGGAGCTTATATTTTTTTTCTCTGGGCGGGCTTCTTTCTCTTGCCAGCTACCATGACCCGAACCAACTCCTGACACAGCAAAGGTAAATAATATGTGACACATAAGGTGATTCTACTCACATCTTAGTCGCCATATATCATCTCAGAAATATTCTCTGCATAAGGGGGTGAGCTGAAATAACATGTTGTGTTGAGCCCGAGGACTGAGTTGTGCATTTCTACAGCATGCTTAAGTGTTATGTTTCCATGCATTATTTAGGGGATAAAGCGATTGTTTTAATTTTGTTTTCAAACTTGAAAAAAAGGGAAAAACTAACTATGATAATTTGGACCATATGCTTACTATTCAATAGCATAACCTTATGATTAACATCCCATTAATGGGAAATAGAAAATTGCAATAATGTACCATCTATCATTTATTTATAGGTCAAGTCCATCCCACCAAAATTTGATTTGAATAAATAAAGAAAAAAACAATGAAAATAAGAAAGTCGTGGTGAATAATTATTTTTTCAAAAGAGATATATACAAATGACAGAGCTGATGACGTCACACTCACTACTTTGTATTTTATTATATGAACCATGAAGTATTTCAATTTTTGAAAATAAGAGAGCTCTTCATTGAATTACGGTAGGTTATGAACAGAGCAGAGATACTATTTATTGTTCAGTGAGCTACCAACACCTTCTTTCACATTATAATACGATAAAATAATTCTGATTTAAAATAATAGAATTCAAAGAGAGTGAGTGGGTGACATCACATATTCCCTTATTTGCATACAAACCAAGATGTGCATAAAATAGTGAAATTGAGTAATTTTGTTAAGGGGAAGTTAAAATTGAGTAATTTTGTTAAGGGAAGTCTACCCCATAAAAGAGTTGATTTGAATAAAAAGAAAATTAAACAAGCTTAACACTTGGAATTTCATCAAAGTTCAATGAAAATTTAAAATCTATGACATACTAAAGATTCAATTAATTGCATTATCATTGAAATGTATAATTCCTAAAATTAAAATACCACTACTATTTAGTGAAAAATGATCATTACAAAAAATGTTTTTGTCTCTTCTTTGTAAAGTTTTATTCTAACATGAATAAGCCATCTTCTCTGATTTTCTGCCATCTTTTTTTTAGAGCAAGTATCTGGTAAAGTTGCAAGGTTTTATTATGAATATTATGTGCATTTTCAGAAGGGCAGATATCTGAAACACCAGATCTGACTATGAAATAGAAGAAAATCAATGAAAATAACTTCCCTCTTCATTATTTTTATTGCTGCATAGTTACAGTGACACAATAACACATCACACATGTATGCATTACCATACAGGTGGCAAATATATTGAGTTTATATATAATTGTGTGTTTAAAAACAATTCAGACAAATTTTACTCTTTCCAAGGTCATAACAGTTGCTAATGAGAGAAATTTGGCTATGTTCCAGAAATCTGGTCACTGTTAGGTTATGCTGAGGGCAAATAATATTTACGGACTCCATATAATGATAGGTTTATACACGCAGGTTAAGAATAAACTTAAAAACATGTATCCAAATATCTCCTTTATCTATCTATCTATCTATCTAACTAGCATCCATCCACCCATCGATATAGGATGGCCTGTCTATCAAATTGTCCATCCATCAGGGTTTGAAAAAAAATACTTTTAGGGGCTATTTTTATTTTCACTTTACTTTAGGGCTATTTCTTTCATTTCAAGGGCTACTTTTTGTGCAACTAGCAATTCAACAAAACAAAGATATCATTATGCTGGTGGAAGGTAGAATATCAATTTCTATATATTCTTACAAATTGTTAGTGGCAGGTCTTCAGGCGACTCTTGAATAAATGGTCGCTCCAAAGCATTCAATTTGAGAAATTTTAGGGGTGATTCAGGCAGTCCGGGGGGAGGGGGAATCGCCAGTCACCCTCCTGTATTTGCTATCCTGCCATCCATTCATACCTATCTATCTTGTCATCAATCTACATCTACCTATCCATCCATCCATCTATCTATTAATCTATCTATCTATTTATCTATCTATCTCTCCATCCATCTGTGACCAAGTCAAAAGCACTTTAATTCTCCACTGACAAGTAAAATCCAAAGTTTTAGTCCAAAATTCTTTCACTTTCGCTCCTTTCTCCTCTTCCAATAATAATGGTGTTTCTCTATCCCTCAGCCAATTTCCCTTCTTCATCTCAACCTCTTCTTCTTTATATCCTTTATCCATCTCCTCTCCTCTCTCTCTCGCTCTCCATTAGCCTTCACGTACTACAAACCACTAGCTCTAACTCATGTTTTCGGTAATTTCATTTGATCCTTTCATCTCATTTGAAAATGATACCAGGTAGATAGATTTCTCTGGGGAAAGATGGAAATGGATTTGTGAGACACACAAAAAAGGAGAGGAAAAAATCCATGATCTTATAACCATCGCAAATCTGGGCCTCCAGTAATCAACGCATACCGGTTGCTCTGAATATTTTCTAGTTGTATCCCTGTTCAATACATGTAGATATCAATAAGGTATAAAATATAAGCTTATTTTGAATATGAAAGAGTGTAGGCCCTATTCATCTTATTCAAAAGTATACAACATAAATCTCATTTTGTTCAGTTGCAACGGTATTCACTAGGAAGATGGTTATCCAAAATATCAGACCACCCCAATGACTTTGATAGGCTTTCACACTCGCGCCTTAATTGATTATAAAAAAATACCTGGCAATAAATTTCATGCATTCACACATGTTGAAACAAGATTTTTTAAAGTTGTGCGAACAACAAAATTTTTGCATTCCTAAAAATAGGCATTTTCTCCTTGCCTCAAAAAAAAAGGTTGGAGTATTTTGAACAAAAGAATATAGACTTTCATTTTAATTTTTCATTAAACTCATAACCTGCTTTGGAAATGCAAATAGGAATTTAAGAAAATCCCTTCAGAAGAGGGCTACTTATTTGTTATTTTCTTTCAGGAATATTATGATAACTTACTCTCATACTGGCAAAATACAAGATATCTTTTATGATTGGTTGGGTGTAAACATGCCCAAGCACTCATTAACTGAAATGATCATTTTATAAATAATAATCATATACAGTTGTGCTCAAAAGTTAGTGAAACCCAACACAAAATGCACTCCATGTTGAGTGTTGAATGTAGGCAACAACACCAATAATGTTCCACGAGCCCATATAAACAATCTTTATTGAATGTAATATTTTATCACCCAAGTTCACAATTGAATATCTACTTTCTGATGGGTTCACTAACTATTTGCACCACTGTAATTGAGAAGAAGAGCTCTGGTTAACACTTTACAGTGAAACTCGATATTGTCAATATGTCTTGCATTGCCTGGAATCCAACAATACTACTTCCTGTAGAGAATTTCTTCCGTAAAATTTCTAATCATAAATTAGAATGAATAAGTAATATCCATATAAGATTATTTGCTATCATGCATTCAAAGGACACAATTATATTGAAATACATCATTCCAGTCTACATTAATTTTCCATGCATCCTTCACTAAAAATGACTAAAGCCCTCAAATGTTTTCTAAAAGCAAAAAAGCACAAAAGTGGTTTCATGCTAAACTATTGATGTACCAAAGAAAGGTAATTACGATATCCCATCTTCAATTTAAAACTTGAACATTATCAATAGAAAATTGGCCTGTAGGGCATTTTCTTTAACAGTCGTTGCATTGTATCACATTACTCCCTTGCCTGGATCTGATTGAATTCACTAAAACCAGTGTTCACACAAACAGAATCTAGTGTTCAGTTTTACGTTTTTTAATGAAGCTACAGGAGTCCTTATACTGGTCCATTTGCTCTTATCTGAATGCATCAGAAAGAAGGTTAATATCATCATTGGAGAAAATAAATGTTACCAAATAATAGTGTTGGATATTTGTATCTGGAAAAAAAAGCAATAATTAAAATGTGTGATTTTCTGAACATGGAGAGGGAGGGGGGGGGGGGGTAATTAAGCTACAGGGTTGATAACAGACAAAATTGAAAAGAAAGAAAGAAGTTAATCAGGCAATGTGTGTAAATGTGTTTGTTTGCGAGAGTGATTTTTTTTTTTTGGGGGGGGCTGTAACATGACAGTCTATACCCCTTCAATAATGGGGGGGGGTCCATTGGGCTGCCTATCATTTGTGTGAGCAAGAATTAAAAGGATCCACCAGCTCCTATGCATGTATCTATCGTTTCATAGCAATCATATTCCTTTAGCTTATGGTATACCCTGGTATAATAAATATATCTTACAGTTCAAGTGGATTAATATTTTATACCAAGTGAGATTATGGAGATTGAGCAGTGATTCTTACTAATTCTTCATATTGTTTTCAATTATCATTTTGCAATGAGTGTGAACACATGGTCCATAAATCACTTGCAAGGTTTTGTAAACTCATTGCCATTCACTCTCAGGTCATAACAAACCACCCAATCAATGCAAGCTTTTGTAGTCAGGGGCTAGCTGGAGAGTTCGCTGAACTCTTTGAGGTCTGCTATTTATCTAAAAGGACAACAAAAAGAACATTTTCACTGGTACTTTTGAGAAAAAAACATATCAAAGTGAATAAACAACTATACAGGAGCATCAACTTATCAAATATGAAGGAAGGTGACATAAAATAATTCATTTTACTTGACATAACAGTAAAAAAATTATCAAAAAATTAATAGGCCTACAAGCTATAAGACGATTTCCCACTTCAAAAAAATAAATAAATAAATATTTGAGAATCACAAAAAAAGACTCACTTGTCTACCAGAAGTGCCTGGAGTCTCGCTATTCCTACATTATATTCATGTTTATGCATATGCCTTAAAAGTTGCGTGATGGATATACAATCAAAATATGTTTCTATTGAATGAATTTTTTACTTAAACATCAAAATTAAATATCTGTGCATTATCCATTTTTTGACAGGCCTAAAACCACTTTTTAAGCATAGAACGAGCTGATAATATCTGAATATAATCTGTATCTGTCGCTTTTGATATCCAGTTAGAGCCTATAAAATTTGTGAGGTAGGAGCTCAAAAGGTAATTTTGAAGGAAAATAATAACATTACCAAGGGAGTACCAAACAATTTTAAATGTATCTCAGATCACTTACAAAGGCATTTTAAGGTCATTCTTTTCTATACTTAATGTACAAACTAATTCTCTATATCTTATTGGGGGAGGGGTAGGTTTGCCATCTGAGGTAAACCTCAAATTTGAACGCAGTAAACAATGAAAGTGAAACTACATGATCACAAGGAGTCTCTTCAGACCATAAAGATGAGATAGCTCCATTCACCTTGCACTTTATAAAAATATTGGTTAGACAAAGAAAATACACAAAGTTTATCTAGCATGAGAATATATAAACCGTTTCCCTTCCAAATTCTGCAATTCCCATAGATTAATTTAAGAATTTCAACAAACTTTGATCCATTTTCCTAACCCATATAATATCGGCAAAGTGGAACGATTCAACTTCAAAAAGCGACATCCATGGCTGCATTCCCCCCCCCCCCCACCAAAAAATGAAAACTTAATTTTTTAAATTAAAAAATATTGTCCAGATTGGGTTGTCATATTTTCTCTTGGCCAATGTGTTGATTTCTTTCAGATCTGGAGTAGGACAACGAAAAGGAATAAATAGATCCAACAAGCCATCAGATACATACTTTTTTGTGCAGTTTTGCCTGTCAAATTCAGTTATATTTTCTCATTCTATTTTTACTTCGTAGTGAGTCACTCACTATCCAAAAGTAGGTAGCTTTACTGAGATGACTCTTTGAAATGCACAAAGATAACAAATAGGCCTACACTCTTCCGTGAAATTGTTAGTTTATAGGCTATAGGCCAATATTCTACCAACTTGCCGCAGGTCACAAAAACCGACCATATAAGTGGCATATTGAACACATGCTGAATAAAAAATGAAACCTCCCATTTTCTACCAAAATACATGAATATTTCACAAATAGCGGCTATCCCTTCAATCGGTGACTCTTTCCTTTTTCCAACTGCAACTGGATATGAATTAGACATTGGTTAGACAGAAAAGTGGAGAGTGAGGGGCAAGGACTCTCTCTCCCTCTCTTGGGCTAGATCTGAGCGATGTTTTTTTGAGCGGGATTGCACGCTCTCTCCACCAGCACGTTTCAGAAGAACATACGAGATGGAAATCAACTCAAGGGTCGAAGCATGCTTTCTGGTATGAGTCACAGCGTGGCTTTTTTGATTGGCAGGTGGGGTGGACCAATCAGGGGGCGGCAATGGCATCTGCAGTTTTGCTTCTTGGCACACCCTGTTCTGTCATTGAAATTAACCCTTTAGAAACCAATCATAGAACACAGACCTATAACTTTAATTGTATGCCAATGTGTTAGTGGGTGGGTGAAGGAAGTGGGTATATTTCTGTTATTGTATGGCTTGAAACTACCATACACATCAGTCCTTACTGTCTTCATCATTGTGTGATAGGGGAATTCCCTATAATTAAAGGCTGCAAGCTAGCTTTGTTAAATTGAACAAAGATTTAGCAGGAACAAACATCATCCGTTATCATCACCATCATAACCATCACCATCATCACCACCATCATCATCATTACATTCAAGTAATTTTTTAAAAGAGCAGTTATGAGTAATAAAGTAAAAGAGCATGCTCATGATACACCCTAATTGACAAGGCATTTATTGTAAGGATCATATGTAGATAACCCTGAATTGAAAAAGACATATTTCCATTGCCTGACATAGAACACTTTCAACATATCTGCCCACCCCCCCTTTTTTTCAACAGGAATCAATACAGTACACCAGAATACTACTTAGTGTAAATACTTAGTTCTGGACTTCATGGAGCATCATTGAGACAAGAAACCAAATTTCAAACTCCAAGGGGGCTTCCCAGGTGACATGGAAGTGCTTTATAACAATCCACATTTTCATACATATCAAAAGAAGTACTGATGACCTGCATGAAATGACCTCTGTGACAATTACATCTTTACCAGCAAAGACCTTCCTCTTTCTGTGGTTTTACAATATTTTTCCTTGTTTTCTTAGATTCCTAACTTCAAACCACAATCAGGCATTTACTGAAGTTTTTTTGTTATTGCTGTAGTTATATCTTATGTGTAGGCCTGTAATATAAGTTCTGGTTACATGATTAACGAATTACCAGTTTTGAAATGTAACATATGTAGATGATGCCCTATACAGGCCTATATTGACTTCCATTGTTTTATCACCATCATATCAAAGAACATTTAAACATGAATTCTCCATATGTTTCTGAAGTTTGAGAAGCAGAAATCCCAAGTTTTTTAAATTTGCAAGTGACATCAGATTGGGTGCGCATCCCACACATCTCGAGAGCAAAGCGCTCCATCCTTGATATGGGGACAAGATTCTGGGTTGCTGGATGCCCTTGGGATCAATCTGAGCCTTGTTTTGCAAAAGTTGACATTTTTAAGAAACAAAACCACTATTCTCATGTTTTAACATAAATAGTACTAAAATATGTTCAATATGAATTTTAATGATTTTTTTCTGAGCGGATGGGGAGAGATTGAGGTGCAACAGTAAAAGCAGCAGTTGAAACCATTTTTTTCTTGGGGGTGGGGGTCTTACTATGGAATCAGGAGGATTGGCATCTCTGGGTCACTACTGTTCGTCCATATTAAAGAGAAATGCAAGTAGTTGCAGTAAACACTGATTTCATGAGAAAGTCTGTAAAACCAGGCTTGTCAGTATATCTTCGAGGATCTAGATATGGTACAGTTACATAAACTGATGTTTGTGAAATCTTGAAATCTACGCTGAAAAATGTTCACACTGAAGATAACCGACACAGATAGGCACACGTTGGACAGTGTATTATCATTATTGCTGGAATAAAGACCTGACGGAAATGACTGAATCCGCGCTTATTTTGCTTATTTCTCAGCAATTACACAATATCTTCCAAAATCCTTTGGCACATATTTTTTATTCATACAAACAGACACTTGGGTGGTCATTATATCAGATTTTGTAAAAAGTCATTTTGAGATCGTTACCAGAACTGGAATTTATCTTTAACATTAATGCTTCAAATACACATGTATTCTGTCTCTGGTGTCATCCGATATATTCTAGGCTGGAGCACTCCATAAAGACGGAATAAGAAAGTATTAAACTAAAATATGACATGACAGAATATCAACCACTTTGAAATAAATTTCCTTGCAATACGAGACATCCGACAAGTGCTTCATACTACGTGTACATGTATCTGTATATTTAGATCAGTGCTTCTCAACCTTTTTTACTCAAGGACTACTTAGACTTTCAGATTTTTTTGAAAAAAACCCACCACTGGTGGGTCGCGGCCCAACGATTGAGAAGCACAGTATTAGATGGTGCACATGTGTCAAGGACCAAAGTTACAGCTTCTAAGTCTGAAGGCACACCTTCAACAGGGCCAGATTGTGGCACTTTGCTATGTCTTACACCAAATACAATAATACAATGAAAGAGGTGACGTATCTATGTTCGTCAAGAAGTGATATTGGAAGAAACCCTTCAATCTCAATGAACACATTCAATATCCGCACAACTCTCTAACAAGTTAACATTGACTTCGTGTGAAAAATGCTTTCTGTAAACTTCTTTGTACGAATTACTCTCAAGAGCTGAAAAATTTCTAAGCATGTTCTGAAAAAGATCTGATATGTTGATAAATCATAAACATCACGGTGAATGTATTCAGGAATATTGATGAAAATCTTTTTTAATCAAAATCAGTTCAAAGAAAGATTGGAGTCAGCCCGGGTACTGTGCATGCAAATACCTGATTGAAATTTGATTCAACAAGTCGGTACAGAGACCAACCAATCTGAGACTCACACTGTGAGAATGAGCTTTGGGAGTTTAGGGTGTAAAATTTATTCAGAACACTATCCTAAAGTTTAAAAAAACAATATCTGGGAAGCAAAAAGGGCATAGGAAAGGGGTGGGGTTCAAAATAAATTCTTGCTTCCATTTGCATTGTCATCTCCATTTGAATACAAAATTATATAAAGGGTTATATGACCTTTTTCTATCAATACCACCCCTTAAGTTGCATGTTGGAATGTATGACCCAGTTAGTTTGACATTGGGAGTGTTCACATGATATCTACTATCCTACTCCTAAAATGCTAAAATTTGAATATAGGCATGTTACAGAGGGCAGGTTCTACACCTTTTACAACCTAATAAACCCTCATGGCATCTTTTCCTTCAGTAAGAAATGTATCCACATTGTTCTGCACTCAACCCAGGTGAAGATAAAGGTTCCTACCTTTATCCTTGAATGCACAATGGATGTAGTCTGCAGGCACAGACCCTGATTAAAACTTAAATCAACAAGTGGGTCCTCACACAAGACTAGCACATATAAAACTTGCTGTTTCAATATGAGGGAGAGGGCCTTGATAAGTACACAAGATGTAGGCTGCATATTCAGACCACTTGACTCGATTGAAGGGTTTGGACAACAGACTACAATGGATCCATGAATACACTGCATGATGCTGAAGAAGAAACAGCTCGAGCTAAAGCAGGAGTAATGATAGCTATGTTATTGTATCCTGTGGAATAAAAGACTATAATCAACTATCATCATGATCACTTTTTATTACCATGTTCACATTATAATCATACACATAAAAATGCAGGGGGGGGGGTGATACAGAAAAAACATTTGATGGGTAAGTTCTTAATTTCCTTATAGTCATCTATGTTGCTTCAACTGATCAAAAATTTATCGCAAAAATTCCTTTCCAATCAACTGGTCCCTACAACTGCCTTGAAAGTTTGCAATGCCATTCATGCAAAAAATTAGTTTTCTACTGAGCTTCACTAATCTAGAGTTTTAATTGCTTATAGAGGCAACATGAAAGGGATTCACTGCATCACATAACCGAGTCATTGGTTCACATTATTGCCTTGTAAATGGGATGGCTTCAGAAACACCATGTTAAAATAACAAGTGGAGTGCTTCTGGCAGTCTCACCTTCATCAAAAGATTCAATAAATGGCAAAAGCGCTGACTTGAAACAGTTAAAATAAATAATTATTAACACAAAAAACATTCATTCCAAGTCCATTGACTATAAATGACCTTCGACCTTTACAATGTGATCTGACACTCATGTAAGATGATCAGTAATACTTGATTACCATTATGTTCAAGTTTTATGCAATAGATTCATTTACTTTCAAAGTTATACTATTTCAAAATTTAACCATGGTTAAGATTTCAATGTTGATACCACGACATAGTCAAAATTCATTGCCCCTGAATGACCTTTTACCTTGGTCATATGACCTGAAACTCAAGCAAGATGATCAGTGATATTTGATTACCCGATTGTTCAGGTTTCATAAACTAGGTCCATATACTCTTGAAGTTATGAAGAAATAACCTTGGTTAAGAATCAATTTTGACTACAACGCCACCTTCGTCACCACCGCCACTACTGTTGCCACCGTTGCCGTTGGAAAAGCGGTGCCTATAGCCTCGTTCTGCTATGCAGGCGAGACATAAATTTCTATTTTGGAAAGGTGTAAAACATGATAGAATGAGGATTTTGAAAGCTTACGAGTTTTAAGACAAAGGCAACACTAAAATGCTTTTTTTTCTTTTTGAACATTATTAAGAATGATAAACGAGATGAAAATATGCAGTCTATTTCTTACCAGTATTCAAAAGGTAGGAGGTGAAGGCATCTTATGTATTCAAGATTGCTTTACTAGCATTCATATTTGATCACCCAAAAGAAGTTTTCAAAACCACTTCATGTAAAGTGGTCTTGTTAATATGGGAACGCTCGCGCGAGATTTGAAACTGCAGCGTAGGCATTCTACACACAGTGTGTGGAGTAGCACGCTCAAACTGTGCGAAGATCGCTTCCCGAAGAACGGTTGTGTCCTCACTAACACTACAACCAATTTTACAAGGCAAACGATCTTTAAAACTACATCATAAGGTAGTTTTCTGAACTAGTTTGAAAGATCGCTTCCAAGACCGCTTTGACCATTCTCATTACAAGTTAAACTAGTTTCCAGTAAACTAGTTTTAGGACAGTAGTGAGAACAGTGTCCAATTGTCCCCATTCCCCTGAATCCCATACAAGTGAACCTGCTCACCCACACCCCTTCCTACAACACCCTTTCCTTACACCCCCACCCACCCACCCTCCTCTACAACTCATCCACTCCTTCGATCATTTCCATTTCCAAATACTGTCCCTATCTTTGGGGCTTTATCCTCCAGCATTCCTCCTCCTACCACACCTATTTCTTCTACACCCTGTTACCAACACTCCTTCTCTCCATTCCAGCCCTCCCCTGGGGGCCACCTCTATTGACGAGTGGATGTGCGACCATGGGGTCTCGAAAAGCACCCTAAACGCGTAAAAATGCACCCCTTAACAAGTATTGGCATGTGAAACCCTACCCTTAACAAGTATTGGAAACAAAACGATACTCTTGCCAAGTATTCCCTGAATTAACTACCTAAACAAGTACAGCGATATTTTTATTGTTATGTCACGGACGTCAGTCGTCGGTTTTACCTGTACCTACATAATTGGGTTTAGTACAGCCCCACCTCCCACATCTCGTGCAAATCATACTCTAAACACGTAGTGTTGATTATTGGGGCAAAAAGTACATTCTTATAAAACATTTTAGTCTTAATTTTTTACACCATCGCAAATTTGACCCTAAACACGTAGCTTTCCTTGCGAAAATAGACACCCTTTTTTCATTATTATAGTGTTTTTGACACCCTTATTACATTACTCACATAACGTGCCCTATCTTAAAAAAAAGACATCCTTTTTACGTGTTTTTGGGGTCGTGCATGGTATCCACTTGCCAATGTAAGAGGCCCCTCTGGGACCCCTTCCTAAAATCCCTGCCATCCCTCCCTCTCCTTTCACCTTTTCCCTTCCAAATACAATCTCCATTTGCATACTTTTCTCCTTTCAACTGCCATCCTCCTCTATCCCTCTTCAATAAAGCCCCTCTACCACACCCCTCCCCAATCACTCCTCCCTCCCAACCCCCCCCCCCCCCCCTCTTCCACTCTGCCAACCCCCTTCAGTATAACATTTCTCTGCAGAAATCCTGACCTCATCTTATGGGAAACAATTACAGCCAGTCATGGGACATGTCACAAATTGAGATAGACAGCGGTGATTAGTCTGTAAATTTACAGAATAATTGCCTCTTCTCCTGATAAATGCTGCCACTTCAATGGCACAGTGGCTTTGTATACATTCATACAATAGCGGGGGAGGACAGTTTCATCTAGGAAATTCCCCTGTCTCTGGATTTTCAAGCCTGGGAATTACTTGTTCAACTTGCATCATGTTTCAACTTACAGACTAAGTCAGAATAGACGAGTTTAGCTATTGAGTTCCATTTTCAAGTACATTAAAACATTGTGAAGCAATTCTGAAAAGCAGATGATACCAAGGTGATCAAAATGTAGGTGGAGCAATATTGTATCGAGATACTGAAATGTGGAATACATAAGGCAATTAACTGCAACCACCACCAATAAATCTACTATTACCATCCCTGCTTAGCTTTCAGAATGAGCTGCAAATTTGATTAATTCTTTAAGGTTACTACTGCTGCTGCTACTACTACTGCTACTACTACTACTACTACTACTACAACTACTACTACTACTATTACTACTACTACTACTACTATGCTACTACAACTACTAACTACTACTACTACTACTACTACTACTACTACTAATAATAATAATAATAATACCATCATCACCACCACTTCCTATTACTACAATTACATACTACCACCACTACATACTACTACTACTTCTCTTAACCCCAATTCCTCTACTAAACTACAAATATAAAAAGCCCCACTCTTTCACAATCACAAATACATCTAATGCAATTATCAGTCAGCACCCCCTCCCCATCCCTAAATAGTGATAGTACATACATGTACAACAAAGGAGGTTTCATAGTGAAACAAGATGGTCTCATTTGCTGCATCTTTAATTTTGAATGTTCCTGGTAGTGAAAATAAAAAAATACTAAGACAGTGTGTCAACATCTACCATAGATAAACAATTGGATTTCATGAGCTATGTGGTGTTTATTACAATTACATCAGAGTGAAACCTGCTTATAAAGACCGTTTTGGATACAAGGGATATTGTTATATGCAGTTGGTCTTATTGCACCCGTTCCTTCGGTCCAATATCCATTCATGGATAGCTTAGTTTAATACCTTGTCTGCACACTGGGAAGTAAATATTAACTTATCTTCGAATCAGATTATCCTTGCAGAACAGCTAACAACTTCAGAGTTAATATTGAAGTAATTTCTTTAAGTTTTCCTCATTTATGTCTTTTGTTTCTTCAAACAAAGGAGATAGATATGAAATGCTCTTTCACATATAGTAAGACGCATTTCATGCCTGCAATATACATTGCATCAAATAGCACACATTTTTTAGCAAACTCTTTGTTTACAAACAATGGACATGTTCTGTCAGCAAAAGCTACATTTCTATTTGATTAAAGCCCAGAGCAAAATGCAAGATATCACCATTATGCAGATGGCAATGCTTATTGGAGCATGTATCACAGAATGAAGTCACTTTGCATAGAATGGTAATGACGGCCTAAGAACAGAAAGATGTTGGTCGGTTTAATGGTGGAACAAGCCAGTAGAGTGAAGCGACAATGCATGAATATTCAAATAGCTAAGGACATATACCAGATAAGACTTTTCTGTATTAAGTGACAAAAGAGGAGACAGGACGAAAATGCCTTTTGGGCTTTTAACACAAGATGTCGCCAGACGCACATTTACAAGCGAAGCAACAAAAGTGATCTGAAGGGCGCATAGTTAAAGTAATGGCAATCATCAACATGGCAATTAACAACATTGCTATTATGACTAAGTAACAACAGAGGACGAGGGGTTTTACTTTCTAGGCGACGATGCACGTGGGGTGAAACTTACTTACGCCGCAGGATCGTGTCTCTTTGTTTGGCTGCGAGTGTGACTAACCGGGGGAGTCACGTGGCAGATGGATGAGCGGCATGCATCCAGCACAATGGTGTTACAAGGGATGACATGGCAGCAGGCATCATACTCTATCGTCCTACAATGACTTCAATAGAAGGAAAGGGTGAAAGACAAGAGATGGAAATATGGAAAGAGAGGGGTAGGAAGAGGCGGAGGGACAAAACGATGAAAGTGGAGAGAGAGAGGGGGGGGGGGAGGGCAGCTTTTGATAGCTTTAATACCATCCAGAGTAGGCTTTGTTGTCCGGGCAGGCGCACCAAGGAGCAACGATGCATGGCAGGCCAGCACACGCACGGCACTCAACACCAAGCCGCACACAAAGACACTCGATACTGCTCACACTATTAACAAGTATCTCCCGGCTGCCACCGCTACCAACCCTGTCTCTTGCTGTATTTGCAAAGTGCAAACGAAGCATGGACTCCCGTTTCCCCCCTCAAGAGTCGGTCCGCTGAATATGCAAATGGGTTTCTAGTTAGTGAGCGCTGCCGGGGTTTTTTCCTGGCAGAGCCAGCCAAGGACTAAGGTGAAAAGCGGTGGATTTCTACTAGGAAAGGAGGAATAAACACCATGTGGTGTATCCCTAGGTTCGCTTTATATGGATGTAACCCAAGGAGAAAGAGGAAATCTACTAGGATGGTGTGAAGAACAGGGAAAATTCATGGAGAAAGGGAAATAACACATCAATTATTGTGGAGTGTGTTCATATCTTCAGAAGACAGACATCCACCAAAAAAAAAACTAATTCCAAATGAAGTGTTTCTTGCTCTGTCTAATGTTACATTGTCCTATCTCTCTCTTTCTCCGATGCATATTTCCCTGCTTTTTCTTTGTCTTTTCTTGTCTGCTTCTCTGCTACACTTTTTTCAATATTGAACTTTCTGCTCCTCTCCCCCCCCCCCATCTGTCATTCCCTCCCCATCCTCTCTCTCTCTCTCTCTTTGTTTTTTGTGTTACTTTTCTGACACTTTTCCACTCTCTCTCATTCACACAGACTGTTTACATTCTAATGTTTACCTTTCCTTGTTATTCTTTTCATTTTACTCTCTCCGTCTTCCCATTCTTTTCGCTTTTATTCCCTTTTCCTACGCTCCATCTAATTCAAATTATTACCATTTAATTACCTTTGGAAAAAAAATTGCCTCTCTCTGAATTATGCCTTTAGTATTGCTCTTTCTCTCTCTCCCTCTCTCTATCCCCTGTATTTTATTTCCTCCTTCAATTCCAACATCTCATTCTCACTCACTGTTTGCATTTTTAATAAGTCTCTGTCTACAGCCATCTTTCAATATACTATCACAGACATAACATTTGCAAAGTATTAAAGTCATTTAAGTAATTACTTTTGGTCACGCAAGGGCATCTATCCTGTTCTCCCCCCTCTCTCTTAATCTATTCTATCACCTTTTCTTCAAGCCCGTTATCTCTCAGTTTCAATCTCCATTTCATGCTATCATTCTGTCAGGCTTATTACTCTCTTAATCTCAAGCTGTCTGCAAGTGTTGAAACCACCTCAGAAATGTTCTATAAAGTGATATTTGAATGATTGTGGTCAATTCAAGGGATTTCTCTCTGTCTGTTTCTCTCTCTGTCTCATTCAGAGCCCTTTTAACATTTCATTTATCTTAACAGTGTAATGACACTTATAGAATACCAAATGCTAATTTCAAGATCGAGTTATCGTTTACAAATATTTATAGACATGTTGGTTTCAAAGTGTGGTTTCTAAATATAAATCCTTAAGAATAAACATTTAGTGGATAGTTTGAAATAAAACAAAGTTGACAGAAAAGGCATTTAGTAACAATTAATGGGTTTCATATAATCAAATCCATCCATAATTGTAAACTGCAGTATAAAGTTTCACTCTTTTTTTTACGCTATGACCTGACTCTAAAAAATATAGTGCATTGTATGTAAATCGAAATTTGTGTCAAAATGAAATTCAAAATAGACCAGTAATCCCATGTTCTTGAAAAGAAGTCCTGATGTATTCTCACAAGGTAGCAATTTGATGATTCGGGGGGGGGGCATGGGGCTTAAGAGAGGTGTGTGCATATGTGTACAAAAAACGAGGGAAGAAACAAGTTTGCAGAGAGGGGATAAAAGAGATAAAACCAGAGAGAACAGCAAAGGAAATACAAATGCAAACAGAGAGAAAGAACAATGAACATGATGTTATTGATGAAACAGGAAGTAGAAAAACAATGGATTTGACAACTTGCATTGTCAAATTAAGATTGATATATTTCCCCCAAGGGTTTCTGCATTCACTTACAGTGTTGAAGAACTGGGGAGTTAAAACTTATGACTTACATTGATTGTTAGATCAGGGCTCTGTAACGCAAGGTTTGCGATGAATTGCAAATATGAAAGAACTGCACCGATTGGCTCCCGGTCAGTATCTTACACAGAGTGAGCATGCAGCGATGATCTTGATTGGTCTTTGGTATTTAGCAATTGATTGCAAACATTTGTGTTGCAGAGCCCAGGACCGCATAACAGAAAGCTTTGCGATAGATTATGGGGGCCGATTTCTACAATTGATTGCATTACCAGGGGCCCGTAACACAATGCTTAGCAATGATCGTAGAACATTTATCTACGATCGACTGCATTGACTACAATGTACAATCAATCGTGAAAATCAACCTTACAATTAATCACTAATCTTTGTGTTATGGGAGCCTATTATGATCAATCATAGAAATCAACGGTCAATCGCTGAGCTTAATGATACAGGACCAGAGTAACCCATTGGAGATTTCACCATAAAGCCCCTGTCACAATTGGTGGTGTGACTGCTTACAACCATTGCGATTCTGTGCAACATGTATTGTGACCAAGTGATCGCAAACGTTCGCACAAACAATTGTGAAAGCCCCTAAACACATGCTTTCCATAGACTCTGACCGGCATAAATGCGTGCTCAGTCTCCAAAGAAGAGGGGGAAAGGGAAGTTCACCCTGCTGTAATTTTTTTTTTAAATAATCAAAAATATTGGTGAAGGTTTGTGGAAAATCTGTTGAATATTAAGTTATTTGAATTTCAATTTTTTGATTTGTGATGTCACATACGAGCAGCTACTTCTTTTGTTCTGTAATATAAAATGCATTAATTTCAAATTGTTAATGCTTCATGATAAAAATGTTCCTGTTTCAGGAGCAGGTGTGAAATATTTGTCTATTAATATATTGAAGGAACAATAAAATCTATATCAATTTTTTTGAGAACATGACATTTCATTGATTTTTGAAATTCATGACACATGGGAAGCTGCTTGCATATGATATCATAAATAAAAAAATTCCAATAACTTTTTAACTTATAAGTCTTTGATGAATAGTCCTCAAAATGTCACAATTTTACTATTTTTTCTGCTATTCTTACAATAAACTTTTTGTCAGGGTGAACTTTCCCTTTAAATGAAACAGTTTACATCACATCCAGATCTCACATTCTGCTCCGTAGTAAACAGAGCCATCAACCTCTAAACATCTCAAACAAACAGTTCTTGTCACCCCCAAATTATATTCATATTTAACATCCGCATTTACATCTCGCCCTGCATGTGGCCATCTTATGTTCAGTTTTATTATTCATGTTTCTAGATCATGAAGACCTGCAAACATAGGCCTATATATGATTATGATCCATATTATGCTAACATATAATAGGCAGGTGCTAGGCAGGTGCGTTCATATCCTTTATTGTCAACTCTATGTTTGGAGCTGTTGTATCAGTCATGCTCTTCAAACTGATTCAAACCCCCAGGCAGAATGACCCTGTTCACACTAATTCACTAAGTATACTTAGATCCTTTCAATTCCTGATTCAGATGGATATTTCCATTTGAAAAGTACTTAATGTACTAGTCTATACGACTCGATAAAATTCATGAACCAAAATTTCAATATAGGAAATGGCAAAATATTAAAAGCAACCCCCCCCCACAAAAAAATGTTTTTTTGCAGTAACTCGACTGACCCTTACCAAATCTGACTTTTATATAAGTTTGACCCCCTCTCCCACCAAAAAGAGAAAAAAACGCCTGACTGTCCCTTATTTTCATTGTTTTGCCTCCTTTTTTTTTCTAAATGGTGAATGGCATAGAAGAACATCAACAAAAACATGGGAGGGGGTTACAACCGTCAGGCCGCCCCCCCCCCCCCCCTCCTTTACCTCTGTCACAGCAAACAATTTTTTTTTTATTTAGACCTTATCCTTGGAAGGTGGATCCAAGTAATTCCCAATCTAGTACTAGACTACTCAATGTAAAAGGGACTATTCTATTTCACAGATGAGCCTTGTTTTGTTCTTTATGAACACATCACCTATGTCAAAATCTCTTTTTATCTGTATTTGACTATCTGTCCAAGTATTTGTCTAGATGAATCGTAAATATTGATTATTTGATTCAAGAATCAATTCAGAGTAGTATTGGACAAGAGGAGAAAAAACACATTTGCTCAGGATGGTTTAGGATCAAATCCAGTTTTGGTAAGCTAACTTGAAGAGAGAAGAAAATAGCCTTAAAAAATATTCCTACAATACTTTGAGATGAAGAAAACCAAGACAAAGCAAAACTGACTAGCTATGATTTTTCCTCTTCAAGTGGATAGGATATCCAACAGTTTAAAAACATTTTATTCATTCTTTCTTTTTATTTTTTATTGATTAATTAATTAATTCATTTATTAACATTCATTTATTCACCTATTCATTCATTCATGTTATTTATCTATTTTTATTTATTTTTTTGGAGGGGGGGGGGGGTGGGCAAGGGGGGGGGGTTGCAGCCTTCTAAACTCAATACAGGTCCTCCATACATAACCACAAAAAAAGTGTTACATTTATGTGACAACTGTTCACAGCTATGAGCAATATGCAGGGAATAACGAACATGCACAGAGCCTAGGAAAGAGCAATGTTACCTTTTCATTTGGACTATTTAAAATATTTACACAAACATTCCAGAGAAATCATCCATTATATCACAAAGTCTCATGTATGTATGTTTATCTGTATGTCCTACAAATAAAATGATAGCCTTTTATAAACAATCAGTTTCATTCCAATTATCATTTTGCTACCAAACCTGTACTTGACCTTTAAAGTGTGACCACTGGTGTACACAGGAAAATAAATCAATATTTCAGGTGTGTTGAAGTTAAAATCAATTGACATCCATAACAATCTGATTTGGGGTCTCACAAAATGATTCCTTTGATCAATATTCCTTTGACTTTTTGCCATTGTATAGTTGTACAGAACCGAGGTGGCAATAGGAGTTAGAATTTTCTGCAATATACTATCATACCATCAGCAAAGACAAGTACCCCTAATCACAATTAATTAATGATTGTTCATTTCCAATTCTGGATATGTGACCAAATCAGAACCGGTGTGTTGGCTCAGTTGGTAGAGCGTCCATCTCACAACCAGGAGGTCAGGAGTTAAAATCCCGGCTGCGGCTACCCTTTTTGGCGTTCAACGATTGAAGGGATAGAGCAACATCAATCTGGTGCTGCACAGTGGCTGCCGGGACCATGATCAATTGGGCAAAGCAAATTTTTGGAGCATATTTCTGTTTTAGATTTCTATTTTGAATAATAAAATATGGATTTTTATTTTCATTTTCATCTTCAAAAAGTTCTTGTGTAGATTTATTTAATAAAAAAAAGGCAACAGAAAACAAAACAAGTGGAATGCCTCTGGCCGTCTCACCTGCATCACGCAGTTCGATATAGCAGCAGTGCTGACTTTGAAAACTACTCTAACTCGCACAAGATGTTCAGTAATACATGGTTACTCTTATGTCCACTTTTTATCAACTAGACCAATAAACTTACAGAGATATGATGGTTATTCAACAAAAAAACCCAACATGGCCAAAGTTCATTGACCTTACATGACCTTTGACCTTGATCATGTGACCTGAAACTCGCACAGGATGTTCAGTGATACTTGATTACTCTTATGTCCAAGTTTCATGAATCAGATCCATAAACTTTCAAAGTGATGATGGTAATTCAACAGAAAAACCCAATTCGGCCAAAGTTCATTGACCTTTGACCTTGGTCATGTGACCTGAAATGTGCACAGGATGTTCAGTGATACTTGATTACTCTAATGTCCAAGTTTAACGAACTAGACCAATAAAATTTCAAAGTTATGATGGTAATTCAACAGATACCCCCAATTCGGCCAAAGTTCATTGACCCTAAATGACCTTTGACCTTAATCATGAGACCTGAAACTTGCACAAAATGTTCAGTGATGCTTGATTACTATTATGTCCAAGTTTCATGAATCAGATCCATAAACTTTCAAAGTTATGATGGGAATTCAACAGATACCCCCAATTCGGCCAAAGTTCATTGACCCTAAATGACCTTTGACCTTGGTCATGTGACATAAAACTCATGCATGATGTTCAGTGATACTTGATTAACCTTATGTCCAAGTTTCATGAACTAGGTCCATATATTTTCTAAGTTATGATGACATTTCAAAAACTTAACCTCAGGTTAAGATTTTGATGTTGATTCCTCCAACATGGTCTAAGTTCATTGACCCTAAATGACCTTTGACCTTGGTCATGTGACATGAAACTCTAATAGGATGTTCAGTAATACTTGATTAACCTTATGGCCAAGTTTCATGAACTAGGTCCATATATTTTCTAAGTTATGATGTCATTTCAAAAACTTAACCTCAGGTTAAGATTTGATGTTGACGCCGCCGCCGTCGGAAAAGCGGTGCCTATAGTCTCACTCTGCTATGCAGGTGAGACAAAAAAATCATAATCACTTTCATGGACCACTCCACATTGGACTAACTAAATGAACAATTGA
Organism: Lytechinus variegatus; assembly: GCF_018143015.1. Classification (NCBI taxonomy): domain Eukaryota; kingdom Metazoa; phylum Echinodermata; class Echinoidea; order Temnopleuroida; family Toxopneustidae; genus Lytechinus; species Lytechinus variegatus. The sequence continues at coordinate 40,105,440 of NC_054744.1, read as the reverse complement.
AAAACCGGTTTAGAACAGGTTTTATGGTATAACTTTGCCATCTAATGGTAACTTACCATGAAATCCTTGGATTTGATTGGCATCGAAATATTGCTACCATGGTAGTTACTTATTGGTGGTAAAGTTTACATTTTTCTTGCAATTATACAATTGAGCCCCAGAAGTATTCTCCTTTTCTGAATCACTTTTTGACTGCTTGACCCATTCACACTTAATTGGTCAAGTGCGAATCGCTTTAGAAAAAGTGACTGTGAATTGGGCCCATCTCCTCACTATATAACTCATCTTGAAAGGATGGAGTATCATGTTCATAACACCTATATTTAGCTCACACATGCAAGCAATCAAACACAGAGATCTTCTCCTGGCTAGTCTAATAGTAGACTATTTTACCAATTCAAACACAAAAATCAGCCATACTTGTGTTATATCTCGAGCAGTGGCATATCTAGGCCAGGGATATGCAACAACCTAGGTTTGGTGCTTGGGCATAATGGGCAAACACTATGACTGGTGCCCCTTCCAACATCTGACACAAAATGGCAAGTGCTTGAATTGCCTACCCCTTCCAGCATTTGGCACTTGAAGCTGCTTTTGTGGCTCATCAGCTCTGTTCTTTTTCATATTTATTTTGTGTCCCCCTTTTCCATTTTTTTGTAGCCCCGAAATTGGCACCCGGGGCACATGCCCCCTTGCCCCCAAGACATGGCTCTGTTTTGAGCATAAAGTCAGCTGATGGTGCAAACCAATTACATTTTTCAAGCGCCGACGGGTCATGCTGACTTGAGGCAATCAGAACATTGTTTCACTAGTACAACAGATCGGGGAATGAGAAATAATCAAGAGAGTCTACAACTAGACTACCGTCCGGCTGGCTGGGGGAACCAAAACCAGACATGGCTCAGAGTCAATAATACAACATAAATGAGCTTCATCAAATCTTACATTTCTCACCTCCAACCAATGTAACTTTTGGCATTTATAGCAACAGTGGTATGAAGCGGGGATGTGCGAACCGAGATACAAATTTGATTACTTTCCTCCTTTTATAGTCAGGGACTGCAAAGAGGAGACAGAAACGATTCCCTGGAGTATTTTCGAAATGGGATGTCAGAGCAAATGTCTAATAAGGATCATTTTGTTGAGAATGACATTTATGTTTTTCTCCCTACCTCTCTTGTTTACCCATGTTTAACAGAGTTCCACAGTAAGTGGGGGAGGGGTCTATTATCTATATACCGGTATATATAGAGCTATGGAGACTTTAAAGATCCTGACCAGTGTAAAAACAATCATTTATCAAAAATAAAGGTAATGATTCATACAATACAAATATACCAAAAATATTACATATATCTCCTTCCAATAGTTAAAAATATTAAATGAAAATCAAAGAAACTGCTCCTCCAAAGTACGCTTCGATTGAGCACCCCCACGTCCCCTGGAAATGATGACGTCACGTTGTGTCTGGAGGGTTGTGATTCCATAGGTTTGTGTACAAAAGCATTGGGTATTTTCTTCCATTTCCATGTTACGAATCCATTTTTTTTCGTTTTCAGATGAAAATGGCACTCAAAATTATTCACTGTTCAAATTGTTGTAAACCTACAACTATTCACTACCTTTTTTGTGATTTCTTTGTTTGGCTCTTATTGGGCCTAAATTGCTATGTCAGGAAAAGTTGTTATACATAATCTAAATGCAGATAGAATTGAAATCTGCGCCAAATAAACAGGAAATAAAATATGGCAAAAACTAGTTCAGAACTGTAGATTTCATAAATTCAAGCTTGTGGGAAAAAATATATGTGATATCCCTCTGTGATAGAAGTGAAGAGAATGAAATGCGTTATCATGAAAGCAAAAAAATCACCCATCTTTTCTGTGTACAAACCTATGGAATCACGACGCTTCTTACACAACGTGACGTCACGGTCTCGAGGCAGGTGAAAAGCACAATAAAGTCTATTTTCTAAGCGGGGTTCGAAGCCCGATAATTGTATTCTTAAGCAAAATACTCAGCTGGGAAGCGGTGAAAATGCATAAAGCATACCTTGCTGTATTTAGTAGCTTATAAGCTTTCGATTGGTATATAATTCGTCAATTTCATTTTTGGGTCCGGTCTGGATCTTTAAAATGTTCAGCACATGACATAATTTTTTTTTTCAATGATCACAAAGTATAGACACACTACAATTATAATAAAAGAGGAAATAAAAAAAATCTTTAACACAATGGATAAAACCGATTGGATTAAGTCTAATAGAATGTGAGATGAAAAAGTTTTTGTTCGTATTATTCAAAGCAGAAAAGTGTGAGGTCTTTCAAATCTTCTATTGTTATACTGCATTCTGAAACAAATAAATGTACCAGAACACTGTTATTATCAAGAACATGATCAATAAGCCCCACACATAAACCTTTTCACATGCAACATTTAAAACGTATCAAGGGTTGAAGATTTTTTAAAGCAGATAACAGTTCAGTACTCATTCAAATCTTATATGGTTTTCACACTGCACATAATTTCCTTTACCCCAGGAAATTGGTGAGGCTAAGCTTAGCCCACTACTACGTTTTCGCAAAGTGGGTTAGCACAGTAAATAGTATGATACTGTCTTGCCCTGCAAAAAGCAGGGTTAGCCGGCTTATTGCGGTGCTAGCACCACAATGGCGGTGCTAAGAGATATAGCGTGAAACAAAACTGGGCTAACGAAATGTGGGGCTAATTAAGCATTAGCTAATCACAGAAGTCGAAATTGTATATTAATCCCACTCTGTGTGGCAAAATCATCAATATTCATGAGCTGTGTGATAGTCCAGGGTAAAGTGTTAACCCTAGATTAGCAAATAGTATGGGGTTAAGAAAGACAGTGTTACCCTTTTTACACAGGATATTCTTAGCCCCGGAATATCGCTAACCCCGTACTATCCTTAACCCCATACTATTTTTTTTCCTTTTCACACATGCCAAATTGTTATTGCTAACCCCGGATAAGGAATGCTTGCTTTTCACACACGAAACTCGCTAACCCCGGACTAGTTGTAGCTCATGCTTCAAATACATTTGTCAATCATTCGTAGTACAAGTACTTTACTCGTACAATTTTTACACACGCTAAAATTTCTTTAACCCCGTACTATAGGTGGGGCTAAATTGCCATTAAGCCCCACCTATAGTACGGGGTTAAGGTTAGCCCACTTTCGTTTTACACTAGCGATCTTAATCCCGTACTATCGCTCTTAGCACCACAATTGCTGGGATAACCCTGCTTTTTTGCAGGGCCAAATAATCCCGTACTAAAGGTGGGGTTAGCCCACTTTGCAAAAATGCTGTGTAAAAAGAAAGTGGGCTAAGCTTAACCCTGTACTATAGGTGGGGCTAAATGGCAATTTAGCCCCACCTATAGTACGGGGTTAAGGAAATTTTAGCGTGTGTAAAAAGGGTATGTGAAACCCCAAAAAGATAGTATGGGGTTAAGGATAGTATGGGGTTAAGGAAATGCAGTGTGAAAAGAACAATATTCTACTTTCCATGGAGAACAAAGAGCATCACAAAACACTGCTGTCATCAAGAACATGATCATTGTATCAATCAGTCACACAAAAAGAAGAGAGCTTTTTATCAAGCAACAGTTTATCTATCAAGTCTTTAAAAAAAAATGAAACTGAATTTACAGTACTTCAGTGGGCAGGGGTACCATTCTGCATTTAGGGTTGGTATCATTTTGGCGGAAAACCAAGGAGATAATTATGTCATCTTTATTCACATGGCAACTCACTAAGAACAAGAAACAAATCTGACAATTTCACAAACCCAAAGAAACAATAATTAAAGTTGGCTAACAGCAGGGATACAGTCACCTACCAGGATGGAATTTAGAAATGAGGTCATGCTTTATGATTAAAAATATGTAATGCCCACGGTTTCTCCAATTTCTCCTTCTATTCTCGTCACTTTGGATTATAGAAATACCTGGCCTGGGGAAACAATCTAAACTCTAAAGATTGGCACAAAAGAGCGCGGAAATATGGAGGAAAATTGTGGTAATACTGATTACACGTCTCGGGTTTCTCCCACCTTCAGGGTCAAAGACTACATGACAATGCAACAAAAATGCAGATTTTGACACTGTTTTTCCTGCTTTTCCCTCACCGCATCTTAAAGGAAAAGTCCTCCTGGAAAAGAGGGGTGTTTGAAAGATGAGAGAAAAAAAGTCAGTAAAAGGTTGCAATTAACAAACCCATACAACACTCGATGCTGTAAGCCCACTTTGATTTGTTCTATGACTTACATTTCGTTAACTTTCAGTTACTTATTAACAACTTTAAAAAAGAATTTTCCATAAAAAAGTTAAAAGAACTATTACATTTTAAGTTTTTAATTCATCTTGAAGTTAACATGATGATTGCTTTCAAATCATTACAAGAATCTTTTCTCTATCTTCATTCTCACTTCTATCAAGTTTCAAATACATTTTGATTGTAAATTTCACAATTGCTTTAAATATTAACGAAAGTGTTGCTAGGGCAAGCACATAATACACCTGACTGTAACACGGAAAATGGAGTTATTGGTCAAGCAAGAAAAGTGAAAGGTGGCAACTTGACCTATGACCTTTTGACCTAAAAATCAATAGGCTTCCTGGGATACATGCTAGTATCATACAAACCAAATCCTATGAGCCTAGAATAAGTTCAACTGAATTTATCACATTTACAAGGGCTTCAGAGGGGTAAGATGAAAACATGTCACTGTGACCTTAACCTTTGACCTTTTGACCCAAAAATCAATAGGCTTCCCGGGATCCATGCTAGAATCATACAAACCAAATCATATGAGCCTTGGTTAAGTTAAACTAAAGTTATCGTGTTTACAAGGACTGCTGAGAGGAAAACATGTCACTGTGACTTTGACCTTTTGACCCTAAAATCAATAGGCTTCCTGGGATCCATGACAGTATCATACACACCAAATTATATGAGCCTAAGTTAAGTCAAACTGAAGTTATCACGTTTACAAGGAAGAGTTTAACGGACGGACACCGAGCGTGATACCATAATGCGTCCCGTCTAGGACGGGCGTTTAAAAAGAATCATCTTTATTCTCATTTTTGTTTCATCATACACTTACCAGAAAAGCTTGAGGTTGTGAAACTGCAGCCCAGAGTACCCAATTTGCATTTTATTGATCACAAAATTAATGAAAGCAAACTAAATTTCCTTGAAATTGTACTACCATTTTCACTTGGCTGCTTCTGTTGAGAAAAAAAATGGTTTATCATCATGAACTTCGCCTTTAAGGCAGCTAAAAATATTCAAAGACGTTTAATCCTGCAATGGAATTCTTCTTTAATGTAATGTTCACAGCTTAAATTGCATTAGTCACCCAAAGCAAAGTATAAACAAACCTTTTCAACCCACGGAATATCATAGCAATGGTATAATGGAGTTTTATGAATAAATCCAATTTGAAATCTTAATGATTTAAATTCATTATTTTCTGTGTTTTTTAGGACTTTTAGGAAGAAATCAATCAGGTTGCCAACTACAATGGCTTTCACCTTTTATCTTGTCTAATTATTAATGATTGCATCAAGTAGAGGATTTGCTAAATTGCCAGCACTTATTTTTCATTTCATACTTTTATTCAATCTCATCAATAAATAGGAAATCATGATTTCGATAAAATATTGCCAGTATTTTTCTGCAGGGTATGAATCCTTTGAATGTTCAATGATTGTTTAACAATTATGTGAATGATATAGACCTTTTACAGAGATGACAATAAAGAAATATAGATATCCCGATTCCTGATCTTTAACAATATCTACCTCTTTGTAATCTTAAACTTTTAGTAATATTCAGAAGAAGTTTTACTGGGTAGAAAATTGTGTGTCATATAAGTCTTTTTTTAATTTTGATTATCTTTTAACTTTTTTCATTCATTACATTACATACTGGTGGGAGAGGGGGGATTTGTTGAGAGGAAGAGAGAAGCTACATGTACTTCCATCTTTTCATTTTCTAATACAAATTCTTTGTGGTCTTTAGTTCTATCTCATTCTTGTGTTAGAACTTGCCACATTCTGAAAATCAACAAACACATTTTAAACAAATTGCACTTTGACTTTCATCAGATGTTACTCTTCTCTCCAACATGTGAAGTGCAAAATGTGAAGCCAGACAATGAACGACCTTGACTTGATGATGACACCAGACCCATGGGTCCAATCCTACTCATCTTGATTGACGTCATCTCAACAAGGCACATCTACATCAGCCTTAGATCGTCACAAAATTCTGATCTGGTGAATTTACCTGATCAAAACGAGCATAGAATAATTGTTGCAAGCTTGGAGGCTCTGTTCTCCAGTGTTCGAAACATCAAACTCTGTGTTCTTAGGTGACATGTACAAAACATGATGATGCAAATATTGTAATGTTTAGAGTAAAGTGGAGAATTGTACCTCAGTCTCTGGACTTTGAAACAGGGTCGTGGGTTCCAATCCCTATGCATTTAATAGTGATTTTGTGAATAATAAGACAAGTGTAAATAGTGAAAATCACTAATCATGAAAGGGGTTTGTTTTTATTGAATTTTGCTTTGATTTTCCTGAATGTTACTAGGTTTGTTTGTTTTTTTAATTGAAATTTAATAAAATTTTCCCGTTTTCTGTATCACAGAAAACTGGGCACTTAAATCCAAGGTATTTCGCACTCAAGTTCAGGATAAGTACTGCAAGAAACGACACCAAAACATGGTGTCCATAACACCTAACCCAAAGTGCAGAAGATACTGAGACCAAGGCCACTTTCTATGCTCAAGCTAGAATCCCCTGACTCGGCAGTGATTTTGGCAGGGTTCCTTAAATTTCAAGGTTGCTCTCAAGAGCTTCTTAGGTTTGAATCTATGGAGATTGACAAACTTTGGCTGATGAAGAATGACCTATTGCCTGTACTACAGACAGTGGTGAAATAAAGGAATGTCACTTACATGAGCAATGTTCATCTGGGACAATTCAACACCAAGATTTGTCATAGCTATAAAAAATATTTTGTTTTTGAAACTTAAAATCAAGAGCATCAAAGGGTTCTTTCAGACAAAACATAAGTATCTTTTAATATATAAAAAAATATGGAAAGATGACAATACGTCATTTTAATTTCCATTTTGGAATCATGAAAATGAAAAAACAAAACAAAAAACGTTACATTCAGCGCATAAATGTGAAAGATTCACAGAATTGAAATGAATATTTAATTGAGAGTATGTCAGAAAGTAACTTTTTCTTCATATGCAATTTTGAAAATTCAGCACATTAATTTAATACTTTAATGACTTTGGGTAACTGTGTTGAATTCCCAAGATCAGAAATCCATTTTTGGATACACAAACCAAAAACAAAAGTTTAAGTTTACAAACTGTCATATGAACACAACCTTTCCTCACCCATAGACATCAAGGAATGGCAACTGACAAATGATGTAATTGATCTAATAATAGATAATGACTTCTGCATTTGCTGGACATGCTTGGGATCTCTGTTTTTTGCTTCGTGTAGATGCAAATAGAAAGTGGAATAAAAGTAAAGATGAGAACCAAAATATTCTTACTAATGGTTTGATAGCACTGTCATTACCAAAGAATCTCAAATTAAATGGGACGTTTATGGATTGGAGGTGGTGGAGTGCTTGTCATGTGGCAAGATCACATGGAGGACAATCCTACTATCACTTCTCTTGTGAGATAAACAGCGTAAAATAATGTCACAAGTGATGGTGCAAGTATAACCAGAAGTTTGGATAGAATCAAGACAACTATAATGTCACAAGTGATGGTGCAAGTATAACCAGAAGTTTGGATAGAATCAAGACAACTATAATGTCACAAGTGATGGTGCAAGTATAACCAGAAGTTTGGATAGAATCAAGACAACTAATAACTTATCAGGGACAAGGTACTAGGACACTTAGTAGACATATAAAGAAATAAGAATTCATTTTGTAAAATTGTACTTTTGATATGACCACTCATCTATCACTCCCTGATGAAATTTTCAGTTAAGAATTCTTCTCTATTGTTTAAAAATTTACTTAACCCAATAAAGGGAGTGATCAATAAATGGACAAATCAAAAATAAAATTTTGCAAAATGAATTGTTATTTGTTTAAATGTCTACCACTACCACTATACCACCATTATACTGTGCGTTATCTATGAAGATCAGTGCCCGGGTTAAGCGCTTACAAAGCACCACTTCCAAAACACCTTAATCGGAGGTAAATGCTGATCCCTCACAACTTTTAATTCTCTGACTTCTTTGATTTTCAATCAGATTGGCCTTTCTACTCTTCCCTTTCTTTTTGTTACCATTTTTTTTCTTTGTGCACCCACTAAAAGCGATTCCCGGATCATGTGCCCCTTTGCCCCCCCCAAATATGCCACTGCACCACAGCCTGCCATCATTCTTACCCACCCAAAACTTCCTTGTGGCTCAGGTCAAAAAGAGGCTGGAAAACAAAATGACCCTGGAAAATCCCCATTCACTGCAATTAAGCTTATCCAATATTGCAAATTTAAAGATAAATTCCAGTTTTGGTAACGATCTCAAAATGACTTTTTACAGAATCTAATAAAATGACCACCCAAGTGCCTGTTTGTATGAATAAAAAATATGTGCCAAAGGATTATGGAAGAAATTGTGTAATTGCTGAGATATCAGCAAAATAAGCGCGGATTCGGTCACTTCCGTCGGGTCTTTATTCCAGCAATATTAATACACTGTCCCACGTGTGCCTATCTGTGTTGGTGATCTTCATTGTGAACATTTTCAGCTTAGATTTCAAGATTTCACAAAGTTCAGCTTATGTAATTGTACAAGAGCTAGATCCTCGATGATATTCTGACAATTAAGCCTGGTTTTACAGACTTTCTCATGAAATCAGTGTTTACTGCAACTACTGGCATTTCTCTTTAAGCAGTAGATTGTAGCCCTCAAAAAAAAAATTCTGGCCTGTACTTTTACCATCATTAATGTCATTACCAGTTCAACAAACAACACACTCCCAAAACCACCTCTAACACCACTACAAGATGTCAATAATTTCCTTTTGAATATCAGAATTTCTCTTAACTTTCTATAGTATTACATTCCAACCAAATTTGTCCGCACCTTTTACAACGTATCATTACAAAAAATACTCTTGAGATAAATGCTCAGTAATTGCTATTTTGCAATGAGAAACCTAACTTGGAATCTGAACTTGAAATTTTAACACCGGACATCATTAACCTGAATGAAACTCTCATGAATCCTGTTTAGTTCACAGTAGGTGGTTTCAGACCGCCTCGAAGTTCGCCAGTTCCAGGTATTCTCTGATCGGGAAATTTACCCCGATCAGAAAATACCAGGTATTTTGGTAATGTGAAAGCAAACTACGCGTAATCTCCCCGAAAGAAAATACCCGCTAAATAGTAGGTACTTGGCGAAATTACGAGAACTTTCGTGGGGATTTTTCCAAGGTCGCAGGTATTTTGGCGATGTGAAAGGAAATTACGGGAACTTTTATCCCAGCGTGTCGTTGGGCGCGGCGGCGTGGGTGGCTGCTGGGCTAGAGATTTTGAATCTCCCGCCTTGCCTGTTTATCAGACCACACTGCGCATGCTCGTAACTTCGGGAACTTATCCCGAAGGATGTGTTTCGGGGCGGTGTGAATGCAGGAATAATTAACGGGTATTTTTTAGCCTTAAAAAGTTCTCGTAATTTAACGGGGATTCTTGTGATCGAGGCGGTTTGAAACCGCCTAATTATCAGCCTGCAAACTAGTATCTTTCAGATATCCACCTCTGGGGAATTCTGTACAGCTAAAAATACTGATCTGAGAAACATGGATTTGTGACAGACGCACTGCTTTGCATTCTGACACGTTTTGTGTCAATCTTCGGCTGGCTGGCTTGCTTCACCATCAGCCTGACTATCTTTTAGCATCTGTCCCATCGAGTCACACATGTGCCAGGGATATTGTGGGAAGCCTTGGTTGGATTTCCCATCTGGGAATCTAACGCACTGTTCAAACTTGAGAAAACATACATGAAATTCTTATCAAGAAACGTCATGTAAGAATCGTCACATAGTTAAAGGAGTGAACGGGTTGAAATTGGATATAAGAAAGTAACTTGCTGGTTGGAAATTGGTTAATCAGTTCAAACATGGAGGTATAGACACAGATACCTTCAAAATTTACAAGGAGCCTAATACAGAACTCTTGACCATTCTGAACACTAAAGCAATCAGCAGGCCTATAAATCGCACAATGTGCCACAGCTTCAAGAAGCAACTGTTTCTGTGTCTCCTATTCCTTCATGAGCTCTTAATATGAAAGCTTCATTTACATGATGTAGCATTATTGCTTCTTTAGGCCACTTTTTTCATCCACTGTCCTTAGCTTCAGTGACTCTTACTCGCTCTAGCGACTAGATGCTTGGTTACTAGTTCTCCATTGACTAGTGCTCCTGTGACTAGTTCTCCAGAGACTATCAGTCTAGTGACTAGTTCTACAGTGAGTAACACACCAGTGACAAGTTCTTCAGTGACTAATACTCCAGTGACTAGCTCTCTAGTGACTAGTACTCCAGTGAGTATCACACCAGTGACAAGCTCTCCAGTGAGTATCACACTAGTAACTCGTTGTTAAGTGACTATCAATCTTGTGACTAGCTCTCCAGTGACTACAGCTCCAGTGAATATTCATCCAGCAACTTCTATAAATCAATTTTTCAGTGCATGAAGTATGATTAGTTATTTGATAAGTGCAAGATTATCTCCAAGATAAATTGATGTTATGTAAAGAAAACATAATAGAAGAAGGTATAACCAAGCCAAATATTAGCATCATGTGTACATCAAAAAATAAGCTCATGAAATTATTGCTCTGTGAGATATATGTTTGGTTAGTGAATCAAACACTGTTATGTATTTCATAATATTGCTTATAATGGCAGCAGTTTCTCCAACAACATTTTGCTTGATGACAATTGGTTTCACTTCTGACAATTGGTTTCACTGCTATCGCTTTAGTGACTATTGCTGTAGTGACTAGTTAAACAATGACTATCACTCAATCGAAGAGCACTCCAGTGACTGTTGCTCTAGTAACTTGTTCTTAAGTGATTACCGGTATATAGAGACTAGCTCTCCAGTGACTATTGCTCTTGTTATCTCCAACTGAACACAAATTGCTGTGATAAAATTGAAGTGAAACCAATTGTTATCAAACAAAATGTTGTTGGAGAAACTGCTGACATTATAAGCAATATTATCAATGCGCAAAAGTGTTCAGAGATTCATTAACCAAACAGATATCTCACAGAGCAATAATTGCATGAGCTTATTTTTCGATGTATACATGATGCTAAAATTTAGCTTGATTACACCTTCTTCTATAATGTTTTCTTTACACAACATAAATTTACCTTGAAGATAATCTTGCACTATGAAAGTCTGAACACAGAGTTCATCTAGGCACCTTGGTGCATTTTGCTTAGATGGTGATTACAAGGAAGGGGAATGGATAGAGCATGCGTGTCAATAACTTTCAACTGCTATTGACAAGGAAAATAGAATAAATCTTTGTGACAAATACATGAATGAAATTGAGCAAAAACTTATTTGTCGAAAAGAATAATTGCACTACACTTGCATTGTTACTTACATGTATGACCCCATCCACATAAATATATTCAAGAACATAATCCCAGATTTTCTAGAGAATGAAATGAAAAAATAACAACTGAGCACATGTGCTTGCTAGTTTTCTTATTTAGAAAAAATGTTTTTAATATTTACCTTCAAATCTTATAGTTTTATCTCACAACAGCTAAATAATTGTGGAAAGTAAAGAAAAAAAGACTCAGGTTTAGAAATTTCTGTTTCATGCACTTTTATTTTGCAAACATAGATTTACATATTTTTTAATCATTAAGATAATTTACATCAATTACATTCACATCATTATTCCAGCTATTGTTATGATGTCAAGCAGACAATTTCCTACAGTGAAGTTTCTTAAGCAGAGTAAATGCCATCACATTCAACTCTTTCATAAACTACAGGAATTACTGACTTGATTAATCCTGTGAACAATTTAGAGGAAAAGACCAGTCATCCCACAATCATAATTTAATAAATATTTAAATAAATTGGCTGTGGTGAATAACCAACCGAATATTGGACTAAGACTTAAAACCATAAAGATTTGAATTCAAGGCTTAAAGCTTTCTATTTGAATAATTTGAGGATTCAAAATAATTATTTGTGATTCCAACATTAAACCTAGAGCTTGACAGATCATCTATCACAATTGAACTTTTATCTATTGGAGTTCCCTGTAATTTAGAGTGTATTAAAACTTAAAACAAAATATTTTAAAAATATATAGGAAAGGAATCATAAAATGACTAGGCCCAGTCTAAATTCCAAAAGATTAGAATTCTCAAAATAATACAGTTAAGGAGGAATTTTACAAAATAATTTTAATACACTTTAAATAATAAGACTGATTTTTAAAGCAATATGATAAGACTTTGTATTCCAACTTTTGTTATAGTTCATGGGAGCTACGAAATGTTTTGTAATAAATAAATCTTATTTGAAATGGACTGAATCTATGAGATGCCATCAAATCAGATTGATTTTGATAGCCTTGAATCACTCAAGGGGTGTGCAAAATAAATAGAATTTTATTGATAACAACAAAAAGAATAAAAATATAGATTTGAGATGATGAAAATAAGACATTCCCTTGAGAATAATCATGTAATGAAAGACCCAAGCAAGGAATTGTCTCACTAAACAGTAAATTATTAAATTGGTTTTATTCTTCTGACATCCCAAGAAACATGTATAAAAAATAAAACACACTTCTAATTCTACGGAATATAAAATTCCGAAAAAATCTGGATGAGATACAGTTCCCTAATTCTCGAAAAATGCCTGCTACAGTTCAGTTGGATTTTAATCTTCTGAATTTCAAAATTGAGTGTATCTAGGATTACCAAATGCAGAGTACTATATCATGATCGCAGTGGTTATTACATTAGGATATGTAGACAGTATCAAGTCAACATCATTTAGAAAAAAAATGATTAAAAACTGGCCTTGATACCTTTTGGAATGAGTAGAATGTTACATATCTCTTAATGTCAATTATTGAGTATTTTAGATGAAAATAACAACTACCACATTTATAAGCCCAACCTCAGAATCAGAATACAACTTTGTTTCTGACATAATTGCAGAAAAGGAAACTAACATAATCTATACTTTATGTTGAAAGAAATTATTCAAGTGTAGTCTTCCTATCTTACTGTGCAGCAAAGAGGATTTCTAAAGTTGTTCACATAATGTTGGCTACCATCAATTGTTAATCTTAGAGAACAAATATACATGTATGTATATCTAGACCTAATTATGAGTAGTCATCTTTCATATCATTCTGGAATAAGATATCATATCTTTTTGTATAGAATTAAAGATTAATGTATGTGTACTGTTTGGATTTTGTCAAAGGTAACAGGACATCCTTAGAAGGTTTTATGGTGCTGCACTTGCCCGTGACTGAAAGAAATATCTAATAAGTTCACTGGAGTTTGTATTTCCATAGATATAACGAAGATGAAACAATTTGAAAACTCAAAGCTTAAGCTACACATGAGAACTGAATAAACACAATGAACAATAATTTAATATCATTGAACTTTTGAACTCAAAAGGGTCAACTTGGAAGAATTCATCAACAAAACAAAGTTAACATTTAACTAAAGCCAAAGAACTCAACAGAAAACTTTGTTAGTTTGCATAGGATGAAAAAAACATTGTGGTCAGTTTTAAACACTGAAATATGAAATTGATAACAAAAAAATTGCTTAATCGTGCAGAAAGGGATAATTAACAGATGTAAACCATGGAGACATAAATACAAGAATTTTTTTTATCGCATTGGAGTATTTGAAGAATGAATCAACTTCAATATGAACAAAAAATGATTATCTCTGAGTTTAGACTTTATTATATATTCAATTGTAATTTTTATTTAAAATTTGTATATACTGAATGCTGTTTCCTGACATTTATACCTCGGTTTGCAAATTTCATTCCTTTTTGGAACTACAATCAACAAATGGAGCATCTTTCTACATCATTTTCTTTACACCTTGTCAATAATAGCAGTGGTGCAATATATACAAATAAAGCAAAAGTGCACGTCTAGATGTGACATCCTCTGCCTTACCTATCTGAAACATATGTACAACTCATTACAGTAGTATAAAAATATGTTTGGGATGGGGAGATAGCCATGAAAATATGGCATGATGTAGTGGGTGAAGAGAAAGAGGGATATCAGATGCATGCATCTCTGAAATCAAACAGAGAAGAACTAGAAGATGATGATGATGATGGCATCAAGATGATATCGGTAGGAGCAGAGAGATGCTACATACCCTTCTGGCATCTCTTGTCAACGCCGGAGACGACGGCAGAACCAATTGCATTGTGGGCGGCTTTGGTTTCTCTGCCCTCGCCACTGAGATGCTGAAGGATTGGCCAGGTGATGAGGGGTCGCCATGGTTACCTAGGATGCTGGGCAGTCAGACACACATAGGGAGCACGATTGCGGACTGCATCTTCAGCGGATAGCGGAGGGAGGAGCGAGTGATGCGGAGAAGGGGGCAATCTGATTCAATCATCTTCTGCAAAGTCTAATTCATCTGGAGGTAGATTGAGAGAGAAAGAGAGAGAGATGGAGAACATAAAGAATCTTCGTTGAATGATCAAGGTCGGCTTTAATCACATCACGAGGAGGAAAATATGATTTGTTACTACGCAAGATTGGAAAGAACATTTGATCAGGAAATGATGACAGTACACCAAGCTAAAGTTTGAACATGCTAGTTTTAAGTTTCTCATGGTTAATTATACAAAGACATACAGAGAGACAGGGTGGAAATATAAGATTAGAAAGCAAGGGAATGTTCACATAAGCAGCAGTAATGTTAATATGCTTGCATGGATCTAACTTGAACTTAACTGAATTCCAAATGAAAAGTGAAACTGCAATATTATAACAAACCTAATTAATATGTGCTCAAAAATTGTGAGACAGAAAATGTTACGTGCAGCACATTTCAAAGGGGAAAAAATGATCGACAGTTCAGGCCACTTGGAAATGAATAAAATTCTACTGTAAGCTTATCAAAATATGAATGCTGGAGACAAAAATTCTTGAGTTATCTTCAAACTTTCACTGACACGCTTAATTTCACTTCTATATTCTTCTTCTGTATAAAAATGCACCTTACCATAAGAGTGAACTTCCCCCTTTAATACATTAAAGACAGCACCTATATATTCATTGATTTCAATTACAGCTTTAATGAAATTTACATCATTCATAATGTATCCTATCCAACACATAAACATTAATGGACGGATAAACAAAGGCACATCAACTATGAACCCTGTTTGTTTACATTATGTAGCACACCATAAATTTCTGGAATGTTTGAAGCAAAGCTTGATATGCAACATGGTGCCTGGATAACAAACAAACTGAACAGGAAGATGGCTGAGTTCATTCCTCATCAGCCTAACTTTACCAAATATAAAAATTCTATCATACCAAGCTTCCCAGAGAAGCCTGAAATTAAATGACCCTGTCTCCATCAACCCAAATTGAGAATTTACAGTTGACTATTGAAGGTCAAGTCCACCTCAGAAAAATGTTGATTTGAATCAATAGAAAAAAAATCAGACAAGCACAATGCTGAAAATTTCATCAAAATTGGATGAAAAATAAGAAAGTTATGACATTTCAAAGTTTCGCTTATTTTTAACAAAATAGTTATATGAACGAGCCAGTTACATCCAAATGAGAGAGTCGATGATGTCACTCACTCACTATTTCTTGTTTCTTATTGTTTGAATTATACAATATTTCAATTTTTACAAATTTAACAATTAGGACCTCCTTGCCTGAAGCACAAAATGTTAAAATAATGGAATTCAACGTGTTCAGGGAGGAATGAAACTTCATTTTACATGACAATGACGAGAAAATAAAAATATTTCATATTTCATGTAATAAAATACAAAAGAAATAGTGAGTGATGTCATTAGTTCCTCATTGCATACCAACCGAGATGTGCATATGACTGTTTTTGTGAAATGAAGCAAAACTTTAAAACGCTATAACTTTCTTATTGTACATCCGATTTTGATGAAATTTTCAGTGATATGCTTGTTGTATTTTTCTCTTTTTATTAAAATCAAGTTTTTGTTGGGGTGGACTTGTCCTTTAAAGACTGTGGGGGTGAAGAATAACAATAAAACGATCATATTTTTTCAGGCAGAAATAAAAGACTAGACCTTTAGACCAACAATTGTTTATTTCGAGAGGAGGGAGGGGGAGTTGCTGGCTAGTTTGCACCCAAGTAATTCAACAGTAAATGGGGGATAACATTACAGGAAACAAGCAACCACAAAGAACATTACAACAAACATTTGAAGATAAACACCAGTCATCTCAAAATGAGTTCGAACAGAATCCAATGAAACTACAACCAAGTTGTTTGTATGTATAAATAAAAAATATGTGCCAAATAGCTCTGGAAGATAATGTGTACCCAGATCTAGATGCATGATAATAGTTTGGACTATTAACCTTGATTAAAAAGACTTTCTCACAAAATAAAAGTAAATATAAAACCCATTAATACAGGCCTAAATGATAAGAAAATAACTCTGGTGCTAAATATATTACATGAAAATTTATCCTGGGATACATATTTGGGGGTATAAGGATGGTGGTATAGTAGTATATCAACTACATACAGTAAACCATCCCAGGGGCATTTTTGGTTCCCGTTTGGATTTATTTTTCTTTAATTCAATTATAAGTGTATGTATAACTTGTACAACAAATCCATTAACCTTCCCCTTCTCATTTCTCCAAAAACAGAACTAGACAGCATTGTAAACTGCATATAATAGCTAGAATGAGCACCGTAAGGGTTAAATTTTCCATCCAAAGTGAAAAGAATGGCAGACATCAGATGTTGTGACAGGCGCAGGGACAGTTGAACACCTGACTGGCTGGAGAAGGAAAAAAAATGGAAGCAGGCCAATTCATAACAATACCAAAGTGGATGGCACTTTCCAAAATCAAAAGCGCAAGAATTACAGCACACCAGGACAAATCTTAACTCTAACCTACACATTCATTGGCAATGTAACAAACGACAGGAAAGAAATGAACTTGACAGTTGCCATGGTAACAAATGGAGTATTAGCTGGTGTAGATTTGGTCTGCCATGCTGCACACGCTTCACTTTCTCTTCATCTGAGAAGGCTTTTACATGGTCTTTTAGTGCCATTCTTATGATGTTATAGAGTCTGAATTGGAACGTTCAGACAATACCCATCTCTAATATAACTGTATATAAGAAGATGAAGCAAGAGGAAGCAAGGTGAAGGTCTTGAAACATGTTTATCAAACTTCATATATAACTTGCGAAACCATGTAAGCTGATGAAAAGTAATATACGGGGAATGGTTAGGAGAGTTTAATAGAATGTAGTATAAACTAAACCACGATGATGACGATGATGATGACGATGATGTTAATGATGATGATGATGGTGGTGATGATGTTAATGATGATGATGATGTTAATGATGATGATGGAGGTGATGATGTTAATCATGATGATGATGATGATGATATTAATGATGATGATATGATGATGATGGTGATGGCCATGCAAATGTCTCTCAATAGGGGAGTATATAAAAGGCAGAAAGTTTAGATATTATTTTACCATCACTTGAACTACAATATGAAGATACTTATTTTACATTTGTAAAACACGATCGTTTGAATTGCACCATGAAAGGTTCTTAGGAATACTGAAAATATGTCCTGACTATCACTTGCACTTCACCTCAACACACACAAAAAAAATTATTTCAATTGCACAGAAAAATAATTTTGACCGTATACAATCTAAGGGTGCGTTTATTCGACACTTTTTTACCCTAGAATCATGATTAGAATCATGATTCAAATCACGATTCTGCAGAATCACGATTGCGTTTAGTCGAAAGTGGAAATAAACGTCTTTCAAATCACAAACATGAAACACGGAAAAAGGGGCGTTTGGAAAGACGTTTCTGTAGAATCACGAACGAAAAAGGTCGTATAAACGATATCGTGATTTGAATCATGATTCTATGACGTCATTGTGTCGTGCTTCTTCCGGGTTCGACTCAAAGGCGCGCGCTGTGTTTCGTGCAGGTTAATTTTCGTGTAGCAGTATTGCCAGTGTACTAGTACCGGTATATGCCAATTGTCATGTGCATTTAGGAATTATCATTCTGTGTATTGTACCCCCGGGGTTGTACTGTAGCATCATTTGTATATTTCATTGTTTTCATCAATCATATCTTCAAGTTCCAAAGGCACAAATTGGACTGACGACGAACTCAGGGCTCTGCTTGTGCTTTGGCCTGAAGCAAAAGCATCCCTTACCAGGATTCACAGAAATAAGACGATCTACGAATCCCTTTCAGCGGCGCTTGCGAGGGAGGGATTTCTACGGAGATGTGGCACCGCCTGTCGAGACAAAATTAACAGAATTCGTGCCCAGTACTACGGCTACCGAACACCATTTTCGATGAACCGACAAGATTGAATACAAGTAAACAAAAACAATACGAGGTACAATACACGGAATTCTGGAAGTAAAAGATTTATTTTTCGGAAGCCGAGTAAACGTTGCACAAACGATCGCGCGTTAGCTCGGGCGGCAGCAAAAATCTAGCAGCCGACTTGAAGTTAGAAACACGCGCGAAAATGTTGACCTATACTTCCTGGGTCAAACTGCGCACTGTGATGCGCACTGGATCGGCCCGAATTCAGGGAGAAACAGCGTTTAATAGAAAGATGGTCGTATAAACGCTGATTCTGTCGGATCGTGATTCATGTTTCTGTTTTGAATCATAATTCAAATCGTGATTCAAATCATGATTCTGGGTTGAGGTCGCATAAACGCAGCCTAACTCTATTTCACACTTATATAAAAATCTCAATTACTACTTAACCAGCATGATTACAAAAACACTAACAACCCTCGTCTGAAAAGATCCTTTGTTGAAGAGGTATTTTTTCAAGTCCAGGAACGGAGGGCATGAATCAAGTAAACACGGGAGCTATGCGGCCAGGGCTTGATGAAAATAAAAATCATACTCATTTATTGGGGATTTACAAATGGATTTACCCAATGAAGTTGAACTGACAGAAATGGTATGCTTTCCAATTCGTAGCTGGCCAGTCACTTACATCTGAAAGAGGGGAAGTGCTGCTCTTCTTTCTTTTTTTGCATTTTAAAGGAAGCAGCAATCAATTCCAAACTTTCTGAATAACATCCCTGCCCTAAATATATGTTAGCATATCACACTGGTTCTTTATTATAGATTGTACTTTGATAAAACTACATGAATGTCTAATGGTGTATATAACTTATATAAATGCTTCTAAAGCCAGACAATGTGCAAGTAAAGGGGTAAGAGTGTGGGACACTGGTAGACACATAATAAATGAGGAAAAGTGAAATCTATTATGTTTTACCTGATTCAGTAAAAATGAATTAATACATTTATATGGCAATATTTTAATTTTGGACTCTTAATAACTATATTTTTTGTTGTTATTTTGGTGTTTACCCCATATCTACCAAACCAAAGGGAGTAGGGTAAAGGGGAATTTGTCCTGCAAAGAAAAAAATAGTACTTGAAAAATGTCAATA
Source organism: Lytechinus variegatus (assembly GCF_018143015.1). Lineage (NCBI taxonomy): Eukaryota > Metazoa > Echinodermata > Echinoidea > Temnopleuroida > Toxopneustidae > Lytechinus > Lytechinus variegatus. The sequence continues at coordinate 40,085,578 of NC_054744.1, read as the reverse complement.
GCCACCCTCTCCACCACAACCACACAGTGACAGTTGTGTTCAAACATTTTGTATGAACAGAAAAAAGCTGAACAGCCCCCCCCCCCCTTGACATGGGGGGGACAGAAAAATTAGAATATGCTAGTAAGGGGTGGGAAATATAGGGCAAGGTCATGAAAATGTTGACTTTATAGGAGCCAAGGATGGTAAACCCTGTATGGGGCTGTCCATCTTGATTTCACACATGAAAGGTTCATCATTAATGTATTGGCAGATCATTAGTCTCACTTTGCAGACCTACAATGTGGCCGCTAACTATCCCACGATTCAAGCCAATAAAATCCCATCACAAGAACCACTGAAAAACAGGGAATTTTGAATTATGATACAAAAAATAGGCCCTCGGTGCAATAGATGGAAGAAAGGTCAAGATTTAAGAAAACAAACATTAAAATATATCTATAAGATATAAATCTCAGGGAGATGCAATACAAGTAGCTCAGTTGTTAGAGAGGTAGTCTTGCAATGCAGTAACTCTTGTTCAAAACAACAGTGAACGGATAGTTTGTGCCTTTTAGTTTTTGTCATTGTCAGACCCTTCAGAATGAAGTTAAAACCCAAAGTCTCTTGTAGCATCAAAAACTTGGTATGTTATAGGCATATGTGTGAACTGTGCCTCACTTATAATCCATCACATCAAATATAATATTTTAGTATAGAATTCACCAGATATAAAGTTCACTTTAGAAATTAAATGACTTTTGCATCTTTTCTCAGAAAGACCATATATCCTGTTTTGATTCCTTTATCAAATACGAATAAATAAAATATTGAAAAAAATAAAATTGAAAGAACTGAAGATAAAAATGAATGCACCTTCATAATGACTTCCTTCTTACTTTACAAAGATGAAATGAACAAGCAAGAATATTCATTCCAGCTAGTGATAAAGATTTTTATAATTTATTCCATTTTCTTTGACCTAAGCTGTGAGTTTTCTCTCGAGACTGAGAAGATTTTATATTCAAATGATTCATCATAAAGTATCACTAGGATTTCCATGCACTTATCACTAATACAGAGAACTCTTCTTCTTCTTCTTCCTCCATTAATAACGTTCTTTACCGGTATCGGAGTCTCTCTTATTTTCGTCAATGATCTCCCTTTTGCCCCTTGTGTATCCCGGTAAATAAGGCAATATATTTTGTGCTTGTTCAATTTTAGTTCAATATAGGCAATATGGAGCCAGGGGTCGAGTGAGGAAAGTCAGGATGATATAACATGTTTGTCCCACTTTCTACTGATATCCAGGGCCGTACCGAGGGTGCATTGCTTAATAACTAGGATTTTGGGTGAGAAATGCAAGTCTCTTCTGAGTATGTGCTTGATTGAAGCATCGAATTGTGTAGTGGTGGTTCCCACTCTAAACTTTCACTTTATATGGGTTCAAATCCCAAGTCATAATATCAATTTTCCCTCAGCAACAATTCATCGGCATTGTGCTACATGACCCAGGTAAGAAAGGCATATTACCATCATTTGCAAAAGTTTAAGACCACCTGAAAGTACACCACTTATATATATTTGTAACATACTGTACTAGGTTCATTAAAAACTGACCTATAATATTTGTTGATGTCCATTCTGCATTTGACTTGAATGGTTTAAGGGAAATTTGTTAAAAGAAATTGTCCATTCTGAAAAATCAGTCAAGAATAGTCAAGCTATTTGACAATTCCTTTATTAAACAAATTTCATCTTAACCATTCAAATCAAACACAGAATCAACACACACAAAAATATTATATAGGCCAAATTCTAATGAAAGTCAGCGCATACATGTACTGTACACATAACATTTCTAAGTGGTCTTAAACTCTTGCGAATAATGGTATTGTTATCATTATCATGATCATTGTATAAATGAAAACTTTTAAATCAATGTATTAAAGAGAAAAATTGCTTTGCTCTGTAACAGTCACGTAGGACCTACTATATGCCCACCATCAAGTTGCTTGATTTCCTAGACTATCCGCAGGCGAAGCAGAAGACTTTACTAATCACCCAACACAGCCAGAGACACATAACATCCTAGCCAATTCATCATGCACTATTACGCTTCTAAAAATACGCTCTCACTTTGATTAAACAAGGTGCAAAATTAGCCTCCAAACCGTCAAAATGCCCTTTTATGGAGGGCAAAAAATGTTCATCCTTCATGCCAAAATTGGGTTAGTATAAATGGAAATTGTAGTGTTTCAGGTTAGGCGTGACTATACCAAACTGTTAGAAATAACAGCTCAACACAATAATGTAGGTCTAGATCATTCCCTCAGTCTCTTATTCTATAACCGTCTCCTCTCCTCAACCACCCCCCCCCCCAAAAAAAAAGGAGGTAAAACATTTTGAAGAATGTTACTAAGCTATTAAAAAAAACCTTAAAAATAATTTGGGTATTACAGCAGTAAGGAAATAATTTTCTCACTGGAACAAACCAATATCTTAGTAGGAGTTGGCCAATACAAATATGTTTGGCTCAATTATTTGTGTTTCAACTATTAAAGTTATATGAATGTGAGGGCAATTTGAGAGTCAATCCCTGAGGATATTGTAGACCCGTAAATAATATTCATCTTCAAAAGTTGTGAAAAATACTTTGAAAGCACATTATGACTGCTTACACCTTTCACACAGGATAGGGGAAGCATCGAATCAGGCAACATTTGGACAGGTGGGCAAGCACATTCGCTGCTGGTGTAAGGAAAATGTGGCCACCATATTGTTCACAACACATTTAATTTCAAAACTTTTGATGATTCCTACTACACAATTGACCACTCCCTTTAAAAAGTCTATGTTCTTCGCAGTATAAATAGCAGGTTTGGATTTCTGAACCTCTTTTGGTGCCCTCTTGGATAGAAACATAGTGGTATCACATGACCTGCATCCTTCAACTTCCCTGACACCATAAATACATTCCACATTACAATACTGCTCTTTGTTTGCTCTGGTCCATTTCATCATAAATCAGGGGGTGAGGTTAAAGCTCCCTGAATCGACCAATCACAGGCCTCTCTGGGTGAGGCATGGCCTTATGGGCCGTGACCCTCCGCGACCTCAAAGAGTTATGGAAGATTAACTTTCTGACTATGAAATATGGAAAGGATTGCCTGGATGCTTGGGTTTGAGGTTAGGCTCATAAATGTCATAATAAAGTGACTGCCCAATAATCAGTCAGGTATCTGGCTTCAACATTTTTGCCTGCATGTGTACCCCACCCAACTGAAAAGCTCATTTCCATTATTTTAAAGGGAACTCTAACCTACCAATTAAAAGGAATTGCAATGAAGCAGGCAATTTTTTTCCGGGGGGAGGGGATTTTTCACAACCTACTGCCTATATCTGCAAAATTGGATATAGCTTCAACAATGCAGTGAATGTGAATTTTCGGGGATCTTTAATTCATTTTCCAGGCCTCTTTTGATCATTTTGGGGCCAAGTCGCCTGAGTCCCAGTAATATTTTCCCAGTAATGAAGCAAACTAAAGAACAAAAATAAAAAAGGTAAAATGAAAGCACATGGTTATAAGTCCTTATATATGACGTGCAATTTTACTGACCCTCAACCCCCCCCCCCCCACACACACACACCCACCCAATCAGCAACCAGGAAAAATCCTGGAATTTTCTTTACCACGTTCTTTTATTGTATATCATACATTTATATATATTCCTGAAGAATGTTCTCAATATAGAAATATATATAAATTAAATGAGTTTTCTTAGAATACCAGGAAATATTAAATATAAGATGGCCACATCATTAGTCACTTGCATGCTACAGGCCTAGGTTTATAGACAATAAAAAAAGATTTACCAAATATACACTCAGAAATAATTAGTAACTCATAATTTATTATAAATGATTAGTAAAACGTACATATAGGTTATAGAGTCAACATTCAAGAAGATGAATATTTTTCACAGCTAAAAAAGATCAAAGCGACAAACAAAATAAATTCTTATTAAATTCACAAATTTAGAGAACAACAGAGAGGTGGCCGAAAGCAGGGCAGAAGAATGCAGAAGGAAAATATAGAAAGAGGAATATATGGTGGGAGATGAAGAAACAAAAAAAGCACTTGGGCAAGACATGAAAATGATGAAAAAACAAACAAACATTAGAATTGCAATGAAATGGTTCCCGATTCCCCAAACGTGTTATTATGTCGCAATTTACTAGCATTATTAAAATTGTTTTTTTTTAATTACTGAATCTCCACAATGATTGATTTTTCCTGGAGAAAAATGCCCTGAAAAACGATCAATAATATTTTGGAATAAATAAATATCCAAAACTATTCTGAAGTATTATGTGACATTGATTGATTGAAGAAAAAACAGAGAATTCTAATGAACGGACATAGGAAAAACACAAGAGATTGAAAAATTGAGTTTTCTTTTTACTAGTGTTATAGGATACCTTTAAGGGGAGGTCATTGGGGCACTGGAGAGGACTGTTCTAAAGCATCAGGCCTGTGGGAGAAGGGAGCAAAAAATATACAAATATATCATATTCAAGGAATGGGTTAAGAATTAGAATAATAATTTCAGCAAAATAAATGAAAACCTACAACTATTTAAAGAATTGAATAAAACAATTGAAAAAAATCATTAAAACCATTAATGAAATAAAATTAAATGGGCTTGTGATTTTATTTTCCCCAACAGAGCAATGATGGGAGAAAAATGTCACAAATATCAATTAAAGTAATGCAAAAAATACATTATTGGATTTCTGATCAAGATTTAATTAAACCAGAGTCAAAATAACCATACAATTTTTTTTAAAACATATAAATATTAATTTGAATTTATCTTCTGACTTGTACCAATGAAATAAGTCACATGGTCTGATAATTTAAATAAAAGAATCCAAAACTTTTGACCAAGAAAGCTCACATATGAGATAAAATTTATTTTTTGAAAAGAGCACATCAGGGGTCTTCCCAGGAGGCCAAGGGTCCACCAGGCCAATTTTTCTCAAATTGTTTTTTCCTTTATCAGGATGTAAATTCGCAGCTAATAACAGAATCGATATGAAGACTTTCAGTTCAAATTTAATTACTTTTAAATGACTTATCTAGATTGAAACATTCGGATTGTATTTTAATCTTTGAAATATTAAATAATCTACATTCAATTCTTGAAATCATAATATCTAAATTTTTATATTAAGCTCTTGATCTTTCTTCAAAATTGGTATATTCAACCCTCTCAACTTATGATTGTCTTTATCTTGCAGTTGTGAAATGGAATAAAATCTACATTCCAAGAAAAAAAAACATAACCAAGAAATGATAACAATAAGAAATATAAAGTGTCATTTTTTTAAATAAAGAATAAGTGGCTTAAAAGGGATTCAAAAGCTTCATCAAATTTATGTCGATTATCATCCACAAGTTATAAGATTATACTTAATTTTAATTGGATAATACGCTAAGCGGAAACTTTTCCAATGATATAGACAAACATCCTAATGAAAGAAAATACGATGAGAAAAATCAGCCTTGTGGACTATCAACTTTCGTGGGGGAAAGTAATCGGCCTTGCGGAGCCTCAGCTTGGTGGGGAAAAATAATCAGCCTTGTGGACCCACCCAGCACATCATGATTGATAATTTTTAGAAATAATTTCAAAATGAAGAACATATATGACAGAAATAGATTATTCTTATTTCCCTTTTCCCCTTTGTCTTGAGTATCTATAGCCAAGGCTTTCAAGATTTAAGAAAGGTAACAGGTATGAGTTGGCTTTTGACTGGCAGCAGCACTTGCATGCATGCATGTTAAAATTCATGCTAAATGCCCGCCTAACTAATGTGCATGACACGAAAGTGATACTGCATACTTGAGTGCTTCACATGAGCAACTAGAAGCAATACACGAAGAGTGATCAGATCTATAATTCCATTCATGATGCTACAATATCCCTCACACATTCAACATGTACACAATACAAATACATGCACTTGTGTAATATATGAATGGAAATATGACAGCTGTAATTATTAACTTTTGTTTATACAATTAAACAACATACATCTAAATCTAAAGATGTGAATTTAAATACTGAGCAAAAAAGCTTTAAATTCTATTCTAATGTACAAAATTCAGCTTCACTAGAGATCGTTTACGAAATACAGCAAAGAACGTGCGGATCCCTCTTTCCACAGAAATCCGTCTATTTGTACACCAATCATGTCTATTCTGCCTAAACTACTACGTCAAATAGAAGGATTTGTTAACTTTAATGTTCTGGCTCATGATTGAAATTGCACATGAGACACTGGAGCTGCACGTACATTATTACACCAGTGACATGAATTCTAAATCTATTACATGATGCACCCTTTTCTTAAAGGACCATTTTTTGTCTTTGCTTATCAAGTTTTTTGTTAATAATTTGCCCCCACCCCTTCTTTGGTAAATCCTGACTCCGACCCTACTATGGATTGATTATCAATTGATTTGTTTTTCAACTTGCACTTCATGAGGAACATTTGCTATCATGGCATGATTGCACAAAACTCATCATTGATGATAACTTCTGTGTTAAGACTTCCCAACAGCCAATCAAATCAAAGAAGTACCTTGTAAACCACATACATGTTCACTCATGCCAAGCCAGTGAACACATTGGGTTTTCTTTCAGGTTTTGGGGGGTATTGGTGATGACATTGGTAAAGGAAGCACATTTCAGATTGCCTTCCTTTGCTCCAACACCTAATCAAGTTTGGTGTTGGTGTTGGTAATGGAATAACAATTTAGCTTGCCTTCCTTTGCTCTAACACCTAATCAAGTTTGGTGTTGGTGCTGGTGTTGGTAATGGAAGCAAATTTAGCTTGCCTTCCCTAGCTATTACACCTAATCAAGTTTTGTGTTGGTGTCAGTGTTGGTAATTCTGTACCATTGTGTTGGCTCAGTTGGTTGAATGTCCGTCTCACAACCGGGAGGTCAGTAATTCAAGCCCCGGCCGCGTAAGACCAAAGAACGTTAAAGATAGGAGTTTCTGCTATCCTGTTTGGTGTTCAACGATCTACATGTAAGGAATAGAGCAATGTCGATCTGGTGCTGCCCGGTGGCTGCCCGGCCCACAATCAATTGGGCAAAATTGATTTTCGGAGTATTTCTATTTCAGTATCGATTTTGAGCAATAAAATACGAATTACTTTACAGAAAAAGGTCTAAATCAAATCACTGATGGCACCAAGTGAGGCTTGTCCAATCACCAGTTTTATTTCACTTTGGTTCTATGTGGAACATTGACATCAATCATCAACACCAACTTGAAATCACCCAATGGTTTTCACCAGGTTGCAATGACACCCTGCCTTAAAATGAAAGAAGTGACCCTATTTGACCCCTCACCTTGTATAGCTTCCGGGTCACCCTTCATGACCCTTTGTAAGCGATCTCTGACCTCCTTGACCCTTTCTTCCTGTCTTCTGATGTCTGCTTCCGTCACCATGAACTTGAGGCAGGGAGGCTGGTCAGCATTGAGATACACTCCTGGGTTTTTATCAAGATGAGGCTATTAAACAAACAAGAAAAAAAAATTGGCTAACAGTAACACAAAAGCGACAATAACAAATCCATACACAAAACAGCTACTACTTGCTGAACTGTCATATAGGTTCTAAAGCATTCAAGGAATAAATCCTACCACTTACAAGAGGGACAAACCAATGTATTTCCCCTAGGATGAATCCAGTTGACACCTGATGAATTTCTCGCTGAAGGAAATGGGGCCTATCATTCTAACTCATGATTTTTTTATCAAAATAATGAGTTAAACCACCATCCCAATACAGAAACAGTTGAAATGAAATCTTCATCACAGCATCAATAATTAGGGGAAGGCGGGGTAAGTTGTGACACTTTTTGCATTTTGCATGTTAGAATTGATATGACTAGTACTATTGTAGAAATAAGTACCTTGCCTTTAAATTTGATTCTTGGGAAATGTTTTTCACCTACATATAACTTTCTAACCCCACACTGAAAGTCATAGTGACCTTTGAAAAAACCAATGTCAAATGGCTCAACTTGCCCCATAAATGGGGTAAGTTGTGCCACCGTCTGGGGTAAGTTGAGCCACAAAAACTACGTACAAAATGTATGGGGGGAGAACCAGCATGTCATTTTTTGTTTAAAGTCTTTTCACTTGCTACTTCTCTATAAATACTAATGTCCTTTAAAAGGAAAAGAGCAGTCATGTAAATTTGCTCCTTTCAGCCTGCATTTCAATCGATTTTTATGGTTTGTTTGTTTTTTAAGATACATTACCATAAGAATTACCATGGCTCAACTTGCCCCATGCTGTTTGGCTCAACTTACCCCAGTCCGAACTTAGTGCGATAATTTTGTATCCACACATTTATTATGCATCCATCATATAAACGACTATGACAAGAATGGAGATCCATACCTGGACTAACAATGTTGTTATCATGTCTTTACTATATTCAAAGACGTGTGTGTGTGTATAAAGCACTTATCTATTTCACACTCTTTTTTACTTTTTTGGCTGAAATTCATACTTTTCCCTCTAAAAAAAACTATTTTTTGTTTCAAAATGGAAAACAATGTGGTGGGGTAAGGGGTTATGCTGTGGGTCATCAATACATGACACCATCACAGTAGGCGGTTTCAAACCGCCTCGATCACAAGAATCCCCGTTAAATTACGAGAACTTTTTAAGGCTAAAAAATACCTGTTAATTATTCCTGCATTCACACCGCCCCGAAACACATCCTTCGGGATAAGTTCCCGAAGTTACGAGCATGCGCAGTATGGTCTGATAAGCAGGAAAGGCGCGAGATTCAAAATCACTAGCCCAGCAGCCACCCACGCCGCCGCGCCCAACGACACGCTGGGCTAAAAGTTCCCGTAATTTGCTTTCACATCGCCAAAATACCTGCGACCTTGGAAAAATCCCCACGAAAGTTCTCGTAATTTCGCCAAGTACCCACTATTTAGCGGGTATTTTCTTTCGGGGAAATTACGCGTAGTTTGCTTTCACATTACCAAAATACCTGGTATTTTCTGATCGGGGTAAATTTCCCGATCAGAGAATACCTGGAATTGGCGAACTTCGAGGCGGTCTGAAACCACCTAATGTCTAACTCATTCATTATTGGCCTGGGGCTGATGGCTCAACTTACCCCTATGCTCAACTTACCCCGCCTTCCCCTACTTAGGAGAGAACTCGACCAATCAGGTGAGCTAAGATACCTCACCTGATCATGTACTGTCATTGGTGTAAATGGTACATTATACAAGCCTTGTGATAAAACTTAGATGGACAGGCTGGCAATAATGTTGTTTTTTTAAGAAAAAAATTGAAAGACCCAAGAATTCTTACTAATTGTGTAACATCTCAAGGTTCTTTTGCATTCTAAGCTAGTTGAGATGCTAAATTATGAATAATTCTTGATCGAGTTTAGACCATTCTGCTTGCAGGCAGGTCGATTATATAATTACACACAGGGCTTGTCTGTATTTTTGGCTATGTATCTAAATGACAGATTATTATTTATTGCACATTTTCATGCTTTTATATAGGCATTTGTCACTTGCTTCCATTTACAACTGCAGAGGAGTAATAATTGAACAGTATTGAAACAATTTTACACCCTAACAATATATTTGTATGCAACAAAAATTGCTGTCACTGAGCCAAATCAGGTCAGGTGCTGAAGTTCAACTGCTTGGCCTTGTTCCACGAGCCTACTGTATACAAATTTTACACCATCAGTGAAGGTGTTGAATTAAAAAAAAATTACTAACGGATCTATACATATGGTAGTATGATTCATTTAACCACACTTTTTACGAAGCAATTCATACTTATGCATCCAGTCAAGTGAAAGTCTTTAAATTCAAGTCAGAAATTCATGAACTAAAAACATTTTTTCCAAACTGGAATAAGGACATTTTTGTATTTCTCTAATTGTAGAAAAGAGAGAAATTCAATTTTCATAAGAGAGAGTGCTCACAAGAGAGGCATATTCCTGTTCCAGAATAGGGACTTTCCCTGATACACTTCATACTTTGCTCATTATTAAAACAGGTAGGCATGATTATCAGCTTGTTTTCACCAAACTTCTAAGAAAGCAGTGATGTTTGAAGCCCACTAGTATACTTCTATCAGAGCTGCATTTACAAAGTGTTTCTTACAAATATTGATATTTTTATGAAAAGGCAGTTATAACATAATCTTTGTCTCTTTTAGATTCCCTCTCTCCCTCTTTCTCTCTCTCTTTCATCACTTTATGAATAGCTATCGCCATTTTCATAATACAGGCCGAAACACCCACATCTCCCTGGAGAATTACTATCTTAAATGTCAAGAAAAATAAGGTTTTAAGATGCTGCATATTAGATCAAAAGAATTTTTTTTTACCATCTCAGCTACCCCACTCCACTCACCACCTTTGTCATGCTTACGCATCATACACAAAAAGCTATTGGAAAGAAAATGAGCTCAATATTTCAATACTCAGAAACCTGATCTCAAAGAGTTTAATTTTTTTGTTAGAATTTAAAAAGGATTGCATGGAGACAAATGTCAACAGATTATGAAACTCATTGAAGTTTTGTTATCCTGTCAATCATGAACAAAAAGAAGCAGATACTATTGTCAATAATTTTTATATTCTATATGCTCAACTCCTACACACAGAAAAGTAGACACTCTAAAGACAAACAAAACAACAACAGTGGTTTAAATGTCAAAAAAGCATCTTGATTTACACATTGAAACATTTGTGTAAAGCACTATAAAATATCAATTATTATTATTATCAATAGTAGTAGTAGTATCATTTCAACTGCTGATCTGGAGCACTTTCATTAGCACTTTCATTTAGCACTTTCATTCAAACTGCCTCGATCATAAGAATTCCTGTTAAATTACAAGAACATTTTCAGGCTAAAAATACGCATTCACAACGCCCCCCAAAATACCCTGCAGGATAAGTTCCCGAAGTTACGAGCATGCGCAGTACGGTCTGATATGCAAGCAAGGCGCGAGATTTCAAATCACTAGCTCAGCAGCCACCCACAGTGCCCATGCCCAATTATACGCTGGGCTAAAAGTTCCCATAATTTTCTTTCACACTGCCAAGATACCTGCGACCTTGAAAAAATCCCTGTGAAAGTTCTTGTAATTTTGACAAGTAGGCCTACCTACTGTGATAGCAGGCATTTCCTTTCGGGCAGATTACAGGTAATTTGCTTTCACCATGGACCTATAGGTCCATGCTTTCACACAGCCAAAATACCCGGAACTGACAAACTTCAAGGCCGTTTGAAACCTCCTATAATCACAATTTTATTGAAGAATCAACTTGCATGGAACAAATCAATATCTATCCATCTCAGATCATTCTCAATAACACGCCACTTTCTCTTTCTTTCTAAAACACACTTCTCCACATACATGTATGACTATGCAGACCATGTAGGTTATCACAGAAAAAGGCTAGTAGTTGTCAACTGACTGTAAATCCCAGAGTTCATATGACTAAACATGGAATATGCCTGTGATGACCTGAAGAAACTGCTTTGGACTTCTAGAGGCGTTTTTCAGACCGCCTAAAAGTTTGTCTGTTCCAGGCATTCTCTGATCAGGAAATCTACCATGATCCACCTCAATCAGAAAATACCAGGTATATTTGCCAATGTGAAAGCAAAATAGCAGTAGTATCCCCTAAAAATACCCATTCATAGTAGAAATTAAAAGAACTTTTGAAGTGATTTTTCCATGGGTGCAGGTATTTTGGCAGAGTGAACACACACATTTTCATCCATGATCAGGTCATCAAAAAAAGCAGGCTGATGGAGTGAATATCACTTGATTATGAATTTTTGAGTACTTTTTTTAAACAAAGGTCTCAAAGATACCTATATTGTTAGAATTGTATGCCCTATATGATTCTATCCACCATACCACTTCTCTAGAGCTCTCTCTCTCTCTCTTCCCCTATCCACAACCCAATAAAAAAGCAGGTCAATGATTTAAATGTCAACTGATAATGCCTCTCTGAAGAATTAATTCCATTTGCTTGGAAATTTCATAATGGTGCATCTTCATAAATTCCAGGCCTGTCATTGCCAGTAAAATTACCGGTAGTGAAAATTGAATACATTGGTAAGGAATTAATTATGCCTGTTTTGAAATGGAAGGAGGACAGAATTTGCATTTTGGGTGGGCTGTTTTGACAGATTCATTTATTATTATTTTTTTTTAGGATGCCCCTTCATTGAATGCTTAAAGTCTTCAAGGATATTTTCCAAAGGGGGAGGGGGGGGGCAAAGAACGTGACTAGGTAGACTTTGAAACAATTCTCCATAAAATTGTTGATAGAGGGGTTTCTAGGAGGGGCAATTGCCCCATCCACCCCTGCTATCACTTGACCTCTAAAACATTTTTTTTTCTTTTGTTAGATACACCAAGTAACCATCCCTGTTGCTCTCATCTTGTGATGAATGCCTGGAACATCTTCCTTCCAGCCATCATCCTTAATACTTCTATCATCACCATCCTCCCTCCATCCAACCAGACATTTTACATCATCAATGGTCCAGACCAGAAAGAACTTAAGGCAGCTAAACCAGGGCCACATAACTGTCACTGAATTTAAGCGCTTCCATCTTGTGATGCATGTCTGGAACATCTTCCTTCCACTTTTCCATCACTTTAGTCTTTTTTTTCATCACTATTCTCCCTAAATTCATCTCAGACATTCTTGCTCTCATGAACGATGGGGGAGGGGGCTAAATGGCAGTACAATTCCCAGGTCAGCTTCACAATAACCTGCACCCTGTTTCCATCTTAAAACGGATACCTTGTACATGTACAACATCCTTCTTCTAGTCTTCATCTCCTGTTATCCTTCTTTCACCACACCCTCACTGAATTCATCTCTAGACCTTTTGTCTTAAATGACATAAAAAGTCCACATTATACGCATCCTCCTCTCAGTCAACATCCTCATCTAAACCTTCTCACATCATCATCCTTCCTCCATCCCTCCACCTTAGCCTTTCTGTCTCTCACAAATAGTCTTGACTGACTACAATAAAGGTAACTTCTGTCTGTTACTACTCCATCTTGCCATCTCCTCGTGCATCTCTCAACTCCTCTCTCATTCCCACCCTACACCTCCATCATCTAACACCTTCTGTCTCTCACGATGGCTGGCTGCCCCTGCTCCCATCTAAAAGATATAGGCCTACACTCCTACTCCATCAAGTCCTCGTTCTTCTCTTAAACCCACCCTCCCCCATTCACTCAAGACTTTCTGTCTCTCATCATAGGTGACTGCCTCAGCTGTACACCTTCTCCAACCAGTCATCATCCTTCTCTTAAACCTTCTTTCATCACTATCCTCTCTCCATCCATCAAAGACCTTCTGTTTCTCAAGATGGTGAGTGCCCCTGCTTCTATTATGAAGAGATTGAGGTCTGCACTCTTCCAACCAGTCATCATCCTTCTCTTAAACCTTCTTTCATCACTATCCTCTCTCCATCCATCAAAGACCTTCTGTTTCTCAAGATAGTGAGTGACCCTGCTTCCATCATGAAGAGATTGAGGTCTGCACTCTTCCAACCAGTCATCATCCTTCTCTTAAACCTTCTTTCATCACTACCCTCCCTCCATCCATCACAAACTGACCTCTGACCCCAAACCTAGGCTTGATTACCATCCAGGTAACCTATACTTAGTCTACTACTGCAGACTCCTCTATGTCATTCACAAAATCAATACATTGAGCTTTTAAAGCCTTGGGGGGGGGGGTTGCTTCAATGGTAAATTCCCCAAAATGCATCCATCAACATTCCATATCATGACTAGATTATATGAAGATGTACATGTATGTCTTAAAACACTTATGGTTTGAAGGGTGTAGAGTGCAAATGTGTTTTAACATGGACCTAATAGGCCCATGGTTTTACAGAATAAATTTTTCACTTTTCAAATGAAAAATTCTTCTGAACAAGAATGATTTTGAAGACAGCTAAGAAAAAGTTTTATTTTAATCATAGTTGCAGCCTCTTTTACTTAGATTTTTTTTCTACATGAATTAGGAAACCACTTTCAGACAATATGAGCTTGCCATCAATTGTTTTAACAAGTACAGATTCTTCTCTGTTAGGTTTTTTTTCTCAAGAGTTTTAATAACACAGTAGAAAAAAAGTTATTTGTACCTAAATTCTAGAGAAAATAAAGAGTATGAAATACATGTATCTAATTAAATATCAGTTGGAACATTCCAAAAACTTTTAAGTCAAAATTCAGACTGTTGGCAAATAACACTAACAAGTGCATGCATGATGAAAGGAGAAGAAAATATAGTCAATAAACTGCCACACGAGCACACTTTTTGCAACAGCATGTACTAGCAAGGCTGGATATTGTTTCAATGTTGCACTCCGCATTTGCACTCTTGGAGCCAATTAAAGGCAATGTATCGACAAGATCAAATGATACGCGAGGCTGCATGTTGCTGCAATAATACGATTAGTTATCTAACAAGTTCATTTTAGCAGGAGAGCTCAAAATATGATAACCGCAGTAATGAACATCAATGAAATTCAAGGACAAAGTAAAACATCAGAGAACAGCAAAGTGCTATTTCGCTATTCAAATTTCAAGAGAAATTTTCATGTATACTATTATAGGCCTACTCATATTGCCATTTATAGTCTGCTCATCGGGTGGTCTGGCAAAGGATGTGAAATAGTTATTTTCAAGCGAGTTTGGTAGCAAAATAGCGATCTGATTTTTCAAATAGAAGAATGTTTTCTGGGCCATTGTCACCCAGAGAAATACAAAGGCAGCAATCAATATAAAGGGGTACAATACTTCACCACACGTATCTAGTGCCTTTGACTAAATTGCTCAATATTGTATGTTAATGTGCTGGTATCGGGTTGAGAGAGAGGCTATCACGAACAACGTAACCGTTACGACCACCAAACTCTTTGTGCGATGGAACATGACTGCCTCTGGCATCACCATCGGAGCCAACCGGAAATTGAAAAATGCTCGTCCCAGTCCTCAAGAGATGGTGTACACACCAGGCTCAGGCAAATGATGGATGATAATTATTCAAATTCTTTCTTGTGGTTGATACAAAATACTGCCAGTGACTGTACAATGACTTAGGGACAGATGGTGTATGAGGGCCCATCATAAGAATAAAAACACCATCCGGATAGAGGCACCCACAGAATAGAATTCATGTTTTTATTTTTTTTAATGCAGTCTAGACCGCCTTCCAAGGTTTGTCGTTATAAAATATGAAAACTGTGGGAGTTTTAATCATTAATCATTTGTAATCTATTCTGGTATTAAATATAAACATACAATTTTGTGGGCTCTTTTATACGAGTACATTGTGTTTGCATACAACAAACTTAAAATGATTATTTTTAAATCATTGCAAAGAAGATGAATCATAAATGATTGCTTTTTTCCCCCATTGTGCACAGCAAAACAGATCTCCAGGACAGAGGTACAGAAATTGTCATTCAGGCCTACACATTGCTTTCACTAAATTATAAATACAAAATGTATTTTCAGCATATAAACTTGGAGCCATGTAGTTCAGCATAATCACATTATCTTGATTCATCATTTGGCGATTGTATATGCGAGACTGACTTTTTTTATTTAACGAACGTTTGCTTACATGTATAGCTCCTACTGAACTAGTACAGGATAGAGCTTCAAATAAATATTGATTTTCATTTTCACATTCAGTGTCAGATAACATTATAGTCCAATGTAATTCACATTGATAAATATTCACCCCCTCCCCTAAAAAATAGAGTAAATTATTAAAAATGCAATAAAATCTAGATCATCCAGGTCAAGAGGAGTTAATAAATTTGATGATACCTGACTAATGTGCAGGCATTAGTTCTTCGTGGGGTAAAAATCGACTACAGATATGTGTATGTGGGTGAGTGTGTGTGTGTGTGTGTGCACTTCACAATCTAACGAAAGAAGATGGGATGTAGATGGCAATCATACCCTTTCAAATAATGATTGCTTTGTAGAATGCATATATCAGAATTACATAAAACATTCAAAATTGTTGGTCTATACATCTTCTCCATCTGCTTTAATTCTTCTGGACAATCCATCTTTCACTCCTTAGGACAGATTTTTGACACACATGTAAGCACAAGGTTTTATTCTCCCTTTGAATGCGTGGATTGACTTTATCATATCGCAAAGACATGCCTAGAACTTTTTCACCAGAATAATGCAAATCTTCAAAATTCAATAACTTTATTTGTTTGATTTTGATCAAATTTTCAGCATTTTGCTATGTGAACTTTACTCTATTCATTTAGATATAGATATCTTCAGCCCGGAGAATCCCTTTAAGTACAATTTTTTCTTCAAAATACATGTATAGAGGGCTTAACATTAGCAGTTGCTCAAGTTCCGCCTTGATTGCCCAGCTGGCAACCAGGGTTGGCGGATTTAAATCACGTTGATTTAAATCGTGATTTAAATCGCGATTTAAATCACCATGATTTTTTTTAAAAAAATCATTGATTTAAATCACTTCCATTGAAACATGTACAAATCATGGACAAAGTATTTGTTCAATGCAGTTTTAATTCTTCAAGTCAACTGAAAAACTTTATCAACAAAGTCTTCATATCTACTTAAAACAAATTAAAATCAAATTAATAAAATCAGGTAATTCCTTAAAAACTACAGATGTATGTTGTCAATAGGTACTCATTTTTTGTAAATTATGTCGAGTTTTTCTTCTGAAATTTTACATTCTTTGTCAGTTATTATTAGTCAATTTCTTTCTTAACGTAAAGTTTTCACATAATCCAAAGACTTTTCAGAGAGCAGTTTGTAAAAAAGAAAAATATAATATATAAAAGTCGATGAGAAAAGGTTTGTTGGCAGTTTTCCAGTTTTGATCCTTTGCCTACACATAACTACTTCTGTCATGTAAAATAAAAAATGATACCTGCATGTAATCAACATATTTAACATGCCTCTTATTTCGTATTGTTACATTTATCATACATTTGATGTTTTGAATAACATAATTATAAAAATCACATTAACATAATGTAGTACAGTCATAATTTGACTGTTGAGAAAAGCTTTCTCTTATAAACCTTTTAAGTCACTGCAGCCCATTTTATGTTCAGTGCTACAAATAATGGAAGTTTTGTATCTGCATGTAATAATGGAAAGAGCTCTATAACAACAATTTGCAAAACTCAGAATAAACATTTAACACTGTATTTTAACGTTAAGATGCAGGTACTTCAGTTACAATCATTGGCAGTTGTAAGCTGTGTCTCATTTAAAATAAAATACTTCTTTTTGTAATACATATGTTGTAATTTAAGCAGTTTTGCAGTTTTTATCCTTTAAGTTAAAAGTAAGTAGATTTTTTTTCATACTTCATGGATCAAACAGATTTTTTTGTAGAGAATATGGGAATAAAAATTGTAGATTAATGTAAAAAAATCACAGTAACAGAATGTAGTATAGTCACCCTTTGACTAAGCTATCTCCTATATTGTTCTCCAAAACTGAGAGTTTTGCATCTATATCTGTAGCAAGAGAAGAGCTTTTTATCAAAAAGATCCTTAACATATACAGTTGTAGTCTCTCTTTGACTATTGTAAAGCTGTGACTAATTGAAAAAAAATCATTGATGAGAAATATTTCTCTTACAATATACATGAATACTAGTAATTGGCAAAGGGTTTGTTGGCAGTTTTGATAAGGGATTTTTTCTCTTGGATTTTTTTAAATATTTGAATGAAAAATCCCAGAGGGGAATTTTCTCTACTCACTGGGAATTCCCTATGGAATATTCCTTCATAGGCCTATGTATGATAGAATTAAGTTCAGATACATGATTCCTCAAATTTATTTTTAATTGTCCTTTTTTACTGGATTTTAATTACAAAATATGTGGTTAAGAACAATATTAGGGGTGAAATGTATAACATCAATATTGATGTCATTGTAAGAGTAAGGGGGGGGGGGATAATTACCCTTTTTTCGAAGGAACTTTAAAAAAATAAAAAAAATCAAAAAAATCTGATTTAAATAAAAAAAATCTGATTTAAATCAAATAAATCCGATTTTTTTGATTTTTTTTAAAAAATCAAAAAAATCGCCAACCCTGCTGGCAACTAAAGAAAACAGTTAAGAGCTCTTTTAGTATCAATAATAACAGCAAAATTTTATTTCTGGGAATAAAAGCAGGTATTTGCTCAAGGTAAAGTACAACATACTTCTAAACATAACCAGCTGGCATCTCCAGATTATAAATTGCACAAAACTACCAGAAATGAGCAGAAATCCCACAAAAAATCATAACTACACCCCCCCCCCCACTCTCCCAATCTCAACATAAATTTGTTCATCCCTAGCTTGATCGAGAATTAAAAACCAGGGAGTTTGCGGCTAGGAGCACACAGCTTCCACAAATACCAATATTCCTTTCTCTCTCCTCCGTTTCTTGATCGACGCGCTACCTCCCCATTTCACCACACTTCAGCAGCCATTGAATTACCTTTCGTCAACGTCTCACAACTTACAAGGCCAACTCACAATACATCATCAGAATTTTTTTAAATACATGTATTTAAGACCCCTCTTTTAACACATACCTCTGAGAAGTGGACCGATGCCATTCCCAGAGATAGCTCTATGCACATGTTCAGACCAGCGGGATGGGAATGAGGGATGGGGCAATTAAATACCATTGTCTTTAATACGAAAAAAAAATTGGAAAATAAAAAGAAAATAGCTCCCATACAAAACATGTAGACACAACATTTCTTTTTCAAACCAGAACCCGGCTACTTCAGATGTGGTTCTATACACAACACTAAGTATTGAGGGATTAGAGATATTAATTTTTTCGTAAAGTCAGATTGAGGCCACTTTCAGATGGAACTCGATGTCTGTAGACGCACTGAAAAAAGACGGACAGCAACAGACTTTATTTCAGTTCAACCCTTTGGAGAGATCCAGAGAGAAACAGAGAGAGAAAGAGAGACATGTAGGAAGAGAGGACAGAGACCTAGACAGTGTCTCTTCAATCAGAACGATGTCTAATTAGGTTTTGATTATCATATATCTGGAAGAGTCATCTTCCTCCGGTTGCTCCTTGGCTGCCATCAACTGAAGTAGACCTCAACTACACAAGACATGGCCAAAAGCCATCATTAATGCTCATGATCATAAATATCATCTGAATACATTATAACTACTTCATAATAATTGTCCTGTCAAATCCTGTTAAATAATTTCAGATGGAGTGGGGGGTTCTGTGAATGGATTCCCTAACATTACATATTTTTCAAATGGGGGAGGGGTAAGAAAAGGAAAAGGAAAAAGAAAATGTAGCTCTTCAATTCGTTCTTGAATGTATGTTTAAATATTCCTCCTTTCCTTCAGAGACATGTACATGCATGCAGGGATGACAAGTAACTGTATATCTGATTTACATTATCTTTTTGATAATGTAGGCTACCTAACAAGGCAGGCAGACAGGAGGATTGACGGAAATTTATTGTCTCTATCTCTCTCCTATCCTTCTCTATCTCCATCCTTATTTTTTTTTTAAAATTCCACATCTCCTTCCTTCTTTCCTCAATATCCTCTCTAGAGATCTTCCTTTGCCATCCCTTCCTTTATACCTCTCCATCTGATAATCCCCCCTTCTTTTTACTTCTCTCCCTCCCCCCTCTCTCCCTCCCCCCTCTCTCCCTCTCCCCTAAATTTTCCCTCTTGTCATTCCATCCTCCCAATCCTCTATAACCCAGCGCACCCATCCTGTTCCATTATTCATGTTCTTTCTTCAGTTTTCACCTGTGTGATCAGGTCTCGCGTTTCCCTGCATGATTCACAGCTTTACGCTACACAAGCTAAATTTCCATCTATCCTCATGAATTATTAATGATCAACGACAGAACAGGTAAGATACCTGAGAAAGCCCCTTTCACACACCACCACTTGAGATGGTGGTTTAGAGAACCACTCTTATCAGACAGGTGAACTACCCTAAAAAGCCCCTTTTATCCACCACCCCTTTATGGTTTAGGGAACCACTCTGATCAGCCAAGTGGACTCCCCTAAAGAATCCCTTTCACACACCACCTCTTTTTGGTTTAGGAAACCACTCTGATCAGACAGGTGAACTACCCTAAAAAGCCCCTTTCACACACCATCCCTTTAGATGGTGGTTTGGGGAAACGCATGGTGGCTCAGTGGTAGAGCGCCCGCCTCATGAATGGAAGGTCCTGGGTTCGATCCCTGGCCGAGTAATAACAAAGACTTATAAAAATGGAACCTTTTGCCTTCTTGCTAGGCGCTCAGTATTTAGATTTGAGAAGGGTAATAGTAACATATTATGTTATGCAGGGCCCGCTGGAAGAGCAGTTTTCTATTAAACTGAAGTGGTTACCCTGGTAAATAAAACATTATATAGGGAACCACTCTGATCAGATAGGTGAACTACCCTAAAAAGCCCCTTTTACACACCACCCCTTTTAGATGGTGGTTAGAAAACCACTACGAAAAGACACCATGTGAGTGGCATTATCAGGCCATAAATGTAACATGTATGTTCTCAACATAATGGTAAGATGTACCAACAAGGGTCTATAGTCCTACATTGGAAGGAAACTATAGAACATCCCCACGACCTAATAAGATAGTACTTTGAAAGTTGAATCAATTTGATGTTGTTCCTGAAATCATGCAAGGGTGCATGTATAAGATAAAAAATGTGAATAAAAGAAAATGTGACAAGATTTCCCAAATCCCTTCCTTTCAAAATTGAAAAAAAATAAAGACATATAAGGTCTTCTCTCCAGGTATGACAGTAATATATTCTAGGTAAAGCTTGAAGTAAATAAATTGTGAATTATAGACAGCCCCCCCCCCCCCCCCCCGTCTATAAAAGCGTCCTAACAAATTTTTCAAGCCAATTAAAGGGGCACTAAAGCTAGTCAACAGGACATAATTGACCTAATAACGTACATTACATGCATGTAGTAGTAGTAGCAGTAGCAGCAGTTGCAGAAATAGTGCTAGCAGTAGTAGTAGTAGTACATGTAGCAATAGCTTCTGCTGATGTACAATGTTGTACAAGAAGCAAGCTTTTTACAGAGTACTTGAATAAATTTCAAATTCATACAACTCTCATAATACAAAGATGCCCCATTTTAATTATAGGATGCACATTCAGTACATGTGAATATGGGGCCAAGTCAAAGAGGATTTCAGTCATTTATTCTCTATTCTATTGGTCTCTTTAGAATGAATACAAATCCATGTTTGATATTTTCTTTCCTAATCCGGCCTCATGCATCTGAGGTACAACATTTGGTGATTGAATAATGATTACAAAAATGGGAAAAAAAATTGAAAAAGAAATATTCTGATGGAAACATTTTCACACCATGTGTACAAGTACATGCCCTGAAAGGATAAAACATTTTTTAAAGAATTCCAGATTTTGTCATCACATACAACAGTATTAAGCCACTTTTCTAGAAAGAAAAAAAGTCATGGAAGTTACAACATGTTCATGTAGCTTGTTCGGAGCAATAAGAATTATCAAATTCATCAAAATATTTTTTGGATTTTGGGGGATTAACTTTTTTTTCCAAGAAGTTTCCCTATTTCCCTCTGATAAATCTGCTTAATCTTCTTTTTTCCCCTTCTAATTTGTATTTCAAATGTACTTCAAGATAGTGAAAGTGATTACAAAGATCACAACAGATGAGTATGAAATACATTTTATGATAAAAACTTAAACCAAGATAAATTTGAATATTCCCAGATCCCAGGCTCACTATTCTATCATTGTCTTTTCATGGAAATTCCTAGTAAAATCAAGAACATCTAAAACAAAAACAGTTTTCCTTCCATTACAAGCACCAGCTCTGAAACCACAATTGACAAATTTTGAAGGCTTTAAAAGGATTTCTAAAAGACTCTTGCGCACCAAAGAATTCAGCAGAAACTAGCGTAGGAGTGAGAATTATTATTAAGTTAAAGTCACTTTCAGAGAGAAAATGATCGATGCTGAATTTATTTCATCAGATACAGTAGTGTAATACCTGGAACTTGTACAGATACTTTATACTGGGAATTAAAAGCAATGAAAGGGAAAATTAAAGTGAATTGAACTTGGTAACAGTCAAGTCTTTTGAAAAGAAATTGCATAGAATTTACTTGGAAGGGAATGACTGAATATACAAAAAAATTGAAAGACAATAATCCATTCTCATAAAAGAACATAACAGGGTTTAAGTTTAGCCTAGTTGCTACCACTAGATCGAGGGATAGAGAGAGAGGGGATGAGGGGAGATATCTAGTAGATACCTATCATTTTACTTTGAATGAATAATAAATAAGGTTTGTATAAAGCACCCTGCAGGAATAGGTAGGGAGTCACAGCTAGGTGGAGTGTCTCACCTCTGTACCCCCCCCAACACACATGCAACACACACACCCAAACCCCCAAAAGTGCAAATCGTGCATATAAACAAACACTTCCAATATATTTTATCAGCAATCTGCACTTCTGAAACTTTTATAATGTTCTGTCCTAAGAGAATTCCAATTTGAAATTCAAATTTAATAAAGCAAAAATATATCATCATTGACAAATAATACTAAAGCAGACCACCATAGAAAACAACACATTGAGAATATCATAAAAAGATGACTCATTCTTCATTTCATACAAAATGTAAATGGGCAGGTGGATCATATTCTTCAAATACTCCCTCTTTTGAAATGTGAATACCAAAGGAGTACTAGTATGTTAACATCTACAGTAGATTGTAGTACATACTAGGATACTACTGAGACATGGAAGGGAAGATGTCTGTTTAAAGAACAAGGTGTGTCCATGGAACTGGAATAGATATCCAGGGGGAAGGGGTGAAGGCTAGATATACATGTATGAGGGAAGGATAGAGAATTGAATGGAGGGGTGTATTAGGGAAGTGGGATAAAGGGGGGGGGTAACGCTAAGATGTCACATTAAAGAGATCAATAGATTGGGGGTGTAGCAGGAAAGTGGGATAAGGGGAAGGGGGTATTGGGGGAGGTGTGGATGGTAAGTAAGGGGAGAAAGGGAGGGGATATCATAGAGAATGAAATGGGAAAGGAGTGGGTAAGAGAGACAAGACAAACTCCACTTGTAAACAAACATCACAGGAAATGTAGTGAAGAGGCAAAAGATGCCTACTTACACTAACATTACTAATTTTCAGAAAAATCAGGTAAATATTTGTTTTATATTTTATTTTGATGTATCAGCTCTTGATTACAAAGTCAAATGACACCTGGCATGTACATGATCATGTAACTCTTTATTTTACATGAAATTTCTATTCAGTATCTTTTTTTTATACATTTTTGGCTCATAATGAATGTCTGAATTCTTATGAAACAGACAACTGCTGTGCACATGTATTTTGTATTCCAAAGTGCTCCTTAGATGTTTCCTATGTCTACTAAAAAGTCTGTCTATTTCCTTCATCGCGACATTCTCCATCTGTCCATTCTCGAAGCTTCATTTCAGTCTTCTCTCTCCCATTCACCTTGCAAGTCATGAATAATTCATAAGATCACACACCACCTGAAGAAAAGTAGGCGGAGCAAACTGATGACTAATGCACGTGTTTGTCAGATGAACTCAAAGCATTCAAGCAAAAGCTAACCCTCCACACTCTTTAATTTTCCCCCTTTTTTGACCACTTTTTTCGTCTCTTGTTCACCTTCAATCATCTCCAGTTATGAGGATTGAAAGTGAATTGGATTGCACAAAGAGTGAGAGAACAAGAGAAAAAGACAGAAATGTAACAAGAGAGAATGGCAAAAAGGGAGAGATGACAGTATCAGGAGGAATAAACGAATAGCATTTGTAAAATAGAGAGAGACAGGGTGAGAGAGAGAAAAAGAGGCAGACAGAGGGAGGGAGTGAGGGAGAAAGAGAAAGGGAGACAGGCAGTGAGGTAGAGAAAGACATACAGACAGAAATGGACAGATTTATCAGGGAGAAAATGAAGAGAACTCAGGAAACAAAGAGAGAGGGAGAGCAAGAGGAGGGTAGGGAAGAGAAGAGAGTGAAGAGAAGAGAAGGAAAGAGAGAGAGAGAAACGAGGGTGGGGAGGTGAAGAGAGAGATGAGTGGAAGATGGCAAAGCACCTCAATGAATGAGGCAAACACTTGAAATGGTGTCATTTTCCTAAGTAACTTGACAAAGCTATTCTAGGGACATGTCAATTTCAAGTACAACGGGATCTAGAGAACTGCATGAAAATGCAATCTGACGACTGACAATTACTAAGGGAAGATTTTTAGTTATGTTTACTGAAATTTAATCATTGCCATGCCCTAAGTCAAGGCATCTACCAATATGATGATAGAAAAAAATACCCTTCCACTAATTTGCAGCATCATCTACAATAGATTTCCCGAGAAATATATATTTAATAATGACAATTGTGGATCTGAATTCTCACAGATAATTTAATGAGATCATAAGAGAAGCCACACATTTTTCTAACCCAACAAAGAAATTGTCCTTTTATCATCAACGATCAGCTTTGAAATTGTCCATGCCATGATTTCATCTCTTAATTGCATGATGCGATTATGCACACTCCACTCCCAAGGACTTTCCTCGCAAACAACAACGGGAGTGAGCAAAAAACTGACATCACCGACAGATGAATTACAACGCAGTGACACAGTCGGAAACAAAGACATCTCGTTGCTGAAGTCTAATAATCATATTAATTTTCCCAGGCACTTGTGTTTACTCGTCTGGCCAGGAAGAGAGAGAGAGAAAGGGAGAGAGAGGGGAAGAGCCACCTCACAGCAGGGATTGCCCCAAGTCTCTCACTCCTTGTCATATGCATGTATGCAAAGTAATTATGCCCACAGCTCACGAGACGTGTCCAAGCGAGATGGGGGGGAGATAAAGCGCTCGTTCATTCAAGCGTACTAGATAAATAATACCGCTAGTATTACTCAGACCCCTATCCAAAAATCCTACAAGATGAAATATATAGCAGGTTTGACTAAAATAGATGCAAGACGGCCGGCCAAGTCGGATAATAAGTGTGCGCCGCGGATGATGGAATAAATAGAGAGAGGAAAAAAGCTATGACATGTGTATGAGTCACCGTAAGATCGCGTGATTCGATACGCCAGAGCCTTATAAGGAATGCTCTTAGGGTGATTGCGCGCCGCTTCCAAATTGGGAGTAACTGGAAGATGAGACATATGGCTGGGAAAGATATTATACAATTGTAAGGAGAAAATGATGAAGATTGGAAGAATGGGAGAAAAAGAAAGAGAATAATGAGAGGAGAAAAGAAAAAGGTGGTGATGATGATGATGAATGCTTGGATCTCAATGCTCCATGAACAGGAGAAAGAGATGTGGCAATTTGACCCAACAATACATATTTTGTAATGTGCATTTTGCTTAATTATTTCCTTTTAGCATTCCTTTGTCAAACAGGAATGAGTAATCCCTAAGATAGATAAATTAGAATAACATCTCATTGTGGTTGGGGAAGTTTCTATCAAGCTAAAAATGATAACAAAAACAAAGTACTGACTGTTTTATATTAAAAAAAAACACATTTAATTCAAATATCATTGTACCAGTACCTTGCCATGATGAAATTGTATCAATTTTTATTTTATAATAAAATATTATGGAATTGATTCAAAGTGAAAAGTATTCAGAGAGGAGCTACAATAAATACACAAACATTTCCATCTAACTGTAAGACTTTTTATGTCTACTTCTGATCAAATAAAAGTCCATTACTGAGGTGAAATTATTATGAAATACATGTATTGAATGGCACAACATGGAGTTCTATTATATTGTAATAGGAACTCAAATGTAAAAGGTAAGAAGGTACTGGTAGTATCAAAGTTATATTCACTATAATTTCAATAACATTTTATTTATCACTCTTCAAGAAGTGTAATGAAATTTTCATTTGTAAATAGCAAATAAAGTGCATTATGTCATGATAATACTGTAATATTATTACCAATTGATAATTCAGTAAAAATTAACATGCAGATGGAGTATACCTTTCCGCAGATATTTTCATTCCCTTTTATTAATCAAGTAATGCACGATGCTACATGCATTTAATGACATTTTTGTACACGCCTGTTAAATATTGCACTATTCTCCCTTGTACAGTATGTCTGAATTTTCCCTTTGAGCAAGGAATTAAAAATGCTATTAATTCAAATTAATGTACAGTACTTTCAAATATTGGAAAATGGAAGGAAACTGAAATGAGTTTGCACTGAAGAATAAAGCGGTACAGATTGAATTATCTTTTTTTCACTTATTTTTGTTTTCCTTTCAAGGAATGAGAGAATAAACTATTCTACCTTATTATGGAAAGGAAAGAGAAATTTATTCAAAATTAAAAGGGCATTGACTGGTAATATTTGTCTGAAAAGGTTCTGTCAGCTTCTTGAACAAAGTCACATTCAGCTCCTGTGCATTATGATGATGCAAAAGGGAGAGGGATGTATGAACAAAAATGGAGTGAGGAAAGAGAAAGAGAGAAAGGCGAAGAGAGGAAAAAAAAACGGAGAGACAGAGAGTGAGGAGAAAGAGGAGCAGGAGAAGTGTTCTCACAAATTGAGGATGTTTCGTCTGTCTCTGTAACAGTAATATCCTAGTAAATTGGAAGTTCAAATGAGAAAATAAAAAAAACACAAAAAACAAATAAAAAGTGTGATAAGGATTGGACAACGGCAAAAATCAATACATCTGGTCCGGGCGTCTCAGTAAACATCCATGATTATTCTGTCTCCCCTTTGAGGAATTGACAAGAAAGAGCAGAAGAGGGGGATTTTCAGCGGAAATCTTTGATGGATAATGTTAGGCGATGGTATTATGTTTCAGACTTGAGCATCCCTTGATTGGGTGAATTTCCTTGATAAGAAAGCATGTTTACCTTCATGTGGAAATGGCACCGCATTGACGATTATTTGACAGACACCCTCTTCAATTTTAGAACTTATTCTATTTTATATCATTTTGGCCCCATCGTTTTCTCTCCATTCACTCTCTCTTTTTTCTCATTCTCTCTACGTATTTCATCATTGCTGTCATTTCTCTGCACTGTAGCTTTACTTTTATTTCAACAACTTCTTCCATAAATAGCTATGAATCACTGAAACCATCCCCTCATAAAAAAATTAATACCATTTAAAGAATATTTCCTTACAATGGTCTGTATAACTATATTTTTAAAGTAATTTCATTCATAATTTCAAGTTCTGCTTTGCCAGGAAGGCCTATTTGATAATAGACCACAAATGGATGGAAGAGTTCCCTTAAATATTACAACATGAATTAAGCAAAATGGTAAAAGATTACAAGCTCTTTGGGGTTAAGATTGGTATCCAATTACATGATTTTTTTTTAGTTTGAAACTAAGATCCTATTTTTCTATGGAATAACAATGATAATAAATGAATTCATATAAAACGAATGTTATGTATAGTATTGATTAAATTTGAAATTGTCTATTATGAAAAATAAATAATGCTGTTGACCAAATGCTACAACTCCAAAGTC
Organism: Lytechinus variegatus; assembly: GCF_018143015.1. Lineage (NCBI taxonomy): Eukaryota > Metazoa > Echinodermata > Echinoidea > Temnopleuroida > Toxopneustidae > Lytechinus > Lytechinus variegatus. The sequence goes on along the minus strand of NC_054744.1, from coordinate 40,057,865 downwards.
AATATTCCAAGAACACAGATACCCTTTTTATCTACCACCCTTTTTATATGGGTAAAATCAATAATTTTTCTGAATGACCAATGCAGTGTCTTTGTCTCTCAGTGCCATTTTTAACTCCATGACCACATGTGTGTTTACAATCAGTAATTCACAAAAATAAAAATATTCTTTATTGATCTAACCCTGTACACGCAACCACACTAATGAAGCTCAGTGGGAAAGTCAAAACGGGGAAAGCATTTAATTAAAAAGATATGATTGTTATGTATTTGAATCCAGTAGTGCTACTGCAGCTGTTGTGTTCACATGCTTTGAGTACATTGAATGTTCTCAACTTTCATTTGTTATTGGATTGTAAAAGATATAGAAGCTACATGTATGTAAACATTAGAACACACTACCTTCCCATTCATTATTTGAACAATTAAAGCATTTTTTTCATTAATTCAGATGGCTGATATTACATACATGTACATTTGTACATAATCTAGAAAATATTTGATTATTTGATTTTTCACACACTGTGTTAACAGGAACAGTTATGGATTGGAAATTGGAGCCAATCACATGACACAGTAAAATAAAATGTGGGAAAATAAAACTGTTTGATAAAAATCAATAAAGTAGTATTCATCAATTATATTCAATGTCAGTCTGATTATAACTACATGTAAAACCCTGTAAAGAATTTAATGGAGATCGTGCTCTTTATAGAAATCTAGAATGTAAGAAGGTAAGGACTTTCCTTAAATTTTTGAAACAATATAAAAAATGTTTAAAAAGGATTCTTATAACCACAAATCTATTGATGGTTCTTTAAAAATACAAAGGGTAGGTAGAAATGTAAGCCTACACATGTACCAGAATTGTGCCTACATGTATGTGTAGGGCTATGTACATGTATCTAGGTCGGGTGCCCATTAACATGCACTCAAACTCTTCCACTAGATGGACATTCACATAAGCTGGAGCAATTAGCATGGAATACTGTCCCAATTTGTCTGAGGGAAAATACAATTTAAATGTCTGCCCTCATTTAGATCGACTGATCACTTTCCTGCGGGGTGAACCTCAGGCTACGTTTTGATACCCAGACAAAGTGTTACAGAATAGGGAGAGAGACGGGAGAAGAGAAGGTTGGTGTGGGCGCAATTCTAGGGAAGAAATGAAGCTAGCAAGACTGGAAGAGAGGAGAGATACTAAGACCCCTGTTACATCTGAGAGATTCCCTACCTCGGGCCAGCCCGGGGCCTACCTCGGGTCGGAAAGAAATCAGATGTAAACATCCCAAACCTACCTCAGGCCACCTTTTAGCGAACCTACCCGAGACCACATCCAGAGGTAGTCTCGGGTAGGTATCGGGCCGGCCCCGGTCCACCGATTCGTAGATGTAAACACACACAAGCTTTCGAACCTATCTCGGTCCGTTCGCAAGCTGTCAAATTACGTCATATAGTGCGTGCTATCCCCTCCCCAGCCCCGTCATTCTTCGAATGTTTTTGCGGCATGCGACATGTGAATCGTTGATAAAGTCTTTGATTTGAGTGAAAAGAAGCATTTTAAACGTATCCTTTTCAAGTCGATCATATCTTCAACGACTGCTGGGATCATCAGCATTCTTTCAGAATCTCGGGTAACTTCAATTAGCGCGCGCGAATTATTCGGAGCCTAGATCGAGAGCGCCTTTTAAAGGTGTCAGCAATCGGATGCCGCTCGAAACAGTACAGATAGGGCGATAGGGGAGGGAATGAACACTGTGATGTAAACAGACCACATTTCGGACTCGGTCCGTTCGCGAAGCTAATCCACCAATAATCCAGTCAAGGTTGCAAGTGGACTCGGTCAGGTCTCGGGTAGGAAACTTTCAGATGTAACAGGGGTCTAATAAGAGACAGGGAAAGATTACACAGGGACTCATATAATTTTGTCCAAAAAATGCTCAGAAGAGACATGAAATATCCCAACTGCTGCAATGTAAATGCTTATCCAATGTTGGACATTTAGGCAGTACATGTACATGTAGATTGTAAAAAGAAGCACCCCAAAAAAATAGATAGACAGACAGACACAGACAAACATACAAATGAATGAATAAATAAATAAATAAATATATAAATAAATAAATAATAATGTTGGTTTAGTGGAAAATATGAGAAGATGGAAGGCAAGAAGAACCAGAGAGGGGAAGGAGATTAGAAAGATAGACATAGGAAGATTGATTCAAAGTTAGCAAGAAAGAGAGAGGGGGCAATATAAATAGGTGAATGTAAGAATGGAGAGAATGGGAATATAGAATGAGGAGAGATCGAGAAGATGGGAGAACAGCAAAGAAAATAAAATTTGGAAAATGAAAAATCCTTTAAGAACTATTTCTGGTTGAAAGCAAGACAGAGTGAGAGAGGGGTTTGAGTCAGGGTAGAAAGTGTTTGTATAAAAAAGAATGTGAAATGATATTGAGATTCACGATGAGGGATTTATGGTCACATGTACACACCAATGATACCTGTAATGTCACATGTTTGAAAGTAAGGTTCAATGACACTACAATCTTGAAGCACGAACATACATGTAGCTCTCATCATGCTTATCATTACCAATCCTTCTACAAAGTGAACACAACTTGATAAGTGAAAAACTTTACTACAAGGCCCAAAATTTTGAGGAAATCTTTTCATTGAGGAAGTGATTATCACATCATAATTCACAACAACCCAAACTTGTTAGTAATGGAAAAAATGCCCCCGCCCCAAAAAAAAGAAGTACATTGCGTTGAAAATCATTGATACTTGTGTAAGGCCCACCGAATGGCCGAATGCTTTGCTTATATTGCTATTACAAATACTGTAAGTAATTACTCATTTTCTGCCAGTCATTTGGCATGTGTAGACCTACATATAAACAAAGTAACAAGCAGATAATAGGAGAAAATTATAATTGGTTTACAAATTTTCTATTAAAGCCTCTTCATTTACTATCTATTGTCCACGGTGGACGGCATTCAGATACTGAGTCAGAAAAAAGAGGATCGAGGGTATTTGAATTCCAGTTCATCGTGGCTTAGCCGTGAACCAGAATAGCCTGGTGGTTAAGTCGCTGCCCGGAAAGCAGTAGATGGCAGGTTCGAATCCCACTGGTTCCAATTTTTCTGACTTATGATTTTCATTACAGATCGAGCATACTGATCTTTAACATATAGGAGTAATGCCGAAAATTTGTAAACAAAAAAAGTTAAAGTATGACCTAATTTTCATGAACCAAAGACAACCCCCCCCCTCCACATTTTTTTAATTCACAATCTACCTTTTTAAATCAGTTTAATACTTCAAATACTCTCTCTTTTTTTTACTACATGAACTTATTCCAGCAATATGTTGTGCATATTTATTAACATGCATCAGGGCACATGAGCAGTGAAACAATGTTCTTGTTTGATTTTGGCACTGCAAACACATGCAAGATTATGCTGATTTGCAACAAGAGTGGGCGCTATTCCACTATCAACATTGGACACACAATTGCAATGGAAGGACTATGCAGCTGAAACAAGCTATGCTATTTTTGTTCTCGGTTGTATTAGTGTGATTATCTCAAGTCATATATTCTGTTTTCTCAAATTTTTATTTTTTTCATGACAGGAAAGAAAGGTCACAAATGAATTGTCAAGATCAAAGATTTGGTAAAGATGTATTTTTCAATCATAAATTTAAGGTCTCAGACAATGAAACTTATTGAAAATTTGAATTAACACTCAAGAAAGGGTCACTAGTCCACTGTGTAACATCACACAAATAAGGGGGACACCAGTGGGACACCATGCTTATACATGGACTTTAAAAAAGGACCAGACACAGTAATCTTGCTTCAATCTTGCAAGTACATGCCCTAAACGAGTAGTGTGTTTCATCCCCCCTCCCACCCTAGATAATGTCTCATATATTCTATTTCAATGACAGAATGGCACTTTCAATTCTTATGTTGAAAAGTATAAAATTACAATTTTCACCTGATTTTGGCAATTCTATTACCCTTCTCACTGTATGCCTGCACATCTTCCATCATGAAATCAACTGTTTATATTCATTTGTAAATAAGCATGGTGCCCATCTTGCCCACGTGTTAGTAATCTGTTAAACGGATTAACCTTATTTGAACCCCTTGGGATAATAAGATGGTGAATATCTATCCAATTTAAATCTCTCGTCTGTGCATTTTTCTCTGCCTCCTTTTTTGAAAGGCATTTCCTTTAAACTCTCCCACACACACTATATTTCTCACCCTCCCTTTCTATCCCTTACATCATACTTCCATATTGTGTCCACATCTCTTTAATAATAGAAATTCAATCTTATGCTTGGACAGTATATCAGCAAAATAAAAGTGCATGTTTTTATCTATTTTTGTTAACCATTTGGTATGCTGTCATCATGATAAAAAACACGTTTTAAAATAATAAATTGTCAGATTTCTCTTTTTACTCCATGATCACAATACACATCGAACGCAATACTTCATCCGTTTAAATATACCTATTAATTGTTTTAGAAAAAGACAGCCTTTATTTCGAAAGTACAATGTATAGAGGGAATTATTCATCCTCATTGTACTAGCAAAATTACTATTCTTCCCTCATGGGGGAAAAATAGTAATGCCAGTCGAAACTCCAAAATAATTCCCCATATACTTACTAAAATCCTGGTATATTTGATCGTGTGTGAAGTCGTGTGTAACTTACAAACAGCACTATAAAGCACCATTTTGTTTACATTTTCTTTCTATGAATATTCATGAGAATTATAAAAAAATAAATTATTGGTCAGTTGTGGTCTTGTGAAAAAAATATATTTTTCCACTTCATTTCCAGAGGAAATTTATTTGGAGCTCAATGAATTATTGAGCATGCACAGAAGCAAATCTTTCACCAGGGAGGATTATTAAAAACTTTTCAGACCTAACGCTGAATCCCGGGGGGGGGGGGCACTTACATTGAGGAGTGGATACCATGCGTGACCAAAAAACCATGTAAAAAGGATGTCTTTTTCAAGATAGGGCACGTTACGTACGTAACATAATAAGGGTGTCAAAAACACTAAAATAATGAAAAAAGGGTATCTATTTTCGATCGGAAAGCTATGTGTTTAAAGGTCAAATTTGCGAGGGAATAACAAATCAAGACTAAAATGTTTCGTAAAGGATGTACTTTTTGCCCCAAGAGTCAACACTGTACGTAATTAGAGTACGATTTGCGCGAGTGGGGCTGTACTAAACCCATAGGTAAAGGTGAAATCAACGACCAACGTCTGTGACATGCAATCAAAATCTCGCTGTAGCTGTTTAGAGGGTCAATTCAGGGAATACTTGCCAATAGTATTATTTCGTTTCCAATACTTGTTAAGGGTAGGGTTTCACACGGCAATACTTGTTAAGGGGTGCATTTTCAGAACATGGAAAATACGTGTTTGGGGTGCTTTTTGAGACCCCATGGTCGCGCATGGTATCCACTCGTCAATGGAAGTGGCCCCCCGGGCGCGGTATCTCTGGCACAACGACCAGAAAGTTGTCTTTAGTAGGAAACCATTCCAATGTAGCGATGCAAATAATGATCAGATTCCACTGAGCATCATTCAAACTTAATGAAAAGATATAAAAACAATATACCAGGCATTTGTTTTGGGAGTGTTAGTTGGACTGACAATATGAGTACATCAGAAAAAAAAAAACCGTCCAGTCCAACTTTGTACGATTGATGAATAATTCCCTACTTTACTTTCTCAGAGCCTGGTATATTTGTATTATTCAGGTTCTTTTTAATTCAATCTATATATCTCATGGTGCTTACCTGTGAGCCGACCTGACCAAGGATGGGTTGTGAACTGAGATGTAGGCTTGATGCAAGACTTTGAAGTAAATTATCATTGGTAAGACCTGGACCTACACCTGTGAAAATGATCAATTAAAATAGATATAATAAATATCATTTAGAACAATTAATCACATAATAATGCCTCAATGATTTGGAAAGAATTGTAGATAAACCAGAGCTTATAATTATCAAAATCGAAATTGTGTACAGACTGGAAATTCAATAATTTCAAAAACATTGTCAGAATAAAATTAGGTACCTAAACAAATATTTTCATGAAAGATTTTATTCCAGCTTTCGAGATATTTGTCGCTTTTTTGTCTTTGCTGAAAAGGATAAAGAGAAAGAGTGATAAAAGTCAGAGCCAAAGGTGGTCAGTTTTTTCTGAGTAAAAAAAATATTTGAAATTTTAGTTGTTTTCTCTACACCTCCAATGATAAATGAAGAAAATATCATTAGATATTCTGTATACAGCTATCCATCAGTGAGATTCATGCTAAGACAATGTGTCCAAGAAAATGGAAACATGTTTTCAGAGATCATAGATATCACATGTTCTGTTATACATCTGAAATTCATAGCAAGACTGGGTGATGTCTCTTTGTTGACATGAGACAAAATTCTTAGTGAATTGTTAATGCATGGCAGATTTAAGAAATAAATACTGAGAATGTTTCAGGTGATTTACACATAAGAGTCTGAGTCCACTCTCATTTAGAGATTGATTAAAGAAGCTACACAAAACATTCAGAGCAAATGCTAACGAGTGATCACTTCTTAGGTAGTGCCGTTAGTATCCCTAACAAATCCTTACAAATTTTACTTCAAAACTTTTTTTTTAATGTATGTAATTCCAAACTATTCTTGCTCATCTACTTGTAGGCATTAAAAATATGAATATCCTGATGATGTATCATTTGCCTATTAAAGTTGAAAAGGCAAATGTGAATTTCTTTTTTATTTCTGAGAAACAACATATACTCCAATCTTACTTATTAATCCATCTGGGAGCTCCATCGATTTCAGTATTTCTTCTGTCATATCGCACGCATTCAGACCTTGTAGTCGCTTCTCCCAGAAGAGCTACAGTATAAACAGACAAAAAATAAATGAAAGACACAAATGCAAGATCAATTGTATTTACAGAAATGTGCAAATTCACTCTTAATTGCATTTCATGAATCATATTTTAATGAAAATCACCAATCAGGTTGGGTAGTATTTCATGGGAGTGTTCTTGTCATTAGTCTGTCACTTGACTGGATTATGGTAATGTCTGGTATCTCCTTGAGATCAAGGAGACATTTGCACACTTCATGTGTCTTGTCATGACCTCCAAGCCTCAGGACCCTGTTTCATAAAACTAACAGTGTACAAATTGGATCCGAATTGGATAAGACAAATTCATCAGAGTCAAATAATTTGAAAGTCTTTAAAAATGTCCAATGTCCATCTAGCATGACATGATATAATAATACAAAAAGAGTGAAGTTAAATATATCAGGATTCTTTCTTTACAATCAATGTTTAACTCAATATTCAAGTTGAAATGCAAGTTATAATTTATATTAATGTTACTGTTGCTGTTGTTGTCAACGTTAATTATTATTATCTTCATCACCAACATGGCAACATCATCATCTTCTTTTGTTCTATTCACTGTTATCAATCGCAGGATAACAAATTTGCAAAAATTTTAACTGAATCATGAGAATCACAATCACACTTGTGTTGTAAAATCAGGAATAATTTGAAGAAACTCGGTAATTCATGGCTTTTCAGAAGACAAACAATCTAACCTGCTTAGGAGTTTCCTTTGTGTCTTGCTTTGGGTCTGCTTTCGTCCTGTTTTTAATGTGGTTAGTCTTGAGTGTAACTGGTTGCTTGAAGATAGAAGCCGTCTGTCTAATTGGCAGGACTAGACTAGCATCATGCTTGGTTCCTCTGCTATAATCAAAGTGAATGTTCTTTAGTCTTTTACTCTTTCTCACACCCGACGAAAGGAGCTTCCCCGTCCGGAAGTCAAATGCACTCAGGTCGATTGCATCACCAATGAATCGGGCAAGTTGAGGCTTGCTGCGCATTTTCTTTCCACATGGGCTGAAGAAAAGAATAGAAAACACAATTTATCTTTAAGGTGAGTATAATAACACGACTAGATATTCAACCAAATCACCACAGTCATGCAACTTCATTAAAGGTAAATTCCAGTTCTGGTAATGATCTCAAAATGACTTTTTACAGAATCTAATGACCACCTAAGTGTCTGTTTGTATAAATAAAAAATATGTGCCAAAGGATTCTGGAAGAAATTGTGTAAATGCTGAGAAATAAGCAAAATAAGCGCAGATTCGGTCACTTCTGTCGGGAAATGATTCTGGAAGAAATTGTGTAAATGCTGAGAAATAAGCAAAATAAGCACAGATTGGGTCACTTCGGGTCTTTATTCCAGCAATAGTATACTGTCCCACACATGCCTATCTGTGTTGGTGATCTTCAGTGTGATCGTATTTCAGCTTAGATATTATGGTTTCACAAAGTTCAGTTTATGTAACTGTACCAGATCTACATGTAGATCCACGATGATATATTCATACTTAACCTTGGTTTTACAGACTTTCTCACGAAATTAGTGTTTTACTGCAACTACTATCATTTAGCTTTAAAGTGCAAATGATGCCCGTAGTCTTGCTGCATAATTGGTTGATAAAAATTCCACTGTAGATGTCACTTTACATTACAGAAATGGAATCATGGTAGTACATGCTGTACAAATTTTGTTATCCTAAGCTGGTTTATTCTTTCCTGGAATCAAGCATTTTAATATCTTCATAACACTATGACTGTGTCATGGTCAGTATAATTTTGGGTAAGAAGTACATGTAGCCTCAAAATGTGTACTGGAGTAATCATGCCCTCGGGCTGATGAAACAAATGGAAGTTTTCATGTGTATTGATTTTTTTTTAGGTGTTCCATGAAATCATTATTCCAAGTTCTGTTTCTTTAAAAATAAAGAAGGGAAAAGACTGTAACCAGTCTCTAAGCTCCAAAAAAAAATCAAAATGGCAAGGACAGGTAAATGATAACATCATGAATGACAATTGAAAAAAATATAATTTCACATATGGACTCATCACGTAGGCCAACCCGATTTCGCTATTTTGAATCTACTTTTAATAGTAATGAGTCTAAAGGCAAATCTATTTTTTTATGGAAATGAACATGGAATCTCAGGAGAATAAAATGGAAAGTGTGGGATTTTTTTCATGTCATAAAATCACATAACTGTTTGATTACAGTTTGTCATGTCAGGTGCCTGAGCTCTGACACCTTTATCGGCAGTGGAGCTCACCGAGTAAATCAAACTCTAACAACTTACATGTACATGTAGCTTTAAAAATGTGAAAATGTGTGGTACAAGATGTCTGTACAGTACTCCTTGTCTGCGCATACATGTACGCATATTTGCATGATTCTGATAAAAGGGTTCGCACACCTTCAAATAAATAATTATAGGCCTAATGTAATAATAATAATTGGTATTTATATAGCGCTTTATCAATGTACGACTGTTCAAAGTGCTTCACAATTATTATTACACCGGTCACTGGATTGAAATTCTACATGTACAGTGTAGGTTGATTTTGGTACAAGGTGATAGAGAATGCAATTGTTTTGATGGAATACTGTGTGGGGCACTGGGAGGCTTGCAGTGCGCATGCATACTATATTTTCATTCATAAATTGGCTTGCAATCGTAGCTGGCTGACGTCATGTAAAATGCCAACCGCTGGAACCAGTGGGATTCATACCTGTCATCTAGCAGTAGATGACAGGTTAGAATCCCACTGGTTCAAATTTTTTCTGACTTGTGATTTTCATTACAGATCTAGCATGCGATCTTTAATAAACACATAGGAGTAATGCCGAAAATTTGTTAACAACCCCTTACGTTGAGATCCACTCACACGTATTGCGAGGTTAGTATATGCTATACCATACGAACCTCGCACCACGTACGTGTTTACGCTATAGATTTTAGAGTTGTCGGTTAACATCGCTTCATAACACAAATAATGTTAGCCAAAACTCGTTCTGCTACTCACTTGGGCTTTTTCTGGTAAAAAACATTTCATTTTCAAATTTAACATATATTTTTAAATATAAAAAGGACATAAAAAAGAGCAAAATCGCTTACCTCGGCCTGGAAAGTGGCTTCGCATGCCTCTTCCAAAGAAACAAAAGGTCGCTGGTGGCGCTAATACAATTCACAACCTTAATTCAGCTTGTCGGTATTTTTTAAACTACATTCTTGATTCATTGTACATGTATGCACAATTCCAATGATTGTTTGAGATAATAGAGACACCAATAAATGCAATAAAAAAGTAATTTTATATTATTTTTGCTGACAATAATACTTAATAGAAAATATTCAAAGCGATGACAAATTAAACAAAACATAGAGAAAATTCTACGTACATATGAACGAAGCCCCCTAAGTGCTACTGTTCGATTGTCAATAAACGTTCCACCAAAGTCTTTACAGTAAAAAGATTGTACACTTCGCCGACTTCGCGTAACGCATTGCATTGATTTATGTGTAAGATATTTTTTTTGTGCCTCGTCTTTCCCTTGAAGTGTCTTTGATATGAAGATAAATCGCGTGCCCTCTTTGGCTCATTAGACAAAAAATTTGATAAAACGCAAGCTCACTCCGCATTTTGTCAACAAAAAGAAATATCAACACTTGAATAACGCTATTTGAGGAATATTCATCATATTAGGAGGCATTGACTTCACATCGTTCGGTAAGTTTTGTAGGAGGACTTGATCCTGTAAATCAGTGCTTTTCAACCTTTTTTAACTCAAGGACCACTTTGACTCTCAGATTTTTTTCGAGGCCCACCTACTAAAATAAAAACAAGTGGAATGCCTCTGGCCGTCTCACCTGCATCACGCGGTTCAATATAGCAGCAGTGCTGACTTTGCATACTACTCTAACTCGCACAAGATGTTCAGTGATACATGGTTACTCTTATGTCCTCTTTTTATGAACTATTAGTAGTAATTCATCACTTTATTAACATTCAAATCGTTCAAAGGAATAAAAATATACAAACATAAAGGGAGCGCCCAGGACATATCTGAGTAACAGAACAAGCAGGGCATACATAAATAACATAGATTATATTAACATAATAGCATACACAATACATTACTATAATTACCCCGAATCAAAATATTAAAACAAGCATAGAAATTATTATAGAGAAGTAGAGTGTATAAAAGGAAAAAAAACAGTAAAAGCAGTTGAGAAAAGAGAGGTGGAAATTATAAAAGAAGGGAGAGACAGTACATACAAACGTGAAATAATGAAAATTGAAGTAAGAGGAGGAATGAAAAGGGGAGAGTAAAAGAGAGAGGAGAGAGAGAGAAGGAGAGGGGTGGGGGCTGGTGGGAGAGAGGGGGGAGTGAGAGAGAAAGAGAGACGAAAGAACATGTGACTTCCAGGGCATTACATAAATTCAAATGATTGCACATATACCCCGACACAGACCAGATAACAACGTTTCTTCTTTCCTTGGATACATAGTTATAACAGGCTATGTTTTCCCCCTTCCACACCACACACCCTCAGACAAAAAAGAAAAACAATATTGGGCCGGTGAACGCATGAACCCACCAACCGTTAGACAAAGAAAATGAATGAACTTTATCAGCCAACAGTCGGAAGGCCCATACGCTCACCAACGTCAATATGCTGAACAAATTATCTCCGAGGGTGTAAGTTATGGGGGGGGGTCACATTTTGGAGATCCTCATAAGTCGTAGTATATTTTTGTTATGATTATTATTTATTTTTTTTGTCTTACGGTATTTGGTTATTATTACATTATTACATTAGAGGGTTATGACATTCCCATACGGGTTCCTCCTTGGCCGAATATATTACAAATGAAGAAGTGATTGCAAGTGAGGCAAGTTTATCCCGAAAGGTCTTGAAAGGCACCGGTTTCCCACATAGCGAGAGAAATTTCTTCAGCTTTTGTGAATTGTCGTTACTGATATAGCCCTAGAACCTATTTCTATAGGAAGGAAAGCCACATCGAAACCATTGGCTTCTATGTCCGAAATCATAGGTGCATATTTATTTGATTTTCGTTCATTTGCCCTGATCAGATTTGTTTCGAAAGGAACCGTGAGTTCAATAATTGCAAGTTTCTTATCCCGTTTCCAAAATATGCACATATCTGGGATTAAGTCTGTTTGGGTGCATTCAACAGGTACAGTAGACCGGACAGACCGTGCGTCACCTGCGAGATCACTTTGGATGACAGGACTTGATACAGATTCACTGTGCGCATCAATACCCGACTTGGCGACCTCAACGATATGATGTAATATATTGTTGTGGCGCCAAGTGAAACGTCCCTGTTCTAAGGCAACTGGACAGTGATTTAGCACATGGTGCAGTGTTTCACGATTACAACATTTTGTGCATCTATCACTTGACCTTTTACCCCATGTAAGCAAATTTGCCCGTGTATTCAATGAGTCCGTTAGAGCATTAAGCATAAATTTGGTTACTCTTTCGGGTAGATTGTATGCCACACTCTTCCACTGGGAGTTATTGGTTTCTATACTAATTAATTCAAGGGTTTTGCCTTGCACCGCCAGGTTTCTCACATGACTTCGCCAGTATTCTGACACCCGTTGTTTACATGAGTTTCTTACTGCAATTTTTTGTTTATTAGCTGTTAGATTTTGCACATGTATATCATTCCAAATCTTTTCAGATTGCACAGTAACAGACACTTTTCTTGTCCACTTTTTCTCTCTTTCAAGTTTGGAATCCAAACATTCATTGACTTTAGAATCACTCCTTTCACGAATGTGGACATGAGCAAGAGTGTGGCATTCAATGTACAAGTCAGAGATGGATGGAATATCCAGGCCTTCTGGCATGTGAATCATTGCCAGGGTGGCTGGGTGAGCAAGGCCAGACCATTTCTTTGCATATCTATTTGTGAGAGCATCAAGCTGCTTTAAATGTGTTTGACAAAGATCATTCACTGTGACATGGAATCTAATTGATGGTAGAAAATATCTTGAATAGATTTCCAATTTATACACTGGACGTACTAAGGAAGCATCTATATTACGTAATCCTGACGTTATGATTTCATTGAGGTATTCATAGACTGACCTGGAATTATCATTATCAGTGACAAGTGATCCAAGGAACTTGAAGCGGTTGTCAGTAACACTCAGTGACAAAACATTCTGGCCCTCTATTTGAAATGAGGTAGTTTTGTTTATTACTCCACTAGAGATTGACAATGACCTACATTTCGATGGCTTTAGTTTGAGACCCAGACTAGAGACATGAGAAGTTAGAGTATTCATGATTCGCTGATGAGACCTACTGTTAGAAGTCAATAGGCAGAAATCATCAGCGAAAAAAGTAGTCACATATTTACTTTCAGACAACGTATAACCGAATTTGTCATTTGATTTCAAGTATTCGAGAAGGGGGTTAATACACATGGTAAAAATGAGCGGTGATAGGGGATCCCCCTGAAAAATACCTTTCCGAAATGGAAATGACTCAGTACTCCACAGTTGTGTTACTACGGTACCGGTAATGACGGAGTATAAGTTGTTAATATATGCTCTTAGTTCATAGGGAAGCAATTATTTTCTAAGGGCATATTCAATCAATGTATGAGGCACTGAGCCAAATGCATCCTGTAAATCAAACCACGTAAAGTGGGCAGTTTTCTTGTTAGATTTAGCATGTTTGATTACTTCATGTACAATCATATTATGATCAACACAACCTGAAACCCCTTTCATGAAACCTTTCTGAGTTGTAGTATCAATAAGCCCGTTTGAAGTTAAATAACTATCCAAGCGATTTACAATGATTTGGTGGAATATCTTACCAAAAACACTCGAGAGTGCTATCATTCTAAAGTTCTCGGGATTATCCACAGAATCTTTCTTATGCAAGAGAATAACTTTTGCTTTAGTCCAAAGGGAGGGTGGGGTGGGATCAGAACTCGACAACAGCTTGCTGAATAGAGTTGCGAGAAAGTGATGTACGCTTGGCAATTTTTTCAATATTCCGTAGGCTATCCCATCTGGCCCCGGAGCGGAGTTTGAACTTTTGTGACTTAAAACCTGTTTTATGTCCTTTGGACGAACTGGCCCCATATCAAATTGGTGCTGAATCATATCGGCCGTCGGTCCCTTCCACCAGTCGAGCTTATCCGTATCTATGGGTGGGGGCTCAGCAGCATATTTAGCAGAAAAGTATTCGTTGGCTGATTGGCGCGAAAAGGAAGGCTCAGACGCTGAAGAGTACAGGGTGTCATTGACGACGTTTTTACTGAAAGACCAAAAGTTTTTCCGAAATTTACTTTCCTCATATTTTGTCGATCGACGCTGCTCATTAACTTTTTGTTCTTTCCTCAAAAAGTTATATGTATGTAGTGCCTCATAGAATTTTGCACGATCTTCGCGACTTGCGTTTGAAGAAAATGCTGTTTTTCGCAAAGAATTCTTAATTTTTTTCATTTCCAACATGGTCTTAGCTTTTCTTCTGTAAAATGGTTTACGTTTACTTGATGAATCATTAGTAGCTGAAAACTGGGGGGAGTTGTCAAAATACTGCTGTAGAGTCTCGGAAAAGCGATCGCCGGCATGTGAGACGGGTATTGAACCATTGGCCAGTTCATGGTGTATTGTCTGTGTCACGGCTTTTATGTCATCATTGACACGATTCCATTCCTCGTGCGAGAGTTGTGGGCACGTGTATCTCCGAAAGTCAGATGCCTGCTGGTGAGCCATAGAACCGAGCACATAGATTGCAAGCAATACGAAAATGGCGTCGTTGAAGAAAAGTGGAACAATCTTTACAAATAGATATCACACGAAAACTCACCACGAAACAACTTTAAAAACTGTACAAACGTTGACAGTAACATCAAATAAGAATCCCAAGTGGGTGAAGCAGTAATATCCGTACTAGGCGGAAAACAGTAAAATTATTGCACTTTTGGCAGAGGGTTTTGAATCCTTCCTTCTCCGTCTACGGACACTAAATAAATAAAAAAAATAAACTTACAGAGATATGATGGTTATTCAAAAAAAAACCCCAACATGGCCAAAGTTCATTGACCTTACATGACCTTTGACCTTGATCATGTGACCTGAAACTGGAACAGGATGTTCAGTGATACTTGATTACTCTTATGTACAAGTTTCATGAATCAGATCCATAAACTTTCAAAGTTATGATGGTAATTCAACAGATACACCCAATTCGGCTAAAGTTCATTGACCTTTGACCTTGGACATGTGACCTGAAACACGCACAGGATGTTCAGTGATACTTGATTACTCTAATGTCCAAGTTTAACGAACTAGACCAATAAACTTTCAAAGTTATGATGGTAATTCAACAGATACCCCCGATTCGGCCAAAGTTCATTGACCCTAAATGACCTTTGACCTTAATCATGAGACCTGAAACTTGCACAAAATGTTCAGTGATGCTTGATTACTATTATGTCCAAGTTTCATGAATCAGATCCATAAACTTTCAAAGTTATGATGGGAATTCAACAGATATCCCCAATTCGGCCAAAGTTCATTGACCCTAAATGACCTTTGACCTTGATCATGTGACCTGAAACTTGCACAAAATGTTCAGTGATGCTTGATTACTATTATGTCCAAGTTTCATGAATCAGATCCATAAACTTTCAAAGTTATGATGGGAATTCAACAGATATCCCCAATTCGGCCAAAGTTCATTGACCCTAAATGACCTTTGACCTTGGTCATGTGACGTGAAACTCATGCAGGATGTTCAGTGATACTTGATTAACCTTATGTCCAAGTTTCATGAACTAGGTCCATATATTTTCTAAGTTATGATGACATTTCTAAAACTTAACCTCAGGTTAAGATTTCGATGTTGATTCCTCCAACATGGTCTAAGTTCATTGACCCTAAATGAGCTTTGACCTTGGTCATGTGACATGAAACTCTAATAGGATGTTCAGTAATACTTGATTAACCTTATGGCCAAGTTTTATTAACTAGGTCCATATACTTTCTAAGTTATGATGTCATTTCAAAAACTTAACCTCAGGTTAAGATTTGATGTTGACGCCGCCGCCGCCGTTGCCGTCGGAAAAGCGGCGCCTATAGTCTCACTTTGCTTCGCAGGTGAGACAAAAAGGATATAACTACTTGTCTCGACTCAAAGACTGTCTCGACAATTATAACAAGCATATTAGTGTGTAACTTTATGATCTTCTGCTGCAGTAGCTGAGCCAAAAAATAGAGGGGGCTTGATATGGCATATCGCATACAATTGATAAAATGTTTCGACCGAGCATGGTGAGCAAGCAAAGATTTCGACATTCTTATTACAAAATTCAAGTTTGTGATAGATTTTGAGACAATATTCAAGAATAATATATTTCATCCTTATCCATTTTCTTTCCTTTTCTCTTTTTTTTGTGGTCATGAAATATTTGGGGCCAAGAGCCCCTCCCCCTATCTGTACCAAGTGTTCTGCTGTGAATTAAATCAAGCCTTTTTCCTACCAAAACACTCTTTTGGCTTTCCTGAACTCATTCAATGAACAAGGTTATGATATACTGTAACCTTGTTCTCAGTTACATCTCCATGTGTGGCAAAATAAGGGTGGCAATGTTTGGCTTATTTTCTCTTTTTTTATGGGACAAATGCTTGATTTTCTTACACTGTCAGTTTTCATTACAGTTATTCATCATATAACTTGACTCTAATGTAAATTTAATTTTCTAAATTATTTTTTTCTTAATAAAAAATAGAGATTGAAAAATGAAAATTTTCTTGCCATATTACTCTCTACCAATAGAGGGTGTACACAAAAATATGCCAAAATTCAAGTTTTTGAGCGCTTTGGTGAATATGAAAATTATTCCCAAGTTACTAATGAAAAATGGATTGCAACTGTATGGAAATTAGTAATTTTTGTCACAAAAGTGAAATTTTAATGATTTTTAAAGTATGTGCTCAATACAGCATTGGCATACCGTAGTCCTACCTGTAGATTCTCCACAGGCAGGATGGTAGCAGTGAACAAGTGCTTTCCTGCACTCTTCGGATGTTTTGTGTTTAAGTGTCTCTGAAGCTCTGACGGTTTAAGCGCCTTATTTGACAATAACTTTGATCAGCACATTCAACACACATTGCTTTTGGTTTTGCACCACTGCACAGTTATGATAAATCCAAATTTAATCTATTCAGGGTCATATTTTCTTAGTTACCTTCTGAGACTTTTCAACAGTAGATTTGTTTCCTCCCCACCCTTTCGCTTTAAAACACAGTCCATTTTGATGAAAGTATGTTTCATTAAAAGTTGAACATAAAGCTCTTAAGCAAATGCATTTGCAAAACTCTGTTGAATGGGCGATAATTAAGTACATACAAAATATGCGGCCTGAGGTAATTCACATCAAAGTTAGATCGAAACCATCATACAATGTGTATGTATACAGTACATGTATATCACAACATGCTACCTATAGGTGTGCATTTAGCTTTGTTTGATCCATGGAGACCAATCAAACAACCGATCAAACATATAATTTTCTGACATTAAATAGAACTTGTTATACCATAATTTTCCCCCTTATTTTTTTTTTCTTCTCTGTGGCTTCTCGCGGCCCACCCGAGAGAGCTTCGTGGCCCATCGGTTGAGAAGCGCTGCTGTAAATCACCTTATTAAATTTGTGAGATTTTGATGCAATTTTGCATGTGCCGTGCCTTCAATTTTCCTGTACACGGTGGCAAAAATGGACCCATGGTTGAGATCTACAATCTTATCCAAAACAAGCGCGCTCTAAATCTAACCGACTGAGATTTGCTACCTCCCTGGTCGCGGCGTACGAGAGCTACTAATAATAATTTTCATATTCTTTACACCCATGACCCATGTAGATGATTTTTGGCCAGAATATACAAGTCCTGTGCCCAGGGAGGGGAAAATCGGAATAGAAACAAGGTGTGGGAAGGGAAAAGCATTTTCAATACTTTTCTAGCGCGAAAGCAAAAATCTGTAATAGGCTTTTATTCGTTTGACAAAAGAAAGAAAAACAATAAAGCTATCTAACGTTAAGTACATAAGTCGTTACCCTTCTCCCCTTTTTTTCACATTCTCTCACTCTCAGAGTCTCAGTTTGGTTTTTCTTTTTCTCCTTTTTGAGTGTTTCCCCCTTCTTTTTTTCCTCCTTTTGCAGTTTTGGGAGCATTTTTTTTGAGGGGGTGACAGCCCCAACGCCCCCCCCTGGCTACACGCCTGGCATAAGGTAGCAAAAAACACTGACAAAACAGTGTTGCTGTGTTTGTGGGGGGGTCGTGCTGTGCCCACGCGAAGCGTGATAGCGCCGACACAATCTCACTGCACACATCAGACTCTATGCGTGGGACTACACCAATTGCGATTCATACACAAAGAGGCACCAGCCGCGTATTGAAAATGATATTGATAATTATAGATTGCCGATATGCTTACCTATAATAATACACATCAGTCTTTCCAGCAGAAAGTCCAGATTTCCGTATTACTTCTTCTCTTTTCCATCCGGTTGGTAACCCGGGGCAATCTTGTAATCCTTTGGTGTCTATTCTTTCCTCGCTGTCCATATTTTTTTCCACCGGTATCATAATTATTCGCTCAAGCTCTCGCGCTCGTGTAACGTTAGATGGCGCTATATTTTAAAGGGAAAATCTACCCCAAAATAATGAGCGGACCCGTGTCGAGAAGCCAATTGAGAATGACGGTTTAGCTCGTTAGTGAAAATACATGAATGAGTAACAGAATTGTATATTTTAACGTTACATTTTGACCTGTGCTTTAAGTGTGTAACATAATATACATGTATGTCATTTGTTTTATATGGCTTTCATTCTTTGAAAATAACTTGTATATAGTTACCCACCCCTGATTTTGTTTCACTATTTTCTATTTGTATGAAATGTATAGGGCCTACTTTTGATATTACAGAGGCTGAATCGTTACATCTTGAAAAGTTTTGTATTAACTCAGAATGCAGCACAAAAATTAAAGGTCAAGTTCACCCAAGAAAAATGTTGATTTGAATAAATATAGAAAAATCAAACTGAAAATTTCATCGAAATCGGATGTAAAATGGAAAGTTATGACATTTTCGCTTATTTACACAAAACAATTATGATGCACAACTCTGTGAAATGCAAATGAAACAGATGATGATGTCCCTCACTCACTATTTCTTTTGTTTTTTATTTTTTTAATTATACAATTTTTTTTCACACTTAAGAACCAACTTGACGAACCATATAGTATTTAAACAACGGTAATTTCACATGTTCGGGCTGTGATTAAAGTATTTGTTTCACTTTACATTGAGAAGAAAATTAGATTATTTCATATAATAAAATACAAAAGAAATAACGAGTAGATGACGTCATCAGTTTCCTCATTTGCATAGCAATCAGGATGTGCATATAACTGTTTTGTGAAATTAAACGAAACTTTAAAATGTCGTAAATTTCTTATTTAAGGCATCCGATTTTGATGAAGTTTTCAGTGTTTTGCTTAATGGATTTTCTCTTTTCATTCGAATCAACTTTTTTGTTGAGGTGGACTTGTCCTTTAAACAATCAAACAAACGTGGTGGGTCTCTCCCGATGTCATGCCAGTAAATTGCCAATGTTATTAGTGAATGTCATTCATTCAATCAACATTTCGTCTAACAACCATTTGGTCCAATAACAAATTGGTTCAATCATCATTATGTCTAAGCACCAGTTCGCCTATGACCATTTTGTCTCACAACCAGTTGGTGTATCATATTTTATATTCATTCATTTCGCCAAATTAACACTTTGTCCATAGACCAAATGGTAGGACCAACTGGTTATTAGACGAAATGGCGAATGAATGAAACATCAAATAGACCATGTGGATAGTTGAGGAAATTATTGAGGGTAGACCAAAATAACGATAGCAGACGAAATGATAATTTCGAATTGGCATATCAGATCAATTGATACTAAACCCCGACACCACTACTTAAAGGGGAATGAAACCTTTGGAACAAAATAGGCTTGTGTAGAAAAAGAAAAATCAAAGAATAAGAATAAAGAAAGTTTGAGAAAAATCGGACAAATAATGAGAAAGTTATGAGCATTTGAATATTGCAATTACTAATGCAATGGAGATCCTCACATTGGCAATGCGACAAGGATGTGTGATGTCACTGATGAACAACTTTCCCTTTGGTGGACTATAAAATACCCTCAAAATGTCTCTTTTTGCTTTTTCTTGTGATGATACAAACTCTTCATCCTTGATGTATTCTTACAAAATATGTATTACATGCCCTCATGTAGAAAGAACACATGATCTATGGTTAGATGTGATAAAAGAGGCAATTCAAGTGAAATATATACTAAAGTAATGGGGAGAGTTGTTCACAAGTGACATCACACATCTTTGTCGCATTGCCAATTTGCTATCTCTATAGTAATAGTGATCGCAATATTCAAATGCTCATAACTTTCTCATTATTTGTCCGATTTTTCTCATTTTTTGTTGTTGATCTGTTTCTTTGATTTTTCTGTTTTCACACAAACTATCTTGTTCCAATGGTTTCATTCTCACTTAACAGTTAACACTACACCATTACCACCGCCACCAACACTACATGCTTACCATCTCCATCATCATCATTAGGCATACTCTTTTCGTGATTACACCCGACCACCACCTACGTCATTATGATTGGAAGTCGACAGGTGATCACAGCCACTACCACTATACACTCTAAAAACAAATCAGTCAAAAATGACTGATAAATAGGGTCAGCTGGGAGCAACTGTTATTCTAGTCATATTTGACTATTTTCTAGTTATATTTAACTAGAAAAGAGTTATTTCTGACTAGAATATATGTCAGAAATGTGAATATCAGTCATTGCCATATCAGTTGCTCCCAGCTGACTACTGGTCTAGTCAATTTGACTGATTTGTTTTAAGAGTGTACTGCAGCAGTAACCCGCCACCATCATCATGATCGTAATCATCTCCGGCAATAATAGTGACCAGGGCAAACGGTTTTACAACCACCACAACTCGCATCATCATCACCATCATCAGCATCACCATCATCATCATCATCATCAATATAACCAACACTACCACCATCATCATCATCATCACATCGTCATCATCATCGTTATCATCACTATCATCATCATCATCATCACCATCACCATCATCATCATCATCATCATCATCATGAATATAATATAACCAACACCACCACCACCATCATCACCATCGTCATCATCATCGTTATCATCACCATCGTTATCATCATCAATATCACAATCATCAATTTTTATTATCACCACCATCACATCATCAAATACATGAAATATCATCATCACCACCACCACCAATACACCATCTCCATCCTCATCATCGTCAACATTACATATATCACCAGGAACCTTATCGGAAGAAGAAAAAGAAGAATTAGAAGAAGAAGAAGAAAAAGAAGAAGTGAAAGAAGAAGAAGAAAAGGTGAAAGAAGAAGGATAAAAAGAAGAAAGAAAGAAGAGGGTACATGATAAATAAATTCCCTGACTTTAAAGCAAATTTTCACACACACACAAAGAGTAATCAGACAGTATCCTTTGATGATAATTTATTAGGAGACAAATCATTAAATTGGAAATAAATTAAGATATTACAAGATATCTAATTGCATAGACTGTACTGATGCATTATAATTTATTTCGAAAGCCAATATACTTGATGGAAAAAGTTATAGACTAAAATTTTAGCTCTCTTTTATATAATAACAATGTAGACACTGAATTATATCATCATTAAACTGATGTCACTATTTGTATTTATCATCAAATAAGAAATGACAATCGTCATGATCGTAAATAAAATGATATAAACACGTCTTGGAACAGACGAATATAATTATGATGACTAATGCATTCTTAACAATATACGCCCACTCGAATTTGAATAGATACTTTGTATGAACGACACTTATCAGAAATTCAAATAAAAAAATATTTTCTTGTCAAAATAAAAAGAAATGTCATTGAAAATTTGATTCAATTGATAGGCCTATTGGCAATAAGATAGTCATTTCTTAATAGAATTTTGATAGATTTGATAGGGAGTAAGACTCCATAGTCGGTGTAGAATATAAAGATACATAAAAATGAATCAATGAACGTGAAAATATTATAAATTTCTCTAAATAATTGATTTCCGACGGATAGGCCTACTGCTATCCTAGTAGTCGCAGTGCCTGACATGCATCTTCTTCCCTATCTCTCTCTCCCCCCCCCTATTTCTATCTACCCCTCTCCATCGTCCATCCACCCCCCCCCCCCTCTCCCTCATCTTTTCAGAATCACCATTACATGATATGCTTATCATTATTAAGTTCAATCCATAACGGAGGACTCGTCCTTGGTAACGTTATTGTATTACGATCCATAATGCTCTTGAAATTCATTAGCTTTACCAGGGAGATGGAAGAGATTACAAAAATGAGCCTTGCTTTTACTACATCTATATTTAGACCATAGTACAGACAAAGCCAGTAAAAAAAGCTAATTTGTCATCACAGTTATCGCCCAACAGTTTTGTCCTCCGACGGATCGACCTTAAAAAAAAATCATAACCGCATGCATGAAAATTCATACCAGACAATTAAGTTTGTAGCTAATGAAGGAAGATGCAACCGTCTATGTTTTATTTTTTGTCCAGTTTGCATATTTTGTAAGGAAGTTTGACAAAATATTATGAATTAGAATCTGAGTATAGAACAATATTTAAAAGATTTTTTTTTACATCAGAAATATAATTCAACTATTATGTTTCACAGAAATATCAAGTTTTCAAATTTCAAAATGGAAAGTTTTGTTAAAGCAATGATTCACGTATGATAAATACATTTAGAAGTGACTGTCAATAAAATGTATTTGATATCATTATAATTATGCGCTTATGACTACACGGCAACATAAAAAAATACACCGTAGGCCTATATATTATCATAACCAAAAGGGTGGATGGCATTGCTATGATAGTAAATTTTATGAAACGGGTCCCAATACTAGACCAACTGGTGCCAGAGCAAGCGGTCATAAATATTCATTATCACATAACCAATTAACACTGACCATTAAGTGATATTTACTAAAACAAATTATCTCTCAGGCTCTGTCTCCAGATATTGTCATTATTTTTCTGAGCCATGGCCAGTGTGACGACATCGCTGAAGTCTTGTTTCGTCGAAGCCCGTCTCAGATATCTGACTTTCCTCATATCTCGCCACCATTTCTCGATTCTCTTGGCGTATTCATCTTCGGTTTCGTGATCTTTCCTCTTCAGCTGATCAGCAGGTATGTCCATCTTCATTCGCTCCCTCATACGCTCGTTCTTTCGACGTCGTATCTCCTTGCGGAGGTCGTTGATGTCGGCACCCTGGGATGCGGCGTTTATGAGTTCCGCCTGCGTAAGCGACGTCAGCGTGACTTTCTTCTTCGGGCTGGGCGGGCGAAAGACTTGCTGTCTCTGAGCAAAGTCCCGATCGCGTTTGACCATTTCTCCTATTTCAGCTATAAGTTCATCTTTGCGGCGCTGAAGGTGCATCAATTGCAGCCCGTTTTCAATAACCATGAGGTTTCTCATATCCGTCCTCGTTCGTTCTTTTTTGATGGCATCCATGGCATCACGGAACACACTAGAGCTAGCCTGGTGTCCAGGGGATAAAGGTGTCCTACTGCGATCGGAGCTGCCGACACTTCGGGAACGTCTTCTCTCCATTTCTCGTTTGCTTTCTTCATGACAAGAGAACGTGGATGGCGACGACGACGAGGACGATGCTCGCATCCGAGATGGAACCGTCGACATGTTCAAAGTAGGTTTTATACCAACCTGGTCTAAATTGGGTGTACTCCTTGTCAATGCAGATTTATTGGGTTTCAACAAAGACCTTGTTGGTGGGTGTGTTCTTAAGGGTGTATCTGTGAAAGACTTTTCTCTGATCTTCGGTGCACTTTGAGAAGTCCTTTCTTTCAAGAAAGTTACACTTTTCTCTTTCGGGTTATTCACAACCTCCAACGGCGTATCGCATTTACTGTCAGATGCCACTCGACTGTCTGTACTCCGCTCGTGTCCATAAAAGGATCTCGATCTTCCACCTAGCGTATCATTAGTTAAAGATTGGATTGTTCTACAAGACGGAGCATCCTTCCCGCCACTTACCCCGTCTGGCGAGTCGATTCCCCTCGGACTTTCAACATCAGCTTCCTCGAGACTGCTCCTTTCCGCTGCAGCCAACCTCTTTGGTTCTTTCTTCTTTTTCCTGATGGTTTCTATCTCGGCAATCTGCGGTGCGGTAAGATGTGACTGCAGATGGGCTATTCGGTTGTCTCTCTTCTCCTGTCTGTTCCGGAGGAGTTTTTCGTTCAGCGCCATCAGCTTCAAGAAGTGCTGACGCTCCTGATCGAGGCTCTTCCAGGTGATCTCCAAGGAGAGTTTCTGTTGGTTTTTCTTCGACATCGACGTCCCAATCGATCTCCCACTCGAAGTGGAAGTATTCGATCGCATTTCATCCATTTTCACGTAAAAATGTCACGTTCGACGAATGAAACAAATTTGTATTCTTTCAAAATATTCAAAAATTATGATCTTACGAGTCCATTATCCAGGATTCTTCTCCGATGGATACTCATCTTCCGCGCGTAAAAGTATGAACAGCTTTTCCCGTATATTTTCTCATTTCCTTTTATATATATATAGAGCTCAAATAATAATGTCATTTTTATATTCACTCCCGTGGTGGCTAAATTCTAAATAACTCTCCGATTCATCAGCATATAGGTTTTGTTCAATATATCATGACTTTCCCGGCCTGTACTTCACGGTTGTGCCAAAATGTAATTTGCTTAATTAGCTTGGACTTCGGAATACAGAGTGCTCATCCGAAACAAGAAACCAACGAGGCTCAGGCGAGAGAGACTATCCTGCACCCTGGCTAATCAATTTCAGTCCAGTCTTTTTTATTCCATGGATATACACTGGCATTGATGAAGTTGTAATTGGATGATCTACCATGAATGTGATACATTATATCCCGTTGCTATGGTAATGGTATCACGCTTGAACTTTACGGGGATGGAATTAATGAGAAGGAATTCATATCAAATTCAATTCCATTTTTCATAATTGGATAAAGATCGATGTGATCATGTGAAGCTTCCATTCCCTATGCCAGCCATTTCGAGAGATTCGTTGCAAAATAATTCTTGTTTATTTATAAGCATCAGGTTTAATTGCTTGGCAATGGGCAGAAATTGAGAAGCACCAGGGGAATTGAACTTCATCTAAGCATAGATTTATATTTAACGATGAACAGACAGCGAGCTTGCAGAACTGTTTGATGAATAAAATTGATTATTCCTCCATTCTTCTTATGAAATTCGACGTCGTGTCAGTACTGTTCAGCTCCTGATGTTTGTTCTTTAAAGATGCCGGATTTTAACTCGCCTTAATCTCACCCGGATCGATCTGAAATAAAATCAAATATATAGATATAGAGTCTTGTCAATAGATGAGATGGGCAAACAGTACTTTATTTCTTTCAAGTAATCTAAAATATGCCTTGACTGAAGAATGATTTCTACCTATCTTCATCAATTTGGTAGGAAAGTCATCTTTTAAGAAGAAATGGCACAAGCACAAGTTCTGAAACGTGAAAAGAAATAGTAGAACAAATTTAGAAGACAATCCGTCCCTTACGTAATCAAGGTAAATTTGAGCAAGCTATTATCGATTATCATTCGATATTGACTGTTGTCTGCTGATCGACAGCCTGATGAGGAAACAATGTGAATTGACTACCTGAATACACATTATTTGTTCGTCTGGTAAAAGAGAACATTCAGATTTTGACATACTGATGTAAAAATTGCATCAAGATTCGTTTTATAAACCAGTAAATCCCGATGTTGTCAAAATAAACTTTGTAAAAAGGAAGATATTAAGAAATGATATGATGATAATATCGATATGGTGATGGAGACGATGCTGATGAAAGCAACGATAACGATGATGATGATGTTTATAAAGATAATAGGAGCTAATAATAATGATAATTGTGATAATGATGATGTTAATAATAATGATACTATACTGGGGTGTCAAGTATGACACCATCATGCAGTAGGACCACACCACACCTGATGTGTTAAAATTATTCCTTAGGGTTTGAACATAGCACCAAATGTTGTAAAAGTAATAACAACAACAGATGTTGTAATAACACACATTGGTGTTAAGCTAACTCCACAAATTTAACACCGGAGTAGTCAGTGTATTCCTTTGTGTACATCGGCCATCACCACTGTTTTTGCTGTGATACTTTGATTACTACTTTGTCTATTTTAAGTACTCTACTACTGATACTATACTACTACTACTACTACTACTTCTACTACTACTACTACTACTACTACTACTACTACTACTACTACTACTACTACTACTACTACTACTACTACTACTACCACTACTACTACTACTACTATACTACTACTTCTACTACTACTACTACTATACTACTACTACTCTAATTATCGACAACATCATCATCATTTATCGTCAACATCATGATAGTAATGATAACCTGAATCATACACGTCTACTCTACTCTTTGTCATTAACATTGTAAAAAATATTTTGGTAACATTTTACCCAGTATTTACCCAATGCGGGAAGCATATTGTCCAGTAAGATAAAAAAAAAATATGCACAATTACTTTAGAATGGGCAAAATTTCATCACACTGAATAAATAAAAATAAATAAATAAAATATATAAATAAATAAATTTCATCACTCTGAATAAATAAAAATGCCCCAAAAGAAATACCTAATGTTGGTTGGACACAGTACCCTGCATGCAGCACTTTTACCCAATGTTCTTTAGGAGTGCACTGCATTATCAGAGTAATGATGGACTTTGATTCGCTTTTAGAAGCCAAACTTGCTAGGATTTTCATTCCCAGATTAATCAAAGTCGATATAGGAGCACTATATAGGTTATCTTGTCACATAGAATCATGCTAGCTTTGGAATCATGTCATTTCTTCAAGTAACCGCATTAAATGTCCCTCGATATAGAATTTATTTAAACGAGTTATCAGATAGCAGTGCAACAGGGGATACCATGAATATTTGAAAAGTGAACATTATGATACTCGAAATGCAAATTAATTCCCTTATTAACGAACATTACCAACTTTAATTTAGAAATTTAATGATGCTAGGCTGGTTGAAGTCCACCAAGTCAGCAATTGTTCATGTTATAAATGATGACATGATTCAATAAACACATGTGCACACAATGTTGTTATCAACATCAACAAATACAATTGATAAGGATACATGTAGGATGTAGGCCTAGTTTGTGTGCTTAGCAGATCTAAGATTTCACAAAGTAATGCAGGGGTACGGGAGGGACAGAAAACGGTTTCATTTTGTTTGGCAATGGTTAGGGAAAGAAATGACGTCATATTCTGCAAGGGAAAAGGATAGACAGAAAAATGATATAGCAAACATGTTTAGCGACAAGCCTCCCTCCCCCACCCCCCGGAAGAAAGAAAGAAAGAAAGAAAGAAAGTAACAGAACTGGAGAGAAAAGGAAGGAAGAAAGAAAAGAAAGACATTGAGAAAGAAGGAGAGAGAGAGAAAGAAAGGAGGTTGCCATGGATCAAGACGCATGGCTCCAAGTGGCTTCTCTTAGATGCATTGGTATATATTTACCTGTCGGCACCCCCCCCCCCCGCCACTGGTGTGCATACGGGATGATATGGTGAAAGAGGGTGCAGATCTGAGATGTCAGCTAGAAGCCATCTGTCTTTAGATAGTTGTCGGGAATATGGAATAACTTGAATACCACATTTACATTCGGACCCCCCCATCTTGTGGCAGAATATTTTTTAAAGCCATATAACGTAAACATAATTCTGATATTTCGACATTTTTCAAAATCCAATTTTGTGACAATGAAATTTTGACATAATTTTCAGAAAATAATATGCGTCACCCTTTTCTCTTTCCTTTCTCCTTTTTTTTTGGGGGGGGTCCACGACCCACAAGCTCCCCCCCCCCCCATCTGTACTCCAGTGACTGGAACCAATTTGCACAAAAGATTGTTTCCTCAGTAATTGCGATCGCGAGGGAAGTTGGGTGCATGGTGGCAACCATTCATTGTCTTCTTACTTTTTCATAGTTGAATTCTCATGCAAATTGTTAGGGTTGCGTGTGTAATGGGCCAAACAATACATTCCCATAAATCATTTCAAGAAATAATTTTGTGTACAATGTCCCTTCTTTTCACAGATGAATGCGACCACGAATACTCACACACAAAATATGACTCTACAATTACTGCATTATATTGCCTACTGTATTGGTTGCCATAACTAGATGGCCCCTAATCCGAAAAATTTCATTGAAGCAAGTCCTGAAAATAAGGAGTGATTTTAAGATCGATCATCATGACATTAGATAATCCTCATCTTTCAAGATAAATCATCATAGTCGTTTCTAAAAAAAAAATGTATATGTCAATTCATATTAGTACCAACAATAAGAAAAGTTGTGGCAAAGATTTTTGTTAATTGCAGACAATATAAGGACCATTATTACACACTCGTTTAAAATATACACTACCATGAAAAAACATAAAACATCGATTTATGTTCTAACAATCCAAAATCCCTAGAATATACAAAATAAATGATATATATCAATATAGTCTCCAATTATAAGCCATGCTCAGAAGTCCTAAAAATAAGACATTCTTTACCTGGACCATACGATGATGACAAATTTAACTTTTAAACTTACCTCAAAATACCAAAGCAATCTTGTTTTTCAAGTATATATTCCAATATATTGATGTGCAATTGTGCCTTCTCAAAACCAAATTCAGCTCAACAAATGATCTAAACCTGCATGTATAAAGTATATACCGTGCATAATCCAAGCAAGTTTATTCACTTTCATTCGTATGTTTTTTTTCTTTTTCGTCTTGGCGATGCAGGTCACTTATTCACAAAAGCCTTAAATCAGGAGGAAATAATTTGCCCAAGCAGGCTATGACACAGAAAATCTTTGAGAGAATCCTTTCAAAATCTCAAGATGTATTATCATGCGATCATCCACTTCGGTTACACGCTTGCACTTTAGTGGGATCGTGGCGCGACGAATGAACACATAAGAAAAACGATAAGTCACGATGAAGTTCCGCTTTGGACTTTGGTCATAGAAGAGGGGGTTGCAAAAGTTAAAAAAGATTCATACTTACTGTACTCAATACTTAATATGGACTTGTCTTTAAATAAAAACTCATGCACCTAAATGATTGGTGGGCAATGCTAGTACAAGCTGCATTCTTGTGACCCGCCACGCACCACACCCCTCCCTGAATGCATCATACATGACTGCAACAGTACTATGGCAGAGGGGGAGGGGGAACCAGCTCCCAACCCCACCCCATGTATTTTTCAGTAAACGCAGGTAAAATAAATAAATAATCCTTACCATCTTAATATGAGGTTTTGCATGCCGGCCATGCACCAAATTCATCAACTAGGCACTCCATACATGCCCTGTAAGATTAATGATCGATCGTGTCTTCATGCACTTGTGATGGTCACTGCATGGTCTTTCTTTGTTGTTGGTAGATGTGTTGTGAAATAAAAGATGAAAGTTTATTATCGCGTCGGATAAAGTAATCCCTTGTATTTCAAACAAGCATATCAGTAACAGTTTGAATTACAGGTACAATAAAATTAACACCAAATAAAGACCTAAAACTTTCACCTACATTCTGTACTTATGGTGTACCATCGTACATTTGATAATAATGGGGGAAAAGTGAAGAATTATCATAGAAAGATGATTTGTTTGATAAAATAGTTCTAATATCTACTTCGACATACAAGCTCTTATTATTTTATTGAATTCAGAATTACATGTGATATATGGGACCATACAGGATTGCAATGGTGTCAACGACCCAATTTACACCACAAAAAATGTTGATATTTTAAAAAATAAATATCTAATTTTGTAATATACCATGACGTAATGTTACAAAATAATAAGTATGTAATCCTATTCCTTTTCACTTACTTTCTGTTTCGCCTTATATTTCTTTTGTTTGTCTTGGTCATGGAACTTTGGGTGTCCAGTGTCCCTATAAAGCCCACAATGTATATGCCAATGAAGGACTGTCATTGTACGATCAGTCAATTAGTACTGTTTGTTTATTATTCAATTTCAGATGAGAAGTAAAACAGATCGATGATATTGACCTTCCAACCACATTGTCATGATAACTACTCCCTTGGGACAGCAAATGTTAATCCCTTTTGATTATTCAAAGAGGCATTTCTCTTTATCAGGATTCCAAACACGTTTGGTCACATGATTGTATTGTTATGTTCGAATCATATGTTATATATGTTTAATCCGTTATTTTAAGGGGAGGGGGTAACTTTGTAAAAAGAAAGTTCATGTCAACAAAAAAGGGAGACACTAAATTTGTTTCGACATGCATTTGTCTCCTCAAAAATTTGACAAGAAAAAATACTAAATAGAAAAAAATAATGGCTGTAAATTTGACGCTAAAACGGTCGACGTTTACCAGTTTGGGGTATCAAGTTGGCGCGAACCCTTTTATGGCCATGTTTGTAAATTTAGGACTCCACTTATATATAATCGTTTGGTGTCGAACCCAGATAAGTGGGAGAGCGCGATGCATATTATAGTTTTGTAAAACTATATATATTATGAACCAGGTAAATTTCAGAGGAGAAATTACTCACGATGTGATTGGCATTTTAATAAAAATATGAATGAACGATCTACAATAACAGGTAAATTCATTAGGGGCGGATCCAGGATTTTTCAAAGGGGGGGGGAACATTTTCCTGAGAAAAAAAAATTGAAAAGCAAAAACAAACACAAAAAAGGGGGTTTTAACCAAAGATTAAGCGTATTACGTCCACGAAAATATTTGACAAGCAAATACAGAAAAAAGAAGAAAAATGGTTTAAACCAAAATTAAAGGGTATTTCATCCACGAAAAAAATTTGATGAGCAAAAAAAAATAAATAACCGAGGCCTTCACTTTCAAAGTGGGGGGGGGGCACATTTCTGTTTTAATGGCATTTTTACATTACAAATTTTGATTGTGCCTCTCAAAGGGGGGGGGATTGGGTCGGCTGTGCCCCCCCCCCCTTTGATCCGCCATGCTCTATACAGTATATACTATATAGTAACTTTATTATACATGAACACTGTTGATGTATAACACACAGCGACCGTGACTTGAATGTAATAAAACCATGGTCAGTGACTGGTCAAGACAATAGCAATAATCGATAAAAATCAATAACAAAATTGACCGTTTCATGAGTTGCTAGTGTTCACTTGCGAGGAGCCGAATTAGGTCCTAATATCGTCAGTAAAATCCTTTATCTTACCCTTTAAAAGTCAGCAGGGACACAATATCTATTAGCCGTTTGTATTTTGGATGAAAAGCGATCATGCAACCCTTTTTTAAACTTTACAAATCCCAGTTACTTTTCAGAAAAAAAATATAAAAGAAATGCCATGAAGAGCATTACCAAAGTTTAAAGAATAAAGCTCTGACATATTCAATCTGTTTTTCGAGGAATTAAGGCATTAATAAACTTTGATGAAATAAATTAATTCGATAAATAACCAAACGAAAATAAACTTTAAGGTCAGAAGGTTTTGTTTTTGGTGTATAATGAGAGAAAAAAAATAGAATCAAGGTTTTCAAGGTTTTAAAACATTTGCAACGTTTCCCATCAGCTAAAGTTTAGGTGGTACTTAATTTGATTTACCTTTCGGTATTTTTCTGTTGCCATGGAAGTTACCACTGATGACGATATGTGATCGTTTACAAATGAAATCAGTTTCAGACTTTATCCGGATGCCAAACAAATGTTGATTAAAATAAGAGCATTCGCGCTTCGAGTGTAAGGGGGAGTAAAAAATGAATAAAGTTTACGTGCCACGTCGGGTTATTCCCCTGTCCACATGCTTCTTATAGTAATATTTTCATCGATATATTTAGTGATTATTTCTTATATTTATTTCTTAAACAAACACTATAATATGTGTAATAAAAACCTTTAAAATATTTGCTTTTAATGGATTTAGGCCTAAAACAGGATAATGATGATGATGATAATAAATGATGATGACGATGATGATAAATGATGATGACGATGATGATGATGATGATGATGATGATGATGATGATGATGATGATGACGATGATAATGATAATAATAATAATAACTTGGCAGGTAAAGTGTTTACAGGTGTGGACTGTTTTACAATTAATCAATAATCAATCAATTTCAAACTCAAGATATACAAACTTATCAAAAGAAGTACATCCCTTTATCTTAAGACTGATTTGAATAGTCATCTACTTCAGCTACAAGTTACAGGTGATTTCACTATTACCAATAAGTCTACTTTTAAAAGACATTTGTCATTGAATTTTACAAATCAATGATGGTAAGTGTTCTTTTGTCATTTTAGTGATATCTACACCTGTAACTAGTGTGATGCTATTGTCAATGATTGTATACCTTCCCCTCTCCCCATAGATGATGAAGTATGTATCATTCTCCTATATAACATGGAAGCTCCATTATCGGCTGAGTGTAAGACCTTCAAAGGTTGAGAGACAATTGCTTTTGTTGGACCACTGTTTACCCTAATTGTTAGGCCAATTCTAGGTCCACTGTCACATTGATTTTGGTCAGGGGCCATGTTGGTTCTATTGATTGTGATATAGAATAATATTGATAGTCATGGAATACCTTTGTCATCGATGAATGATAAGTTTCGTGTCAGTTCATATCAGGCGGAGATCAGTGTATTTTGATACTTTAAAGTGTGAAAGGAACAGAGTTTGTTCCGGAAAAAACTAAGAAGAGATTTACAAAGGAGTCGATATAATCTAATTTTAGAACATGCAAATTGAAGTCGCGTCGTCAACAGAGCATGCTTGGGCGTCGGTCACAACTTTGAAAGCCGAAAAAATAGTGTTTTGGGCCGGGGAAAGGGGCACGAACACTAGCGTACCTAAGGGGGGGGGGCAGGGGGCAGACTGTCCCCCCCCCTGACGAGTCACAACTCATGCAAGTGATAAAGAATATGCAAAGAAAACCGACGTGTGCCCCCTCTTTTGAAATTGAAGACCTTTTTTTTTGCTTGTCATTTTTTTCTGGTACGAAATGTCATTTATTTGCGGTTGAAGACCTTTTTTTTTGCTTGTCAAATTTTCCGCGGACGAAATATCCTCCAAAAAATTTGCCCCCCTTTTTGAAAATCCTGGGTACGGTGCTGGGCACGTATAATATACCCTAGTACCACAAAATGAACAATAGAGAGGATAAGAAAAATATAATTCGACGTGGTATTATTCAGCGTGTTTAATAATTCCAAAGTGACGTATGGCGTATTTCTGACGTATTTCAACCTAATCAATTTTTTCAAGTTTATAGTTGTTTCACAGAATCTTGATTGGAAATAATATCATTATTTTTTTATTGACTATAGTTGAAAACATCGTTAAGATCCTTTACACAGCTAAAAATACGCATTATTTAAGCTTGTCACTTTAACAAGTTGTTTAAACATTTTTGTAATTGTTTGAACTTTTTAAACAACTTGTTTCGAAAGTGTAAACAGTTGTTTAAAAAAGTTTAAACAATAGTTCTTAAAGTGACGGGCTTAAACAACGTGCTTAAATTTTAAACAGCGTTTTTACAGTGTACTGAATAATGGGCATTCTCATAGACCTACAGTATGTTGATTTTTCCTACATGATATTTTTTTTTGAAGTATAAAGTGAAAAAGTAAAAAAAATAAAATAAACCCCCCCCAAGAATGAAGAGTATAAAAAGAGAGGTATTTGGGAAATATACGTATACAATTCAATTGAGGAAAAATAATGATGTCCGCCCTCCCCAATCACAGCAACGCCTCTGATTTGTCATTAGTGACAATGCCACACTTTGTAGTTTTCACACAATGTTTAGTATTAATAACGTATGCAGTTTAATGTGGATATTATATACTTTAAAGGTTTAGGTTTCAACAAATAATGAGAAAAACGAAATTAACATGGTTGTAACATGATTGAACAGCTTATGCCTGGGGATCGCATGATAAAATAATTTGGTATTCCCCTTTGGTATAATCGGTATAGACCCTTACGAAAAATATTAGACCCACATGAAAAATAAAGTTGTGTAAGAAAAGGGCTCATGTAATAAAATACCGGGAAGGAAACGGTGATGGAGGTTTCAAAAGTATATATAATATGAAGAAAAATATCAATAAAGATATAAACATATTTTTAAATGAAATAGGGCATTAAAGTCGAGTTGTGAGGGAAGAGAGGGAGAGAGAGAAAGAGAGAGAGAGAGAGGGAGAGGAGATCCGTGTATTAGTGTGTTACGATCTGGTTTACCATTATGAATATATTAAATTGCTCTCTTAATCAAAAGAAAGTTCAAACAAATCGGAAAAGGGAGAAAATACAGCAGTGTACGAATCGTTGGCAATAAAAATTAGAATTGAACAAGGTTGTTTAAAATCTAAATAATAATAATAATGATGAAAAAAGTAACACATGACAAAGCGCACTTTCGATGATCATGGCGCTTCAGAGCAATTAAGAGAGAAATCATTTTTATTCAAAATTTAAACAACATCAGTCCATATATTAGACAGGTAGTGTATATTAATCAGGTAGCATAGTGTAATAATTTGCATAGCTTACCAAGACCATGATTCAATCAAAACTGGCAGACAATGTCTATGTAAAGAGATGCATAATTTTCCATGAAGAATCGATGGTTAGTATATGCTTAAAGAATCCACTGAGTTATTTCGGAGGAGTTTGGTCCAAACAAGGAGCTTCCAACTTTCCAAAGACCACTGAACTGCAACTCGTGAGCCACGATAGTGATTGCTAATTATGCAATGTTGAGTTCAATACCATGGCGACGATTGACCATGACTGTCTATCGTCTGCTTGCTCGAAATCAAAGAGGAAATCGTCAGCGCAAGCAAAAACATTCTCACTTTCACCAACTTGTGAACATGTCTGAAGGTCGGAAGAGAAAAACCATACGACAATGAGTGTATTTGCTTCTTAGTGGTTGCTTGGAGTTAAGATCTGAAAATCCTCGCTGTCATTTTGACTTCACTTCTCTCTTGAAGTACTCCTGAGGAGTGAATAAATAGATGACAGGCTGAGAGCGAGAGTGCTGGAAACAATAGAAAGCACTTGTCATTGCGTTTGTATTTAACTCCTTTGTCACGATTGTGGGATTTTGACGTCACTTGTTTAACTTTCACCGCGTTGTATGCTTGTTATAAAATGGCACCCTGTATTAATGTTGCTGCTATATAATGTCTTCACAAGTTATCAGACAAAAATAATAATAGATAAATAAATGGTTGGGGTTTTAATTCAGAGTGAGGGTGAAAGTAAGATGGAACTTCTGGGAAAGGAATGTCTAGATAAGAGGGAGTAAGTAAGCGTGGGGGAGGGGGTGGTGGTGAATGGGGAGATGGGGTACGTGGGTGGGGATCAAGACAGCCGGGGTAATAGAGTGTCGGGCGCTTATCTTAAGTTTTTAAAGACAAAATTTTCCATATTCTGCTTCATAACCCCCCCAAGAAAATCTTATATTTCCATCTTCATCCGATCTTTTAAGCAAAGCGCTGGTTTAGTGTCTGTAAATGAAGTAAACATTAATTTTCAATGTATTTAAGTTGATCTTGTGGTTAATATGAAACACCGTATTAGAGGCTTCTCCACGAAACCTGTAAGGTACATCTTTAAGAGGTAATTCATAATTGTAGTGTTTTATAAAAGGGATTTTAATATGCCCTTTTCAAATTACAATCGTTAAATTAATACATACATCCATGGGTGTCGATCGGAGATTATGATTTGGGGGGTGACTGACACAACTATTGTTCTCTGTGAAGATTTTTTTTTGTGGGGGGGCAGTGGCGTAATGATTCCAAGATATTTAGGGGGCCAGACATAGCATATAGGGAAAATATAATACAAACAATATGTGAGTGAGCGATGTGTGCGAGAAAAAAATAACACTTTCAAAACAAAAATCTAATTTTGTGATAGATTTTGGCATGATATTTCAAAAAAATTCTTATTTCACCTTTTTTTATTATCCCATTTCTTTCGTCATTTCTTGGTCTTGGAACTTTTCCAGCGTGCACGTGTGTGTGTGTGCGTGCGTGGGGGTAATCCTTAAAAGGCTTGTATATAGTTTTACAACAGGACTATAGGCACTTCGTAAAGACTAAATCAATAATGCGAGCGCGAAGCGCGTGAGCTGATTTTTTTGGAAAAATTTTGGCCTACCTGAAAATGAGCCATTTTGAGGACTCTTGTCGGTTTTCATGACTATTTACCTTTTATTCAATCTTAATTATAATTTATCTTTACGCTCCGTTATTTACATCATGAACCTGAATAAAGAAAACTAACAAAATATGAAGTGATATTCAAAAGCCCTGAAACGAATAAAACAAAATTTTCTTATACAATTTAGGCCTCCATCTCCCTATGATAGTACTTTAAATGCCAAGTATGCCTACCCCATGTTAATGGACAACTCGAAGTATAATCACAAGCGTTCCCTGAAATCATCATAATTGAGCCATATTTTTTTTGACCAATCATATTATATTGTTTTCTTAGAATTTAAAAGAAATATTGAGTTAACAAATAATTGCTACGTTAGATCATTTGAAATATTTTTATTCATGACATCTTTCACCTGTGATTAAGTCCAATGTTGAACATAATATCATATCAAATTTTGTTTTGAACTATGCACAGTCATGAGCTGATACACGATTTATTTTTAGGGGTGATATTCTGACAGCTTCCATTGAGTTGATAGGCTGAGAAGCAGTGGTATGTGTAGGCTACTACTGACGGATTTCTTGTTTTGTAATAGTTTTTATTACATTAATTCAGTTCAAATCATACAGTAATGGTACATCGCAAATGTTACGATATAAATCAAACAAAAATCTGTTCATAAAGATTAGTCAGAATACATGAAATTGTAATGCAATCATTATATTTCAGTTGAAATGTAAAACCTGAAATTATAACCACTATTATATATTCGCTATGGTATGTTCTAGTAGATATGAAAAAAAAATCATATTCCATTATTCACTATGAGTAATGAAACTGAATGAAAGTTAAAATATAAAGCAGAAACGATCGAGAGTTATAATCTCCACGCAACCACAAAATACCCTAACGAAAACAACGCACTCATCACCCCCCCCCTACACAGATAAACTCACGCAAATACACGAAACAAACAATTAGAAACAAAACAATACAAAAATGGGAAAGAAAGAAAAGAAAAGAGGACGTCAACAATTATTGCACAGATCAGCCAACTCCGCACGCGTGTAAACCTGGACGAAAACCAGTCCATTCTAACCCTTCTTATGAATTTAAACAGAATTGATTGCTTTTAGGTGTTCCCACTCTTTATAGTGTTGTGTTAATGTTGTTTTTTTTCGCTCGATTACAACATTATTTTCTACTTCTTTATTTTCAATAAGCTTTACTTGTATCTCTTTAGCAGTTCAATTTATTTATAATTCCCTCTTCCGTGCTATATTATGAATTTGATAAGTAAAATGATACGATTCATCATTGTCTATTTTCTGCTGACTCTTCTAATCCAACATGTTTATCCTTCCACTGGACTCTGTAAAAATTGGAAAATCTATAATAAATTGTCCTCAACATTTTAATCATTTTACAGTCATAATATATATGTCCTCACCTTTACCACAAAAAGAACATCCATTGGGTATAAATTGAAACCTATAAAGATGGTGGTTTACAGAGATAATATCGTATAACAATTGTTATTGAAATTCCCTTAATTCATTAGCTAATGGGAGGAATCTTGGACGATACAATTACTTTTTATTTCAGACATGTAATGATCATTTCTAGTTATAAAAAAATACTGATCGAGTATCGGCAATCTATTTAACGCATACTCTATAAAATTGCTTTGAACACTGACTCAAACTGGAATAAATTTTCAAAGAAAATGAATTCAATTTTCAAAGCATACTATTAATGACAACTCGATACTGCCAACACGGGCGGCTCCCTGAACATTTTCCCCTACCGTGTGTCCTTCAACTTTTTAACCATTCCAAGATCGTATCTCTGTGATTCCAATCTAGCGCCATCTGCGATAAATATATTTTAGTATTACAAAAGATCGCCGAAAGGGTCAGGACCTAATTAAAATGTCTCTTTCGGGTAAGTTTCTTGATGTATTTCCATGGGTTTAATCTGTAATTATGGGTATTAATGATTTGTAATGATGTTGCCAGATGAGTTAGAAACGATTTAACTATGATTCAAGGTGTACTTTTAGTAGATGTCGTTAGGAACTAACGTTAGATCTGTACCGTAGGCCTACCGTACTATAAATCTTAAAGTTAGATACGACTCGGGGGCCATTGTCATTCCCTGTGCATGCAATTCTTCTGTACGTATATTTGATGGGGTGATGGTCAACAGTTTGCGTATATGCTAAGGCCTCGTTTGTTGTGTTGCAGTGTCGTAATTGCTGTTTATTTTTAGGGAGCTATTTTGAAAAAAAAAATTAAGAGCCATTTTTTCATTTTATTAGACATGTTAGAGCCCTTTTCAGTTTTTGAGAGGCATTTTTTTTTATAAAATAGCTCTGTATTTTATAAAATAGCTCTGTATTTTTAAGCATCATGATTGGCCAATATGCATCACATGACATCCATCTATTTTGGTGCAATGCAAAAGGTGCACAATGAAAATTGATATTGCACGCTCAAGCAAACCAGTGCGGTAGAAGTAGCCAGCCGCGCCAGGTGGCTTCTGGAGAGTTAAAATCATTTACTGACGTAGGCTTACTCTCAATGAAGCCAGGTATTCCTATCCATACACGTGCGTGTAGGCCGTTAAAACCTGAAACTTTCACCCCCAAGATTTCTACTTTTCTTCTAAAAGATCTAGCCCTAATGGGATGCAACTTCATTTCCGACATTTCTGCGCCATCGATTTTATTTTTAAACAAGAATTCATTAAAAAAATGAGAAATATATCATGACAAGACGGAAGAGACTTGCCCGATGATTGTTTATGCCGCTATCTTGTTTCCTATTGTTCTTCTCCAACGTTATGCGACGCAAGCATCTGCAACAGGTGGCCTTATTTACCCCACTCTCCTATAGCCATACTTCTCACTTTTCTGTCAAAAATCATACAGAATAGTGCCAGTGTCACATCGTGTTCGTTTACAGAATCTGTTGCAACTTGAACAAAGTCAATGGAGTGCAGGGTTTTGGAGCGCTGCATGAATATGTACAAAATTTCCCAATCAAATAACTTTTGATCGAAACTTGAGCGATCCGATCATGGGCCAAGACCATTCCAAGTGTAGAAAAGGTGGCTTGATATTGTTATTTCTCAATACATTCACGTACCTTTGGGCCAAATTATTTTTGTGACCACATGATCATGACCTGATTTGTGCTGGCGGTCTCAGAATAGACCTAAATAATTTAGATATACTTGTAGATCTACCTGCATTCATAATTTAAAAAAGAAAATCACCCTGACAAAAACTTTCAGTGTGAAAATAACAAAAAATAATCATCAAAGTATTGTTAAAGTTTGAGGAAAATCCATTTGAGATGAAAAAATTATAATAATTTTTTTCTATTTGCGGCATCATATTGTCATAGGCAAACAGCTTCCCCGTATAAAGTGTAGTAAAATAAAATCAATCATTATGTAAATTTATCAATGTTTTTGTTGATCTTTTTTCTCCATTCAGCCACCATGATGAGCCGCTTGTCATTGCTGGGTAGGTTTTCAAGCCTTCCAGTTAGGACCCTGCCAGCGGCTTGCTCCCAGACACAGCCGATGAGATGTCTTCACGAACACAAAGATGCATCCACACAAACACAGTCACAATGCACAAGGTAAACAACGAATCATAACAGCTTGCTAATCAAGTGTTAAATGCACTTCTGAATATATGTAATCAGACCCTAAACTTCGGTTTAAACAAATGTTTTAACAAGTTATCTTGAAAAGAATTGCAAGAATCTTCATTCTTGAAGGAGGTAAATCAACCACGAATAAGAAAGAAGTTTACCATATGAGACTGTCATCTGCAGTAAGTTGCATAAGACCCTCTTTTGAAAATCTTTAAATTAATAAGAACAGAAATATATGCCATATTTTGACCGAATGCAGAATGATGTGCCAAATGTTGGAAATTAAGTTTATCACAGCAGCATGGCTTGATTTGTTTTATACATGTACACGAAGAGTCATTTGCAATTAAACAGTGTGGTCAATTCAAGATATCCAGGGCATTCATTTTAGGAAGGAGAAACGTTATGGTAAACAAATTGAAACATTACTGCAATGTGTAACACTGACCTCTTATAATGTGACATAATAGTCGGCTAGTTGATTGCGGTCGCTCAGTAGGAAAAAGAAGACCGTTGTTGAGCAAACTGATAATCTGTATTCTGTATGTATCTTGTTTCCAGTGTGGTACCATATAGGCATCAGAGTACATCAGCAGCTCCAGCTAAGAAAGGTGGAATCAACCTGAACAATGCAGCAGACTTTGTCGTTGCTAAAGCTGATGATGTCATCAACTGGGCAAGAAGGGTAAGTCTTACCTTTAAAAATGTAATTGTTTCTAAAGAAATACCTTGTGGTCCTTTGTATGATATTTTTATTCTCGACCTCTTTTCTTCTTCCCCTTGGTCACCCCTCTAGTTCCTCCACTCTCTCCATTTTTAATATTTTCTCATTTCCCCTCTTGTTCCTTCTCCTTTTCATCCCTCCAAATTCTCTCATCCTTAATTCTGACCACATTTTCCCCTTACCTGCATGTATATCCTTTCCTACCTCTCTCCCTCTATCTGCCCCTCTCCACCCTATCACAACTTTCTCCCCTGTCTATACTATCTCTGTACCTCTTCACCACTTCTTTCCTCTCTGCCTTCCTCTCTACTTTTCAGTCTCTTACATGTACTTCCCTGATAGAGTACAAACTCTATCTGGATTTCTTCTTAAAATTGTACCCTTTCTAATTAACCATACTGTATATCTGTATCATTTTCCTTCAGAGTTCTCTGTGGCCCATGACCTTTGGCCTTGCTTGCTGTGCTGTGGAGATGATGCATTTCGCTGCTCCCCGTTACGACATGGACAGGTTTGGTGTGGTATTCCGAGCCAGTCCTCGCCAGGCTGACGTGATGATCGTTGCTGGTACCCTGACCAACAAGATGGCTCCGGCTCTTAGGAAGGTGTACGATCAGATGCCCGAACCAAGATGGGTTATCTCAATGGGAAGGTATGGAATGACCATTGGATCAATGAAATACCTCAGTGTTTTCTTGCTCCTGTTTAAATATTGTGCTTCCATGCAACTCAGAGATATCAGACAAGCTAATATTCCAGGGCCCTATATCATAACATGGCACGATCAATCATCCAGGTCTTTCCCTTCGCTTTTTCAGAATTCCGTTTTAGAAGCATAGTGTACTTAAAATAGTTTTCAGAGATTTGTGTGTGACCTTATATAATAAAATTATGAAATTACTCCTAGTTTCAATTTCAATAAATTTCATATCATATGCTCTTCTTCAGAGTAACAAGAAAAGATTGCATTTGAAATGTGTGTTATTTTATCAGATAATATATCTTCGTATTTCATCAAATCAATTTACTCATTTATCTTTTTAATTGCATTTTCACATGCAGCTGTGCAAATGGAGGTGGTTACTACCATTATTCTTATGCTGTTGTCAGGGGTTGTGACAGGATTGTTCCGGTTGATATCTACGTCCCAGGTACTGTATCATCTGCCCTTATTAAGCTATCAATACTACACTAATATCCAAGTGGGCTTTATAAATCATTGCCTCATTAATTCAATCCTGGGGCATACACAAACAATGTGTTTACATTCTCCACTCCCTGGATAGTAATGCCAGCAAGGTGCTAATATTCTCATTACCTACCATACTTCATTGGCATTGTGTCTTAATATGTACTCATTTAAAGCCTGATTAGAGAGAAGAGCGATTATTGTGTTCCCAGTGGATGCTCTTACTTTGCTGGGATTTTAATCTTGAACCTTGGTGTGCACAGTCCATAGACTTATTCATTGGACAACAACACTTTTTGTCTTAGTGAATCAATTCCAGATAAACTCACTATATAATTGAAATGATAACTGTTCATGGCTATGTTTGAAAATCATTGAAGGTATCTTATCTGAATTTAAATCCAATGGCATTACTCATCTATTAGCAGGACACGATTCTATTTTTGCCACTCTCCACCCAGGTGGCGATTGCCTGGGTACTGACCAAAAGAATTCCTTAAAGAACCCTTGAGCACCAAAGTTGTTAGCCTTCTCATGCCTTTAGAATTGTCCTGAGCAGATATTTATTATTCCCATATCTGGTCTGTGATTCCTAAGAGAACAAATAAGGTTACCATTTACAAAGTAGCTATGAATGAGGTTTTGCAAATTTAAGTCACTACGAAAGAGTCTTGCCAGTCCTGTTTCTATGATGATATTGCAGGGGTACTGATGAACCTTGATATGAGAGTTCATAGCTAGGTTTCAAGAGGGTGCTGGTTGCCTGCGTGTAGTGGGCTCCACTCTATGCTTCCTGGTAGATACACTGCTTACATCTGATTGTACACTGGACTGAACTGATTCAGAGATTGTTGTGGGCATTACTGGGTGTGGGACCCTTTGCAGAAAGAGTAGTAATCAAATTCAACTCCAGAAATAAAACACAAATTTATTTTTGACCAATGAGACCAATTGAATGCAATTTCTGTAACAAGACCTGTTATGTAACATTGTGATGTGTGACATTGTAATTTTTTTATTGCATTGTTATGTGTTATATTGTGATGTGTGATATTAAATTTTTTTTTATAGCATTGTTATGTGTAATATTGTGATGTGTGACATTTTGATTTTTTTTATAGCATTGTGATGTGTAACTTTGTGATGTGTGACATTGTAATGTTTTATAGCATTGTGATGTGTAACTTTGTGATGTGTGACATTGTGATGTTTTATAGCATTGTGATGTGTAACTTTGTGATGTGTGACATTGTGATGTTTTATAGCATTGTGATGTGTAACTTTGTGATGTGTGACATTGTGATGTTTTATAGCATTGTGATGTGTAACTTTGTGATGTGTGACATTGTGATGTTTTATAGCATTGTGATGTGTAACTTTGTGATGTGTGACATTGTGATGTTTTATAGCATTGTGATGTGTAACTTTGTGATGTGTGACATTGTGATGTTTTATAGCATTGTGATGTGTAACTTTGTGATGTGTGACATTGTGATGTTTTATAGCATTGTGATGTGTAACTTTGTGATGTGTGACATTGTGATGTTTTATAGCATTGTGATGTGTAACTTTGTGATGTGTGACATTGTGATGTTTTATAGCATTGTGATGTGTAACTTTGTGATGTGTGACATTGTGATGTTTTATAGCATTGTGATGTGTAACTTTGTGATGTGTGACATTGTGATGTTTTATAGCATTGTGATGTGTAACTTTGTGATGTGTGACATTGTGATGTTTTATAGCATTGTGATGTGTAACTTTGTGATGTGTGACATTGTGATGTTTTATAGCATTGTGATGTGTAACTTTGTGATGTGTGACATTGTGATGTTTTATAGCATTGTGATGTG
Organism: Lytechinus variegatus; assembly: GCF_018143015.1. Classification (NCBI taxonomy): domain Eukaryota; kingdom Metazoa; phylum Echinodermata; class Echinoidea; order Temnopleuroida; family Toxopneustidae; genus Lytechinus; species Lytechinus variegatus. The sequence continues at coordinate 40,013,946 of NC_054744.1, read as the reverse complement.
TAACTTTGTGATGTGTGACATTGTGATGTTTTATAGCATTGTGATGTGTAACTTTGTGATGTGTGACATTGTGATGTTTTATAGCATTGTGATGTGTTTGAGTATCTAATGTATTGGTCATTCCCATGACATCTGAATCAACTTTGCCTCAGCAACTTTCCTAATGAAAATTTGTGAATTTGTCGGATAAACTCATTGATAATTATCTGGAGACTGCCGATTTTAATAGTTGAAGAAAATATGTTGGAATATTGTATCTGTCCCATTTTTTAAAGAAGATATAAATAAGATAAAGGGTGATGGTTCAAATAGAAAGATTAAACCAGTGATAAAAAATACATATACATGTTAAATCATATCATTATCTTTTAATTTAAATCATCTTACAGGTTGCCCTCCGACGGCCGAGGCTCTTCTCTATGGTGTCCTTCAACTACAGAAGAAGATCAAACGAGCCAAGAATATCACAATGTGGTATAGGAAATAAAAACCTTTGAATGTGGAAGATTTTTAGAAAGTGTTCCCTACTATGTATCATTTCGTTGTACAGAAATTTAAAGGAGAAATATATTGATTATGAATGTGGTCTTATTATATATCAATGGAAAGGTAATGATGTGGGGATCATCAGTGGGTCATTCAAAAATACCGAAAATAATACAAAAAGGTGAAAATCGCCGATTAAAAAACGCTAAAATGCCCCTCCGAAATATGCCTCGCATCGGTCTCTGAATTGACTGGAATTTGATGACGTCACTGTCTGTACGAGAGGCGTGATTGGCTCTCCCACGTGAAGCTCTACTTGCATGCAAAACCTGTTGCGTGGGTACTTTTTCTCCACACTGTCACTGAATACTTCTATCACGAAATGAAAGAAAACCCAGAATTTTATCTAGATTTGGATTTTCAAATTGATGATTTTAAAGATGAAGAGAATGATGATGAAGTGATCAACACAGTGAGGTAGTTGGAGGTAAATAATGGGGGAACAATGCCGATGATTATGATGAAAATTCAACTTGCCTGACGATCACAAGTAAAGTCATGTACATGCCGATTCGCTACCAACTCATGCAGCTGCTGCTACAAGTGGTAGCTATACGTACACCGCGCGGGCCCAATTTAATCCATGAAAATGAATAACCACATCCAGAGAGAGTCTATCATAAGAAGGAAAACAATGATATAACTGTACTTACAAACAAGTGAATAATCCGAATTAACCTGAAAGCAAATCAACTCAACGAATAGCAGCAGACGATATGCACCGACGATAAACTTCATGTGGCTGGGATAGATTGTCACTCGTTCTGTTTGTAATTTGTAACTCATTAATTTGACAAAATTACGAAACTCGGGGAATTATTTATATCAATAAAAATATAGTAACATCTCTTATTATTTTTTGTATTACGATAAAACCTCTTTTGAAGGAAAACGTTGAGATAAACTATAATTACTTTTAAATCCCCCCCCCCCCAACATGCGTAGCTTGTATGTCATTGCAAACAAACCATCGCAAACATGCACGTATTCCTTTCCTTGCTGATTGAGAGCTGTGCAACACGTGCATAGATCTATTCTCTCAGTCTCTCAGCCAAGTCGAGCAAACAATACGGCATGTGTTGTTGTGATGGTTTGTTTACGATCACATAATGCTACGCATGATGGGATGATCTTTTACATCTAATTTTAATTTACCTCAACGTTTTCCTTCAAAACAGGTTTTATCGTAATTCAAAAAATGATAAGAGATGTTACTATATTTTATATAGAATAATAATTCCCCGAGTTTCGTAATTTTGTCAAATTAATGAGATAAAAGTTACATCTAACAGAACGAGTGACAATCTATCCAGCCACATGAAGTTTATCGTCAGTGCATATGCCATATCGATATTCGTTGAGTTGATTTGCCTTCAGGTTCGGATTATTCACTTGTTTGTAAGTACAGTTATATCATTTTCCTTCTTATGATAGACTGTCTGGATGTGGTTATTCATGTTCAGCATGAATTCAATTTGGCCCGCGCGGTGTAGCTAGCACTTCCAGCAGCATGAATTGGTAGCGAATCGGTATGTACATGACTTTACTTGTGATTGTGTTGCAAGTTGAATTTTCATCATCATCATCATCGGCGTAATTCCCCCAATTTACCTCCAACTACCTCACTGTGTTGTTTCACTTCATCATCATTCTCTTCATCTCAAAATCATCAATTTGAAAATCCAAATCTAGATAAAATTCTGGGTTTTCTTTCGATCATTTCGGGATCGAAGTATTCAGTGACAATGTGGAGAAAATGTACCCTTGCAACAGGTTTTGCATGCAAGTGGAGCTTCACGTGGGAGAATCAATCACGCCTCTCGTACAGACAGTGACGTCAGAAAAAAATCCCCAATTTCGCGGACGTAATTCTGCGTGTTTGAAGCATTCAGAGAGAAAACTTTAAACTATTAATTAACTGAGTTTCATCCGTCTCCATGATAAATGATGTACACCATCGTGTTCTCCTTATTTTCTCCTTTATTGTGATATATGATTCTCCAGTTTTACGATTTTCAATATATTTCTACTTTAAGAATTGCCTTCCATAATGAAAGAAAAACATCCCCCTGCCATAGTTGATCTATTTATACATACATGTAGCTATATCATTAAACAGTTACGAGGTTAATTCTGTTAACATTTTCCTTTGCCTTAGTGGCTTGCTCTCTGTTGAATAATATTCTATTTCATTGAAGTTTTTTTGTTTATTGCCATTGATAATGAATTATCTATGGTTCTTTGTTATATTTTTCCTTTCAAAATGTAATATTTGTACACAATTTGGAACAAGCAACAGGTTTATCATAACAGATCATTCTCCCCTGTTTTCGCAGATGGTAAGTGTCCCTGACAAACAAGTCGATACTCATAAAACTAGTAATATTTGCTATTAAATTCTTTTCTCAACTTTTTATTTATATGAATAACTTATGAAGTTTCTTCAGATACATTGATGGTCAGAGAAAAGAAGCATAGAGATTGATTCATTAATTACCTTTTTGATAGTATAACACCCCCATAAATGACCCCCTACCTGTTCCTGTGCAAGATAACATAAATCTTGCAGGAGCAGGTGTATTGATCACTGAATGGAAAGAATTTAGATGGCAAATAGTGTTTCTGGAAACACATATATTGTATAAATAAATCTGGTTTCAATGTGAATTGATCCATGTGTCTTGTTTTTTTTTCTTGTCTGATTTCTTTTGATAATTTAATTCACTGGAAAGTGTAAGAGTAAGCTAGTTTTCATTCCCCTGAACCCCTTATGCTAGGTGGCAGGTGACAAAATTTCCACCACTGAAAAGTTATTGATGACAACCCTAGACTTACAATTGATTGCAGACTTGCCATTTACTCTATCATTTGCAAAAGTTACTATCAATTTTGCCGAACCTTTTTTTTTACCAATCTATGTTAATGAAAAATTATTTGTATAAATTATCGCAATATTTGACTGATATCCTGTTCATTCATAGTATGAATTACACGTCTCGTGCTCTACTTGGTTGTTTTTTGCAAATACAGTGCATATAAAAAAAGGGTAGTGGTGAATCTGCTTCGGTCAAATATCTTGGGACCGTAGAAATCTGTTAGACTTGGGCCATATTCGAATTAAAACATGTAAATAAGACACATTTATGCATGTTCTAGTTTGAGATAATGTTTGGGTTAGGCGATTATTCGACATATCAAAGCCGAGTCATGCAGAGTGTGCTGTACTATCAAGGGGAGACGAAGGTAAGGTAAAGAAAGTGCTCAGAAACGCAGAGGATATGAGGGGGAGATCAGATGAGAAGAGAGGGATAAAGGGAGAGAAGAGAGGGGAAGGGGAGAGAAAGGGGGATAGACAGATCAGATGAGAAAAGAGAAAGGCCAAGGGGAGAGAAAGAGAGGGATAAAGGGGAAGGAGGATAGAGGGATAAAGGGAGATAGACGGAGAGGGATAAAGGGAGATAGACGGAGAGGGATAAAAGGGAAGGGGAGAGAAAGAGGGATAATTAGATGTAATAACATAACATTAGAAAAAGGGATCATACTTGTATATTTTGTATACAATGGATAGCATACAAATATGTTTGCAAGAGATCTGGATGCAGAATTAAAAAAAATGCAAAAATTAAAGATAAAAATTGACCAATTTCATCCGAGCATTACTTAAATTCATATCTTATCAACTGGAGCTTCACTTATTTTGTAACTTCCTTGACTGGAATTCTAAAGGTTTTGTTTAAACTCCGCTTATTCCCCACTATGTTCATCTCTCCAGAAAACCAAAATACTGAGTGACTCAGATAAAAATTTACACCCAAGTAATCACCAATTAATGAAAGTACATGTCCAGGACACAAAACTCTTTATGCATTAGGAGCATATCTTATCCAGAATAATTTGGTTCCATTTTTATATGGTATCAGTATGTTTACGCTTGGGTAATAAGAAGGCATTTTTTGTTGTGATATACAATCCAATATGTACCAAAGTAAGGCATGAATGAATTCAGTTGTCCTCTAAGTCATAATTCTGGAGTTGCAGGAAATGTCATTGCAAACTAACTTACCAAAAGGTGTTTATTAAACAATTATGTTATCTTTTCGACATCTGCATTATTTATTGCATTCATGCCTTACTTTGTCTCAAATCTATTTTTACATCTCAGAAAAGAGTACCTCCAGATTTTCCAGGGGTAAACATTTACCACCGTAAAATGATATTTAATCATTTTGGAGGAATTCTTTCAGGACATATGCAATATTTGTGTTCATAAGGACTTCTTAAAAAATGTGCAATTTTAGGTGTTCAGTCTTTCTGACTCACTCAGTAATTTAGATTTTATAAATCCACACACAACCATGTAATATTATTTTTCTTTCTCTGTACATGTTAATCTCCTTTTCTTCTATTCTCTTTCTTTCCTCTTGAGTCACTCGTCTTTCAATTTTTTTCAACTCTTTCCACCTCGTGTTTCATATCTTTGTTTTATTTTTTTCTCTCTTCCATCTTATTCCATTCCTTTCACCTCTTCCTTTTTCTCATCTTTTCACGGTCCCCACTCCTCATTTAATCTCTCTTTCCCCTATCTCCTCTCCTGCTCTTTTTCTCTCATATCATTTTCTATCTCTTTCTCATTCATCTCTCTCTATTTCACTTATTACTGGATTCTCCCCCTTCTCTCAAAAATACAATTACAACATTATTTTCAATAATAATCTGATTTGATTAACAATCTGAAAACCTGTTCTGAGTTGAAAATCTGGACTAGAGTTGACTTTAAAATGCAGCTGATATGCAACTTTGCCATTATGGCAACTGCCATGGTAACCTTGATTTTGATTAGCTGCTGAGCCCTGTTGCCATGGTAGTTGCCATAATGGCAAAGTTACAACAGTTGTAACCCTTTATGACATGGTCCCATGGTCTCAACACTTTATATATCACATTATCCAATATACTTCCAAACAAAACTCACTACATAAACCTGATAGATTTGTGTCGTCTACATATATCTGCAGATTGATTTATTGTCGTGGTTGTACACAGTTAACAGAACTTGACTGAAGAAATGGTGTAGATAGCAAGAACTCTGGTCAATCACCTCATTGATGTGTTGGGCTTGGTGTGTGTAATTAGTTCCTGGATGACATTTAGAGTCTATTCTCAAAGAGGAACTATTGAGGAGAGTCATTGAAGTCTCACGCATGATGTAAATGGATGGGCGTCTGAGGATTATGAAGTTGATGAATTGTTTTACTTGAGTGGGATGAATCTTGAGGAGTGGGTGGCACCGATACCAGGCCTACCGTGCTTCACAGGTTTGTACGTGATGCTGAACTCACCAAGGTAATGACCAATCATATCAGGCTAAAAGATACAAATGGAGAAAATTTATGCAAAGTTAAGTGTGAAGATATTTAAAACAACATTTTCCTGTATACATATCAATGATTTTTCTATCAGTGAATTTCTTTGGCACATTTGCAGATGTTTTCTTTAAATGTGAATAGCTAGACACCAGGAATCTTTCATGTAACCATATTGAATATCCCAACAAAATGTAATTCCTGTAAGTTGATAAAGAAGTTACATTTGTGACAATCGTATAAAATGGGTCTGTGAACGATTCAAAATAAAATCAATTCATGCAGTGTGCTTTACAATGGACCAGCCTCAGAAACGAGGAAAGAATCAGCAGTATATCAATTGATACTCTGATAGATATCAGCATCATTGACTGGCCAATAGTCGTTAATCCTTCCGATCACCCAATCACATTTCCTTTTTTCTTATAAAGTGGTAATAATATGTAGGTAGTTTACTTCCTTTTTTTTCAATGTGTAGTGTACATGTACATAGATTTGATAAAACAAAACATGGTCATGCTACATGTAAAACTAAATTTCTAGTCCTATCACATGAACTTGATGACAATAGATACAAGCTTGTAGCAAAGCAATGGCTCTGGTATTAAGTTCTAAATTTTCTACAAATATTTGTATTCAATTGGAAGGTATATATTGGTTGCAACAAAAGTTTTTTGTCATTTTTCAAAATTTATTCACTTGTATCAAGAATTAATGATAAATCACTTTTGCAAACCAAACTCACATCCACACAGATATTTTACTTTTTGCGAGGCTGAGCTGCTTAGAATATCAGAATTTTGAAAATGAGATAAGAAGTTTACAAAATTAGCTGATCAAAAAAATTTTTTTTTTTTAATCAAATGTCATTCCTAATATCCAGCTCTTGTCTTTTTTTGTACATTTTTCAGATAATGTACATCAAAGTGATTTCACAAGGTAGCTCAAAAAGCAAAACTGACCTTGATTTCAACTTGGTTGAAGACCTTGCCGTTGTAGACACCGACCATGCATCCAACCATCTCAGGGACAATGATGACGTTCCTCAAATGGGTCTTGACGACCTCAGGCTTCTCAAGGGCAGGGCATTCTTTCTTTGCCTTTCGGAGCTTCTTGAGGAGGGCAAGGGGCTTGCGCTTGAGCCCACGCTTGAATCGTCTCCTGGCACGGCAGTGGAGCAGCTCACTCAGTTGCTCACTGCGAATGAAGTGATAAATTAGGGTAAGGCATGGTATTGGAAATTAATTTCTGAATCTTGTTAAAATATGATATCCAACAACTCCGGAGCCATGTTTTGGTTGTTCAAAATTTGTTCAAATAACTTTATTTTCATGACGAGAGTAAGAAATGAATCAAGTACATGCTTCAACTGCGGCTAACGAAATTAAGCCCACCCCCCCGGAAGAAAAAAAAAGGGAAAAAGAAACGTTTCTCAACATCTAGGTAACTAAGTACAAACTGCACACAAGACCCTTACACATACCCCTCGTGATTAGATTTTTTTTAATCGGGTCAAGTAATTCTTTACACCATAAAAATACCTTCATAATTTTTACCATAATCATGTCCAGAGACATCAATAGAATTGGCCAAAACTTATGTAAAAAAAGTCTGAAAGCAGACTTATGACAAACCCCATATCTGGAGAAAATATTTCCAAACACAAACTTATCTTGATTAATAATATTCCTAACACAACCCCCATGAAGCAAACAAACATGTTTTTTTAACAACCATTCCACTGAAATGTTTATCTATGGACTACAAAATGAATTCTAGCAAATGGTTTCAAAGAATTGTATACCTAAGGCATACAAACACAAAATATGGATTCTTGAAAGTACTTTGCTAACTTACTTGGACATATCCAAGAGTTGATCAAGATCAACACCACGGAAGGTGTACTTCCTGAAGGTACGCTTCTTCTTTACCTCAACTTCTGCCTGCAAAATGAAATCAATCAGGTAGATTTTGGTCATATTTACAAATAGGTGAATGATGCAAATCATGGAACTATAAAACACATTGTAAAGCATTGCAAATTAATGAAAATGCAGAGTACCCCAATTTTCAACCTACATATATTATAATACACTAGGTTACAAAAGAAAGTCATCAAAACTTTCCAAGGGCACTGCACAAATCAAAATTTTAAATGACTGGAACAATCACACTGACATCCCCAGAGGATGTCCCGGTATAAGAGGGTATAATCAGAACAGTGTTTATCCGTGTGCGGCTGAGTGATTTACACGCAGACAAACACCAAGTTCAGATTATCCCCGCTTACCAGGACATCCCGGGGGGGGGGGGGGGGTGGCTGTGCGACTGTTCCAGTCATTCTAAATTTTTATGTTAATTTCGTGTAGCTTATTTGCGATTGAGCCAATCATTAAAAGATGCCAATGAAGATATGGTAATTAACTGGGAAGTTTGTTTTAATCTAATCTAATCTTTCTTTTGCCATTTTGTGACTGGATTCTGAAACTAATTGATGTGAGGGGCTATAGACTCTCAGTGAATGAACCAATCTCTTTAAGGACAAGTCCACCCCCAAAACAAGTTGATTTGAATAAAAAGAGAAAAATCCAACAAGCACTACGCTGAAAATTTCATCAAAATTGGAAATAAAATAAAAAGTCATGACATTTAAAATTTTGCTGAATTTCATTTAAATTATATGTATCCTGGTTGGTATGCAAATGGGGAGACTGATGACATCATCCACTCACTATTTTTGTATTCTATACAAGTATGAAATGTGAAATATTCTAATTTATTCCTCATCGTCAAATGAAACTACAATTAATTCCTCTCTGAACATGTGGAATTCGCATTGTCTAACACTATATGATTCAGTCAAGTTGGACTTTATTGTCAAATCTGTAAAAAATTAAATATTGTATAATTCAAACAATAAAAAACAATGAAATAATAAGGGACATCCACTGTCTCATTTGCATGTCACTGAGTTGTGCATATCACCGTTTTAAGAAAAATAAGCAAATCTTTAAAATGTAAGAACTTTCTTAGTTACATCCGATTTTGATGAAATTTTCAGTGTTATGCTAGCCTGATTTTTCTCTATTAAAATAAATATTTTTCTGGAGGTGGACTTGACCTTTAATTGATGACATGTGCTTAGTAGTTTATTGAAACTAGACTGTATACAGGGTGTTTCCATCTACTGACATCCGTTTTCCACATGTAATGAATATTCATTCAGTGTCTCAAGTATTTTTCACCAAAATGAGGCGTGGCCACATTCCCTTTCTGTGCTTGGCCTTATTGCTATTGAATATCAATTAGCCATCAATGCTTCTTCATGCGAGGGCAAGAATGAAAATACTTGCCAAGCCATCTGTAGCCAGGCGGCTTCTAGAGAGTATGAAAATTATTTACTGACGTACGCTTACTCTCAATGAAGCCAGGTATTCCTATCCATTCATGTGCGTGTAGGTAGCCAAAACCTGAAACTTCCCCCCCCCCCAGATTTCTACTTTCCTTCTAAAACTGAGATCTAGCCCTAAATCATGTAGGGCCTACATGGATGCAACTTCATTTCCGACATTTCTGCACCATTGATTTTACTTTTAAACAAGAATTCATCAAAAAATGAGAAAAATATCGTGACAAGACGGAAGAGACTTGCCCAAACAGGCCGATGTTTATGCCGCCATCTTGTTTCCTAGTATTGTTTTTGCCAACGTTACAAACGCATGTCTCAGGGGCGAAATTTTCGGCGGCCTACACCCACATGAAGTATGGATAGGAATACCTAACCAAAAGCTTCGATCTTGGTAATGTTGGTTGTTCAGCTGAACTCCATTGGATTCACTTACCAAATACAGAGACCGAAGTTTTAGCGCGATTTGTACAGCCTACAGGGGACTCAATGGCCATATGTTTTACTTAAGATCGGATAAAACGGGGAAGTGAATTTGCGCGACAGCCGAGGTAAGTCACTGTTTTTGTTCCTTTTAACTTAATTTTTCTCTCTGTTTTTTGGCAATTAATGCCAAGAGGGAATATTAATTTGCATTTTGGTCACGTTTATTTTGAAAAAATGGCCGGGCCCGAATATGCCAAGCAATGGAAAAATGCCAAGCCCAGGCTGAACAGTAGAGGCGCATGGCCAATATGGGAGACTATCTCCAAAGAGAGATTATCTCCAATATCATATATTGTAAATAATTTGGGTATCCAATTTCAGAGTCTCCAGGTTAGAAGACCAATTTCCTTTGTTTACATTTGCGGCAAAAGGATTACCTTGGCGGCAAATAAAAATGTGATAGGCAGATTCCTCATGTAAAATTACCCCTTTTCACCGTCTACTTCAAAAATTCACCGTCTACTTTTGTTTTGATAAGGATTTTTGTTGTCATCCACACACAAAACAAATGGGCTTCTGACCTCAGTGAGATAAAATTTTGGGTGGAAAAAATTATGCTTTTGTTGGTGTTGTTTCTTATGTTCTTTTCCAAAGCAAGTCTCCAATATGGGAGATTGTCTCCCCTATTTAGTATTGGAGAGTCTCCCATATTGGCCGTGCGCCTCTACTGCTGAACTCCAGAGTCCCACTCCCAGCCGCCAGGCTGGGCCTGGGGCATGTGGGGAAATGAACTTCTTTCCCGTTTACAAAATTGTGTGACGAGATAAAGTATTTTGGAGCAGCATTGTTGTCTCCAATACTTGGTGCGTGTGGGCCAATGGTATACCGTCCCAGGCTTCATGGGGAGCAAGCCTACGTATAGGCCTAGTAGAATTAGAAATAATTTTACTCCCCAGAAGCCTCCAGGCAGAGGTATTGTGGTCCGATGCACTCGTATCCGTGTAATGTTGATGGAAAACTGAGATTTCCATTACGCTACTTCATGGATCATGTCGTATTTATACCATTAATTGGATTAAAAAATGAACAAAAAGAAGATAGATACACTCATGAAATATTAGATAAACGGTATGAGTATTCGATTTCTTAAAAGGTAATTTGTGACAAAGGATGTTTAACGATTTTTTAATCAACATATATGTCCATACCATGGTTACAACTGCGAGACACGAAAAGGAAGCATTATATTACATCGCCCTCTAGTGATGACTTTTGGGTATTTTATGGCTTGAAGACAACAAACGCGACCAGTAAGTTCACTCAGACAAAAAGTTTGTTGTAAAAAATACCAGACAAAATAATAAAAATATACTGGTGAAAATTTCAGGACAATCCATCAAAGATAAAGAAAGTTATGAGGATTTTCAAATTTGATTTGTGATGTCATATAAGAGTAACTGCCCTGTATCATGTAATATAAAATGCATAAAGTTCATAAAGACAAAAAAAAAATCTTTCAGGAGTGGGCGTGATACTGAAGTTACAATGTAACCTATTTTGATTTTTCTTAATAAAATGACATTTCCTCGATATTTTTTTTTTTTATAGAACTCAAGATACTTGGGATGCTGCGAGCTCACATAATTATGACGTACCAAAGGAAAAAAAATCCAATACAATATTTTTTTGTTATAAGCATATTTCTCCTATATTTACAATAGAATTGCTATCAAGGTGAACTTTACCTTTAAGCATACATGGACAAAAAAAACCAGCTTTTAGTTTTAGCGGACGATCGGGGAAATGAGTTCCAGCCCCCCCCCCCCCCGTGACGAAAGCTGAATCCGTCCCTTGAGTTCACATCGGACTTAAAAACAGGACATTTTTAAGCACTTTAAATTTGTGGGATTATGAACGTATCTAACTAAACAATTCAATGGGCCTATACTGGTCGACCTGAAATTATATTCTGGGACTGGGGACTGTTTGTGGGAATTCATGAAGAAGATATTTAAATCAAATAATGCGAGCACGTATAGCGCGAGCTGAAATTAACAGTATAAAACCGTTATAAATACTCATATTGCTAGTAGAAAAATACGCATATAGCATAGGCCTAATTGATTTGAAAACCGTATTTCAACATGTAGCCCTCTCTCAGACTCAGACTAGCAAATTCTTAAATCACGCGTAGCGCGAGCAAATTTTCATTGCTATATAAAAGTGACTGAAAATCATAACACTCTCGAATTATTCATCTTCCCTTATTTCATTTATTTAATTTCTTCTTCCTCTTGTATTTGTTAATCCATTTTTTCTACACTCTTTCCTTTTTATACTCTCTACCCCACTTTGATGATATGATAATGATATGAAATTAAATTAATATATGGCACGGGTTTAAATCCTGGGGGATGGGGATATATCCCCTCCCCACAATGTTTGAAAAGGGGCCCGGAATGGCATACAAGATCCCCTTATTTTTCCAGTCAGAAAAAATAATCATCAAATAGTTGGTACTACTGATGATGAGTTGATTTATCTTTAAATGCAGTCAAAGTTTTTAAATTGGCCCAATTTTGCATTCTAAAAACGTAATTTTTTTTTGTGTGGTCGCTCGATCCTCCCCCGCACTCAATCTATTCTTACAAGAAAACAATAATTATAGTCCATGACAAATCCCTACATTTGGCTTATAACAAGGTTATATCCTCTGCAATATACGTTCATCTATGAATATGTGATTCTAATGTGATCACAACTTTGATCATGAACTAATCAAAACATACAATAAATATAATTCCGTGAATGGAGGAGGGGGAGGGGCCCATATCTTGGTATCTCTGTGGACATGGCGGAAGTGGAGGATAATTAACGTTTTCAAGTTTAGGGTACGATGAGCTATTGATGACATTGATCAAATTAATGCCGTTGATGAAACGCACATGTTTACTATTTCATCCACTTATAGGGGACTTAAAATCAAATCAATTAAAACCATGATGCGGTAATTCAATTATGAACTTTGCTCAAAATTCGGAAAGTTATATTATCTCCCAATTTAACCCTATAATTCTCCCGGGGGTGCCCCCCCCCCCTCTCGACAATTTTCGCGATATATCTGCTGCGCAAAAATGTTTGACCTCGCTGCTAACTGACATTTTACTTTCAAGTCTGGCGCAAATTTTGAGACCAAATTAATTTTGTGACGCCCGGGTACGCGGTTACGACTTTACGCAACATTATGTAGGTGCATGTCAGACCCCAAATTGCTCATAAACGTGATTTCATGTACAAATCCAATGCAAATTGTGTATTTAGCCGAAATTCATAAATTTATGATCAGAATTAAGTCTGGAACGATTTCCATCGAAAAAAAAACAATAAAAAACAAAAAGTAAAAAAACAAAGAAATGCATAAGAAATAAAAACAACAACAATAAACTGTACATAAGAAATCGGTGTTGGTACCAGGATTTTTTCATTCACAATTGTTAGGAATGCTATAAAGAATATTTTCACCAAAAAGTATCATTCTAGGAGCTTTATTTAGTGAATCAGAGCAAAAATTATGATTTCATGAATGAATTTGCATAATTAATTCATATAGAATAAAAATATATGAATTTAGTGAAATTTACCAATGCAACTGCATAGATTACATCATTCTCTACCATCATTCAAATTTTCGTTGTGATTGCGCAATTCGCGGCTGAGATCTGAAGTGGAGGCTATAATGCCCCCCCCCCGCTTCCGCCCCCCGGAATGACAAGAATCGAAATACCCCGGAGGATTTAGGTTTAAGTTTATTTAAAATCTTTACTTTTCATGAGCATCATCGTGCTATTTCCACGTTTTACCAGTCTATATAGGCCCATTGTAGCCTGTGATATATATATTTTTATATTTCAATATTAATTTTATTGAATATAGTTATTATAATATTTAATATATAAAATGACCTATTATCAATTCATGTAGCATCTTTATTCCCGATATTCGTGATCCCATTTTTTTGCTCTCTCATCTCACCTCTAACCACTCAGCACATGAGCTTTCATTGAACAAATCTCGGCTATTTCTTTTTCCTTTTCTTCTTAACTTTACGTTATTGATAGTTTTCTCTTATCATCCTCAGTCTGTATTGTATGCATATGAATAGACCATTTCGTAGTTACTCCATGGACAATTTTGGTCAAATGACCTTTCATTTCTTTCATCATGATAGGCAGATTTCAAAGCACGATATTACGTAAGCTTGCCTTACATAGCAGGATGAAGAAATTGAATAGACCAGGTGACTAGAATAGCACACCAATGAACACTTAATGAAGGTATTTGTTGCATTCTTACTTTGAATGCATATCTTAGCATGTTGCACAATGTACTTGACAAACTGTGAAATACCAGTCGTTCGTGGAAGCATTGTTTTTTGTGGATGTAAATGAAAACGACAATTCAAAAGAATATATGTTTAATCAAGACATCAAAGTTGGTGCTTATCTCATTAGATTTTAAAGCACCATGTCACTTTAGTACAAATGACCTTCTTCTGATCATGCGTAGAATCTTTTGATCATGCGCAGAAAGGAACTACGAACTGGCTTATTTAAGCGACTATTACGCTTAGAGGCGACTTTTTCAAGGTTCGCTCGCTCGCCACAATTTCTTCCATAATAAGTATACCCCCTTGAAAGATGATTTGGTTATTATTCTGTCTTCCAATGTCCACGGTAATGCCCCGGTATTTATAGCCCTTGGTGTGGGGGTACGTGTCCCCAAATTTTGAATTTTCAGGTCACTATCATCTCCCCCACTGCATTTACGCCAGTGATATATATACATTATTTTATTGTTAACACAGTGTAAGCTCAGCGGCGCAACAGGGGTCATCATGGTATGAACAGGTCTAATGGTGTAATATGAGGAGACTATTTGAGAAGGCCAGATATTGCGCATCGGGCAGAATTTATCTTTTAAAAAACTTTGCGAGCGAGCGAAGCGAGCGAGCAAAAATTTGACCTAAGACAACAATCCAATTTTGTGATATATTTTGACATGATATCCAGAGAATAATAATATATTGCACTCTTCTCTCTTAGTTTCCTTTTTTTGTGGTCTGTACGCCACTGTGAACAGGATTCTTTGCGGCAGCGTGAAGAGTAAAAAAAAAAAAAAAAAAAAAAAAATGAGGGGCGCAGTATATCACATGTGCTAAAAGGCTGCTTTGTATAAGTCCCGAGTAAGCGAAGCGAGAAAAAAAATCACCTTTTCATGAGAATCTAACTTTGAGCTATATTTTGACATTATATTCAGTTAATAAAAGCATATCTCACACTTCTCAGTTGCTTTTCTTTCCTCCTTGTTTTTGTTTTTGTTTGTAGAACCTTTGGTGCCATGGCCCAACCCTTCCATGCGCAGTGCTATGCGGTTGGGGTCCGGGGCGGAGCCCCCGGAACTTTTTGATATCAAAGCCATTTAAACCTCGCAGATTGCCGCTATTTCAATCAAATCGCAGGCATATACCATGTATGCAGAATATAGCTTTACACAACACATTTATTCAACTAAGTTGCGTAATGAACCAAATATAGCAATGTGGGAAAATTTGTAAAAAGTCGCCAGCGTGCAAAGCGAGCTGGAAAAGAAACTGCCTATTGAAATTAAATTCTAAATATGTGATAGATTTTTTCCATTATATTCAGCAAATAACATATTTCATTGGGATTTCATTGTTTCCATTCATTTCTTTATTAGTTGTCTCCTACAATTTCTCTCATTTCCTCTTGGGTGTGGAACCAAGACCACCCCCCCCCCCGCCTGTATGCCAGTGATTGAGGATCTGGGGCAAAGCCCCGGTAGCTTATTTGCATAAAATTTAGCTAGCTTATAGCGCAATGTTGTACGCAGTCCTTCTTTCTTCCCGCTCTTTAATTTCAATCATCGGCAGCCCGGTTGTGTTATTTTTTTTCTTGTCCCTTTTCTTTGTTTTTAAATTTAGCTTTTGACTAATTACAAGTTCGTTTTGCGCTATTGTTTGCCAATTTGTCATCTTTTGATTTATTTCCCATCGTGCTATCGCATTACATAGGCCTATTTCGGAATGGTTTGTTCTTTCTGAAATGTTCTTCTTTCGTACATTTTCCTGATTTCCTTCATTTACCATTTAAAAATGTTTTTTCTTCGTTTTCTTTTCACTTTTCCCTTTCCTTTTCCTCCTTTCCTCTTCCCCTTTCCTTCCCCTTTCCCTTTCTTTCTCCCTCTTTTTAATTTTCCCCCCGGTGAAACCTGCCAGGGGGCAGCTTGCCCCCCCCCCCGCCTGTTACGCCACTGTGTAGTTATCCGCGCTCTCTCACATGTAGTGCCAAAATACTTGCCACTTTGACGACAATTAATTAGTGGGAACTTTGTAAATAGTCATGAGCGAGCAAACAATACTATGATTATTTAAATATGATAATCTAATTTTGTTATAGATTTCGACATAGAATTCATCAAATAATATTATATTTCACCCTTTCATTTCCTTTCTTTCCCTTTGTCTTTGTCCTTCTTTTGCTTTTTTTATTGATCGTGAACAAAAGCCCTCCTTCTGAAGGCGTACGCCAGTGAAACCATTGATGAATCATACCCTTTTAAACAAGCTTCAAATTATCTTTCTACTTCTAAAGTGAGTGTTGTTTGATGACCAATTAAACCTTAATGGGGATACATGTAAATACACGGCCACACTGCCTCTGTGTCACGGTTAATAGCCTGATACTAATTAGGTCTCATTGTAAAGTGATCTCTTATATAAATAAACTTTTCTGTTTTGAAGATTGATTTTAGGCTGCATTGAGATACTATTGATCGTGAAACTTTGTCCCTCTTTATATTCCAGTGGCGATCCGATGATATTTTGATACGGGGTTTTGATTTGCTTTGATCTCAGAATGCCCTAAACAAGTTATTCCCCCACCCTATAAATATTGCCTCGACAATTCTACTTTTTACGACTGCGTAATTGCACAAATAAGTTTAGAGGTTGTTGAAAGCTATAGATCTTTTTGCCGATTTTGCTTATTTTTATACCTTTTTCTTTAATGCGCATCGTGAAAAAAAACCTTTGCCACGAACATGGCATGTCCACCGGTGGGGGGGGGGGGGGTGGTGGCGACCTGGATGTGACCTCACAAATAGGTCGAGATACTCTGTTCTATCGGGGATTTTCGCTATATATAATTGCATCCACCATTCAATCAAGAATAGTGTGGCTCGATTCATTAATATCTTAATCGTCCCAGATTATTAGCCTTTAAGGATGATCAAAACATCCACCCTCGCTAGCTAGGTCCTTATAATGGGGAAATCATTCTCATTATTTCTATTGTTTGTATTTGGGTTGGTGCAAATGCCACTTTTATTTTTCTGCGTACTTCTCCCCCCCCCCCAGTTTTCTTGGCTTCTATCTCTTTTCATGTTATTTTGATATGAGGACATGATATTTTCATTTTTGATTTGCCTCCTTTCAAAAATGAAACTATCATGGCCCTGTTTTTCATCCCAAAATAACATGAAAGGATATGCGTTGATATTTGTTTTTGTTGTTGTTTTTTTTATTATTATTCTCTCTTCGTTTAATCCCGATTTACATATTTGATCCCACCCCCTACTGTAGATTCCTGGCGTACAGATATTAGGGAGTGTTTGGGGGCTATAAAAAACCCCAAATATTCACTAAAAAAGAGAGATAGAGAGAAAGAAAGAAAGAAAGATAGAAAGAGAGAAAAGAAGAAAGAAAGAACGAAAGAAAGAAAGAAAGAAAGAAAGAAAGAAAGAAAGGAAGAAAGAAAGGAAGGAAGAAAGGAAGAAAGAAAGAGAGAGAGAAAACTTAAAAAAATAAGGAGAAAGGGAAAGAAAATGAATTTTAGCATATATTTTATGCAGACTCCATAACAAACTTATATTTTTACTTTGAAAAAGTCATATTCTAGTTCGCTTTGTTTCGCACCCTCGAGACATTAATTTTGTAAAATGTTGTTCTAACCAAGTCGAAATATTTGGTCCTTACACCACTGGACGACTTTATGCATATTTTGGCCCTCTATGGAAGTGGAAGTTTCGAACCGTACTGTTTCATTTATTTTCTCTTACTAATGACTACTAATGACTCTTACTAATAACTACTCGTGATCATTTGGTCATAATATATGTATAGGTATGTGCACAGCAAAAAGTGTGGTGTTATAACCGGTATACATATACCCTTTTTACACAGGATTTTCTTAACCCCGGACTATCGCTAACCCCGTACTATCCTTAACCCCGTACTATTTTTTTCCTTTTCACACATGCCAAATTGTTATTGCTAACCCCGGATAAGGAATGCTTGCTTTTTACACACGAAACTCGCTAACCCCGGACTAGTGGTTTTTGTCGATCATTCGTAGTACAAGTACTTCACTCGTACACTTTTTACACACGCTAAAATTTCCTTAACCCCGTACTATAGGTGGGGCTAAATTGCCATTTAGCCCCACCTATAGTACGGGGTTAAGCTTAGCCCACTTTCGTTTTACACTAGCGTACTATCGCTCTTAGCACCGCAATTGCTGGGATAACCCTGCTTTTTTGCAGGGCCAAATAATCCCGTACTATAGGTGGGGTTAGCCCACTTTGCAAAAATGCTGTGTAAAAAGAAAGTGGGCTAAGCTTAACCCCGTACTATAGGTGGGGCTAAATGGCAATTTAGCCCCACCTATAGTACGGGGTTAAGGAAATTTTAGCCTGTGTAAAAAGGGTAATAGAGGACCACACCTGTTATTTTACACCGGTGTTATATTGGTGGTGTTTCAAATCTATAGGTGTTATTACAACACCTTTTGTTGTTAGATTTACACACTTTGGTGTTATGTTTAATCTCATAGGGTGTAATTTTAACACCTCGGGGTGTGGTCCTCCATTAACACCAATTGGTGTCAGTTTTAACACCGCAGTTTTTAGTGTGAAGAGTGGAGCACTCGATTTTTTTTGTATGATTATTTTAAATTTAATTGAGTTTGTTTTCTGCATAACTATTAAAGCAAGATTTTGTGAACTCTGTTATGAATGGCTACTATTTACATTTCTTTTTTAACGAAAATTATCCGCCTGTATTAAAGGGGAAGTGCACCCTGAAGAAAACTTTGTTGTAAAAATAGCAAAAAATTAGTAAAAAATATTGGTGAAGGTTTTAGGAAAATCCGTTAAAAAGTAAGAAAGTTATTAGAGTTCAAAGTTTTGGATTTGTGACGTCATAGACGAGCAGCTGTGATGTAATATAAAATGCATGAATTTCAAATTTTGTATGGTTCCTGATGACTTAATTTTGTTTTCTATTCATGATCGGGTGTGAAATGATTTGTCTATTGATATACAAAAGGTACAGTGAAAATCATTTTCAATTTTCTGAGAAAATGACATTTCTTTGATTTTTTACCATTTGCTAAGTATGAATGCTGCTCGCATATGACGTCACAAATCAAATAATTGGAATTCTAATAACTTTTTAATTATTTGATGAATTTTTCTCAAACCTTCGGCAATATTTTTTTATATTTTTTCTGCTATTTTCACAATAAACTTTTTGTCAGGGTGAACTTTCCCTTTAATACTATGATGTTTTGTACAATCATGCATGGATGACTGATTGTCTTTTTGTGTTTGCTGATATTGTAACATTTTGCAAAGTACCACTCCTACGATTTTGAACTGAATGATTTAGAAAAATTCTTACCCACAATTAAGCAGTCGTGCCACCAATTGTGGAGGGGCCTCAGATACAATGGTCGACATATCCGTCTCTTTTGAATGAGAAATCCGGAACCGTCCAAATCCTCGCACAATACTTATCTAGGATGAGATTATCGGTGATCTATTTTTTGAAAGCACATTAGTGTCATCGATCTCATTATCCAATCAGTGCCCAAGTGCAGATAAACACACCATGCAGCACGTCAAAGCTTTAATCATCAAACCATGGTAACAAGCAGAATTAACCCTCAAATCCATGTAATCAGTAGGCCTACCATTTAGCGCGGGAAATAGACCGGAGCAATAAAAAAGAAAGAAAAAAAAACCAATATAGGACCCTCTTTGCAGAGAATGAAAATATCAAAAGAGGAGATGGATGAGAATAGCATGCTAGGTAGGAAAATGTGGGAAATCTGAAGATCATTATGAATCGAAGAATATATGGGAAGGAATTAACGGACTTGGTGTCATGAAGGAATTCCCCTTTATGACAGTGGGTCTTATTAATTGCGATGGGTCTATATTGGTTGGAGCATATCTCTGTTAATAGCTCCATGGTTGGAGCGAGCAGTATTGAATATTACCAAGCATTTTTTTAACCATGCAATGTTTCACATTATGTCAGGGTCTATCACAATTTATTACACATTTTCATATAAAAAAAAGTCAAACTGGCTCTGAATTAAGATGTTCGTTGAAACGACCCGTCTATATTTATGTGGTGGTAGTAATGGCAAATCGAATCAAAGAAAGTGGTTCAGCGATGAAAAATATTTGATAAAAACACATTATTAATGTAGATAAATGGATTTACTAATGGATGAATGCAATCAATACAAGGTTGTACTGCAAAATAAAACGTTTGATTTGGGAATGAGTTAGTTGTTTCAACTGATAAATTTGGTCGAACAGTTCGGAGTTACCTCGAGGGCATCTTTTTTTTTTTTTTTGGGGGGGGGGGGGGGGGGTTGGGGGGTTACCAGTGGCGGACCGTGACCCGGAGGAGACAAAGCGTTGAGGGGCACAGCATTGTTCACAAACAATACAGTGCCCCTCCAATGCTTTGTCTCCTCCTGGTCACGGTCCGCCACTGGGGGTTGCAGTTGATGAGAGAGATAGAAAGAAAATGGCCAGGTGCTCAAAGGCGAAAAAAATATAAATGATGGGCGACATAAGTATGTATTAAGGGATATAGGTGGTATGAACGTGTCCCAATTTAGGTACAAAGCTGTGATTAGTAGTGGCCCCTCGTGCGCACTCCATTTGGAATGCGGGGAATAAGTTGACATTTTTTTTAAAGTGGACCGCTCCTCCCCCAACTCGCCCTATCTCCAATTGCAAGTTTTGAGCAAGGAAATCCCCGTGTCTTTTCTTTTTTTTGTTTGGGCCTATTTATTTATTTTTTCTTACAAATATTTTCTTGACAAACTTGCCCAATTGTGATTCCAAATTAGTAACCCTCGCCCCAACTGCACAGGCAAGAGGGTACCATGACACGCTTATAAAATACACAATTGAAATTATAAAGAAATAATATGGAAATAAAGAAATAAAAAACATAATGAATAAATGATTACAGGGATATATCTTGTCAATCGGTGTTCATGGTTTGGGGATGACTAACACAAATATTGTTCTCTGTGAAGGAATTTTCTTTTAGTTTAAGGGGATGGCTTTAGGAATCAAAATTTTTATGGGGCAGACGTGGCGTAAAGGGTAAATAAAAAAAATGCGAGCGAGCAAACATTTTGACTTTTTAATACAAAATTTTGTGATAGATATAGATATGATATTTAATAACATATCATATTTTTCTTTTCTTTTCTTTTTTTTCTCTGACCGAATTTTCATGATAGTGATTCCTTTCTTTTTTCCAACATGACTACTAACTAAGAACTAGATGAATAATGAGAAGCTCAAGCTGAGATTTTCGAAAAGAATGGGATGACCTATAAATTATCAATTTTGATGACTTTTTGATATTTCTCTTTTCTTTCCTTTTAAAATTTCAATTCGAATATCGTTTGTATGTTCTCTAGGCGTACCTATTTTAGACCATGAACCTAAATAAAGAAAATTTAAGAAAGTGATATTAAAAAGGATGGTGAAATAAAGGAGGCACGACCCATATGCACTTGGATGTGGGGATCAGGGTAAATGAAACTAGAACTATCAATGAAGGTGATCAATTACCCCTGCCCTACGTCGTTACCATGGCAGCAGTTTCCAACACATGGAAAAAAAAAATGTCTTGCCCATCTTTACCCAAGACCTACGCGTATGTGTGAGCAAGTCATGAGAATTACTGATGAAGTAATTTGAACCGCAAGATTTTTTCCTAATTTTTGACATATTGTTATACATTGTAACCATGGCAACACGATTTCCGACACAGGCAAAAATATGTCTTGTACATCTTTACCTCGAGACCAATGTCTGAGTCAAATGTCATGAGAATTGGTTGAAAACTAATCAGGTAGTTGGAACCAATAGATTTTTACCTAACAATGGGCCTATAACATGTTGTAACCATGGCAACACGATTTCCCACTGTACGCAAATGTGTCTCTCACACCTTTACCTCTAACTCAATATGTAAATCAAATTTTACGGGAATTGGTTTTAAAATTGATAACGTAATTAAAACTGAATTTTTTTTTATCCAAAATTTTGTCATATAATTATGCCGTTATGTCATGACTACATGATTTCTGACACACAAAATATGTTTTCTAGCTAGGGGAAGCAATCCAAATTCCAACACCAACGCCAACACCGGACTTGAAATCACCCAAACCATCAACACTACTATCGACAAGAAGAACATATAAACCTGTTATTTTAAAACAATTCATCTAACAAGAAGCTAAGAATTATGAAACAATTGGTGCACATTCCAGATTAAGATGTGGCTTTAGTTTTAATACAGTAAAAAAAAATATATATTATGCAAAGATAATATACACAAGAACGCCTTGTGATTTTACTATTTAGGCCCTAACTCTGTGCACTCCCTTTGTCTAGGGGGTTATTGTCCCCGGGCAGGGTAATTGTTCCCGTTGGTAGTTGTCCTCTGGGGTAATTATCCGGGGGTAATTGTCCTCGGGGGAGGGTAATTTTCCTAAGGGGTAAATGTCCGGGGGTAGTTGTCCGGGGGTAATTGTCATCGGGTGTAGTTGTTCAGGGGGTAATTGTCCGGGGGTAATTGTCCAGGGGTAATTGTCCGGAGGGAAATTGCCCTAGGGGGTAGTTGTCCGGGGGGGAGGTAATTGTCCTCAGGGGGTAATCGTCCTCGGGGTAGTTTTACAGGGGGTAGTTGTCCCGGAGTAATTGTCTAGGGGGGTAATTCTCCGGGGTTTAATTGTCCTCAAGGGGTAATTGTCCTCGGGGGTAATTGTCCTCAGGGGGTAAATGTCCAGGGGGGTAATTGTCCTCGGGTGGGTAAAATAATATTGTCAGGGATTAGTTGTCCGGAAGGGTGATTGTCCGTGGGGTAATTGTCCTAGAGCCAATGATTTGACCTATTGGTGATTGGACCCGTGGCAACGATGTCAAAAAATGAGTATTAGCCGAAATGGATTTAGACAAAGTGATAGCGAACCAACTGAAGTTAGACCAAATGGAACATGGACGAAAATGAGAGTACACCAAGTGGTTATTAGACCAATTGGCTATTAGACCAAAAGGTAATAGACGTAATGATATTGTACAAAATGGATATTGGACCAACTGAAAAAAATACAATTAGACTAAATGATAATAAACACAACGGCTATTAGACCAACTGGCTATTAGACGAGATGGTAATTAGACGAAATGGTTATTGGACTATGTTGATAGTTGACTAACTAATGGTAGACGAAATGATATCAGACCATGCGATAGTGGGGAAAAGGCAGTAGACGAAATGGCAATAAAGCGACAAATATCCATACAAAGAGTAATCCTGATTTCAAAATAATTTCATTCTCTTTTTCGTGTCTCAAAATACTAAGTAAAAGCATGTTTTATATCTTATCTGTAGCTCAAGTCCTGAAGAAAATACCGCTGTGACATTATGCGTTGCGACATGTGACATTATGCGTTAACGATTTGCTGCGACATTATGCGTTGCGACATGTGACATTATGCGTTAGAAAAACTACGACATTATGCGTTGACTGCGACATTATGCGTCGGACGCTCTTGGCATAATGTCGCAGATTGCGACATTATGCGTTGCTGCCACATTATGCGTTGGTGCGACATTATCGGTTGTAACAGGGCCCAGGTGACTAAAATAGCACACTATGGACACTCTATGAACGTATTTGTTGCATTTCTGCCATAAAATGCATTAGCATGTTGTTATATCAATTTACTTGGTCAACTGTAAAATACCAGTCGCTAATTGGACGCATTGTCGTCTTTGTGGATGTGAAATAAAAACCCACTTCAAAAGAATATATGAATAATCAAGACATCAAAGTTGGTGCTTATCTCATTAAATTTTAAGCCGCCATGTCACTTCAGTACAAATGGCCTTCTTCTGATCATGCGCAGAATGGAACTGGCTTATTACGAGAGTTTTTTCAATCAATACGCAGATGCTTTTTGGAACATAGAGAATCTATTGTTAAAAGCCTTTCATGACAAAGCAGTCTTTGTCGAACATCGGTGAATCAAAACAGAAGTGTCATCCGTAACTCCTGACGCGATATTTTTCCGTCAGAACTTTTGTCTTGTGCATCCGACACGAGCGGGCTGTTTTGGAGACTTTGAATCAAACTACAAAAAGAGTTGATTGGTGGGTCGGAAATTTTATCCTGACGTTTCGTGTCGCCATGAATATTCATGAGGCGTAGTCCGACTAAATAATTCCCGTTACGATCGCCGTTCCAATATACTTTTTCGTGAAACAGTTGCGGCTACGTATAAACTCCCCTCTCTCGTCGCGTACGCAAGTATTGACGGAAAAATCGCACTCTGGTCAAACAACATAATTATTTGCAATTTTTTCGTCAACTCTGAGATATACGACTATCGGCTGTCTATATAGGTTTATCGATTTTCAGCAAAGGCCTCTCAGCAGCTGTTCATTGTGATTTGACAGTCATTTTCAATATATTTGCTATGTTGTAGAGCCCATCTCCGTTGCAATTGCGAATATTAGTGGTCGTATGTAGCCGGAGATATGGGAACCAAAAAATTGTCAAACATATCTTAGTAATTTTCACGAGATCCCATCCACAGTAAGCATAAGATGCATAAACTACCCTATAACATACATCTCAATCACTTCGCTCCCTTGAGTTGATTGCTTGTATTTCTTGAATATTTCGGTTCTCTTGCCCCCCCCCCCGAAAGAATTTTCTAGGCTGATCCGGGCAAGGGCGCCGGAAGCGGGGGGGGGGACAGGGGGGCACTTGCCCCCCAAAGAATTTTTTTGGGGGGCAAAACGAGATTTTGTCCCCCCCATGTGCCCCCCTAAAAATAGTAGAAAAATTGCATTATTAAAAATTTTAAGGACAAACATAAACGATGAAGGCACTTTTCTGCCTAAGAACTGTCATTTCCATTGTCAAAAATGAAAAAAATTCGCCCCCGACGGGGCAATTGCACATCATAGTAAGCCTTGCGTCTTTTGACGAATATGTCCCTCTGTGAAACATACCTTTGATAAGCCCCTTTTCCATCTTATTACAGTGTGATAACGTTTAACCTTTTAATGAATACATTTCAGACTAAAACCGAATGGCAAATTGAATGTTCACCAATGCTGTGTCAGCTAACAAACGCGCGGTCGCCCAGAAACGCTCCCAAACGCTCAGACCGGACCCGATATCACCAACGCGCGTGAACGCTAGTTACTCGAGCAACATATGGAATCTGAAAATAGCTGTAAAACCGAAAAGTTTAAAGAGCTATAGAGGCTTGAGTAGTTGCTTATTGGATAAATGAGAAGATGCTAGCTTGAGTTGGCGAATGGAGTGCAGAGCAGGAGTACTCATCTATCAACTAATCAAGCCTCTTCAAGTCTTCAACCTTTTCTGGTTTACTGTCTTTATCAGGACTACGCTCATTTGAACAAAAAATTACTCGACTATCAACTGTCCACTTCCTCTATCCACTTTTTCGAAAACTCCGCATGGTGTATACGTCAACCACATCCGCTATTGGAATGTAATTGTTTCCTTCTAAATAATGTTACATAATGTACATTATGAACTGCCGTAGTTTGTTAATTCATGATTATTTACAAATGACAAATTTATTTTTGAATTCTCTTAGAAACGCAACTTTTATACTCCGTTTTTACACAAAGTCCTTACGGGGGTCCAACCCCCTCTCCCGCTCGATCGCTTCGGTATCTTATGCTGTCAAATATATTGTGCCCCCTTTGGGATTTTGCCCCCCCCCAAAAAAAAAAAAAAAAAAAAAACTGAAAGTTTTCCGGCGCGCCTGGATCCGGGGTGTTACATATAAGAATAATTTTAGAAGAATTTTAAAAGCAATTACATTCATCTATTAGTTATTTCCCTTTAAGGATAGCCAAGAATTGTAAAGAACATTCCAGGATGTCTTTTTATTATGCAGGCCTTGCCTATTTAAAGGCCAAGGAGTTTTATTGTTGAATAAGGAAAAGCCAAACAATAGAATTGTATTGGTAGTGGAAATGAATAGGCTTAGGTATTTTGTTTACACTGTTGATTTCAATGAGGTCATTCAAGAGTGTTCTGGATTTTGACTGCTCCTGAAAGGAGAAAGTTCTTTTGGAAGACAATTCTAGAAGCTTGTAGATTAGTCGAAATTTGAGAATGATCTAGAACACTTGTAATTAGTATAAAGCTGCAGATTTTTCAAGATGATCATCATCACATCATATTAGATCACACCATCACATCATATGAGAGCAGGAGATCACATCACATCATATGAGATCACTTCACCAGATCAGATCAGAGCAGTTTATGCATCAATGAACTGTTTGCAGTTATTTTGAGAGAGAAATTATCAGTTCTCATCGAGATCATCAACATCATCAACCTGTTCAATGAACACGCTTCAACCCATGGATTGCTGAAATTGACTGTTAATCATCATCAACATCGTCTTCACGGACATTTCAACTCGTTACAGTGACTTTTATTATTCATCGGACTTCAACATCAGTTTCATCATCGCCATCATTGTGAATTTTCGCCAGTCAACTGGGATTTTTATCATTTGGATTATTACTTGGATATAGCATCATCACGTCGGGATTTTACATCGGACACTTCAAGAGATTTATGTAAGATCATTATTTGTTTTATTTATGTATAATTATCTCCTGTAATAAAAAAAGAGAAAATTAAAAATCAAATTTACTTGTTATTTGTTGCAGTATCGTAACAAATAATTTTGGGGGCTTGTCCGGGAAACGGAAACCAAATTTGTATAAGCCAATTTGAAATTAAAACCAGTTTTTCAGGAAACGAAAGCCAATTTGAGACGAAAGTCAATTTGAAACAAAAGCCAATTTGAATTGAAAACATTTTGGAAATTTTTGGAAAGTTCTAGAATATACTGTACTGTGTTATTACGTGCTTGTATTTGTGTATATTCACTATGGCTACATTTGATGTTGAAGAATTTCTTGCAATGACAGAATTGTCATATGATCATTTGAAGTCACTGAAGAAAGATGATTTGATAACAGTTTGTGATCATTTGGGTGTATCTCTAGCCCCAGGTTTAAAGAAGGCAGAGATAATTGACTTGTTAGCTAGTCACATGAAGCTTACAGAGGAATCTGAAACTTCTATCAATATTTCAGATGATGCTCAGATCCAACTAGCAAATATTGAATTGGAAAAGGAGAAAATCAACCTTGAAAAGGAGAAAATAAACATTGAAAAGGAAAGAATCAGAGAAAACATTGAAATGGAGAAAATGAGATTGGAGTACCAGTTAAAGTTGAAAGAAATGGAGTTAGCTCATGCAAATACTAATACTAACTCTGTTAAAGATAAATCTCCCCAAGGCTTTGATGTGGCGAAAAATATTCGCCTTGTGCCAAAATTTGATGAAGAGGGAGTTGATACATATTTTGTGTCATTTGAAAAAGTGGCCAAGAGACTGAATTGGCCCGAGGAATACTGGACTCTTCTCCTTCAAAGTGTTTTCGTTGGAAAGGCTGCAAAAGTCTATTCTTCACTCTCTGAAACGCAATCATGTGACTATGCTACAGTAAAAGAAACAATTCTCAATGCATATGAGTTGGTACCAGAAGCGTACAGACATAAATTTAGGAACATGCAAAGACAAACAGGCCAGACGTATGTTGAATTTGCTAGGGAACAAGAAATGATGTTCGATAAGTGGTACAGATCACTGAAAGTTGACAAAGATTTTGTTCACCTTAGGGAAGTTGTCCTCCTAGAAGAATTCAAAAAGAGTCTTCCTTTTGGCATTAAATCTCACTTAGATGACCATAGAGTTACTGAAGTCAGTAAAGCAGCCATAGTAGCTGATGAATTTGAGGTCACACATAAATGTAGTGGAGATAGGCCTCCTTTCAAGAATTATTGGAAAAAGAAAGGTAAAGGGTCATTTGAATCCCACAATAAACCTAGTGAGGGAAAATATGCAAGCAAGGACAAAGACGCTAACAAGAATCAGGCTAGTGGGGGCACAGAATCAACCAAAAGGTCTGAGAGTCGTAGTTCCAAAATTTGTACTCATTGTCATAAATCGGGACATTTGAAAGAATCATGTTGGAAATTGGTTGGAATGCCAACCAAAACTAAGAAAGACATGGGTTTTGTCAAGCAAACAAGTGTTCCCTCGATGGAGTTTGTTCCATCAGAGCCCAATCAAGATGTTGAGAGTGTTTCTCTGGTATTTGCTGATAAAGTCAAACAGGTTGATGAAACTTTTAGAAGTTTTTTGCATGATGGTGAAGTATCCCCTTGTTCGACTGGTGCTGCTGGTAGGTCAGTGGTGATCCTTAGGGATACAGGGGCTGCACAGTCCCTGATGGTGCCAGGGGATTCGGCTCTTCCTCCGGAGAGTTCAGAGAATGCCAACGTCTTAGTTCAAGGTATTGGCCCAAATTTCATGTCGGTTCCTTTGCATAAGGTCGACTTAAAGTGTGACCTAGTTAGTGGTCCTGTGACTGTTGGTGTCGTTCCAGAATTACCCATGAAAGGTGTTGATTTCTTGTTAGGTAACGACTTGGCTGGAGATAAAGTTGTTGCATCTCCAGTGGTTTTGGAAAAGCCCGTTGAGGTAGCTGAAACTGAATTGTTGCAGGAAGATTTTCCAGGGATTTTCCCGGATTGTGTTGTTACTAGGTCTCAGACTCGTAGAGCTGAAAAGGATGATGCGGAATCTGCTGATGTAGAGGAGAGTACTGATGTCTGGTTAGCTGAAACCTTTTTCAAGGATTTGAATGGGGATAGTGTTGAAGGCTCTGTTGCTAACAATGATAGTTTGTTTAGTAAATCCTCCCTAGTACAGGCACAACAGGCAGACCCAGAATTAAAAAGCTTGTCACAGAAAGCATGTTCTGAGGCTGAGGCTGATAAGGTTCCTGAGTGCTTTTATGTCAAAGATGACATTTTGATGAGGAAATGGAGACCTCCCCGGAGACCAGCTGATGAAGATTGGTGTATAATTCACCAGGTTGTAGTTCCTCCTTGTTACCGCACAGATATTCTGAAAATGGCTCATGAGTTACCTATGGCAGGTCATGTCGGTATTCGGAAGACAGAAGATAGAATTATGAGGCATTTCTATTGGCCTAAGATGCACAAAGATGTTGTGCATTTCTGTAAGACATGTCACACATGTCAGATTATTGGTAAGGCACAGCCTTCTATCAAGCCTGCTCCATTGATACCCATTCCTGCATTTGATGAACCTTTTACTAGGGTTCTTGTTGATTGTGTCGGACCCTTACCCAGAACGAGGTCGGGTCACAGATTTCTCCTGACGATTATGGACTTGTCTACACGGTTTCCAGAGGCGATACCTTTGAGAAGTATCACTGCAAAGACAGTGGTGCAGGCGTTAGTGCAGTTTTTCACTAGGTACGGTCTGCCGAAGGAAATTCAATCTGATCAAGGGTCAAATTTCATGTCAGGAATATTTCAGCAAGTTATGAAGGAGTTGGGAATAAAGCAGATCAAGTCCTCTGCTTATCACCCACAGTCCCAAGGAGCGTTAGAACGCTATCATCAGACTTTGAAGACCATGATTAGGGCTTATTGTGAAGACTATCCCGATGACTGGGATAAAGGGATCTCATTCCTACTGTTTGCAACTAGGGATTCCCCGAATGAGTCCACAGGTTTCAGTCCATTTGAATTGGTCTATGGTCATGAGGTTAGGGGTCCCCTAAAGCTTATCAAAGAGAGGTTTATGGTTCAGAATGATGATGTAAACCTTCTAGACTATGTGTCAAAGTTTAGAGAAAGGCTCTCAAAAGCTTGTGATGTGGCTAAGGAACACTTGAAAGAGTCGCAGGGAAAAATGAAAGCTCAAGCTGACAAAAATGCAAAAGAGCGAAGTTTCAAGCCTGGAGACAAAGTGTTAGTGTTGTTGCCTTTGCAAGGTGAGCCCTTGAAAGCTAGGTTTAGTGGTCCCTACATAGTCAAAAAGAAATTGAATGATGTCAACTATGTGATCAGTACCCCTGATCGAAGAAAGTCTCAAAGAGTTTGTCATGTAAACATGTTAAAAGAATACTTTGAGCGAGAGGCTAGTCAGCCAATAGGTACAACACAGGTCAAAGAAGAAGAAAAACATGTAGATGTTCATGAAGAAGAATGCTATGGAAAGACAGATAATGAATTGTCTTATACAGATGTATCCAAGAACGAACCATGTGGTATAAAGTTATCTAACTCAGAGATGTTAGGAAACATGGATGAGGCATTAAAACACCTGCCTGAAGATCAAAGAAATGATATATCTGGCCTGTTAAGAGAATATGAGAATGTATGTAAAGACAAACCAGGTCGTACACCTTTAACTGTACATGACGTAGACATAGGTGATGTAAGACCTATCAAACAGAATCCTTATAGGCTCAATCCAAGCAAGTTGGAAATGGTGAATAAGGAAATACAGTTTATGTTAGATAATGACATAATCGAACCGAGTCAGAGTAGTTGGAGTTCTCCCATTGTAATGGTTCCAAAGCCAGACGGCTCTCAGAGATTTTGCATTGATTACCGAAAGGTAAATGCAGTAACTAAGACTGACTCGTATCCAATTCCTAGGTTAGAAGATTGTATTGATAGGGTTGGAAATTCTGCCTATATCACAAAGATAGACTTGCTTAAAGGATATTGGCAAGTGCCACTGACTGACCGAGCCAAAGAGATATCAGCCTTTGTTACACCTGAAGGCTTGTTTCAATGCAAAGTCATGCCTTTTGGAATGAAAAATGCACCAGCAACCTTCCAAAGGTTGACAAATCAAGTGATTGCCGGACTTGACAATTGTGTCGTATACATTGACGACATCCTAGTATACAGTGATACTTGGAATGATCATCTGAATCATTTGCGAGCACTGTTTGACAGGCTGGACAAAGCCAATCTAGTAGTGAATCTGATGAAGAGTGAATTTGCCAAGGCAAAAGTCACATATCTTGGTCATGTGGTTGGTCAAGGGCAAGTGCTACCAAGAGAAGCCAAGATACAAGCTATCTTAGACTTCCCAATTCCCACAACTAAGAAAGAATTGCTCAGATTCTTAGGTATGAGTGGCTTCTACAGGAAATTTGTTCCAAATTTCAGTACAGTGGTTAGTCCTCTGACAAACCTGCTGAAGGCAAAAGTGAAGTATGTTTGGTCTGACGAATGTCAAAGATCGTTTGAGAAATTAAAGGCCATTTTGGTGAATGAGCCTGTTTTGGCAGCTCCAAACTTCACAAAGCCGTTCAAAGTAGCTATTGATGCATGTGATGTTGGAGTAGGAGCAGTATTGCTCCAAGAAGATGAAGAAGGCATCGAAAAACCAGTGTGCTACTTCTCTAAGAAACTCAATCGGTTTCAAAAGAAATACTCAACTATTGAAAAAGAGGCCCTGAGTCTCGTACTAGCCCTTCAGCAGTTTGAGGTGTATCTAGCCAATGGAGAGATTACAGTCTATACAGATCATAATCCTCTTGTGTTTTTGGAGAAATTCAAAACAAAGAATCAAAGACTGTATAGATGGAGCCTAATGCTCCAACCATTCCCTTTGAAAATTGTACACATAAAGGGAAAGAATAATGTAATTGCTGATGCTCTATCAAGAGTATAAAAAGTGAAATTATTCATGATTTTGACCAAGTGTGTCATTTGAAGAAAACATTTTTGATGTTCATTTATTTTAACATGTTCGTTAAGTACTATATCTTTGTACACGATAACTGTAAATGATTTATCAAGATGACTTTGAACAGTTAAAAGAAAAAGTAATCTTAAAGAAACCTTTACTACGGTAAAGCTTTCTTTTCTCCGGTGGGGGAGGTGTTACATATAAGAATAATTGTAAAAGAATTTTAAAAGCAATTACATTCATCTATTAGTTATTTCCCTTTAAGGATAGCCAAGAATTGTAAAGAACATTCCAGGATGTCTTTTTATTATGCAGGCCTTGCCTATTTAAAGGCCAAGGAGTTTTATTGTTGAATAAGGAAAAGCCAAACAATAGAATTGTATTGGTAGTGGAAATGAATAGGCTTAGGTATTTTGTTTACACTGTTGATTTCAATGAGGTCATTCAAGAGTGTTCTGGATTTTGACTGCTCCTGAAAGGAGAAAGTTCTTTTGGAAGACAATTCTAGAAGCTTGTAGATTAGTCGAAATTTGAGAATGATCTAGAACACTTGTAATTAGTATAAAGCTGCAGATTTTTCAAGATGATCATCACATCATATTAGATCACACCATCACATCATATGAGAGCAGGAGATCACATCACATCATATGAGATCACTTCACCAGATCAGATCAGAGCAGTTTATGCATCAATGAACTGTTTGCAGTTATTTTGAGAGAGAAATTATCAGTTCTCATCGAGATCATCAACATCATCAACCTGTTCAATGAACACGCTTCAACCCATGGATTGCTGAAATTGACTGTTAATCATCATCAACATCGTCTTCACGGACATTTCAACTCGTTACAGTGACTTTTATTATTCATCGGACTTCAACATCAGTTTCATCATCGCCATCATTGTGAATTTTCGCCAGTCAACTGGGATTTTTATCATTTGGATTAATACTTGGATATAGCATCATCACGTCGGGATTTTACATCGGACACTTCAAGAGATTTATGTAAGATCATTATTTGTTTTATTTATGTATAATTATCTCCTGTAATAAAAAAAGAGAAAATTAAAAATCAAATTTACTTGTTATTTGTTGCAGTATCGTAACAGGGGGCTGAGCATGGACAGATAATAGAAGAGAAAACCAACACTGCTAATATCTATCCAGTCATGCAGAATATTAAGTGATTGAATTTGCTTAATTCTACTCCAAATTCATGAATGCAACAACCTAAACCAGTTGTTTGCATGTTCATCGAGGAAACTGTTTATTTAGTTTTTTTATTGATTTCATACTCCGTCACTCCCAGAGGTATCAGCATGGAGGAATATTGCATTATGTTAGCTAGCATTTACCTCGTTAATATCATTATATTACTGTACTCAGACCATGACTTTTAGTCGATAAGAGGTGTATAGGCCTATATAAGCGACACCATTTCGAGCGGGCCGAACATGGTGTATAGGCACAGGCGTAATGAGCAAAAAATTCTGAGGGGACTAGATATGGCATAAAATTTATCTTTAAAAAATGTTAAAAGTAAAAAAAACGAGCTGGCAAGAATTTCGACATTTTTAATTACAAAAATCAATTTTTTCGATAGGGACATAACATTCAGAATTATCAAATAATAATTGAATATTTACCCTTCTCTCTTTCCTTTCTATTTTTTTTCTTAGTCATGAAAAATATGGGCTAAGAGGCCCCCCCGAACCCCGTCTGTATGCCACTGCGTCTAGGCAAAGTACAAAGTCGCGAGCGAGCGAAACTGTTGACTTTTTGTAGTAAAATTCTGAATTGTGATTAAATTTGACATATTCAGAATATATATTAATTCACATTTTCCGCATCATGTCCTTCTTTCATTTCTTTTCGTACTTTTTCCTTTATTTGCGCTAGCACTTTTCTTAAACATGTTAAAGGAGGCATTTGCGTAGGTAATAAAATGTGCTGAATGACATTTAATATCCAGATAATTTCAAACAATGCAGAATATCTTTGAACACTTTGATGCCCTTCTTTAAAATTATACTTGATTTGTATTACTTTATATTGCTTTGTATTATGTTTTGAATGGAAGCGAAATAAAAATAATTGAATGGAAGGTACTCGATCCGATCATAAAGTAAAAGATGTCCCTCATGAAATGGTTTGTAATTCCATTTTGACAGATGAATACATCCAATAATATCATGGAATGCACCATGATTGATCAATATATAGTTTGATCCTCAATGCCATTTCAATATTTTATTTATGCACCTGTTGCTATTAGCTAAGTGCACCTATGCAGAGAAAAGACATGTATTCTATTTACATTTCCCTCTCAAATATTGATGGTCGATGTTTGGAATCTACTTTGCCTGATTCAAGTGTCAGGCAACAAAGAGTTTTACGTAAGTAGCTGTTTTATGATAATTTAATCTATATATAATACAGGGGCCGCGGAACGGCTTTCAAATTGGGGGGGGGGGCTGACCATGCAAAAAATCACAATCATGTGGTAATTTTTACGGTTTTGGAAAAAAGTGAAGGGCTGAAGCCCCAAGCCCCGGCATCCGCGGGCCCTGTAATATTGGAATACTAAAGATTGAGGAATTATGTAACAAAGAGAATCTTGCTTTATTCAACTTATACAACTCATTTATTTTACCACATATAACATGGTCTGGAAGTTTGGGGTGGGACGTGCGAAACAACCCTGAACCCTATATTATTAGGGCCTACTTCATAAAAGAAGAGCTAGAATAATGACGTTCAACCATCATAGCTATCTCTCTGCTCCTTTATTTTATGATCTAAATATTCTCGATATTTTCAAACAATACCAATATTTGATATGAGTATTTATGCACGTTTTAATTAATAATCGGTTGCCGCATAGTTTTATTGATTATTTTTCATTCATAGACCATCCTTACAATAGAGAAAAGCGAAATGTGAATCTTGACAAAAATAATACCACTTTGGGAAAACAATCAATTTCATTTTCTGGTCATACTTTATGGAATCATCTGCCAAGTAATATTAGAAACACCCCCAGCCGCAGGATATTTGTCAAATCGTTGTCACTAATGCTACTGGAAGATTATGATTAATTTGGTATGGTAAATACTGCCTGAAAACAGATAATTATATGTATAAAGATTTTTGTGAATGATTAAGATATTCTTTTCTTGTAAGGAGTGTAAATATGTTCACCAAGAATGATCGCAATTATCTACATTAGTAATAAGTAGAATTAGATCTGAATTTGTTGTACAATACTGAGATTTAGTTAAAATCATTGTTAAACTATGACGACATTATTTGGGTCCAACCTCGATGAGCATCTTGATATCATGTTACCTCCAATTACTAAATGTTTTGTTTATATGTGATACTATTCCATGTAATTGTACCTGACAGTGATATTTGGTAATAAATTCAATTCAATTCAATGTTTAAATTCCCTTTATTCGCGCATGCTCAGACTGTATATCTACTGATCGTGACTTAAATACACCAGTGACTCCCGCTAATCGCTATACAGACCAGTGCTCCGAACAAAACGTTGAGGACATTCCCTATCTCACAACATCTCGTCACAACTGTCACGGTATCGTTATGTCATTCGCTGTAGAAGTGTTTTTGTATTTCCAATGCTGTACATAAGTCCCGAATCCGCTCGGAAAGTGATGACACCAGAGGAATCGTTGGAGAGCCATATCTTCATCAATATTCGAAGTTGAGATCTAGATCTGAGGATTTCTTGCCATTAATTGGATCAGATATACGAATTCAGATATCGCAGAGGCCTATAGTGATGATGACGACACCACCCCAAGTGGAGACAACTGTCCCTCCAGGTTCTGGCTCGGACGAGGACAAATACGTTCCAAGGTAAGAAAAAGGCTTTGAAAACATATTTTCAACACAATTTTCCGTTATACGAATAACATTTGAATATTATCAATCCGTTTCTTGGTATAATTGACATTGTGCTCCTAATGTTTACACATTGCACAGCCCATGCTGGATTTGTTGTTTAAAAGTGACAGTTTTGTGAGACACATCCCCGTATTTTTTATATGAAAGTACCTCAACCAGGGCCTTTAAATTTGAATATACGGTAGGCAATAATTCCATAATAGTCATGATTATGGTTTAGATATTCTAAAATAATTTACATTAAACGCGTAAGATTGGCCAAAATTTGTCCCACAAAATGCTCAAGTTATATCTTTTCTTTTGTAGGCCTATTCTATCCCACCATCAGCTTGATCAAACTCAAAATCATCTATTTTTTTTTACCATAGCGTGTCTAGTAATTGCCCACAGCGGTCCGTTAAGAAGGCTTTTTTTTCTTCAGATCTCTTTAGGTGATGAACTCTGATGACAGGGGGGGGGGGGGGGACTGCGATTACATACATTTTGGCATTATGGATAAGACTAAAACGTGAAAGCTAGGATATATATATATATATATATATATATATATATATATATATATATATATATATATATAAATTTAACTGTTATCACATATTATTTATCTATACACATCGATGTCCCCTTTAATTCACCTATAATGATTATTGTATTATGTTATAACAAGTGTTAAAAACGAGTGTTTATCTACCTGCAGCATAGGAATAACAGAAAATATATTTGAACGATGGAGGGGCGCAAACATTGACACAAAATAATATAATGAACAAGTTGTAGGCGAATTTATCCCATATATTTATGTATTATATGTTTTTCAACTTGAATACTTCTCGCGTCTTGGTGATAGCCGCTCATTTGCCCTACCATGGTTACAGACTTACAGCCATTCTTTTTGTCCTATAAATCGCTTATTATAATAATGCCAACCCCAGAATCCGGGCCCAGAATGTAACCATGGACCTGATGTAACAAAGGTCTACTTATGCTTATTGTTTTGGGGAGGAGTAGGTCTATTACAATACGGATACTGTTTATTTAGATAGGCCTACAGAGTTTGAATTTTAAGGTACATGGAAAAGAACTACCTTTAGGTCACGTGCAACTCTTTTTGAAAACAGACAAGACAAAGTCCGTGATCTTTTATACATTGATTTATTGTTCTCCGTAGCTAGAGATCGATCAATATTGTAAAATTCTCTTAGCATTGTATAGAAAGAGAATTGTTATCTCATTTGAGGGGGAATGTTGAATTGCATGTGATTACGCAACATGCTATTGTTGCTATGTTGGGTGGAAGGGAGATTTCGGGTTAGCTTTCATTCGCGGTCATCACACCATACAGGGAAGTAGCATATTTTTTCCCTTAACACAGAGATTTATAAAACCATATTTTTAGGTGGTCAAAAATTTATTTCCTTACCAAAATCAGATAGGGTTAGTAAAAATGTAGGATGACCTTGGAGCTATTTTCTTTGTTCGCTCGATCGCCTTAATGGGGTCGGATAGGAATTTCAGAGAATTTTCCTTATTTGGTTTAGCTCTGTTTTCGCCTATCTCAAGGTCCATGGTTTTGCTTGCAGTACGCAAGCAAAATCTTAGTTATCAAGTTGAATGATAACTCAATTTCTAAGATTCGATAATTCATAAATATTTGATTATCGTTTCATTATTCTAATTATGAAGGAAATTCATACGTAATCGTTCAGTGTAATTGACATACGATCACCAAGATTTCAAATATTGATGTTTTATGAATATGCAACCATTTTACATGTTATACACGAGAGCAATGTTCTTTAGAATGTGTAATCATGACGATTACTAGAATAGTCTGAGTAATTCAAATCAGCATGCAAGCTGAGTTAGATGCCAATCGTTACATTATGTTTTCGAGGTGTTGTTAATTTCAGAACGACTGTGTTGTTTGTTTTTGAGGTGTCGGTGACCGCACTCTCCCAAGAGTAAAACAATAATTAAACAAATTGATTACAAATATAACAAACAATTCTGTTTGCTTTTATTTGTGTGAAGAAAGGAGACTGAAATGAGATTGTAGAATATCCGCACCCCCTTTTTACTTGTATAGGCCTTTACATTGATTTTTTGGGTGGACGGATGAAACAATTTTTCTAAAGTCACAATTTTCATCTAATTTATAATTATGATCAATTCATAATTGATAACCTGTAAAAATATCCATATTTTATAATAAATGCACTATAGTCTGCGGGAAGATTTCCTTTTGCGTCAGCCACCCAAACTTGAAAATAAAAATATCATGAATATGGAAAGGTTAAAAAATAATATATCTAGCCCTTATATTGAACATAATTATATAATAATAATAATACATTATGATACATATAACGACTTTCCATTTTGATAAAAGGTCAAGTCCACCCCAGACAAAATGAAGAAAAAAG
Organism: Lytechinus variegatus; assembly: GCF_018143015.1. Classification (NCBI taxonomy): domain Eukaryota; kingdom Metazoa; phylum Echinodermata; class Echinoidea; order Temnopleuroida; family Toxopneustidae; genus Lytechinus; species Lytechinus variegatus. The sequence goes on along the minus strand of NC_054744.1, from coordinate 39,975,777 downwards.
GCAAAGTCACAGAAATATAACACTAAAAATGTCATCAAAATCGGATGTATAATAAGATAGTTAAGACATTTTAAAGTTTGGCATATTTTTCATAAAACAATGATATGCACAATTCAGTGACATGCAAATGAAAAAAAATCGATGATGTCCTTCACTAACTATTTCTTTTGTTTTTTATTGTTTGAATTATACAATATCTATTTTTTTACATATTTGACGATAAGGACCAACTTGACTGAACCATACACAATGCTTATTCTACATATTCAGGGAAAAATAAATCATTGTGTCACTTGACAATAAGGAGAAAATTACAATATTTCATATCTATTATAATAAAATACAAAAGAAATAGTGAGTGGATGATGCCATCTGTCTCCTCATTTGCATACCGACCAGGATGTGCATATAGCTGTTTTGTGAAATTAAGCGAAACTTTAAAATGTCTTAACTTTCTTATTTTACAACCGATGTTGATTAAATTTTCAGTGTTGTGCTTGTTGGATTTTTCTCATTTTATTCGAATCAACTTTTTGTTGGAGTGGACTTCTCCTTTAAAATATCACTGTACTCGTTTAGGGGTTCAATTCAAGGAATACTTGCCAGGGGTATCGTTTTGTTTACAATACTTGTTAAGAGTAGGGTTTCACTGCACGCCGACAATCGTTAAGGTGTGCATTTTCATAATATGGAAAATACTTGTTTAGGGTGCTTTTTCCAGACCCATGCATGGTCACCCATAGTATCCACTCGTCAATGGAAGTGGCCCCCTGGTTTTAAAGTCGGGTGATTTTAGAGTTAGGTATATTATAGAGAAGACTATTAACGAAATCAAGACGTGAGGAGATGAGTGGTAGGTGTACAAGTTTCTTTATGATGGGAGAGTGGAAATACATAACAAAATATGGCTTTATTCAGTCAAATTTCGAGCAGGATTGAGTGCGTATAATTCAGAAGCGTCAATCCTGGGGGGGGGGGGGGGGAATCGCCCCACCAATGAAAATGAGTGGGGGGGGGGCAAACATATCGTTTTGCCCCCCAAATAATTCCGGATGTGCAACAATAAAATAAGATTTTAATGTTACACAGAAATCGGCAAGCGAGATTAAGATACATAAGTCGTTCTGTATTTAAGATCGTGCTCAAAATGTCCACTTTTTGTGACATGAAATATTAAAATGTTCAGCTCGCGCTTCGCACTCGCATCATTTCTTTAGCAAAAACCCATGCTTAAAAAGGTGAAAAGAATGTCCCATTTTCAGTTCTAAACCTAAAAAGAACGCCCGCTTTTACTTGCAATAATCTTTTGTTGGACATAATTTTATATATAGTTCTTTATTAAAAACGTCCTCATTTTTTCAGCTCGCGCGTTTCGCCCTGGCATCTATTGTTCTTTAAGATACCCATCTTAATCATTGGTACCTTTAGAACATCAAGCTTTCAGGTTAGAATATAAAGAAATTTAAGCTAGCTCTCGGCACTCGCATTATCTGGGTAGTGAGATATGTATCTTCCTCATGAGTTACTACTACATACAGTCTAAACTGGTACATTTTACCAGTTTTCTGGTCAGTATACTAAAAATTTCAGGTCGCGCTTCGCGTTCGCATTAATTTGTTGGTGAGATATGTGTCTCTTTCTCAAATACGTTGATTCATGATTTTGCTCCCGCCCCCATCTGAAAAATGGATCGACGCCCCTGGTGTAATTGTCCATAGACATCGGTTTATTTCGTCAGTAAAGGATCTGATGAAAGCCTAGACTAGTCGAAGTATCGGCTTATGATCGCAAGAAAACCCTTTCCGGTATCATTGCTTCTCGAAAGCTTAGTTGGAAGAATCTTGATTGCAGTTACGACGTTCAGCGAAGGTAAGAAACCCTAAAAAAAACGACAGAGAAACAGGAAGCAAGGGAAGCGATTGAACCGGAAGACTCGCCAATCTTTTTATTTTTTATTTTGGGTGGCTGTCGCAAGAGGAACTCTTTCCAAGTCTGCCGCTCATTTTTGTCCTCCATTTACGTCGCTGCTTTTGCTCGACTCACTCTTATACCAGTCCAATTATCAGTTTTAACTTTTCATCACGCATTCTTGGCCATAACATTTAAAAAAATACTTTATAAAAGATTATAACATCAGTTAATTGGCACACCGGATAAAAATGTCTATAAACGATCTGAGAAATGGAATCAATAAAAGTAGATTTCAATTTTCAGCGTACATGCAGGCCAGGGGCAGACTCCATGATTTTCCAAAAAAGGGGGCAAGGGGCACGTTTTCCAGAAAAAAAAAGTGACAAGCCAAAAAAAAAGAAAAGAAAAAAAGGCCTTCACTTCCAAAGGGGGAGGGGGAGCACACTTCTGTTTAAACGGCATTCTTACATTAGAAATTTTAATTATGCCTCTCAACAGGGGGCCGGCGGGGGGCACGGGCCATTTTGCCCCTCCCCCTCCCCCGTCCCCTGGACCCGCCAGGATGTAATGTGCAGGTAACATATTTAGGTAACACAAAATATGAACACAAAAGTGACGAAATAAAGTATTGATTGTTAGTATTATTAGTCTGTTGAAATAACATTTCATTTCGGTCCGATAGTCTCGTCTTCAGGCGCTGCGGACAAGGGGAATGCATGTACCGATTTTGTGCGAGGAAACCCCAGTACATTTTGTTTCACAACAGAAGCGATAATCATAAAAGTCCGCCATATTATGTATGACAGCCCTGGAACATATCCATGATATCTTTGAGTATATTATATTACTAAATGTACGTTTACATCCGACAAACCAACCTGCATTTGGAAATCATTAAAGGGGGAGCCCTGCAAGTTTCGGTAATATTTATGATGGGAAGCAAGGTTCTATATATAAAGTGAAATCTCCTTGGTGGGAAGTTATATTTAATCATTATTTAGAACATAGCGTCCCATAGTATCTGCCACAGTGTGTTCACAATGTGGAACACAAAATCACCTTCACTTTGTTAAATTTGGGCATTTCAACAGTTTGAATCATTCACATTATCGACCAGTCCCAGTGTGAACACGCTGTGAAAAGTCACACTGTCGAGGTGTCCATTAGTCTGCAGACACAGACCCTGAATGAAACTTTGATCAACAAGCGTGTCTCCACGCAAAGACTATACCTTTAAAACCCGAGCGAGGCCTTCTGGATATACACAAGGCATGAGTATCATGAAATTCAGACCCTTTGCACGAGTGAAGGGTTTGCACATCAGACTAGGTGTCCACACACAGTGTGAAAATATCTTCACATTCTTCCATTTGAGCATTTTACCAGTGTGAATAAGATTTTTCACACTGTGAACATACTGTGTCCTTTCCCGCTAAAAAAATTGCCAACAGATGGGTTTGACCAGTTGGTTTTTGTCCCAAATATTGATGAGCATAAAAAAAAAAAAGTCGCCACTCCCAAATATTTTTGGTTTTTCTCTTTTACTTTACTGCGACGTACTGTGTCCTAAACCCCTCCCTAAGATTCGCCATAGAGCTACATACCATTCTTCCTTTTTTATTTTCTTATTTTTATTTTTAAGGGAGCACAAGGGGGGATTAACCCCCTAAACTCCCCTAGATCCGCCATTACGGCGAGTATTCGTAAAATATGGAAATTGAATGTAGGATTCGCCCCCATGATTATAACAAAGATTTTTTTTCATTATTTTCTTCCTGTAGAATTTGGTCATTTTGATCGGATAGCAAGACACCAATTACTGAATGTGACATATTGACACATGGTAATATTGTCAATCCAAGGGGATAAAATAGTTTATCGTACGTAGACAGCATGTAGGCCTATTGTATACACTGAATTACACAAACATTTACACATACATAGACAGAATAACAATCAATGTCATTTGAAATGCATCATTGCACTTAGAATAAAATCCCTACTCAATGTTGTCTAATAGAAAATGATGAGAAAAAACACAGATAGAATGCTATTACAGATATTGAAATTGGGTTACTGTGACAGACTGGCAAAGTAAATGATAATGATAACAAATAAATGTATAACATGAGTTTAGCATTGGGAATGGGTGGTTATTGCAAGTACTTTTGAACAAAAATATATTTAGCTAAGGAAAAGGAAAGTGTACTTGTTCTGGCGAAGTTGAACTTATTTTGTTGAAGCAAATCTAAAAAAAACTACAAGGCACAGTGGATATCAAAAGAGAACGGCAAATTCATCAGGACCATAGATGTATTGATTCTGACCTTTGATGATAATATGAATGCAATTGCAATTAACTTATTTTTTTATATTCATACATGAATAAACTGATAATATCCTTGAACTATAGACGGACCCCGGATACGGACTGAACGAGCGGAGAGAACAGGCGAGAATAATTAGGAGCTTTGTATGTTCATGCAATATAGATTATTGTGAATTTTAGCATGTCTATCTATGTACAAGTTGTATGATTTCTGAAATTAAGTATAAAGAAACAAAAATTCATTGTTCAGTTCAAATTATACGAAGTCGTATTTTTAGGGTGGTTTCAGTACCATTTCCCCACCCTAACGCCTGTCAGTAGTGAGATTTTTAACCAGATTTCAGACGGTTGGAATTTGATCGGTCATCGGCAAGAAAGGGTTCAAGATGACTGTCATCATAATATTATTAGGTTGTAATATGTATTCGTATATCTTTACATGGATATAAACTTCTTTTTTGTATGCATTACGTTAATGTCATGTTTTACTTTTGTTGTTGTTGATTATTATCATTGTTGTCAAAATCATTGATATTTTTTGTCTTTTGATTATGATGATTCAATAAAACACATGAATAAAAAGAACGTTAGTTGCAAAATTTTCCTACAAAAGTTAGAGAAGAAATAACGCTTGGTCAGTGAAAATATTACTTCATCCGTTCAATATAGGCTATTAATGTCGTAATGCCATCGTGTTATTCTTTTTTTCAGCCTTTCCGAATGGCAGGAATGTTGTAATGGCTCTCGACACGATATTGACTTCAATTGCGATATAGTTCTGACCGCCTTCTCTTCGTGCAACAAACTTCTCGACAACCTCGTCATTGAGGTACTCGTCTGGTTCGTTGGACTCTCGTCCTTCATTGGAAACACATCCGTGCTGTTACTGCGATCAAGAACCATCCGCTCGAAGGCATCACGTACCAGCCGCATCAACGCCATCATGATCCTTAGCTTGGCATCTGCGGATATCCTCAATGGCATCTATCTCCTTATCATAGGGGCTGTGAACGCGAAATTCGGTAAGAACTACTACTTCTTCGCAGATGAGTGGCTTGAAAGTCCACTCTGTCAAATAGCTGGCTTCTTAGCCACACTGTCTGGTCAGACATCTGTATTCATGTTAACTGTGATCAGCATTGAACGCATGTTGGCCATCGTTTTCCCGTTCAGGTTGAACCTCCGCATGGGCACCAAAGTAACATGGGCAATTGTCCTACTTGTTTGGTGTGTATCGATCTTTATCTGCTCCATCCCGTTCATGTTTCCCGAGAGCTTCACTGGTTTCTATGGCAACTCGGATGTCTGTATAGGACTTCCGGTCGGGCTCTACATCTACGCGGTTCCAGGAGGAGGTGAAGCGGGTGAGATGGAGATCGAAGGGTCTTCGTGGTACTTCGGCATCGCCATTTACGTCGGGATCAACATCCTCTGCTTACTCGTCATCCTTATCTGCTACGTAATCATTTTCGTCACGGTGAAGCGTTCCGGGCGTAATGTCAAGAACACTAAGAACAGCACGCAGGAAATTCAGTTGGCGGGAAGAATGTCTCTGATCGTGTGCACCGACTTCGCAGCCTGGTTTCCCATCGTCACCATGTTCATCTTGGTAATCGCACGAGCTTGGGATATGCCTGCCACTCTTTATGCTTTCGTCGTTGCCATTCTACTGCCAATCAACTCAGCGTTAAATCCCTACATCTATACTGTAACTCAAATCATTTCAAAGAGAAGGAGACGACCAGGAAAGACTTCGAGCGGTGCAGGATCTAGGGGGATATCGCTAGATAAACTGACTTAACTTTTCTTTTTAATTTAGGCAGGGTTGACACGTTTTAAACGGTGTGTTTTAAAACACCTTTTTGTTACCAAAAAAAAACGTATTTTAAAACACCTCATAGACTTGTGTGTTGCAAATTTGCATGGATGTGATTTTAGATAAATGTTTTATTTTAAAATTTCTTAAGTAGTGTATTATTTTCTTCTAACTTATTAAAACTCTTTCTCATCACTACTCCTTTCCTCCTCTTTCTCTTTCCCCTTATTCTCCATTTCTCCATCGTTTTGTCAGGTTCCTTTCCTCCCTGTTCAATTGTGCACATCGATTCATTTATGTTCTCATTTTAACAAACATACCTGAGTGTTGTGCTCATTTTTTGGACAGGGAAAGAAACACTATTTAAAACAAGCTCAAATACATGTAATAGTAGTACTTGGATGAATTGGTAGTGTTGCACAAGCATAATAATATTTTACAAATAGACTGTAAAACTGACATCGTACTCTTAAGGTATATACAAAAGCAGGTGAAACTTTGCGCTTTGTAACGATGAAGAAAAATACTAAACAGTATGAGATAATCAGCGAGCAAACCTTGAAGGACAAGTCCACTCCAATAATGAGTTAAATTGAGTAAAATAAGAGAAAAATCCAGCAAGCATAATGCTGAAAATGTCATCAAAATCGGATGTAAAATAAGAAAGTTACTGATGATTTAAAGTTTCGCTTCATTTCGCAAAATAGTTAATATGAACATCCTGGTCAGTATGCGAATGAGGGGACTGATGACATCACTCACTCAATATTTCTTTGTATTTCGTTATTTTCTCCTTGAGCATTGTCATGTGAAATAAAGTTATGTTCCTCCCTAAACACGTGGACCTACCATTGTTTTAACATTTTTGGGTTCAGTTGGTCATTGTCAAATCTGTAAAAATTGAAATATTGTATTCTTGTTATTCAAACAGTAAACGACAAAAGAAATAGTGAATGAGGGACGTCATCGACTCTCTCATGTGCATACAACTGTTATGTGAAAATTAAGCGAAATTCTAAAATCAATTTCGATAAAATTTTCAGAATTATGCTGGTTTGATTTTTCTCTATGATTCTAATAAACATTTTTCTGGGATGGACTTGGCCTTTAATCCTAACAATCTCAGGGAACCTTAAAGGACAAGTCCACCCCAACAAAAACTCGATTTGAATAAAAAGAGAAAAAATCAACAAGCAGAACAGTGAAAATTTCATCAAAATCGGATGTAAAATAAGAAAGTTATGACATTTCAAAATTTCGCTTCATTTCACAAAAACAGTCATATGAACGAGCCAGCTACATCCAAATGAGAGAGTCGATGATGTCATTCACTCATTATTTCTTTTGTTTTTTATTGTTTGAAATATGAAATATTTTTATTTTCTCGTCATTGTCATGTGAAATGAAGTTTCATTCCTCCCTGAACACGTGGAATTCCATTATTTTAACATTTTGTGCTTCAGGCAAGGAGGTCCTAATCGTCAAATTCGTAAAAATTGAAATATTGTATAATTCAAACAATAAAAAACAAAAGAAATAGTGAGTGAGTGACATCATCGACTCTCTCATTTGGATGTAACTGGCTCGTTCATATAACTTTTTTGTTGAAAATAAGCGAAACTTTGAAATGTCATAACTTTCTTATTTTACATCCGATTTCGATGAAATCTTCAGCATTGTGCTTGTCTGATTTTTCTCTTTTGATTAAAATCAACATTTTTCTGAGGTGGACTTGACCTTTAATGATTCCCTCAAAACTTTCTATGATAAATCCATTAACATGATCACAAGGGTGGGTCATATCGTTCAAGCATGGATATATGCATATCCCTGGTTCAAGACTACTTTTGGGATGCAAGCATGGGTAAGTGGTTATGATATTACACAACAAGTGCAGTCAAACCCCGAATTGTTCAAAAACATGGTTTTATGTGTAAAGTCAATGTAAATCACGCCAAAATATATATCTGTATAATTATTTGTATTTTTAGTAATATTGGAAAATTGTTGCCAATAATTCCCATTAAAAACATAAGAGTATTTAAAAAGTGTACATAAGAAATAAAAGAAATAGTGAAAACAAGCATTAAAAGCACTTTATACTGATTTTTTAAAATATCTAATATGTATTTTATCAGAATTCCTCAAGAAAAAAAAATAAGCAGTTCAAGGGCTTTATTTATATAGATTGAATTTTAATCAATCAATTAACGCCAAAATATATATCTGTATAATTATTTGTATTTTTGGTAATATTGGAAAATAGTTGCCAATAATTCCCATTAAAAACATAAGAGTATTTAAAAAGTGTACATAAAAAATAAAAGAAATAGTGAAAACAAGCATTAAAAGCACTTTATACTGATTTTTTAAAATATCTAATATGTATTTGATCAGAATTCCTCAAGAAAAAAAATAAGCAGTTCAAGGGCTTTATTTATATAGATTGAATTTTAAACTCAAATTTATTTTGTATTTCATTCATGCACTAAAATTGGCAAAATGGATTCAAATGAAACAAAGCATATTGATTTAATGAAATTAAGCTTTGAAACCTCATAGTCTACAGATTATGTAATTTTCTTCCATTGTGCAAATTCTTCTCGCCGCCCCTCCCCTAGATTGCCAAGACTCGGAATACCCCAGAACTACATGTATATATACATATGAGGAATAAACTTATAAAATGTCAACTTATTTTAGCCTCTTTGGGGGGGCATTTCGTTTCCATGTTTTAGTCATTTGGGGGAAACATGAACTTTTCTGTTGGAAATTCAGTACAAAAGAAATTGTAGCCATCTCTCACTCCAAAAATTTATTTACAACATCAAGAGCTTAAATCATACATAAAAGAAGGGTATAGCTCAATTAATTTGCAGACAATTGCATCATTCGTTAAAAAAAGTTTTAAAACGACTTAAATTAGTAGACCGGCCAAACCTCAAAAAGTGCTCTAGATAAGGATTCGACGGCAAAATTTGTTAATGCTTGGCATCCCAGCTAATAGTCTTGCAAAAATACCCAGGAATAGCGTACGGCCGGATGCCAAGCGCAATTTTGCGTGAAAGTGTCATTTTTAGCGTAAAATCTGAAAGACTGTCAAAAATCACGCATTTTGATATTTTGACGGATTATCATCATATTTTTGATTATCTTTGATATGAAATTATCTTTATTCAGAATTTTAAATTATAAGTCTACTAAATATGCATTTCAAATTTGAATATTACACATACATATATGGCACAGGGAAACATAAAACAGCGATTTCCTCGAAATAAAAGTTTGTGAAAACTATCAATAGTTTGAAGTTTTGTTACGCAACATAAATTCTTCGATTTAAATGCGTTTATCCATCGAATGTATAGTAAATGTCCTAGTGCCACAAATATTAAAAGAATTTTCAAGAAAGATGGTAGATATCTCATTTTATGTTATCCGAAAGGATATAATGTGCATTTTACCATGTGCGCATTTTGAAAAAAAAATGGAAAATACCGTACATTATGTACATAATTACATGTATAAGTACATACTAAAGCGAGTTTTTATTTACATGTAAAAGTCCATAATAAAGCGAGTTTTTAATTGGATAGCACAATTTGTCAATTCCTTGCTTCCCAGCTAAAAGTCTTGCGGAAATACTGAGGAATAGCGTACGGGCGGATGCCAAGTGCGCTTTTGCGTGAAAGTGTCATTTTTAGCGTAAAATCTGAAAGACTGTCGAAAATCACGCATTTTGATATTTTGACGGATTATCATCATATTTTTGATTATCTTTGATATGAAATTATTTTTATTCAGAATTTCAAATTATAAGTCTACTAAATATGCATTTCAAATTTGAATATTACACACACACATATGGCACAGGGATAAATAAAACAGCTATATCCGAAAGGATACAATGTGCATTTTACCATGTGCGCATTTTGAAAGAAAAATGGAAAATACCGTACATTATGTACATAATTACATGTATAAGTACATACTAAAGCGAGTTTTTATTTACATGTAAAAGTCCATAATAAAGCGAGTTTTTAATTAGATAGCACAATTTGTCAATTCCTTGCATCCCAGCTAAAAGTCTTGCGGAAATACTGAGGAATAGCGTACGGGTGATGCCAAGTGCTCTTTTGCGTGAAAGTATCATTTTTAGCGTAAAATCTGAAAGACTGTCGAAAATCACGCATTTTACTATTTTGACTGATTATCATCATATTTTTGATTATCTTTGATATGGAATTGTTTTAATCAGAGTTTCAAATTATTAGTCTACTAAATATGCATTTCAATTTGGAATATTACACACACATATATGGCAATATGACACAAAAAATCGTGATTTACTCGAAATAAAAGTTTGTGAACACTATCAATAGCTCTTAGTTTTTTTACAACTCAAATTCTTCGATTTAAATTGGTTCATCTATTGAATATCGTTCGTTTCTAATGTCACAAATATCAAAATAATTTTTTTAAGTAAGGTGGAAGAGATATTTTCCGAAACGGGACATGCAAAAGTTATCGGGGAGGGGGGGGGGGGGGCATTTTGAGTGTAAAATTGAAGATACTGTAAATTATAAACATAATTACATGAATAAGTACTTTAAAGGACAAGTCCACCCCAACAAAAACTTGATTTGAATAAAGAGAAAAATTCAACAAGCATAAAACTGAAAAAATCATCAAAATCGGATGTAAAATAAGAAAGTTATGACATTTTAAAGTTTCGCTTTATTTCACAAAACAGTTATATGCACATCTCGGTCATTATGCAAAAGAGGGAACTGATGACATCACTCACTCACTATTTCTTTTGTTTTTTATTTTATGAAATATTTTCATTTTCTCGTCAATCTCATGTGAAATGAAGTTTCATTCCTCCCTGAACACGTGGAATTCCATTATCTTAACATTTTGTGGTTCAGGCAAGGAGGTCATAATCGTCAAAGTCGTAAAAATTGAAATATTGTATAATGTAAACAATAGAAAACAAAAGAAATAGTGAGTGAGTGACATCATCAACTCTCTCATTTGGATGTATCTGGCTCGTTCATATAACTATTTTCTTAAAAATAAGCGAAACTTTGAAATGTCATAACTTTCTTATTTTACATCCGATTTTGATGAAATTTTCAGCATTGTGCTTGTCTGATTTTTCTCTATCGATTCAAATCAACAATTTTTTGAGGTGGACTTGACCTTTAAAGAGTCATTAAAATTAAAGTGTCATTATTTTTTTTCTATACGTTCAAAGTTATAATGAAATTTTGAAAAATGAACTTTGGTTAAGATTTCAAGGTTGATATGACGCTGTTAAATCAAAACTACCGTCACCTCCACCGGAGAGTGGCTCCTTTAGTCCTGCTCTGCAATGCCGACGAGACAAAAAATAGGTACTGCCGTGCAACGGCCATTTTTTTAATATACTTTGATAATCAAATAACTGAAGTAAAATGTAGATTGACAGAGTGGTTTAAAAATGCTAATTCAATCGCTTTATTCATACATGTATGTTTTCTATGATTTTGGATATAGATATTCCTGTAAAATTAATGCTGCCATGGTAACGGCAAATTAAATATCAGACCTATTTCTGAATATCGCCACAGGTAGATTTAAGTTCAGCACCAATTCATTCGTGGAAATAGCAAGAAGATCGAACCCTACAAAAGCAAACATAATCCAATATAATATCATGACGAGTATCGCACTGATATAAGATATGTGCAATATCGATGTAATATTGTGCGCTGTTTATTTTTTTATCAGAAATGCGCATCTGATAAAATAATGTGCATCGTTATATTTCGCATATATAACATAAAATGATATATATCTTGCATCTTATTTCAGTATTTGTTCTCACTATATGTGACATGACAACAATTATTAAGTATTTATTCGGTTAGCACTAAATCTTGACGAAATTGAGCTGCGGAACACAAACATTATACCATTAATAATTTTTACAAACCTCTATTTTGAGTAAATCGCGGTTTTATATTTCCCTGTGCCATATGTGTGTGTGTAATATTCAAATTTGAAATGCATATTTAGTAGACTTATAATTTGAAATTCTGAATAAAGATAATTTCATATCAAAGATAATCAAAAATATGATGATAATCCGTCAAAATATCAAAATGCGTGATTTTTGACAGTCTTTCAGATTTTACGCTAAAAATGACACTTTCACGCAAAATTGCGCTTGGCATCCGGCCGTACGCTATTCCTGGGCATTTTTGAAAAACTTTTAGCTGGGATGCAAGGAATTGACAAATTGTGCTATCCAATTAAAAACTCGCTTTATTATGGACTTTTACATGTAAATAAAAACTCGCTTTAGTATGTACTTATACATGTAATTATGTACATAATGTACGGTATTTTCCATTTTTCTTTCAAAATGCGCACATGGTAAAATGCACATTGTATCCTTTCGGATAACATAAAATGAGATATCTACCATCTTTCTTGAAAATTCTTTTAATATTTGTGGCACTAGGACATTTACTATACATTCGATGGATAAACGCATTTAAATCGAAGAATTTATGTTGCGTAAAAAAACTTCAAACTATTGATAGTTTTCACAAACTTTTATTTCGAGGAAATCGCTGTTTTATGTTTCCCTGTGCTATATGTGTGTGTGTAATATTCAAATTTGAAATGCATATTTAGTAGACTTATAATTTGAAATTCTGAATAAAAATAATTTCATATCAAAGATAATCAAAAATATGATGATAAGCCGTCAAAATATCAAAATGCGTGATTTTCGACAGTCTTTCAGATTTTACGCTAAAAATGACACTTTCACGCAAAATTGCGCTTGGCATCCGACCGTACGCTATTCCTGGGCATTTTTGAAAAACTTTTAGCTGGGATGCCAAGCATTAGCAAGCATTAACAAATTTTGCCGTCCAAAGTATAAAAAATCGTTTTGGCCGGTCTACTAAAAAGGTTTTAAAACAATAAAAAACGTTTTATTTTTTTTTGAATAAGGTTTTTTATTTTGCTTTAATAAAAACGTTTTCATTACAACCCTGAATTTATCGGTCTCTGAACTTTTGAAAGATAGGCAATTTGAGCAAAATCACCAATCATTTCGGAGTGAAAACTTTCTTTCGTTTTTGTCATTTAGACCAAAGTCATCTTAATGTTGGGGTGAACCCCCTTTTTCATTGCCAAATTCTCTTCCGAACCACGTAGTAGTACATCATCTTCCAAATCGTCCAACCCCCAGAATGCCATCTCCTTTCTCTCAACAGCTCAAGATGATGTATTATTGGTTAAAAACTGTCTAAAGTTTTGAAGTTCAATAATGTGATTTATTTTGTCAGCAAACATTGCAATCTTACAAATGATAAGTTGTGACCATTGACTTGGGGGAGGGGGGGGGGGGTGGGTGGGTGCTGGAAATGGGAGAGGGGTAATACCCTTCGTATATACTTTTGGAGCAAGCTACCAGAAAGTACCATAATTACGGATTCATTAAGTGAGAAATAAACTATATAGAAAGATTACAACAAACTTTTCTACTGAAGAAGGAATCCAAAGCACATGAGTGGAACGAATCTTTCGATGTCACATGAGTTTGGGTCATGCAGTATCAATTTGATTATTTTCTTAGCTTCGATAAAATCCCCCCAAAAGCACCGACAGAAAGTGGATTTCGTTATTTCCTTTCTATTTGTCAGCATAAACTGTTGTTGTATATAATGTCCCGTATACTCGGAAGCGGGTGGTGTTATGTATACGTCACGAACAAACCGGTTATTAAAACAACCTTCACAATAATTTCAATTAATATTTCTTAAGATTTATCTGTCTGCTACAAACATTTTGTAATGGAATCCACTCGCTATATTCCTTAAATTAAAAGTCAATCTAATAGTTTGTGTGGTAAGGGATTAATCCAAAATTGGATCGAAAGTTGCAATGAAATAAGACTGAAATTAATATGTGTTAGCTTGAAAACTTCAATCCAACTTTGGATTGCTCCCTGATCGCAATCGATATCAATCAAGGAATAAGATAGCAGTGGAGAAGAGAGAGGGAGAGAGAGAGAGAGGATGGGAGTGGAGTGGACAGGACAGGAAGAGAGACAGATAGATAGAGAGAGAGGCAGATAGTGTGAAAGAGACACGTGGCAATCCTCGTCTGTAATTTACATTGAATTATGTCTGCCAAAGAGAACAAAGCAAACAAAACACGAAAATAGAAAATACCTCGTTTGTTAGTTGAAGGTTAGGTACAACTTGGAAATAAAAACAAAAAAGCTCACGCAAACTTCCTGTTAGTCAAGATTTTATCACACAATTTATTATTTCGATATCGAAATGAATACCTATTTTCAGTTACGCTTTCTACTGTCATGACTGTTTTCTAACAAATTACAGTGATAAGCAACTTTTATTTCAATCTAAGTCTATATTATTGTTATTATTTAAAAAAAGATAAGCACGTAACGTGTATAAAGCGATTCAGTACATCATAGGTGGATCCAGGGGACGAGGGGCCCTTGTATTAGCTGTGCAAAAAAAGGGGGGTGGAGAAAGAAGAAAAAAGAAAAAGAAGTGAAAAGAGAGGAAAATAGAAAAAGAGCATGGATCCTACGAGATCCATGAAGAAGAGGGGAAAGGAGGAGAAAGACGCGTGAACAAAATAAGGTAAAGGGAAGGCTGGAGGGGGAGGGGAGATCTTTCACGTCTCTCTATAAAATTTTCGCTCGCGCTCGCATTGCATGTTCGATGATTATCTTGCTCAATATGCCTATATGGAGCTTAAAATATCAAGCTTTGAAGTCAATACGCAAATCGTATTTCAGATCGGACATCGAGCCCTCATTATCTTGTTTCATTACAAATTTTCAAAAAGTGCTCTGTAAAATGTCCGTTTTTTTGTCTGAGTACCAACATTTGCAGCTTGCGCTCTACGCTCGCTTTATTTGATTGAACAAGTACGTATTCTCTTCGGTATTCCATAAAGTTCTCAAAACATCCCTTTTCAGGCTTGATAATCATTATTATCAAAAACTATCAGCTAGTGCTGCGCGGTTCTATTTTGATTGTGAGTAATATTATACCTCTATAGAAATGCTTCTACAAACTTATTAACATCTCCTTCTCATGACAGTTTATCAAAAACTTTGGCTCGCGATTTAGGATCGCATTAATTGTTAAATATGTCTTAACCTATGTGCATCATATTAATAATTACAAAAGTATTCAGGCTTTAATATCAACAAAATTTTGCGCTATCATTAGGCTTAATAGATTAATGGATAAGAAAATAACAATTTCATGAATTCCCCCCCAAAGAAATTGTCCCTTTTTCAGAAAGGAGTATCGACAAGTTTTGTCCCGCGCTTAGAGAGAGGAATAGGAAGATCAGTTTGATCATCATATGATGATATAATGTCCTTAATTTTTTGGGGATCATAAAGATCAAAATAATAACAATAAAAGTATACCCAGTTGTTGTGTGTCCGGACGATCAATTTTAGAAAGTCCTTTTGAAAAAATTCAAGCGAAGTTTCATCAATTTTTAGTTCAAAATGTTAGGAAATATCATAAAGAACAAAATAGAAGATGATTTCAAGTATTGAATTCAAATTTTTAGTGTAATCCAAAGACAAAAAAGAAGGCTTCAAAAAGATAAAGTGTCCGGACACCCGACCCCCCATCCTATCAGTTCGCGCTCGCATCATTTATTAAGTGCGCTCCATATTCATGATACCCACTTCACAATTTTCCTATATACACAGTGCTTAAATAATTTCCATTTTAGATCGGAATATCATTTTTTCCGTTAGTGCTTTGCACTCGCCTTATTGATTTCATAAGAAAACATTTAGAATGCAGATTCTAGGTCTAAATCTAAAAGACGCACACGCATGTTTATTGAGATACAAAGCTTGTTCTTTGTTTAAAACATGCTTATAAATTATCCAGTTTCAGATCAGAATATCACAATTTTCGCGCTCGCATTGTACAAATGTTGTAAGAAGATACCCAGTCATCCATCCTGTTAATGATTTACAAAACATGAATAGAGTTTTCCGTTTTTAGGTCTAAACCTCATTTTTCCCGCTCGCGCTTCACGCTCGCATTGTTTAGTTATATATATGCCTATCCTGTTGATTACAAAAGTGCTTAGAATGTCATTTTTTTTAGGTAGGAATGTCAAAAAAAATCAGCTCACGCTTTGCGCTCGTATTACTTCATTGATGAAATATAGATTGTCTTCATGGCTAACCTAAAACAGTCTTTATAGCAGGTCATTTTTCGATCAGACCAGAACTTGTATTGAAAATTTCTGCTCGCTCTTTGCGCTCAGGCATTAATTATTTAGTCGCATACACATCTTGTTCAGGACCACAAACATGGCCAAAATGTTTAATTTTCAGGCCAAAATGCATGAAATTTCCCCCGAAATAATAGCTCGCGCTTTGCGCCCGCACTATTCAAATAAGGCTTAAGAGATTATCATATATTTGTGTTCTTTTATAAGAATATACTAAGAAATGACTGAAAGGACTATCCCTTCAAAGAAACAAACAAAAACTTTTTGAGTGGCCGATCGGGGAAAGTATTGGTGATTTTTTCGCCGCCCCCCCCCCCCCATCGGTGAAAGCTTGATCCGCACCAGGTACATGACGTGTACATGTTAGGTTCCAATACATTGCATTTTTACTTTGTTTGCATAATTTCAAATGGAAATCCCCCTTCGTCATGTCGTTAGGAGTATAAAAGAGAATATCATGCCATGGTCGCATCATAATTACGAAGAGGACTGCATCTGTTTTATATTTCAAATCAAAATGATTAGTTATTTGAGGTCGCTAATATTCTCAGTGCATGATCAAAATCCACACCAGATTTCTGATAACAAGTCGGGCGGTGAGGATGGTAGCGCAGATGGCGGTTGTGATCGAGCCGAAGTGAGTAGGATATTTGTGCAGTGTGAAAAGAATCGTCCAAAGATTGTAACTGACTTCGGGTGTTCTCTCAGGAGTTCTGATGGTAAACATTCTTTGATTGAGGTAGATTGGTCTGGACTAGGTTGGAAGGCTGGATTCAGGTAAGAACTTCATTATTATCATCATACTAAAAGGTGGACCAAGGAAGCCCCCCTCCACTTCTTGGCGGCGCCTCCCAAAAAAGTTTAAAAACAAAGAAAAGGAAGAAACCGAAGAAAGGAGAAAATAAGAAATATTATAGTGATCAATAGATTTTCTTTCGATTCAATACATCAAAAATCAATATTGGATTATACAGTGACTTCTTTAGGCCCTATTTAAAAAATGCTTAAAATGTCAATGAATTTTGGCTCGTACTTTGCACTCGCATAAATCCTTTTCATTTTACAAAACAAACGCATAGAATGTACAATGTCGAGGTTTAAATGTGGGTGCATCGTAGTTTTGTGGTTCTGACTCTCGCTTTTCAAACAGAGGGTCGTGGGTTCGAAACTAGCCATGGCGTGTTTTACTTCAGCAAGTAATTTATGTGTGCTGCACTCGAGCAAGGTGAGGTAAACGGGCACCCGGCATGATTCCTTGTATTCATGGGCGGGAATCCCAGGGGGGACGTGTCCCCCCTACTCAAAATAGTAGGGGGGACACAATATCAAATGTCCCCCTACTATTTTGGGTCTTTGGTGATGCTAAGAAATATATAACTCATAATGGGAATAAAACGTGCGTTTTGGACGAGATGACCTTTTCTTGTATTGTCAAATATATTTTCGTCGAAATGACCTTAAATTTTAGGTAATAGCCTTTTTTTTTGCTTGTAAAATTTTCCAGACCCGTGTCCCCCCTACCTTTTGGGAGAGATTTCCGTCCCTGCTTGTATTGTATGCACTGAGTGCCGGCTCGAGCTAAAGCCGGGATAGTTTATTGATATCGTTTTGGAGTGCCTATATAGAATGTCCAATTTACAAGTCGAAAATCCACATTTTGGGGCTCACGCTTTGCACTTGTACTGAAGAAAGGCACATTACCCCCCACTGTTTGAAGCACTGAATTTTTTTTCAAATTTTTACCCCCATGCCCTCTCGAACGTGCCCTTTCACCTGAGAAGGATAATTTATGTGTTAGCAAGTGCTATTTCTCATATCTGTCAATCTTACCAAAAATGTCCGTATTCTGTGCCCCTTTCACTGGAGAAGGACCAATTTTATGCCGTTTGCAAGAGCCCCTTTGCCTTCTTATAGGGGCCCTTTCTCATATTTTTTTCAACTGAGAAGGACTCTTTTTAGGTGTTAACGAGTGCCCCTTTGAAACAAGAAAACAACATTCTAATTTTTGTATGTTACTGCTTATGAAGGAAAAACCTTGTAAGGAAACTCCTACGTCCCTTAATAAAGTTTCCTAAGTCATGACTGTGACTTGGGTAGAGGCAGTGTATGGCGTACATAATGTTATGGCCCCTTTGCCCCTTGACTTCTTGTAAGTGCCTTTTCTCGTGTCATTGCATGCCCCTTTTTACTCAAGAAAAGTGCCTCTCACGAACGTGTTCTGTGCTCCTTTCATACTTGAGAAGGAGCTGTTTTATGCCCTTTGCAAGTGTCCCTTTTCACATTTTCACTTTAGAAGGACTCATTTTATGTGTTAACGAGTGTCCCTTTGAAACAAAACAATATTCTAAATTTTATATATTACTAAAACTTGTAAATAAATAAATAAATTGTAAGGAAAAATCATACGTGCCTAAAACGTTTCATGAGTCTTTTATCAGTGAGGTAGATAAGTAGTGGCTTACATGGGGGGGGGGGGGGAGGCTCTAGCCCACTGTTTTCACAAAATATTGATAAACTTTAAAATCAAATAACTTCTTTATTTGTTATCCGATTTCGATGAAATCTTTAGCATTTTGCCCTGTGAATTTCATTTTTCAGCCCGAACCATCCCTTTAAGTCTTGCGTCAGGAACGCCCACTCAAAAATGAATAAAAATCAGCCTGGAGAAATGTGAATAAAAATAGTTTCCGTCCTTCCCCTATTGGCGAAAGCTGGATCTGCCCCTGTATAGGTGTGAGTGGGGTGTTTGTGTGTTAGTGTGGGGTATGAAACTTGCCTAAAATGATTCATAGTCTCGCGCGGAGTCCATGCTGAGGATGGTTGAATGGTGTTGGAGGTGATGGCAGGGGGAGGGGGCATACTGAGAACCCTCAAGTACATCCTATGTTAACAAAACATATAATTCGATATGCTTTTCAATCAGTTAGACCCTTAAAACGGGAACGGATCTGGGGACTATGTTCCTGCATTATCGGTCTATAACAATGAGGAAATAACAGATGGGACAACTATCAACTTTTGATCAGTTCGAATGTTACTTTTTATTCTTGAAGGGGAAAAGATGAAACCAAAAGTATAATTATGAATGCCAATTCGTGATTACTTGCTTAACTATTTATCTATCAATAGTCCCACTTAACTAATAACATCGTCACAATAAGCAATAATGAACTATATATTTACGAATTTCCTTTGGGAATATTGCTTCGTAATTTGTATTTCTCATACTGTATCTCTTTAGAAACCATGACGTAATCAAGATAGTGAATGGTGCAAAGGTGAAGGGTGTTGGCCATCGATCTCTTCTTACTCATCTACAAAAACTTGGAAGAACGTGTACTATGGTACGCCAATATTCTATCATATCAGAATAAGCTTTAAATCGCTGATATTTTCTGAAATTAGAATTATGAAAGCAAAAAAGGAGAAAAGGAAGCGAAAAGGCGAGGGGATATTGATATGGGAACAGTGTAACTTGTGGAGTTATAAAGTGAATAATGCCCTGTTGACACTTGCACGCATTGTGGTTCCCGCATAGTTTGCGCATGGGCACACACTCATGCTGGCCAATGCGCGAGCTATGCGTGCCAGCTTGCGGATACGTGCGTGGCAGTACGTGAAATGCGTGCCAAAATTTTCAACATGTTGAAAATTGTGGGAGCATTAAAAATTCGAGAACTGTTCGTGAACTATACGCAACCTATGAGCAACCTAGTCGTGCCACTGCGTATACCACTACGTGGCATCGAAATAGAAATTTCGTGTCGCAACGAATAGTAGGCACACCCCCGGGGTAGTGGCACGCAGTTTACTACTAGTTCACGACAGGGTCGCGCATACTTTTTCATGACCGGGAGTTCATGAATGATATGCGCGAAATTGTGAGTGCATACCATAGAGGTGTCAATAATATACATCTCTATGGTGCATACCACCCGATCAGTATGAGTCGTCCTAATCAACGAACGGAGGGATGTCAACACAATTAGAACGTTGAATATTTAAATTTGCGCTAGATACGTCACAGAATAGGGTGTCGAGAATATTTGCTGAAAGCACATCGGGACAGTGCGCGAACACTGCGTGAACTATGCGCGAATACTGCGTGAACTATGCGCGATATGCGCAAACATGTAGTTAACGTGTCGGGACATTGCGTGAACTGATATACCGGTAGCCAAGTCGTGCCAAAAATACAGAGTTTACACATTGACTCGGCTCGCGTGTTGAATCCGCGAGCCGAGTTGAACACTGCGAAGAAGGGATCAGAGATCGCGTTCATACGTACATATAAAAAGGCGAGTTCAACACGGCTCGCGGATCTCGAACGGAAGAAGAATTATGACGTCGCAAATTAAACGCGGGAAATTCACCGCCGGAATCGAATCTTGTCCGGCCGTGCGAACAACAACAATGCCAAAAGTGAAAGCGCGCGCAGTGACCTAGGTCAAGAGAGTTTGACACGGTTTTCTGTTTACACACGAAAAAATTGCCGAGTCTGACTCAGGTCGCGGGTTGAAACCTTCGATTTTGTAGGATCGATAAAGCCGTGTTCGACACAGCTCGCTGATCACTCTGATCGCGTTTACACAGCATAAAATTGCCGTGTTGAGCACGGCTCTCGTGTTCAACCCCCGAGCCGAGTCAATGTGTAAACACGTCCCGCACTGACACGCATCATTGCGGGGCAATGCGGGCACCACAGTGCGTGCAAGCGTCAACCGGGCATTAGAGAGAATAGGAACTTTATCTTATTGGGGGTCATGGAGATGATATTCCATTTTGTTGGGCAATATAGTTTTCCCCATCTAATTTCCGGAATCAGAAACCATGAGGAGAATTTTTGGTTTGATTTATTTTTTCCGTGCATTTATAATCAGTAGCTCAGATAAGCTTGTTACATCGAGAGCCTATAGCTAGCTGCTCCTTTATGTATTGTGCTCTTGCATTCACAGGCCATTGCATATGTAAAATAACTATGTAACATATTATTGGCGGAATAGGACTAATGACACAAATTAAAGCACAAAAATAGACATCACAAAAAACTGCATTCACAATGACTACACCATCATTTCACCTTCATTGATAATCTGTAACAGTTATTCTTTTCACTTTATTTCTCCTTTTCACAGCTAATCAAGCGTAAAGTGGAGAACAAGAAGCATTTCTATTGGATAGCTTTTAAAGTTGGAGTGGAGGGTAATCACATTCATGGCTATTTTCAGAATCCCGTTGATTATGTATATCACCATCACCACGGTCCCCCAGTACCCAAAATTCCCAATAGGATCAACTTGACATCATATCTTTTTACCGTTTTACCCTTAGATGACATTTGACCCCATCGTTCTCATCATGCGGTATTGCGCAAGGACCAAAATTATGTACCAAGTATGAACATAATTAAAGGACAAGTCCACCCCAACAAAAACTTGATTTGAATAAAAAGAGAAAAATTCAACAAGCATAACACTGAAAATTTCATTAAAATCGGATGTAAAATAAGAAAGTTTTGGCATTTTAAAGTTTGGCTTATTTTCAACAAAATAGTTATATGAATGAGCCAGTTACATCCAAACGAGAGAGTTGATGACATCACTCTCTCACTATTTCTTTGTATTTGATTATATGAAATATGAAATATTTTCTCATCATTGTCATGTGAAATGAAGTTTCATTCCTCCCTTAACACGTGCATTCCAATACTTTAACAATTTGTGCTTCAGGCAAGGAGGTCCTAATCGTAAAATTCGTAAAATTGAAATATTGTATAATTCAAGCAATAAAAAAACAAAAGAAATAGTGAGTGAGTGACATCATCGACTCTCTCATTTGGATGTAACTGGCTCGTTCATATAACTATTTTGTTGAAAATAAGCGAAACTTTGAAATGTCATAACTTATTTTACATCCGATTTTGATGAAATTTTCAGGTTTGTGCTTGTCTGATTTTTCTATATTGTTTCAAATCAACATTATTCTGAGGTGGACTTGACCTTTAAAGGGGTGGTCGATGCTAAAAATATTTATAGCTTAATACACCGAGTAGAACTCACTGAGCAAAACGCTGAAAATTTCATTAAAATCGGATAACAATTAATAAAGTTATTGAAGTTTAAAGTTTAGCAATATTTGGTGAAAACAGTCGTCATGAATATTCATTAGGCGAGCTGATGATGTCACATCTCCACTTTCCGTTTTCTTATGTTATTACATAAAATCATATTTTTTCATTATGTCATACTTGTGTGAATAAAATGTCTCCTTTATAATGAAATAAGTTGCAGCAATAAATATCTAATGCACTAAATTAGTTTTTCTTTTTCTATTTCTTGGAGGAAAGAATTTGAATTAAACCTACTTTCATATAATAAAATACAAAAGAACAAGTGGAGACGTGACATCATCAGCCCACCTAATGAATATTCATGCCGACCGTTTTTACAAAATATTACTAAACTTTAAATTTCAATATTTTTGCTATTTGTTGTCCGATTTTGACGAAATTTTCAGCATTTTGCTCAGTGAATTCTACTCTATTTATTAAGCTATAAATACTTTCAGCCTGGACCACCCCTTTAATGTAAAAATAAAAATATGAGAGCAAGCGAGAGGAACAAAACCTTTATCATTTTAGAACCGACCAACGGGCCAATAGGAAAAGTGTATAGTCTCTGCTCAACTTCGTTCAGGCAAGACAATATATATATATACAGTATACATGGTATATATATATATATATATATATAATATATATATATATATATATGTATATATATATATATATATATATATGAATGTGTGAAGCTATACATGTACAACAGCTTTGGCAACTCTTTTATTTGAATATTGTAAAGAAATGGATGAAGAGAACAATGGTAGGCGTAGCTTAAATCAGGGTTCCCCAGAGCTATCTACCCTTTGGAAAAATTGGTGATGCCGAAAAAAATGTCTCTGCCGGGAATCGAACCCGGGCCCCCAGCTTTGAACGCCGGTGCCTTAACCACTAGACCACAGAGAAGGGTTAGTGGCTAGGGCGAACCCAATCCGATTGACCGTCAGATAGACAGATTTTCGACACTATGCCAATTATTATTTCCTTTGTCAGCGTTCAAAGCTGGGGGCCCGGGTTCGATTCACGGCAGAGACATTTTTTCGGCATCACCAATTTTCCAAAGGGTAGATAGCTCTGGGGAACCTTGATTTAAGCTACATCTACCATTGTTCTATTCATCAATTTCTTTCACATGATAAATACATATAAGACGAAGGTATGTTCTTGATTTTAGTATTACAATTACTTATAGTTTATTAAGAACGTCCCTAGAAACATACCACGATTAAATTTTCACTTGTTTCTCAGCACCCTCCCTGCTCTATAAGCAAAAATATTCCAAAAATCTTCAATGTGTGTAAAGGGCATTTTCACTCGTGAATCTTGAATCACCATTGTAATAATACTTATTGCAATTCGTCTTTAGAATCATCGGACCTTTCACACGCTCATTCGGATTCCCGAGGGAAGTCGGTATGTGTCCTTGGTGACTTGCCAATCAAAGCACTGCATCGCAAATACATGCAAACTACGATGACAATTGATTTTCTACGGAAGTGCTTGAAAGGTCACCTAATCTCCGCCCCAAAAAGATGTTTTGGAGCTCAAACCTTTTTATTCGCAAAATCCGTACCGTAATTTGAGTGAAACTTAACTGGAATTCACCTCTGGAGTAGAAATTGAATTCGTGATTGTGATTAGCGTTCATGATTATAGTGTGGTTTCACACTTGCTTAAAAATCGTCATTAGACTTTTTTACTGGAATCATATCATTCAAATATCAATTTGTACCCATGTGAAAGGGCGGTAACTGTAATCTGAGAAAACATATTACTAGATATGGTGAACTAAAGGTATTCTATTTCATAAGATTGAAATTCAGATACACAGCGCCAAAACAACCCGGTCTCGAGCCGGACTTATTGCCGAGGCAGATCGAGTCACGGGCCCCGAGTCCGAGACCAAGTCATGAATCTTCGAGTCCGATCTCGAGTCTTAAGTGCTAGTCTCTTTGTGGAGAGCCACTATTTTAATCAAAGTTCAATCAGGGTCTGTGCCTGCAGACTACCAATTCTCAATGATAATGAGGCTGAGAAAGTACCTCCTCGACTTTACTGTACACCATTGCGATTAAAGGGAGCTTTGCCAGAACGTTTCCGTTATTATATACATTTTGTTAGGACAATAAGGCTAATCTATGTACCGCTTTCTGATTAAATGCAAACGGATATTGGACATGTTGGATACAGACACATTCTACATTTCTATATTATTCCTAGAACAAGTACAGTTTACACGGGGTCAAAGGATTGAATTTCATTCTAAATGTGCTTAGCGCATACATTCGTAATTCCGAAGCTTCGTTATTCTGAAGGTTCGTTATTCCGAAGGTTCGTTATTCCGAAGGTTCGTATTTCCGAAGGTTCGTAATTCCGAAGGTTGGTAAGTCCGAAAACGAAATGAGGTTCGTAATTCCGAAGGTTCGTTAGTCCGAAAACAAAGTGAGGTTCGTTAATTCGAAAACGAAATGAAGTTCGTAATTCCGAAGGTTCGTTAGGCCGAAAACGTAATGATTAATAAACCTTATTTCGTTTTCGGACTAACGAACCTTCGGAGCATCGAACCTTATTTCGTGTTCGGATTATCGAACCTTCGGAATAGCGCCACAAATTTTCGGATGAACGAACCCTTTTACGTTTTCGGATTAATGAACATTGAGGTATAGGAAATTTCCGTGTTTCCGAATTACGAACATTCGGAATGAAGAACCTTCGGAATTACGAAGTGTAACATGTGCTTAGTAATGCATGCAAATCTTATTTTGATTCTTTCCCAAAAGAAAAATATGTATATAATTTTTTCAGCATCTCTTCCCATGACATTTAAGGGTTGTTCGACGAGTATATTTGATAGCTGATTGTTTCATGAACTTAAGCCTGTGATTAATGCATTGAGTATAAAGGCAATGAACAATGTTGAATTAGTTTTATCATTTTATTTCAATTTGTGATTCGAAAAAAGTAATGGCAATGCATTGAGTTGTCTTCAATAAATACATTAACGAATATTTAATGTAGGCATACTCAAGCCTGCTTTATATAAAGGTTTTCTTTTTGTTGTTAAGTTTCACTTACAGGATTATTGTTGGTTTTTGCTTTGAATCGTATTTGTTTTAGCAGGCGATGAACCCATTATAGCCAAAAAGGCAAGACAAAGTGCTGGTCAACATATCCAGTCGGTCGATGAGTTCGAGTCGATGTTGCCGGCTTGGGCCAAATGGTTCTCTAAATCATTTCCAGTACAGCATCAATGTTGCCAGCCTATTATGATACAGGTGGAACCGAAAGAAGGATCAGTTTTTAATCTTGGATACTTTGCCACTCTTGGTAGTATTGAACCGGAATTCACAAAAGAACCATGTAAGTCATTGGCTTCCGGGGGGGGGGGCTGGTGGGCACTTCTCCCAAATAATGTTAAATGACCAAGAAAAAAGGAAAATTAAGGAGGAACAAAAAGGAAATGAGTGGCGTGTGTTAGTATTATGTCAAAACTTATATCAAAATTAGATTTTTAATTTTTGATGATGTTCGACGTTTTTGCTCGCTGACCATGTATTTTGTTAACGTCATGTTTCTCTTCCTTGAAATTGTTGGCTCACTGTTCTTGTTTGAAATAATTCATGTTGTTTTTTTCTGGTCATAGTATAAAAACTGCAAATCCTTAAAAAGTGAAAATATGGCTGATATCGCAAATCAAAAAGTAAAATAGGATTTTTGAGTAATATAAGTACCTAATATCTTAACATATTTACATTCAGTTGTTCTTAGTTATCAAGAGCAGTATTATCGTTGAATAATGGTGTGATTCTCATTTTCCCCTTCTAAAGTCCTATACGTGTATGTTAATTGGCTCAGACTGTACTTAGAACAAAGCGTCGATCGGCCCCATAACCGGTAGGTCGTGAGTTCAAACCCCGGCCGCGTCAGACTCCTCAAAAGATGGAAGTTGCTGCTGTACGGTTTGGCGCTCAATGATCAATGGGATTGTGTTACTTCCGATCTGATGCTGCACAGTGGTTGCCGGGCCAGGTGGGGGGGGGGGGGGGATCGGCATTGGCGGCGGAAGCCAAAAAATAAGTGGCAGGGGCGGATCCATGATTTTGAAATAGGGGGGGGCGCCAGCGGCGAGGGAGCGAAGCGACCGAGCGGTGGGAGGGGGGATACCCCCCTCCCACGGCAAGGACTTTTTCAAAAAATCATGTCCAAAAGTCGTATTTTGAGAGCACCTTTAGAAGAAAAATGCACACTTAAATGCTTCGGCGAAACTTAGTTTGGGCGCCCTGGATAATATGCCTCTGAATCTACCAGAAAGTGTAAAAGTTAGTTTACATTAAATACAAATATGTCTGACCTATACATTTCAGTGAAAACGTACATGACCAAGGCAGAATGATAATGCTGCGCACGTGGCGCCCGATATAGGGCTTCATCTTTGAGTGAAGAATAATCTCGGGGATACACATTATCATTCGCATCGTTGACACTTTCTCTCGCGATCTGTTACTTACAATTTACATGTATTTGCCATAAAGACGGACAAACGCATGTTACAAAAAACACAAAATTTCGGGAAAAAATGATATCCAATCCAACATCTTCACACTGGTTAGTGACTCACTGCACTGCAACTCCCGATTACAAGTGGTGCAACTTTCCAACCAATCGACTTGCGCGCCCTGGAATTCCGGAATTTACATATTGCAATACAGTATGACAGAGGTGCATTCGTGCGAACACAAAGGCCATGAGCGTAAGTTAAAATATAGTTTTGACTAGATCTAGCCCTTGAAATTGACTACATTGTACCAATCCAGTAAATATAACCATCCAAAAAAAAAAAAAAAAAATCCGGCGAAAATAGGGGGGGGGGGGCGCGCGCCCGGGGCGCCCCCCTCTGGATCCGCCACTGAGTGGGGGGGGGTCTGTTACACCCACAAATGTAATAATCGCCCACAAATGTAATAACGCCCACAAATGTAATAACACTTTACCCACACATGTAATAACCCCCATGTAATAACACCTTACCCACAAATGTAATAATTTCACCCACAAATGTAATAATGCACTTTACCCACAAATGTAATAATTTTTGATCGCCCACAAATGTAATAATGACTTTACCCACAAATGCTATAAATTTGAAGAGATTTTTGGCAAATCCGTTCTAAACTAAAATCCTATAGTAATGGGTTCATATAGCACAAAAGTCCAAAGTCTTTTTTCCAGACCCGTTGTTTCAACAATTATAATATAAATCCAAAGTCTTTATTCCAGACCCAGTTGTTTCAAAAATAGTAATACAAGTCCAAAGTCTTTATTCCAGACCCGGTTGTTTAAAAAATTACAATATAAGTCCAAAGTCTTTTTTCCAGACCCGGTTGTTTCAACAATTATAATATAAATCCAAAGTCTTTATTCCAGACCCAGTTGTTTCCAAAATAGTAATACAAGTCCAAAGTCTTTATTCCAGACCCGGTTGTTTAAAAAATTACAATATAAGTCCAAAGTCTTTTTTCCAGACCCGGTTGTTTCAAAAATTATAATATAAGTCCAAAGTCTTTTTTCCAGACCCGGTTGTGTCAAAAATTATAATATAAATCCAAAGTCTTTATTCCAGACCTGGTTGTTTCAAAAATTATAATATAAATCCAAAGTCTTTTTTCCAGACCCGGTTGTGTCAAAAATTATAATATAAATCCAAAGTCTTTATTTCAGACCCGGTTGTTTAAAAAATTATAATATTAGTCTAAAGTCTTTTTTCCAGACCCGGTTGTTTAAAAAATTATAATATAAATCCAAAGTCTTTATTTCAGACCCAGTTGTTTAAAAAATTATAATAT
Source organism: Lytechinus variegatus (assembly GCF_018143015.1). Lineage (NCBI taxonomy): Eukaryota > Metazoa > Echinodermata > Echinoidea > Temnopleuroida > Toxopneustidae > Lytechinus > Lytechinus variegatus. Next base: position 39,947,446 of record NC_054744.1, on the reverse strand, counting down.
TAGTCTAAAGTCTTTTTTTCCAGACCCGGTTGTTTCAAAAATTATAATATAAATCCAAAGTCTTTATTTCAGACCCTGTTGTTTAAAAAAATTATGATATTAGTCTAAAGTCTTTTTTCCAGACCCGGTTGTGTCAAAAATTATAATATAAATCCAAAGTCTTTATTCCAGACCTGGTTGTTTCAAAAAATAAAAAAATATAAGTCCAAAGTCTTTTCCAGACCCGGTTGTTTAAAAAATTGTAATATAAATCCAGTCTTTTTTCCAGACCCAGTTGTTTAAAAAAAATATAATATTAGTCTAAAGTCTTTTTTCCAGACCCAGTTGTTTAAAAAAATCATGATATAAATCCAAAGTCTTTTTTTCCAGACCCGGTTGCTTAAAGAATTATGATAAAAATTTCCAATTCTTTTTTCCAGATCCGGTTATTTCAAAAATTATAATTTTTGTCCAAACTAAGATACATTAATGATATTCCAGTGGAATAAAAATTAGAATCAAGCTTAGACTTTTCCCCAGACGCTAATAGTAAATTGAGAATCAAGCATAGTCTCTGCTCCAGACCCGGTAACTAAAAGCTGAAACTTAATAGTAATGCGTTTATATAGCACAAAAATGCGAAATCTTTTTTTCCAGACCTGGTTAATTAAAAAATTATAATATAAGTCCAAAGTTTTTATTTCAGACCCGGTTGTTTAAAAAATCATAATATAAATGCAAAGTCTTTTTTCCAGACCTGGTTATTTCAAAAATTATAATAATTATAAAAATCAAAGACCCACGATCCTATTTATGTTGCATAACATGGAAATATAGCGTAGTCTTTCTGTCAGACCCAGTTATAAAAATCATTAAAAACACAACAATAACAACAATAAAACAACGACCCTGCAACCATTTTTCAAAAATAATTTCTTGTATATTCCTTCCTTTTTTCTATGAAAAACCTAAATAACAAAACATTTAAATACATATGAAAAACTGAGAAATAAGATATCACTAAACAACAGGGGGATTACTTCCCGTAAACGATAAGGTTGTTGATCGACGATTTCTGAGATATTATATAAAAGAAAATCATTCTAACAAGAGGGAATAACGTTTTAACAAGTTCTTCGGTACTTTAAATTTTCATTTTCCCAAGCACCATTAGTAATACAGCGCGTCCCAAAAAAAATGTCCCTCTGATATACGGCTTAATAACTTCCAAAAATAAAAATTATTCTCAATGAAAGGTATGGATATGGGAAGCCCATCTCATGTCCTAACTTCTATAAAAATTTCATTGGTCTCGCTTCAGTGGTTTTGAATACACAGCCTATTATGTAACAGTGGTGATTTTCAACCCATTCCAAGTTTATATGCATGCAACACTGCTTTGTGTTCTGCACTTTCTTGCATATCAAACCCCTTTTACCATTCTGACTAAGGAGATATCACCTCTATCTCCTTGTTCTGACCAAGGAATTCCCTGATCTGACCAGGGAAATCTCTGTGATCTAACCAGGCTCATCAAATCACAACCTTGAGCATGTTCAGAAGGGCAAAAACAGTATTGACAGTTCATTTCATGTTTGATAAACGGGAGATGCACAATGATTGAGACAACGGGTCATGTCTGTTTCATGCATAATTCCAACAATACTGCATTTTTTGTTTTCATTACTTTTTTTTTATTTGATTAGCTACTGAGGTCAAGTTCAATAATTCAGTGTAACTTTTTAAAAGAAAAAAGTCAAAATTTTCTTTGGTATAGTTCCTTTTTGCAAAGGATGATCAACTTGTTGATTCCCCTTTTTCAGCTTATTTTACTCATCCATCATTCACATTTTCTTTCAAGTTGGTGCACCGATTCCCCTTATCAATCATCAAACAAACTTTATTTTTATGTTTCTTGTCCTTCTGAACATACTCAAGTTTATGATTTGATTAGCCTAGATATGATTAGGGAATTATCCCTGCTCAGATCCTGGATGTAAGAATGCGGGTTAACATGCCACAGACAATGAAGAAATGCATCAATGCTGCAAACTTGGAATGAGCTAATATGCACCACTGTTACGTAACAGAGTGTGCATTCAAAACCGCTGAAGCGCGACCAATGAAATTTTCATAAAAGTTAGAACATGAAATGAGCTTTCTACTCATGAACATTTATTTGAGAATCCTACCACATTTATAGAATTAATTCAGACCTATGTCAGAGGGACATTTTTTTGGGACGCGCTGTATATTCAGCATTTTTTTTATTTGTTACAATTCCAATAATCTCAGTGGCCTAAGATATATTTTCGGGGGTTATATTGACCCATAAAGTAACGAGAGAGAGAGGATTTATGTGATCAAGAAGTGATAAGATAGGAAAAAACTGATTTGAAATGACTGAAAGAGAGACAGGCAAAGAAAGAAGAGCCCCCTCCCACACCCGTACCAGAGTTACGGGGTTACGACTGTCCCATCGGTGGGTTCAGGTCCATCAACATCTTCAGGTTTGATCTTTCCAGGGGACAAACGTTGTTGTTGTTTTAGCTTATACGGCGCGTGTCATTCAGTAGTGAATATTTGCGCCATCTTTAAATATTTTGTAGTCTTTGCTCTAGACCCAGTTATTTCAAAATAGGAAATTATTAGAAACGATAAAAACAGACAAAACAATATTAACAAAGACGCCACAATATCATTGGTGTAGAATACCGTTGTTGCTATTTTGGGTTTTTAAGGCGCGTACCATTCAGATCTGAATATTTACGCTTTTTATTAATTTGTCGTTTTTGTGGTATGCGTTATCACAGGGCTTTTATAGTTTTGGAGGGGCCCGTTGCAGAAAGAGTTGCGTTTAAAAGCAAGACAAAAAATCAATCGCAAGTCCAAAATGCGCGCTGTTGATTGGTTGAAAATCAAGTTGCGCGTGATTTTTAGAGTTGCGTTTGATTGCAACTCTTTCTGCAACGGGCCCCTGGTGTCTAAGTTTTAAGATTAATCTTTTGCTTAATTTGTATTTTTAAGAGAATTGGATGTGGGGTAAAGACAACTCTCTAAACCCAAGCATTTTAACTGGGTTTAATTTCAAAGATTGGTCTTAGCTTTGATTTTTATTCAATATTTGTTAATCTTATAAATAACTGGGTCTAGACGAAGGTCTAAGCATAATAATAATGTTATTCAACAGGAATAAGAATATGACAAAGTCTTATGTTTTAATATTGTTTAAATCAATTTCTAAATGACTGGGTCTGGAATAGAGACAACGCTCCAAACATGCGCTTTTCTACTTGGTCTTAATTTGGAGGATTGTTGGTTCTTAGATTCGTTGTTGGGGGTTGGGTTTTATTGTTTTTTATTCTTGAAATAATTGTGTCTGGAAGGAAAGTCTACAATCGATCTCCATGTTATTCCACAGTAGTTAAATTATTGGGTATTCGTTTTAGAATATATGTAAAAACTATTTATTTTAAATAATAACCTAGTCTGGAGAATGGACGTTTGCTTTACCCATGCATAAGTACAATGTTTTGTAGGGGTCTTAGTATTATTATACAAAAAATATGGGTGTGGGGTAAAGACATATTTTTTTTACTGGGTGTAATTTTTGAAAATTGGTTTCAGATTTGATTTTCTTTTTAAATTCATTTCTTAGATGACGTGGTCTGGAGGAAAGCGTACGTTTTAAAACTCGTGTTATTCCAAAAGAATAAAATAGTGTATTATGTTAGGTTTTTTTTGTAATTTTTGTAATGATTAGGACTGGAATAAAGACAACGTTCTAAACCTCTTTTTAAAAACAGGTTCTTAGGTTCAAGGATTGTTTGGTCTTAGATTTGGAGTTATTTATATTTTTACTATTAGCCTTATTTTTAAAAACAAATGAATGGGTCTGGCTGAAAGACTACGCTATATGTCCATGTTATCCAGCATTAATAAGATTATGGGGTCTTTATACGTTTTTTGTTGTTGTATTGTTATTTACAATTTTTGAATAACAGGGTTTGGAGAAAAGGCTATGCTCGATTTTCTTTTTTTACACTGGAATATCATGATGGTATCTTAGTTTGGACTTATATTATAATTTTTGAAATAACTGGGTCTGGAAAAAAGACTTTGGACATATGTGCTATATGAAGGTATTGCTATAGGGTTTTAGTTTTTAGTTTTAAATAACCGGGTCTGGAGGAAAGACTATACTTGATTCTCAATTTACTCATAGCGCATATATTCACAATACGTTCCGTATAATTTAAAACAACAACAAAGACATTGATTCCACCAGTTTTAATTAACTGGGTCTGGAGAGAAGACTAGGCTCGATTCTCATTTTTATTCCACTGGAACATCATTATCGTATCTTAGTTTGGACTTATATCATAATATTTGAAATAATCGGGTCTGGAAAAAAGACTTTGGATTTATATTATAATTTTTGAAACAACGGGGTCTGGAATAAAGACTTTGGATTTATATTATAATTTCTTAACTACCAGGTCTGGAAAAAAGACTTTGGACTTTTATTGTTTTTTAAACAATCCGGTCTGGAATAAAGACTTCGGATTTATATTAAAATTTTTGAAACAACCGGGTCTGGAGAAAAGACTTCGGACTTATATTATAATTTTTTAAACAACCGGGTCTGGAAAAAAGACTTTTGACTTATATTATAATTTTTTAAACAACCGGGTCTGGAATAAAGTCTTTGGGCTTATATTATTATTTTTTTAAATAATCGGATCTGGAATAAAGACTTTGGATTTATATTATAATTTTTTAAACAACCGGGTCTGGAATAAAGACTTTGGCCTTATATTATCATTTTTTAAACAACCGGGTCTGGAATAAAGTCTTTGGGCTTATATTATTATTTTTTTAAATAATCGGATCTGGAATAAAGACTTTGGATTTATATTATAATTTTTTAAACAACCGGGTCTGGAATAAAGACTTTGGCCTTATATTATCATTTTTTAAACAACCGGGTCTGGAATAAAGACTTTGGGCTAATATTATTTTTTAAACAACCGGGTCTGTAATAAAGACTTTGGACTCTTATTATAATTTGTTAATTAACCGGGTCAGGAAAAGAGACTGCACTTTTGTGCTATATGAACGCATTACTATAGGATATTAGTTTAGAACGGATTTGCCAAAAATCCCTTCAAAATTATTACATTTGTGGGTAAAGTGCATTATTACATTTGTTGGCGAAATTATTTAATCTGTGGGTAAAGTGTTATTACATTTGTGGGCGTTTTTACATTTGTGGGTAAAGTGTTATTACATTTGTGGGTGCACCAAGGTCTACCTAAAATTTTGTGATGGACACATGTAAAAAAAAAGCAAAAAAAAAAGAGGTCATCAACCTAAATTAGGGGGGGGGGGACAAGAGACCTATTAAGGGGGGTCACCAGAATTAATAGGGGGCGCAGGAAACAAAATTGGCAAGCACAAAAAAAGGTCATCAACTAGAAATTTAAGGGGGGACCTCAATTTTTTGGGGGGATCTGTCTTCCCATCCCCCCCCCCCCCGCTTCTGCCGCCTATGGAAATCGGAGTATTTCTGTTCCAGATTTCTATTTCGAACAATAAATTATGGACTTTCATTTCCTGAAATTGTCACAAAAATCATTTGGATTTTGGGAAATGTATAGAAACCCCATTTTTAATTCGTGCATACCACTATGATGACATAACTATATATATATATATATTTTTTAATTTCTTCCCCTCCCAGTTCGATTGAACATGCATATATATGAATCAATACATGACAATGTAAAAGAACAGATTGTTGCATTTTCTGCCATACCTAAACGAAGAGCACCCGACCTCGGTGGTACAGGCTGCCTCGATATGAGTGATGATGACGACGACGACGACAACCACGTCCACGAGGATGTTGACGACACTGAGAAAGAAGTCTGCCTGTCTGGCGATAGCGAGGGGCCATTGAAGCTAGTCGTAATTAAATCGCTTTCATTTATCTGTTATCTGTATTGCATGACAGGGGTTTATTAATTATGTTTTGATCAAGCCTATTTCTTTTACATAATCATTATTATTTATTCGAAATTCAAATAAAAGCAGATGATAACTTTGTATGTTTTTCGTTTCTTATAGTCATACGTTGTTTTGTTTTTTGCTTTGTTTATATAGGCATAAAACATGTATTGAAGCTTTTTGCAGTCATTGAGGAATCATGGGGACGAGAAAGGCCTAAACTAATAATTATGTTTTAATGTATACTATGCTGTTTAAATCTATTTAAGGATATTTTTTAAATAGAGGAGATGACTCTTGTTATCATGCCTTTGGGTTTCTATTTCGTTTGATATTGGCCCCCGCTCAAGTTGGTAGCAGTACCGTTTTTTTTAAACAATCGACGCCCCGCCAAGAAATGTGAATGATTTGATCAGGAGGGTCTGGCAAATCGTCAGGGGGGGGTTCAAATTATTTCTTGACGGGGTTATGCCTCACGAAACCCTGAAAAGGTAGTGTAAGGAACTGACTACAAGGAGAAAAATACATAGAAACACACCAACGTCACCTGATCATTCTGTTCAGGCTATTGAGTTGTATGGCTCATCACCATCCCCTTTCGGAGGACGAACTTGATGTTCTGGTCCTTTCGGAGAGGGGGGGGGGGGAGGTTATGAGCCCTTTCAGCCACAACGGGAGTATGGAAAAAGTATGCTTGTTAACATAATGTATAGGTGAATGTGCACACATCATAAGAAATAAAGTGACCTCCGGAGTGAACTATCTAGATGCTGATATCTGAAAGGGCATGATTTCAGCTTTTGACTCAGGAGCTAATTTCCACCAGATATTCACCCATTGCTTCAAATACAATAAAATAAAAGTGTTTTATTGATTCATTGGATACACAATTTTGATTGATATCATCGCTTTCCTGAGTTGAACCGAGACTCTGGTACCCTGGTTTGGATGACTAGAATGGATATAATCTTAATCAAAGTTTGATACATTTTTTTTTTACATTCTACCCTTTCTATTTCATCAGCCCCTTGAAGATTTCATGACTGGTACGAGGAAGATTATTCTTAACTCGGAGATGTTTGGTCGTTTGTTGTGCTCTGATGGATCATTCTCGATATCTACTTTAAATGAAAAAGAAAGTAAGTCAATGTCCATGTTATTTTACAATTACGGCCCGGCGTTGTCCCCATGTGTTTTCAGACTGAGGTGCACGTGAGCGCCATGTGTATGAGCGCCACCGCAATATTGGCGTTTTTTTTAATAAATAAGAAATGATTTAGGGCATACACAAAACAAAACATGTAAGGCCGTTTCAGCGTCCTTGTTACAAAAGACACAAAGAGGGTTTCCCCCCTTGATTTTGAATAAGAAATTATTGAAGACAAATGTTCAATAAAATATCTTAAACGTAAGCGAGTATCAATGCTATATTAAAAATTGATCTTATGTTCTTTTTTAAATTCACATCTCTTGACATTGAACGTTTCTATTTTATGATCAGTTCCCAGTAGCGTAACTGCGGGGGGAAACGTGCCCCACATCGGCTGCCCCCCCCCCCGAAAAAAAAACGGGGGAGGGGGAAACGAGGAAAAAAAGAGGCCTAGAAAGAAAAGAGAAACGTGATGATGGAAAAAGAAATTATTGTATATTGTATCATATTAGTCATATTAGATAAATCATATTGCATAAACAATTTTTTTATAACTTTATAAAAAATAATTTGCTTAGAACTCATGTTTACATCATTGCTGGAGCTCATATTGTCTGTTTAATGAGATATATAATCCCGTTGTACAAACAAACCGTTTTCAAGTCAATATGCACCAAATATATTTCCTCGCACTATTATTATTTTATTTAGTGATTATTTTCATGAAAACTTAAGTGATTCCCCATTTTAAGGTCTCAATATAAAACATTTCAAGAGTGTGCTATATCGTTCGCATTAGTGGATTGGTGAGATATGTCTGCTTTTCATCATTTCCTAAAAACAGTCAGTAAAATTTCACCTTTTCTGGTCTGAATATATAAGGTTTTCAGCTCGCGCTTCGCGCTCGCATCATTTGGTAGTGAAATCATGCATGTTCTTGATTACAATGACTACAAAAAGTGCTTGGTATGTTTATGTGTAATTCTAATAAATCCTACATGAGCTTGGCTCTCGCATTAGGTTACGATAGTGCGTATGCTCTTCATGAATTCCTAAAAAAATAGTGCTTAAAATGTCCCTGTTCGGGTCAATATATACAAGAAAATCAAGCTTGTGCTTCGCGCTCCCATTGTTTGTTTATTGAGACAGGTGTATCGTGATTACAAAAATGTGCTTATAATGTCCCATTTTTAGGTGTGAATCTGAAAAATCTTTAGCTCGCGCTTCGCGCTCGCATTATTTGATCAGTAAGATACATATATCATTAATGGCACAGTCCTTAAAATGTCTCTATTAGGTCATTATACCTGGCAATAGAGCGCGCTTCGCTTACCTTCAAAGTGCCTCAAAGTTTTGCTGGTACCACCCCCATACTGCGACCCACGGTATGCCACTGTCAGTTCCGTTTCTCCCGGGACAATTCCGGCTTTCGCAAATACGGGAGGGGGCAGAAAAACAGGAAACGGGCCCTGTTTAGGACTGTTTGCACTGAATCATGGAGGTAAATTATCTCACCAATCAAAAAATGCGAAAAAAAATGAAGATGTTTGATATTCCAGACATGTAAACTTAACATTCTAAAGCATTTTTTTGTACCAATGATTAGGATGTTATCTGAAGAAACATTTGATGCGAGCGAAAAGCGCGAGCTGAAAACTGTATATATACCGACCCGAATGCATGAAAAGCGACCCGTCTGTGTTTGAAGTGACACATGCGGAGGGTACATATCTCAAAAACCAAACAATGCGAGCGCGAAGCACGAGATGGTTTTTAGAATATATATTCTGACCTGAAAGCTTCTAATTCTAGGCACTTTTTTGTACCAATGATCAGGAAGGCTTTCCAAGTTTTGCGAAGCGCGAAATGAAATTCTTGACGTTTCGATAAAAAAAAGACACTTAGCTGACGTTTTCGATGAAGAACAAGACTTATATCCAATGTGAAGCCCAAGCTTTTTTATGTTTAGACCTAAAAAAAAACCCAGGACGTTCAATTCACTTTTTCATGAGAAGAATGGATGTCTTTCTAAAGAAATGGTTCGAACGCGAAGCGCGAGTTGATTTTTTTGTATTCCATTAAAAGCACGCTTTTACATATCTCAATAAACAAATTAATGTGAGCATGAAGATCGAGTTAATCAAGTTAAGCACTGTTTAACATGTAGGGCTTTTATGAAGAGGATATCTAATGTATGTCACTATAAAAGCGTGAGCTGACTGTTGGTGAGGGACAACGAACGTAGAGGGATTTAAAAACGGGTTAAATATAGTATAATCACAATGATTGTTCATCTAATAAATGCGAATACAAAGCGATTAAAATTATTGATAGGCTTATACTGACCTAAAAAGTGGATATTTCAAAGACTGTTCATTGGAATTTAATTTTTAAATCATGAACAGGATGCGGAATTGCATATCTCACTGAAAAAATATCATGAAACCCGAATCGCAAGCAAAATATTTTGTGCATATTGACTTTAAAACTAGATATTTAAGCGCCTTCGATTCATTCACTTTTCTTGTCTTTTTTTAAATTACATTTTCTCCTCTGTTCCTCTTTTTTCCGTTATTATCATTTTTTATTATTATTTATTATTATCAAATTTTTTGTTGGTCTGCAGCGGGGCCAGGACTACGGCCCTGCTTTTAGATATTTTCACTCAAGAAGAAGCTATGATCCATTCTGAAAAGATGTAAATCCCACTCCAAAATTGCTAGTCCCTTGTCTCACTCTGCATGAGGTTATCTCTTTTGCATTTACATAGACCCTTCTCAAAGTGCCCTGCCTTATCGAGACTCTCTGTATAATAGCGATTCGTCAGCAGATTGTAACGTTTATGGATAGACTAAGTATTGATATTTTGTAAATATTGTTTTTTTCTTTTTCTTTCTTCGTCAACAGAGTTATACGTGTATTACTCGAATGCCAAGGTATATCTTGGAGAAAAGGGTTCTACTTTCACTGAAGGCGACCTGGAAGGCCAACTGTAAAAGTGCTGTCGTCACATTAGTCAGGCTTATACCATACGGTAGACACAATTTCGATAATACAAATACTATTATCCCAGAAAATGAAATCACATAAATATGCATGGATTGATTCATTTCTATATTTCTTTATTTATTATTATTATTCTATATATCATTATTATTATCTTATTTTTTATATTTATTTATTTACATTTGTTTGGAGGGGGGGGGCAAACTTTAGACAGAGTGGTGTTTACATGTAAAAAATAATGTAAGATAGAATTTATACAAAGTTGCGAATTGGATATGAAGGAGTATATGCGTAACATCAGACCGGCGTGCCGCCGCGGCGATCGAAGACTACTCCACGTTCATCAAAGTTATCTACTAAATAATGCAAAACTTCCCATTCATTTATCATAAGGTTGGAAACACAATTGTATCAGAAAGAGACCATAAGCCCCCTCCCCCCCCCCCCTTTACACCAGTGATTCATATGGAAGAATCTAGTTATAATTCAAATTTAAAATTCAATGCTTGTTCTGTTTCGTTCGACATAGCAATTAGTGTATATAGCTATATGTATGTAAAAAGTTTATTGTAATAATAGGTCTAACTGTATATGAAACCTGTTCAACAAAATATGTTATGCATGGGTCCATCCTTTTACTCCTGAATTCTATTCTATAACTTTTCATTTGTGATACATGTATTATAAACTTTCTCTTTTCCAAGTCTGACAGTCACAAACACTGCAATTGTGTAGAAGTGATATAAATGCAGTCTAGCCAAAAACTGAATACGGAACAATCATCAAACTATGCTGCTATCAAAAATTCAAATATCTTCTATATTAAATCAAACCGAAACTTAGTCTACATACTCCCCGAAACATTTAAACGTAATCATAATTAAGTGCCGCATTTTTAAAGGACAAGTCCGTCCCAACAAAAAGTTGATTTGAATAAAAAGAGAAAAATCCAACAAGCACAACACCGAAAATTTCATAAAAATCGGATGTAAAATAAGAAAGTTATAACATTTTTAAATTTCGCTTAATTTCAAAAAAATAGTTATATGCACATCCTGGTCGGTATGCAAATGAGGGAAGTGATGACATCACTCACTCACAATTTCTTTTGTATTTTATTATATGAAATATTCTCATTTTCTTCTCATTGTCCTGTGAAACAAAGGTTGTTTTGGCCTGAACATGTGGAACTACCATTGTTTAACATTTTATGGTTCAGTCAAGTTGGTCCTTATTGTCAAATCTGTAAGAATTGAAATATTGTATAATTAAAAAAAAAAAAAAAGTGAGTGAGGGACATCATCAAGGTTCTCATTTGCATGTGACTAAATTGTGCATATAACTTTTTTGTAAAAAAATAACCGAAACTTTAAAATGTCGTAACTTTTTTTATTTTTCATCCGATTTTGATGAAATTTTCAGCAATATGCTTCTCTGATTTTTCTTTATTGATTCAAATCAACATTTTACTGGGGTGGACTTGACCTTTAAACTTATGTCATTCGTTTTATTCTATCCTTCGTTTTCGCTCTTTGTAGATTTTTTTTGTTCATTATGTACGATATTAGCTAGCAATATGTATATATACATATATATATGTGTGTGTATATATATATTACTAGCTAATATCAGACATAATTAACAGAAAATGTATAATGAATGTATATATTTAAAAATTGTAATAAGATTAGTTTTTTTAGTGAGTTCCTATATTGAATTTGTAATTGTGATTTGTGTAATGATGTCTTTTTTAAGGTATAATATCTGATTATCATAATGCAATTTTAATATCTATTTTAACCTGTTGCATCAGTACCAAGATAATAATAATAAATTAGATTTAAATAACTCACTTTCCATCTTTATTAGATGCTCAAGGTGACAAACAGCTATGCTGATCATGTTTCATACTCTATATATTGATTTAAATAGATCTTCCAAGGACTGAAATTTGCTTAAAATATTGATTTATTAAATCATAAATATGGTTTTGCATTGCATTCTTAAGGAAGTATAACATATGACATAAAATGGTTCGTGAATGTATAGGTGGATTAGGATTGTATTGAATCCTTGCATACTGGAGTTTGGTATTTCATTATTATTTTATTGAAGGCAATGAATAAAAATCATGTTATATGGAAAAAAATACATGAATTTCCCTGTAATCATAATTGTGATTTTAATCGAAAATATTAATTGAAAAATAAATGGAGAGGAAAAATATCGTCTACCATTGCTGAACATGGCCAGGGTGTTTTGTTAATGGGTTTATTGATGAGCCGTATAAGTTCAACTGTACTTAACTGGAAAAGGAAAATCACTCGACGATCCATTTGATTGGAAACTACCGAAATCGAAAATAATGTAACATGCAATGAAAGGTATATCGATATGAATCCAGGATGCAGGAGTGTCACCAGGATACTTGAAGGTGGGGGGGGGGGGGGACATATAAGACAAAATGTTTGCCATCATAACGACTATTGCCAATAATTATGATGTATCATATTCCCAGGTCATAGTTTCCAAACAATTGATGACACGATGGATCTTCATTACGTCAAAATAATATTTTGACCACAAAATCGATTTTTGTGTTCGCTAGCATGAAGTAGGAAGCGTTTTATTTTTATTTCAAGGAAATATACTCTTTAATCAATAGTCTACATGACAAAATGACTACTTGGTCATTTGTATACCTACCAAATATGAATGTTTTATATGGTGCTTGACTTGTAGATATTTCTTTATTATCTAAACTACATCTGAGAGTTTAAGAGCAAGCAAAACTTGCAAAGAAAATACTTTCAAAAAGGAAGATATATATCGCTTGCCAAATTTCTTCGCTTTATTGACGCGACTGTAATGCATTTCACATTTCTCTTCATCTTGCTTGATGCTATCGTTCGCACGAGCGAGAGAAGCGAGTGAGAAAAAAGTCTGCATTGACTGGTGAATCTCATATTAAATATACAGTATATATATATATATATATATATATATATATATATATATATATATATATATATATATATATATATATATATATATATATATATATATATATATACATATATATATATACATATATATATATATGTATATATATATATATATGTGTGTGTGTAGTGAATTATTGTCATCTGGCTTGTCAAATTACTTTGATTTTCCCACAGAGCTGCATTTAAATGATTGTGAGTAAGCGCAGCGAACTAGAAAAAAAACGAGAAGAAATGATCTACGTTTTATTTCTAATTTCATTTTTTATTCATCAAACTTGTTAATTGTATTTTTCTCCTTCCACCTTCCTAATTTCCCACGTAACTCCCTCTTCACTTAGAACTAGATCGATTTCCATTAAGTCCTATAAAAATCATCCCGTATATTTTCAGGAATTAATGTTAATTTGAAAGACCGGTTCTGATTGGTTCTTCGTCAGTCTACTCAGCAAAATGCGCACTCAACGATGTAGGCCATTTCATTTAGCGATTAATCGCTAACCTTTGTGTTCCGGGGGCCCCCAGGTCACTAGTTCGTTTGTATCCGCATGTTCGTGTGACATCTGATAGGAGTGTGTCCCTCAATACCGGATCCAATGGTAACAATACAAAGCTTTCCTTTTAGACGGAAACTTAATTTTTGCACGCTGAATCAATTATTGATGATAATCGTGTTTGCGATATTTTCTTCAAATTTAGATATCATTTATTTCCCAATTGATTCTTAAAATTAATGTGTAGACGTTACTCAATAAAGAAAATAACATTGTATTAGCTTCTTCTCCAGAATAAAGCCTGCGAAGTTCCACAGATAAATTATTCCCATTTCACAAAACAAAAGTCACTCTTGGTGATCGTGCATTTACACTTGCTGCCCCCTAACTAAGGAATAGCCTGCCAATCGACATATTAAGAAGCTCTCCATCATTGGCTATCAAATCAAAATTAAAAACATGTCTATTTTGTTAAGAAAACAATATGCTATGTAGAGATAGGTAAAAAGAGCTCTGAAGAAGCGTAGCTTAATATATCCATATAAAAGCTGCGCTATACAAATTAATGTTTATTAATGTTATGTTTATTAATAACGTTGAAAGAGAAAATTAATTATTATCATGGTTGAATTTAATTGTACGAATGTGCAATATTGCAACATTAGCGTGATGTGGTAAATAAGGGATAAACGAGACAGATTAAACATGGATCACAGAACTCCAGCCGACTATTCATTACTTTATTCTCATTGTATTCATTAATTTGATTTCCGGGTAAGCCTGAAAAATCAAGTACAAAGAAAACGTCACATTATTGACAGGCATGAACAAAACTTGATCAAGCAACATCCACAATGAATGAAATGACCATATCCTGAAATAATGGGAAATCCCAATGTGAACTTTTCCAAATTGGCTAGTGCATACTGGCAGGGGCCGCGGAACGGTTTTCAAAGTGGGGGGGGGGGGGGCTGAGCCAAAAGTGGGGGGGCTGACCATGCTAAAAATCACAATCATATGGTCATTTTTGCATTTTTGTACACGGTTTTGGAAAAAAGTGGGGGGCTGAAGCCCCCCAGCCCCCCCCCCCCGGTTCCGCGGCCCCTGACTGGTAATTCAAATTGAAATAATCTATGCATCATTCAAATCAAAATTTAAAATAAATCCGTACGTGTATGTTAGAGGGAAATCAGAAGTAATAATAGCGAACGTACATGATCTGTTTAATAGAAAATGGGTAAGCTTGTGTGTATACCATTCCTTCATCTGTTTAAACTGACTTTGGGCATTATTGCATTTTCATAATCAATATCATGAAAATCATGTCTGATAACTCAGTCGGTAGACATGGTAGGGCGGGGGGGGGGGGGGTTCGGATTCCGGTGACCCGGGTTCGATTCCCACTTGATGCAGTGCCCTTTGGTAAAGCATTAATCCTCATCGGTCCTCTGGTTGTTTGCTTACAAGTATTCATGATTTCTTAACAGTTAGGTAAAAAATTACCCACCCCAATAAATGTAAGTTGATATTTCTGTGTCACACAGTACATCATGCTATATAGTCTACAGTGGGCGCGGTTACACAAAATTCATTGATCCGTGTATTCACACAATGAGGAATTAATATTGAAGGGTGCAGAGTTGACAGGTTCAGCAAAATTATGGCTTAGAAAATTTCACTCCCCCAAAGTAAGAACTCATATAAAAACATGGGAATCGTAACATTAGATAAATGAAAGCGAAGAAAAAAGCACCTTGCTGAAACTGAAATAGTCCTCGGTGAACACATGCCCAATTTTGAAGAGAGAATCTTTTGTTGTCATTGTTTTATTGTTAAGAAGGGTCTCTAAAAGATTTAAATTCTATATTTTATTGTGAGAGAATTTTGATGATAGGAGTAC
Source organism: Lytechinus variegatus (assembly GCF_018143015.1). Taxonomy (NCBI): domain Eukaryota; kingdom Metazoa; phylum Echinodermata; class Echinoidea; order Temnopleuroida; family Toxopneustidae; genus Lytechinus; species Lytechinus variegatus. Next base: position 39,931,906 of record NC_054744.1, on the reverse strand, counting down.
ATAAAATGTGGTAGGTCTCCTGCCTGAATTTTCTAGATTAAAATCAGTTATCATTAAATTATAATTATCAGAGATAGTGGCGGGAATGCATGAAAGACGTCACAGAGAGGGTATAAGATAAACAGGGTATATCTATAGAGGAGTTTGGAAGACAGTATTGAAATAGACTGGATGAAAATATTTGAAAGAAGTATGGGCTGATAATTAGAACTTTGGAGAGAGTGAGGGGCGGGGGAGAGAGGGTTAAAAAAGGGAGACATGGAGTGAGAGTGAATGGAGGAGGGGGGGCTTTAACGTCACCTGGTAACATCAAAGCGTTGCCACTCTAGAAAATGATTCACATGTTCCTGATTACTCTGAAAGGTCATAACTACGACTGTAATGCGGTGAATCAATAATCGTTTAGAGGACAATGGAACAGCCTTCAGATATTTTTTCATTCAATAAATAAAGTCTACATCAATGGAATATATGGAACTCTACTGAACTCTGAACGAGCGCTCCACAGCGGGCTCTAGAACTCCAGCACCGTCAAACAAAATATTGCACCATTTAACCAACAAGGAATGGCGATAGTGGTGATCAAAGCAAAATAAACCAAACAAACAATGTCAAATCTCAGTGTTCTCAGTGTTAGACTACAGGAATATTTAAATAAAATGACGAAATGAAATTAGTTAGCTGGAGGAAAATAACGTAATGGGGGTTCCCCTATTTCTCTCGCATTGCGTGTTGAAAAAATAATAACAATGCGTTTCATGGATGACTGCCGACATTGTTTTTACTGGGAACCTTCGAGCATAGATATTTGTTCATGCTCTCACTGAATCACACTTCACAAAGAAAAAACAGAGTTTGACGTCCGGCTCTCTCTGTGAGGCAATATTCCCCGAAATAGATTATGGGAAATGTATATATAAATATGGTCGTTCTATATTTCTATAGGCCTACATAAACCTCTCAAATTGCTGTTAGTCAGCAGAACAGCAAGTCAACGTTTCTAAGCAGCAGGTTACTGATTTTATTGCAGCTCGATAAAGTTTCGATTTATCAAAATAAGAGAGTAATAGCAATACGTTTTATGAATGTTCATAATTACATTAAAATTGACAACATAAATCGCTAATATTGCATGTTCATTGGAAAAGGATACAAAAACTATTTTTGCTATGGCGAATTCTTTTCGTGGTGAAGGAGTTGCTTTGAGTCGTATTTTCATGCAGTGTGAAAAGGATCGTCCAAAGATTGTGACTGATTTTGGGTGTTCTCTCAAGAGTTCCGATGGTGAACATTCATTGATTGAGGTAGATTGGTCTGGACTGGCTTGGAAGGCTGGATTCAGGTAAGATGTCTTATCATTATACCCTCTTCTCCCTATCTTTCACCGCCCCCGTCCGTTTCCTTTTCCACCTCTTCTACCGTTTTACACTCGTCACAGCAACAAATCACTATCAACTTCACCATCCACCTCCTCACTATCATCACTCTCGTCGTCATCATCATCACCATCATCATCGTCGTCGACATCATCATCATTCTCATTATCAATGTCTTCATCAACATCATCATCACATGACCATGGGAAGCCGGGATGCTGGGGTTCGTAAAGCACCCCCATTTTTCTGGGGTGCTGCATAATAACAGGCCTCCGCCATAGGCAGCACCCTCCTGGAAATCAAGTTGATATGCTAAATGGGTGATCAAACTCACCACTTTGGAGTGAAAACCTCTTTTGGGGGCTTGTCATTTTTTTCTAAACCTAAACCCTCTTCAAAAATCGCTCCCAGGCCCCTACACCATCATCATCATCCTCGCCATTATCACCATAATAATAACAATGATGATGATAATAATAATTTTTTTACCCAGGGTAGCCACTTCAGTTAGGAAACTGCTCTACCAGCGGGCCCTGCATAACATAACATATTATTATTACCCTTCTCCAATCTAAATGCTGAGTGCCTAGCAAGAAGGCAGAAGGTCCCATTATTATAAGTCTTTGGTATGACTCCGTCGAGGATCGAACCCATGACCTCCCGTTCATGAGGCAGACGCTCTACCACTGAGCCACCATGTCCGGACATCGTTGTCACCATCATCATCACCATCATCATCATCATCATCATCATCATCATCATTTCAATCATCCTAATCATCATCACTGTCATTAACATCATCATCACTCTCATTTCTGACATCGCCGATGTCGTCGTAGTCATCATCATCATCTTCACTTCCATTATCGTTATCATAACTATCATCTTCATCATCACTACCACCACCATTATCTTCAACATCGTCATTATCATTATCACCGTCATTATCATCATCATCAACCTCATCATCATGATCATCACGGTTATCAACATCATTATCATCATAGCCGTTGTCGCCATAATCATTATCATCACCGTCGTCATTGATGTTATTGGAGACAATTTGATCTTTATATTTTTAACTAGATTTAGAATTCATTAATTTCCGTGAAGAAAGAATAACAAACATACTAATATGGAAAGTCACTGTAATACATAGTATAGTGTTAGATCTCTCTTGGTATCGGATTCAATAATACCAAAAATGAAGAGGACATACTACATCAGTCCAACTTTCAACCAATCAGACGCAAGCGCACACAGCCAGAGTTTAGTCTGCATGCACAGACCCTGATTGGATCGTTGTTGTTGTTTATTTTAAGGCGTGTACTAGTCAAAACTACCAGACTTATATCTTTAAATTTTCTTTGGTTTGGTATAGAAACCGTGACGTTATCGAGGCAGTGGATGCAACTAGCTTCAAAATGAATGGTGCTGGACATTGTTCTGTTCTGGAATATTTACGAGAGGCTGGACGAACCTGCAACATGGTACTTTATATAGACTTACTCAATAATGCATTCTAGTAGACCTATTTGTATCTAAACATTTACTCAGTAAGAGATGGTGAGGACATTAAAAATTGAATATTGACTTTTGAAACCGAATTTAAATCAGGAACGTTGATTTCAGAGAACTAAAACTTGTGGAGGTTTCAAAGAAAAACGCTTTTAAGGGATTAGTTAGTTATAGGTGCGTTGCTATGTCAGACATATTTTGCTAGGAATACCTAAACTCAAGTCGATTCGAGATTTATTTTATATATCAATAAAAGTTAAAACATATCTATGAATAACTACTACAAAGCAACACCCAAAGAAAACTGCTGAAGACCAATATTATTTTTTTCAAAGCAAACATGAGTGGTATGAGGCAGAAAATTTTGACTGAAAAAAATCAAGAAACAAATCTAAACTATGGACCACTCTCCTTCATATCCATTTTTATGACCACTTAATGTTTGTCAATCTTCTACAGCTCGTTAGACGTGGTACAGCTGACGACGAAGGTGTACAGACCTATTCATGGATAGGGTTCCGTTTGAAAACAAAAAGAGGTGAATATTTATATCTCGTTTTTTTTTATTATACTTTGGGGATTCCTCGATGAATTTTTATCTATCTTTTGTCTCATCTACCCCAGGTATAGGGGCGCGGAGAAGAGTCCCTCGCCGCTGGATATACATGTGTATCAGGCATTCCTAAATGAAAACAGAATAATCAATGGTTTTTAATCGGAAGTTTTATTCTCTAACAGATTACATGTACTTTAAACTGAAACTGAAACTTTTGCTCCACTGCCCTGAATTGCAACCGCCTCTAATTAAGCTGAAAATGCCTTTACAGTTTACACACTGTAAAATTTGCCCAATATTTTTTTTTCGATAATGCTACTCTTTGGTTCTATGATAATCATTTAAAAATGTTGTAGGATTACTTCCTGCAAAATAAAAACTTGGTCACGTCATTAAGTCATTTGGAGAAAGGAAAGGGAAATACAGGAAGCATCAAATAGAAAAAGAAAGAGAGGGGAAAAGAGAGTGGAAAGTTCTAAGTTTAAAAAAAAATGAAGTTACGATATTATACATAATTTGTGATTATATATCTGTCCCTGACGATATAGGGGAACCGGTTGTTCGCAAAAAGGTAAAGCGAAGCGTCGGAACCAACATCGACGATGCTGAGCGAGTTCACAAAAGATTGCCAAACTGGGCTCTTCGAACCTCGGCACCCACTTTCAGGTTTCAGTATGCCAACACTCAACAGATCCGGCTGGTTTCTGGGCAGGGTACCAACAATGATCGCTTCCTTGGCTTCTTCGTATGTCCATCGGCTTCAGAACCAAAATTCACCACAAATGATTGTAAGTTATTAATACTACATGTATATACCCTGTAATACATTCGAGTATGCAGGATTTATACATTGACTTCATCGTAGTATAACCCATACCAGTTTATTTTGTCAAACAAATGTGGATGGATTCGTCGACAAAGAAAAAACGGTCGACACTGAAAAATGATCCCAGGAGTGGGTCGAAATAATTAGGAGCTCGACAAGCAAATGAAAAAGAAATGACAATTGCCAAGTCAAGGAATTGAAAGGCAGAATGTTGTTAACTCTAAGTTCTCTAACAATGTTCGACTTTTTGTTATTTGTTTTATTTTCGTTTTACGACCCTGCTTTTAGTTGCATTTTCTTGCAGGCAAAAGTGATCTGCGGGGAATAACGAAATATAGGCTTATAACAATACTTTTGTTTATTTTATTTACAGTTGTCTTAAACATGCATACTTACATAGAGGTTGGCGACTCAATTTCGGGTACGGTAGCTGCTTTCTCCTCCGTACCCCAGCAAAACCGAAACATGCGAAATAGACATACTGGTTGCTTTAATGGATCAGTCAGTGACGATGACGATGATGAGCGTGAGAATGGACAAGAAGCATGCTTGTCTGGTGGTACGAGAGGGCCAATGATGTTGCCAGTAAGTACGGTTATTCTTTGGTGTATTTTCTATGAACAATTAACTTTTGTTGGGGGAAAACAAATAGGAAATAGTGGGAGCAATTCACCAAGATAGAGATCATGTTGATATCGGATATTGATGGTGATGATCATGATGATGATGACGATAGTGATGGTGATAGTGAAGCTAATGGTGATTACGATGATGATGATGGTCATGATGATGAGTGAGGAGGGGATGATGGTGATGAAAATGACGATGATGGTGATAATGATTGCTTCAACTTTTTATTATTATCATTCCCGAGGACCACTTCCATTGACGAGTAGATACCGCGTAAAAAGGATCTCTTTTCAAGATTGGGCACGTTACGTATGTAACGTAATATTGGGGTCAAGAACATATACTGAAAAAACAGGCGCGGTTTTAGGGGGCCTTTGGTGACTGATCACCTCTCCCACCCCCCAAAAAATCGACTTCAAAGAAAAAAAATGTAGGTCCTACATGCGTATAAATGTATTTATTAATGCAGTATTCCATTTATGTTGTCAGGTGCTCTAAAATAAACGTTTTTTTGTTACTTAAATTGGAAAATTTTCTCGCTCCCTATCGCAAAATAGCATCTAAATGCAAGGTGCGAGTATAAGTCGTCTGTGATCTCCTGTAATATACTAGACTGCCTTGCATTTCTTTCAGATTAACCTCCCTATATACCCACCACACATATATATGCCATAAAATTGAAGTCTACTGAAGCCACCGCACACCTTACGACTGTTCGCAATCCGATTTTGCAACAAATAGCATTTTTCATTTTCTGAAAATGTGAATGGAACATATCATTTTATTTGAGGTTGAAATTAATTGAAACTATTGTAACAATTTCTTTATTTTGGAATAAAGGCCAAATAGGTTTCAAATCTTAGCCAATCGCACGACTGCTATGACGTCACTACGACTAGATATTAAAGTTGCTTTTATTCTAAAAAAGATGATGTAGTCACAGATTTGAACATGGGTATTCGTATGATGATTTCGAACCTTACACAGTAAGATATTTCACGTCTCAATACTAATACCATCAAATTCTACTACGTTTTTTTTTTCCAAAATTGAATCGCAGACCAATCGCAAGGTGTACGTGTGGTCGCCTTAACTCTAGACATAACCGCGTTTTGTCCAAAGCGCTCCAAATTTATGTCATTCTTTACGATATACATTTTTTGTCTCACCTGCATAGCAGAGTGAGACTATAGGCGCCGCTTTTCCGACGGCGGCGGCGTCAACATCAAACCTTAACCTAAGGTTAAGTTTTTGAAATGACTTCATAACTTAGAAAGTATGGACCTAAATCATGAAACTTGGCCATAAGGTTAATCAAGTATCATCAAACATCCTGCATGAGTTTCACGTCACATGACCAAGGTCAAAGGTCATTTAGGGTCAATGAACTTTGGCCAATTTGGGGGTATCTGTTGAATTACCATCCTATCTCTGTAAGTGTATTGGTCTAGTTCATAAAACGTTGAAATAAGAGTTACCAAGTATCACTGAACATCTTGTGCGAGTTATAATAGTTTTCAAAGTCAGCACTGCTGCTTGTTGAATCGCGTGATGCAGGTGAGACGGCCAGAGGCATTCCACTTGTTTTATGGCTCTGTCGCTATATACTCCCCGATTGAGGCTAAATTTACCAATGAAACATAGACCTAATAGTTAAGAGTCAGGAATGTCTCTCTATGTGTTGGGTGGCGAAGGGGGGGGGGGGGTGGAGAGAGACAACACCCCAAATTTTCGGCGCGCTCTGCGCGCAAAATTATAATGCAGAATTATTTTGCACGTAAAGCACACCAAAGATCTCTAATGGTATTTATATGTCAAGTTTGATGGTTTTATATCGCTTTCAGACGTTTTTTCAAACGTTAAGTTCATAAAGTGCTTCACATGCAAGGTTTCACTTCAAATCATTTTCTCCCTGGTGAACACATTCTCTCGTAATATTTTTAAGGGGTGTAATGTACTAAAACCCCCATCTCTTGCCATGTTCTATTATTTCCTTTTACGTTCAAAGTCTCTAAATTTTTAGAATAAACGTCTTGAGAAGGCTAGGAAGGCTATAAAACGGTCAAATTTGCGAGGGTATAATATATGCTTTATAAAAGATGTACTTTTTGCCCCAACACTACGTGGTTAGCATGGTTAGTGTCGAGCAGATTTGAGCGAGGTGTGTGAGGTGGGGGCAGTACTAAACCAAAATGTAAGTAAATTAAGGTATACTGACGACATCCGGGACATAACAATTAAAATCTCGCTGTACTTGTTAGGGGGTCAATTTAGGAAATATTTGTCAAGCGTATTGTTTCCAATACTTTGTTAAGGGTAAATCACACGCCACTACGTGTTAAGGGGTGCATTCTCAGAATATGGAAAATACTTGTTTAGGGTGATTTTCGAAACCCAATGCATGGTCGCACCTGATATCCACTCGTCAATGGAAGTGCCCCTGGGTTATTATTACTTTTACAAAATCCTTAAGTCAACCGAAGACATAGGGGACGTTTTCAGTGTTCGTCCCAGGAATATTGTACATTGTCCCGGAGGGGGGGGCACTTCCATTCACGAGTGGATACCATGCGCGACCATGGGGTCTCGAAAAGCACCCTTAACACGTAATTTCCACTGCATATTCTGAAAATGCAGCCCTTAACAAGTATTGGCGTGTGAAACCCTACCCTTACAAGTATTGGAAACAAAACGATACTCTTGGCAAATATTCCCCGAAATGAACCCCTAAACAAGTACAGGAATGTTTTATTGTTACGGGTCCTTCGGTCGTCGGCTTTATTTGGTGTAGTACGACCCCACCTTCTACACCTCGCGCAAATCGGACTCTTAACACGAAGAGTTGGGGCAAAAAGGACATTCTTTATAAACATTTTAATTTTGTTTTATCATTCCCGCAAATTCGACCCTAAACACGTAATTTTCCTAGCGAAATGGATACCCTTTTGATTATTTTTGTGTTTTTGATACCCTTATCACGTTACGTACGTAACGTGCCCTATCGTGAAAAAGACATCCGTTTTACGTGTGTTTTTTTTGGTCGCGCATGGTATCTACTCATCAATGCAAGTGCCCCCCCCCCCCGGACATTGTCCAGATGACAGCTTTTCGCTGAGTACACATTAATGTCGATACAGGATTTCCCATCTTGGATGACCAACAATGAGCGAATTATCCTTGGAAACCACCGAATGTTCTTATGGACCCTGAATAATAACCAGACAGGCTTACTGTCGACTCTCAGCAACTCGGATAGCGACAGTAAGTATAATTCAAATTCATTTTTTTAGGAAGTTTTCGCAACGGACTCAAGAAAACGGAAAATGTGTATATAGAAATTGCCCGTCAAACAAATTGGCGAAATGGAACAGCAGTTTCGCCCTAAAGTTTCGGAGCTAACAAATGTTTCAAATGTGTCATTTTTTCCAGAGTCCAGGACGAAACTGCTGTTTCGATTCCCAGACCTTCGACAAATATCTCATATTGTCACGACGGGCATTAAAATACGCCCTTTATGTTCTTGAATCCGTAATCACGCGTCATGGAAGCAAATAATTAATAATTTTTCATTATCTATGGAAGCTTTGAAGTGCCATGGACTGTGGCGTACCTAGGATTGTCAAAAGGCGTGGCAAATTCGTCCGCCAAAAGATTTGACAAGCAAAAAAAAAGTCTTCAACTACAAATAAAGGATTTCGTACCAGAAAGAAATTTGCCAAGCAAAAAGAAAAGAGCTTCAACTACAAATAAATGTATTTCGTACCGGAGAAAAAAATTGACAGGCAAAAAAGGTCTCCAACCACAAATAAAGCATTTCGTTCCAGAAAAAATGTGACAAGCAAAAAAAAAGAAAAAGAAAAAAAAGAGAAAAAAAAAGTCTTCAGGTTCAAAGGAGCTGGCCACTTGTGGCTCGTCAGGGATCAGTTGTGACTCGTCAGGGGGGACAGGGATACGTCCCTTGCATGGGTTGTGACTCGTCAGGAGGGGGGGGGGGCAGTCTGCCCCCGAGTATGCCCCCCCCGTAGGTATGCTAATGGCCATGGACCTATATATGGATATACAATTTCAGACCAGATTCTTTTGAAATGAGAAAACGGCACATCGACTGATGCTACAGAGAAGTAGAAATATCAACAGCTATTGAAAAATGCTGTGGGATCATTTTCATTAATGAAAATTCTAATGACCAAATTCATGGAGGAATACTTTAAAAAACGGGAAGTGTCATCGCAGATTAATTAATGATAATTAATCAGTGATACAATTTCTAAACGTTTCTTTCTCACCTCACAGAGTTGTACGTGTCTAATAAGGATGACAGACCACAACTGGGAACAAGGAAAGATGAGCTATCAGTCGTGTTGGTGACGTCACCATCATCATCCATCTATATCCTAACCTCGATAACTAAATGATCGTTGATTAAAAACACTTCATCTGCTGAAAAATAATTCCCAAAGCTTTCTTATTACATTTAAGTTGTATGTTTCAATTTCAGTCTTTAAAATTATATTGTGGGTTTTATACTAGGCGTACATAGTCGGACTCGTTTGATTATAAAAGTAGACAGATATTTTTTGGTGCTTGACAAATCTTTATGGATTCATTTATTTATTAAGTCATTTATTCATTTATTCATAACTATTTAGGCCTATGAATTCGCATCTGTCTATGTCTATCTATCTATCCGCCCACCCACCCATCCATCCATGTATCTATCTATTCATCAATCTATCTACCTAGCTATCTATACTCTCCTTTTCTATCATCCTTTATTTCTATCTAAACTATCTATTGATGTTTATTGAATGGTTTATTGATTGATTCATTATTTATTCATTTATTTATTTAATCATTTATTTATTTATTTATTCATATATCTATTTACGTATCTATTATTTATTCATTCATTTATATATTTCCCTTTTTATGGGAATGTAGCTATTTTAAGTTCAAATGGCAAGGGGAAATTATCACCCGATGTTTTATACCATCATTGTATGGAAGTAAGCGAATTATACAAGATGAGTAGGACTGGTAAAAGCCGCGTAACGGCTCTTGCAAAATTATTTTGCACGTCACATGGTTTTATATTTTCATGTCGTAAGTATAACCTTGTTAAAATTGTAAAAAAAATGACTATCCCTATGATTTAAATAATTGCATCCTAACGAAAAGTTTGTTGTAAAATAACCAAAAAATAATATTGGTGAAGTTTTGAGGAAAATCTATTACATTTAGAAAGTTATTAGAATTCTTTTTTTTATTTGTGACGTTATATACGAGCAGCTGCCACATATGTAATGAAATATATAGTGAATAAAATTTATTTTTTAATGGTTCGTCATGACTTATTCTTAATTCTTTTTAGGAGTGGATGTGAAATGATCTGTCTATTAAATTTTCTGAGAAAAAGAACATTTGATTGATGTTTTACCATACGATATGTAGGAAAGCTGCCGACGTCACAAATCAAATAATTTTTTTTTCAAATTTTCGCCAATATTTTTTTTATTTTATGTTATTTTTAGAATAAATTTTTGTCATGGTGACTTCCATTTTATCCTTCAATATTATGCAAGATCTAATTTTTATTATGAGTTTTCTATTTACATGTGTACCACTGTAAAACCACAAATTTAGCTGCAATGGTATATTGTTTAAAATAAACATTGAAATGAATGGAGAAATGGAGGAATGAATAAATGTGGGAAAGAATGAATTAATGAAATGACTTGAATAGAATAATAATATGAACAAACGAATTAAAACGCTCTTGTGCAGATTATTGCACTTTATTCTAAGGATTTGCAGAAGAGACGGAGGTATATTCTCTGAAAGAACAAATAGAAGGGAATCAGAGGACGAAGAGAACCCTTCATCAAAATCTGACTGATAAATAATCAAATTATTTGCATTAAACCTTACATTATACCGTCACCATCGTCAAAATATTTGATGTGCACAATAATAGGCAAAGATATTTGAGTGAACCAATGATGTCTCAAATGCATTTCCTTATAAACAATTTTTTTATTTTCATTTTCGTTCCAATAATCTATATTGTATCTTAATATAATGATAGAAACGAGGGCTTCTTTACAATTGTATCTTCCTTATAATAAGTATACATTGTGTTTATGTTAGGTTATTAATGGGCTACAAAGCCCCACAATCCCTGCCACACTAACATCTACCTACGTGAATATGGAAGTGTGGCACTTCAAGGTATGTTCAAGGTATGACTTCATAGATTATTTGCTTTGAATGACTTTGAGTGGGTAGATTGATAAATGTACTATAATCTTTCTACAGCAACCGATGGAAGCCATACCAGTACATGACTCCACTGGGCCAAACATTAGTGTTATTTTTTTGTTCGATGAATAATTTTGAAAAATATATAAGTATAATATCAGTCTCTCATCTAAATATTGTAAAAATTGTTGATACACTGGACAGAAATAATTTTTTGGAACGTTGTTACTAATGTATATGAATTAAAGTCAACCATCTAATGTTTCAGCAGCTTGGTATCTTGTTGCTGTCATTTTTTCATATGCTTGCTTGATTGATTAATAAAGAATATATTTCACTTCAAATTTTCAACAATGAAATAAGTACATGGAAATATTATGAAATCAAATGGAAGTTCCTGGAAAGCGTAGCTTGTTAAAAAAAGTTCCCTTGTATAGTGGTATAGTCACATTCCCCCTACGGGCGAGTCGCAAACAGTCGTTAAAGGGGAATCCAACCCAAATAAAAACTTGTTCTTAGGGGAATAAGAAAAATCAGACAAGTTGATAGGTGAAAGTTTGAACACTTTCTGACAAATAATAAGAAAATTATGATTTTTTTTAAGTTGTGAATATTGGTAATCCCTAGATCCATGGAGACTGCCAATTGGTCACATATGTGATGTCACAGTAATGTAAGGCAAGGACTACTCTTCCATGTACTCCAATACATAAAATGGCTAATATGTCATTTTTTCAAATGTTTTACTTCAAATTTTATTTTTCTTTCATGAGGACATAAAACAATATACATACTAGGGTTATATTAAGATTACTGCCCCTGGGGAATGGGCAGTTAGGAGAAAACCACAAATCCCTGATAATTAAGTACATGGCCTATGGGAAAGTTGTCCTTGCCTCTTGTCATAATTTACTCATGTACCCAGTTGCCAATTTGAAATCTACATAATCATAGGGATTTCAATTTTAAAGCAGCCATAACTTTCTTATTGCTGGTCCGATTTCTTTCAAACTTTCACCATTCTGTTTTATCTATTTTTCTCCTTTCCAACACTACATTTTATGACCAAGGCTGGATTCCCCTTTAAACATTTTTGTGTACCAGCTATATACATGTATATGGTTTAAATGAAAATTAATAAAACAACAACTGTTTTCGACTCTCCGTATGGCCGCGCGCCGTCGGGAAAATATGACTGCACCACAAGTGACATAGGTTTGTCATGATAGTACACAAAGGGAGTGTACGAAGGGATTATTCATAGGGGGTGTTGCAAGAAAATCTTTGTGATAAATTGCAAATATTCTTTTGCAATTTTCATTTATAGATCAACGTTAGTTATAGCAAATCAGATTAAACTTCTTGTTTCTAGGAGCAGATTAGCAATCAATCACTAATTTGCAATTAACTGCAAGACATATGATTGATTTAAGGACCAAAAATGACCTGCAATTGAACGCAAGTTTCTTGCAATGCCCCACTAGTGTCAACGATAAGGTCAACGCCAAAAGCACCCACTACAAAAGGGTCATATTCAACATGTAACAATTCTGAAATAATTTATCCAAATGTTATTAATATTTAATGTCAACATTTTAAAAGCAGTTTAATTTTTTTACATGCAGGGGAATAAAATTATCCCGCACTTAATTCAAGTGACACTTGATTCAGAGTCTGCAAAATATTTTTCAAAGTTTTAATGGTCTTATTCCATTCAAACAAAGGATACAATCTTGTAACATTGCAGTATTGAGTAAACGTACACATATTTTGTTACATTATACCTTCAACAAAAAATCTTAATTCAATTTATTTATAAACTTATGACTAAAGATTGATTTTTTCCTACTATTTTTATGTCCAATTTTGTTTCTATGAAATTTCCCCTTTCTATTAAACCAACTTTTCCATTTGGTTGGATTCCCCTTTGAAAAGAAGAATATAGAACATAACATAGCACCAGTGGCGTACCGTGGGTCATGGCATTGGGGGGGCACCAGCAAAAATTTTGAGTCACTAAGTGAGCGCGCGAAGCGCGCCCAGTTGCTGGGTATACTGACCTATTAGAGACATTTTAAGGACAGTGCCATCAAACGGAAATGTCTCTCACTGGTCAAATAATGCGAGCGCGAAGCGCGAGCTTAAAATTTTTTAAATTCAGACCTAAAAAAGGACATTGTAATCAATCTTTTGTAATCATGATACATACTTGTCTCGCTAAATAATGCGAGCGCGAAGCGCGAGCTGAATTTTTTGTAAATATTGACCCCCAAATAGGAAGATTTTAAGGACTATATTTTAGGAATCCATTAAGATTATACACATCTCACCGTAGTAATCTAATGCGAGTGCCAATAAGCGCTTGCTTATTTTGTTAGGATTGCATCTAAACATGCACATAAAGCACTTGTAATCATGATTAACATACCCATCTCACTAATCAAATCTTGCGAGCGCGAAGCGCGAGCTGAAAATTTAGGAAATTCAGAACTGAAGAGGGGCATTTTAAGGCTTGTTTGTAGGAATCCACGAAGACCATGCATAGTTTACTAACCAAATGATGCGAGCGCGAAGCGCGAGCTGAAAATTTTTGATATTCAGATTAGAAAAAGGGACATTTTAAGGACTGATTCTAGGAATTCATACTTCACCAATCCACTACTGCGAACGTGAGCACGGACAGGAAATGTTTTATATTAAGACCTTAAAATGGGGCAATCACTATAAGTAGTCATGAAAAAGAAGCGTACATAAAACAATAATATTAAACTCGAAGTGCGAGGAAATATATTTGGCAGTTTGGTGTATGTGGTGTGGTGGTATATGGTATATGATTATATTTCTCGGTAAACAGACAATGCGAGCACCAGGAACAATGAAGACATAGGCCCTGAGCAAATTATGTCTCATAAAGTTATGAAAAAAATGTTTCTTATGTAATATAACATAACATAATTATGATATAATATAACATTATAATGAACAATAATGTTTTCTTTCCCACTACGTTTCTCTTCCTTTCTCTCTCTTTTTCTTCTTTACCCCCTTTTATTTTTTTGGTCAGCCGATTGGGGGGGCACGTGCCCCCCCATGCCCCCCCGTAGTTACGCCACTGCATAGCACACATGTGCAATTAATACATAGTTACAGCATAAAAATGTACTTTAGATCAATGATGTGCACTATACTTTGACCACTTGAAAACATAGAAATCATTTTGTATATGCATACAGAATGTTATTTTATAGATATTTTAATACTTGAAAATTAAATTTACTTTATGAGATTGAGGCATTTTAGAACCCAACAGAGAGATACTTTTCAGCTACACAATCACTTGTGTTTCCACCAGATAAAAGGAATGCCTGATGGGCAAATTTCATGATTGCACAAATTTTAGTAACAATATTGTTACACATCTAAAACTGTTGTCTATGCCATTTCCACAAGCATAACCCTAATTCAAAACTACTTTGCCTACTTCCTAGATTGTTGAACACCACTACGGCTTAATTTTAGCCCATTGGTCTATTATTTACATTTGTCTCATTTCATTTTCAGTCCAATCATCACTTTGTTACACCCACTTTGGATTTTTGTACAGATGAATAAAAAAGTCCAAGTACCATTTCAATTGTTTACTTAAGTTTTCATTATTTATGCTGTGTTTTTTTTTTAAATGGCATTTCAGCCTTAAGCTCAACCATGTGGATAAGAAAAAAACAATTACATGATACACGGGCAAAATGACATGATTATGGCAATAACTTGTAAATAAAATGGGTTAGACCATGGGGGATAGGCGGAGAAGACCCTACAATACAATAAGGTCTATGTTTGACTTTTGATTTTTTACGATCAATCAAATTTGGTTTTATTAGTGAACAGTGTAAATTAGGCCTGTCCCACATGTAATTGAATTATCTATACTCAATATCATATAGTACTTCCACCAATTATTGGTAGTTAGCTTTAATACTGGTTGGTACAGTACCAGTCACAATTTTTGACTACCTGTTTACATCACAGATCAAAAGTTAAGGATGATACATGAATGTATGTACATGTATGCACTATAGAGTGAAAACTCAGCTAAAAAAACAAAGATCTAATCACCTGGCTGTCCATAAAAAAAAGGTTATTTGCAGCTGTTATAGGCAATTGAAATCATGACATCTATTTGACGTTGATAGTAACAACTTGACCAGCTTCAATGACTGGAATCAGAAAATAAAGCAGTGGAACATTAGTCTATAGAGTGTACTTCACATACAGACATTTTAGGTTGAAAGAGCAGAGCTCTACTAAAAATTTTGATGGTTTTCATTTTCTCAATTTTCAAAAGCATTGTGCCCTGCAAGAACTTTCAACTCAACAAAATGAAAATACATGCTTTAAAAAGAAAAACTCCTTTTATGTATTTTTTTTACACTGAAATATATCACCAGTGTTATGGATGTAACTGTTTTTGAAAATCACAAGCGAAAGTTTACAGCATCAGTAGAAAAAAGTTCAGGTCTTTCTAGTAAACATATGATTGTCAGAATGTCAGTGAAGATGTGAAGGCCTGGTCCTACTGGCCAATGAACACAAAATGTACTCGTAACGGATACAGCGCACAAGCAAAATATTGGTGTGGCTCAATCCATTTTCATCCCCTCCAGAAAATGGACAAAATCGGCGAACAATGAAATCACAGTTGGCAGATGCTTGATGGATATAGAGTGTATGAAACATGTATGCAAAGAGTACACAACGGATATAACGTTTTCCAACGGATGGCAAGATTCTTTTCCGTTTTACATCCTCTCTGCATCCGTAAGTGCAGTGGGACCAAGCCTTAAAGATTCTGTTGCGGCAAGTAGATACCATACTATGAAGTGTGAAGCCGAGTTCTTAGGGAATCAATCTGATCCTTGACAGTCTGTCCTAATTCTTGTAAGTCTGCGCACTGCTGGGACATCTTCTCCTGTGAGTCTCTAAGATAAGAGTTCATTTCCAAGAACTTCAGGACCTTCTGATAGCAGTCTTCGATCTCCCTTTCTTCCTTGCTTTTCTGCAGTTGTTCTTCAGATTTCCTTGCACTAGACGACACTGATTTGCTGGATTCCTGTCGGGGTCTTTTAGCAGCTGACTCAAAAGATTTGGATGTATCCAGTGCGACCCTGGCTGAAGATTCACCTGTGAAGTTGATCAAATGAAAATGACAATTAGGTTTTACATCAATGAACGAGTGTCCATGGAATAAATATCTTTATCATATCATTCAAATACATGTAGTCTATTATTCAAAATTAGTACAAATATTAACATAATTTTTATTAACAACATCCATTTCAATATCAACATTATTTATCATCATCATAATTGATTTGGTTTAATCTTCAATTGTTTCTAGACAGTCTACTAAATTCTATTTCTAGTTAGATTTTATTTTTAATGCTAGTTTGATTTTTCTTTGTATTTATTCAAATCAACATTTTTCTGGGGTGGACTTGACCTTTAATCAGAATAAATACAATATGCAATGGAATAGTATCTGGGTTGATGTGGGTTCACTTACCGGAGGGGATGAAATCTCTTGATTTTGAATGGGAATCCTGAAGATGAGAAATCCCAAGGCCAAGCGCAGCACCAGCTGTACCCATGGTACCGGTAATGTCCTTCTTCAAGAATGTAAACGCGACATCATCGCTCGGCGCCGATTCCAAGTCTTTAGTGATTTCATCAAGACTTGGAAGTTCAGGTCTGCTTAGTAATTTCTTTGTTCTCGACATGTTAACATCATACATCAAGCATGAATCAAAATGATTTTCCACAGCCACAGCCCAGGCAAAAGTCTAAGTTCTAACTTCTCGAATCCTCGCGTACATTAACCTTACGTGTACTGAATGACGTTACGTTAGAAGCATTACGTTAGAAGCCTATGGAACGCCATGGTAGACAGTTCTTATTATCATGATTTGATTTCGACACAAAGACGGTAAGACCTTCACAAATTTTGGGCCCGGGATTTTGACCGCTGTTTATTTCCCTGGTCTATTATTATCATTATTATTTTAATAAAGGTCTTGATGAAGTTTCTGTGTGTTTTTATTGCAATGTGTTACAAAATCGGCAAACTGAAATTATTCTGTGAGATGATAATAACAAAGCGTAATGTACATTTTCCCCGGGCGGCAGTCAAATATATTGCTGTACAGTGCATGGCGTAAATAAGGGGCCGGGCACGTGCCCCCCCCCCAAAAAAAAGGGGAAAAGGAAAAAAGGAGGGAGAAAGGTAAAGAAACGTAGCGGGAAAGAAGAAATTGTTGGCATTTTATTTTTATTATTATGTTATGATATTACAAAACATTTTTTCATAACTTTACGAAACATAATTTGTTCAGGGCCTATATGTCTTCATTGTTCCTCGTGCTCACATTGTCTGTTGAACGAGACATGTAATCCTGTTGTACTAAAACCTCCTGCGTTTCAAGTAAATATACGCATATTGTTTTATGTTCGTAGTGACACATGCTTATTCGTGACTACTTAAAGTGACTGCCCCATTTTAAGGTCTAAATATAAAACATTTCCTGTCCATGCTTATGTTCGCATTAGTGGATTGATAAGACATGGTTGCTGTCCATGAATTCCTAAAATCAGTCCTTAAAATGTCCTCTTTTCCGATCTGAATATCCATTATGAAAAATACGAGACATTTGGCTTCCTCCTGCTCGTACGCACGGGCGTCCGTCGATATAACACATGATATTTTTATGAAAATATGCACCCTTTTTCTTAAAAGTTGATGGAGAGGGGGAAAATTAATCGTATCAAGTCGGGGTATTCAGTAATGAGTACAGGAGAAAGTATATTTCACTGATTTTCATGATTCATTCCATTTGATTAACTCATCTATTCGTGTTTTGGGGCTAATCTTTCCCTTACGCATTGCTTTTTGGCAGAAGTTCTATGGAAAATGCACCTTTTTTCACACAAACTTTGAGACACTCTGTATTCATTCCCCCATTGCTCGAGAATGAATGGGCAGTTAACGACGGGGTTAAAGATTTATTGAGAAACGGAACGTATATTTCATGAAAATGAAAGCCATTTCCCCATTGGATGTTATCTTCAATACGTGTTTTTTAGAGGAAGTTAGTTGTCGAATAGGCTCTCCTGGCATTTGAGGTCTTTATCGGTGACGTCACTCAGGATCGTCATGCCTGAACCATCGGCCGGGCAGGGGTCGCAATGGTTGTATGATTTATGCATAATGCACTCGATATATACGATAATCTTGTCCTCCCGTTCAAATGAATGTGAAACTCATATAATTTTCATCAGAGCATTCAATAGGAGTACTGTAGTACACATTTCTTTGTTATAAGTGAATTAAAGTCCCTCCAGTGAGTTTGATCACCCATGTTGTGAAAATGTATCACCCCTACGTTGTAACACAGTCAGCTGTTTGCACTCAGGGTCACTCCGTGACCCGTGTGTGCGTTCAAGAGTTGTACACGATTTTCTGTCTCATTTAGGCAGAAATCTTTCATAATGAAAAATTTCAGCTTGCGCTTCGCGCTTGCATCACCGTGAATTACGTATGGTCTTCGTGAATTCCTACAAACAAGCCTTAGAATGCCCCTCTTCAGGTCTGAATGTCCTAAATCTTCAGCTCGCGCTTCGTGCTCTCAATATTCGATAAGTGAGATGTGTATGATAATCACGATTACAATTACTACAAAAGTGCTTCATGTGTTTAGCTGTAACCTAACAAAATCAGCATATAATCAATTGGCACTTGCATTAGATTACATGTTGAGAAATATGTATACTCTTAATGGATTCCTTAAAAAATAGTCCTTAAAATATCCATGTTTAGGGTTAATATATACAACAAAAACTGCTTGCGCTTCGTGATCGCATCATTTGGTTAGTAAAGTACGTATGGCCTTCGTGAATACAAACAAGCCTTAAAAAGTCCCTCAGGTCTGAATTTCCTTTTGACGAACAGTTCCTCTGTGAAACATAGCTTTGATAAGCCCCTTTTCCATCTTATTACAGTGTGATAACGTTTAACCTTTTAATGAATACATTTCAGACTAAAAGCGAATGGCAAATTGATAGTGGTCCACCAATGATTAGGTTTATAATTCTATGATGCTGGCTGTGTCGTCTAACAAACGCGCGGTCCCAGAAACGCTCAGACCGGACCCGATATAACTAACGCGCGTGAACACTAGTTACTCGAGCAAGATATGGAATCTATGTCATAGCTGTCAAGCCCAGAAACCATAACATCTCGAGAAACTTGTTTCAATTATTTCATTTTCAACTAAATATAAATTGAGTTAATACAGTGATAACAAGAGAGCGGTGTTGGCTCAGTCGGTAACGCGTCTGCCCGTCGAAGTCGAACCAAAGATCGTAGGTTCGAGTCCACCTGGGCGGATGACTGAAGTCAGTGCGTTGTGTGTAAACGTCTCTCCCATGTTTCATAGATGCAGGCTATGTTACAATGGAAAACACTCCGTCCCTCGGATAGGACGTTAAATGGAGGCCCCGTGTAGAGGAGAGTCACCACCTTTGCACGTTAAGAACCCACTGCACTATTTGTATAAAAGTAGGGGGAAACCCCGGTGTCGAGGTCCACCTGCACCCCCCCCCCCAATCAGTTATATCGGGAGGAGAGACCTGTGGATCATAGTGATTCAATTCGCTTTTCGCCTCCCAGGCACAGGTAACGCCAAACAAATAATAATAACAATTCAGTGACCTAAAGAAAATACCAAGGTCATTTCAACTCAATATAGACATGTTATCAGAAAATTACACTCAGAATAATCATATGTAGAGGATTATAATTTATAATTTGTAAAAATGGTGAATCCCACTCGAAAGCAACTTAGAGATAATGTTTAGACATGAAAAAAATAAAATCATCTGTGAAAGTGTCTTTTTGACCGGAAGATATTATCCGAGATATGAATAAAAATGTAAAGAATATAAAAGAAAAAAAATAAGCGTTACACTAGTGCTCTACTATAAAAAAAAATCTTAAGATATTTTCACAGCCCCGTATTTCCTCTATTCCTTTTCATTGGCATGATTGCATGGAAGGCGTTTTGTCTGATACTATTTCAGCTCATATATAGCACTTATGTATTTTAGATTCCAAAACTTCTTCCCATTACCTGTTACTAATCAGATCGAGATGGCAGCTATGTTCTCTGGTTCATCCCAGCTTTTGTTATTCATGGACGTTTGCAAAAATAATAAAAACAACAACCCGGGAGTGGGTGGGGCTGCAAGACCTAAATTTTCGAAGAAACGTAAGAGCGAGGTGATGGGGGAGCTTTTGCATTTTCTAGAATGAAATTGAAGGATTTCGTGCACACTTTTGGTGAATTTTGTGAATTTTGCCCTCTCGATCGGCGGCCCCCGGCTGCGTACGGTCATGTTTGTCATCTTAAACATGTTAAAGTCTTTAAAAGGCCTATATTACACTGGTTTGAAACAATTTCGTTTGCAATAAGGCTCGTAATTTGCTGGAACTGCGACCCTGGTCATGAAGAAACACCAGGCTGGGTCAGAAGGGAGGAAACAGAAGGAGCAAAAAGAACTCCAAGACTGTTTAATTCGCAAGAAATTTATTTTTGAATGCACTTAGAAACGCAACTTTTATACTCCATTTTACACAAAATCCTTACCGTGGGGGGGGGGGGGGGTCCCATAGCCTCTCCCGCTCGATCGCTTCGGTATCTCACGCTGTCAAAAATATTGTGCCCCCTTCGGGATTTTGCCCCCCAAAAACTGAAAGTGTTCCGGCGCGCCTGCCCCCCCCCCATCTGAAAAATGGATCGACGCCCCTGGGTATACATCATGCTCAATAAACAGATTACTATGTACACGGTCCACATAATTTTTGTCTCTTTTTCTTTCGTATGAGTTTAGAATAGGCTTACTTGTAACACAAATTGAATTTTCAAAAAAAATTATATAAGTACAGTACACTACAACAATGAAGGAATTTCCGAGAACACCATGCATATCAATCACTCCCAAATGTCCTAACTTGTGATTTTAGTGGGGGTAATGTTGAAAGATCCCCATTCACAAGAACATTTGTGTCAATCATCCCCCCAACCAAGAATACCGATCGACACCCATGATTAATGCTTTTATCTTTGGAAATAAAAGTTTAATTGAATTGAATCGAAGCCTTAAATGAAAATTCTTTTTTTTTCACCGATAGATGTGAGATGAGAATGGAAATCGGGAATAAGGTTAACAGTATTATGATGCAAAGAGAGATAAGTGAAATCATATTCAGAAATGATGCAACATCAAACATTCTGATTAGGCTTGTAAGTCTCCTGGTCTAGAGATGTGGGAAATGTTGCAGTCCGGAGTAACGGCATTGATTTGATCAATGTCTTCAGTAATTCTTTTATTTTTAAACTTTAAAATGGGACACTCAAATGGAAAAAATGACCGGAAACTTTTCAATGTATATATATATAAACCATCCACATCCCCGAATCTATTCTCATGAAAAAGAATACGGTAAATGTAGAAAAAAAAACACCTGACAAATGTAGCTTTCCATAACTTAGACAAATTCGGTCAGAGAGAGGGGTCAAGTTGTTGAAACACAAATCTGGAAACATGGCGGAGCCCACAGAATCTTCGGGAACCACTGCTAAAGATCTCATCAATGTTGTCGTTAAGACACCGAAAGACAAAGAAACAATAGAAATCAAGCCTGATGCTACAATTAAACAGGTAATATATGTGATCAGGGTCCATGTGTCGACTGTAGTGTAGGACAAGTTTGTCAATATTGCTTATTCACGGCGCGATGAATGATCCAATCCACACTCACAGGCACAGTCTCTCGTTCTCAGCGTTTCACAACGCGCAACGCCGCCCCGATACTGGCCCTAGGCTTAGCCTATCTTACTTAGCACAGTCACAGGCATGACAGGACGTGGAATTATTTTAAGATTTTAACCCAGTCTAACTTGTAATGTGATTATTTGTTAATGGGTGATGTAGATGTTCGTATCTAGTAATAGTACCGGTACAATGAATTGACATTAGATGTGAAACTGAAAGCCCATTTTTAGCAGTTAAATTGTCTCAAAACTCTCATATAACATGTATAAATAATACTATCTAGCCTGGACAGGCTGGAGGCTCCTGCCTGGTCCCTGGAGAGTAAAAATCAGGCTACTGTATGTAGGCTTACTCTCCATGGAGCCTGGTTCGGGATCATTCAAGTGATGTTCGTGCAGGCTCCACTCCACCCAAGCTTCACTACCGCTAAACTATGTTCCACCTACCCGAACCTCAAGTCGGTGAAACACTTCAGATACTTCGAGTGGCAAAGGTGGGAAAAAAAGGATATTGTAAAAATTATTTCTAAAAAAAATACGAAATGAAATAGAAGCTTAATTTCTTACTCTACACCTTTATTTCACTCCTTGTGCACCCTCCGGCTATCCTCAAAATTGGTGGTTTTGTTGTTTTGCTGTTGGATTAAAAAACAAAGATTATTCAGTCTTGCATTTGATGTTACAGATTATAACAGATAATCTTTTTTATCACATAAACAAAGTTGTATTTCAAAGCCTCCTTTAATACTGGAAAAGAAAGATTACTGTACAGTTACCATGATTTCTTAAAAATTGTAATATTAATATTTTTTCAGCTTAAAGATGAAATCTCCAAGAAGTTCAGTGCTACCGTTGAGCAATTATGTCTCATCTTTGCAGGCAAGATACTCAAAGATAATGATACCCTGGAACAGAATAGTAAGTATCATATGTCTCTACCCTCCTTCATTTTTTTTACGATCGTACTGTACTTCTTATGTGATAACGTGAGGTTGTGTGAATGATAAACCTTAATTAAATTAAAGTTATGTATTCATTTCTATTCATGATATGATCTGGGTACCGTAACACAAAGGTTAGCGATTAATCATACGCTTGATTCTCTCGATTGATTGTACATTGTAGTCAATGGAATCAATCGTAGAAAAATGTGTCTACGATCATTGCTAAGCTTTGTGTTACAGGCCCCAGGTCAGATTTGGGGGTATCAGGTCAAAGGGTAGAAACTTTTTATATTCGAATGTATCTCAGTAACTACTACTGAACCATTTTTAAACTTGGAGCATATTGGAGCAGAGTTGATCTTTGAACTTGCATTATTTTGGTCGAACAGTTCTCTAAATGTTTTCATGAATGATGAATATTCATTGAGCAAACTGATTCATCCCACTTGTTCTTTTGTATTTGATTTTATGAAATTATGTTCATTCAAAGTATGTTTGATGACTTACATAGTATGAGTTTTCCTGTAAGTCTGTAACTGTAAATTTTATAACCCTATTTGGTACTAGAAAAATTTGCATTTTGTTTAAGAACATGTAATTAAATTTTAGTTTATTTTTTTTCAAAGATTTCTAAATGCCTATTATATATTAAACAAAGTCATAGGCATCTCTGGGAAACAAACTTTCTCTTGACATGAATTGACACACTATATACATGTCTTTGTATGCATCTCTATTAATGGATACCATTTATTATTCATTCAACATAACTTGGCATTTAAAGCAACTACAAAACTCTTAAGAGAAATAAGATTTGGATAAAATTTTCATATATGTATTTGCTTCTCAAAATTTTATGAAAGGGAGATATTTTATTATATTTCCGGTAAGTAAAAAGAAATAAAAAAGGGAATATCATAAAAGTAATTCAAATATGTCAACCATTTGATCCTTCGGTTGTGAGCAAAAGGATAAACAATATAAATGTTCAAATATGGGGGGGGGTCCTCAGAAGTAAATTGGTTCTTTTTCACTCATAAAATGTTACCACCTTACAACAACTTCAGTGATGTTTGCTTAAATCCCTCTATAGGACATTTTTATATTATAGAATTTCTATAATTTTTTGGATAGACCTTTGCACTGATATCGCCATCAGCCATGTTAGAGGAAAAACAGTGGCCTTGCTAATGCACCCTTCAAACATGATCACTCAAGTTTGAACTTGGAATGGCACATGATCGCATGTGAATGTACACAAAGGCACACCTTGGTCACTTGAGCCGTGTAAAATCATATGCATACATGTATATCTAAAGGCCACTGCACACCTTAGGACTGGTCCATAATCTGCTTTTGGAACAAATCGCATTTTGCTCATTTTCTGGAAATTTGAATGAAAAGTATCTTTTTATTTGAGGTTCATTATAACAATTTTGGCTGACTGCAAACTTTTTTTTTAGTAAAGGCCAAATTAGTTCAAAATCATAGCCAATTCTACGATTGCTATGATGATATAACAACTACCGATATATATTTAATTCGCTTTTATTCTAATAAGGATGATAGCATAGTCACAGGTTTTAGCATCTATAGGTATTTGTATGATGGTTAAGAACATGACACAGAACATCTGTGTATTGATATTGGCATTATATTCTACTACTTATATTAAAAAATCTGGTCATAGCCCAATTGTGAGGTGTGCAGTGGCCTTAATAGGTGATACTTTGTGATATGATTTTAATTATAACCACATCCTCATTTGAGCACAGTTTTAAGATTTGAAGTATGTTACAGAATGGGGGGGGGGGGTGCAAGGTTGAAATGTATGGCCAACTGTAAGATGTATATGTATAAAGATTTGCTTTTTTTTTCAAACAGAGGGAGTCAAACAGATGAGGAAATATTTCTTTAATCAATTATATCTAGCTTATGATTATTTTGCATTAAATTTGTGAAGATAGTTATTTGATTTCTCTTTGTCTCTTTATTGATTCTGACAGATTGTCTGGCCATTTCAATTTTGATAAATGAATAATTCTATATGTTCTTCTTTCAGACATTAAAGACAACATGGTTGTGCATCTGGTGATTAGGTCTAAGAAGGTAAATTAAAATTTGATCCATATCTATTTTAATTTTTCTTTGCCAAATGTTTCTAAATATGTTAATCTAATCTTTCTAGATCCTACGAAAAGGCAAGGTGAATTCCTTCTTTTAAATAACATCATCCGATCCAGGGGCAAAATATTTTAAGAGGAAGAGACGGAATAATGTGAGTTATCTGTGTGAGATGAAATATGCTCTTGTGTTGTAAAACTAGTTAAGCAATATGCATGTCTTTAACCCTAAATAGGCTTAGGTTCCATGATATGACATCCAAATCCTGAAAACAGATTTTTCTGCGATGTTTTGATATTAGTACCCGAGTGGAAAAATGTAATCGTTAATATCGTTTTTCCTCATGTCTATCCACCAATGGTCCATAGGATCAACCTGGTTCAAGCACAGCAACTTCTAGTAATCCCGCCTCACCCTCCAACCCCTCCTCCTCATCGACTACCGCCCCATCATCGACCCCATCCACTAATGCTCCTGGTGGCAATCCGTTCTTTGGTGGTCTTGGAGGGCTTGGAGGAATGGGTCTAGGGAACTTGGCTAATATGGGACTAGATTCAGCTAACTTCGCAGAGATGCAGCAACAAATGCAACAACAGGTAAGCATGATACTTGTACAGCTTTCACCACCACTATCATTACCACCACAACCCCCATTGCCACTATCACAGAGATGCTAACTGATAGCTCAAAAAAATCCTGAAAACCCAGGCCGGGGGTCCAGGGGCCCGCCCAGGGCCCCTGGCGGGGTCAAGGGCGAAGCCCCCTGAAGCTGGAACATTTTCTTATTCTTTAGAGGGCTGAAATCATTAATCTACAGTAGTACATAACAAATAATTAATGACATAATAAACTTCATATCATAGGCAAGAAAGGTGCTCAAAAAAAAAAATCATGTAACCCGTACTCATTACGGTACGGGTTAACCTGCTGCGGGTTAATATGCTGCGGCCAATGGGTGCGACTCGGGACGGGTGTATGTAGCAGCTGGGGTGCCCTTTTTCACTCACTGTACTCATCAACAAGACAATCCTATACTATTGAAAATCCATAAATCACAATTTCTATCAAAATGATGGATAGTTCACACATATGAATTGATGAATACGCACCAGAGAACACATATTTCATGGTAGCAAATAGGTTTTCAGCTGAAAATACAGGAAAATTTGCAGTTTTCATTTTGTGGTAGTGAGTGTAGCAGCTACATGTTTTTTCTGCTTTTTGGCTGATCCAGACTTTGTCATGTTCTTCCTTTTGAGGGTTTTTGGCAGCATGACCAAGTTTCTAAGTTCTGCTGCTTTCGTTTGGACCGATTTCTTTGCAGCTTGTTCTGGTGGTACGTCAGAGCCTGGCTTGGTCTTGGAGGCCTTCTTGAATTTTGACCAGGAGGTCTGCAAGTGATAACATAATGCAGTATCTACTGGAGAATGGAGCACATTGGGTCGGTGAAAGAGTTCCAAGCTGGATTTTCCCTCAGACTGCAGATGGAACTTCACTGTCTGAACAGCACTGAAAGTTTTTATCTCTAGTCGGTTAGTCTTTTGGTTTATGTAATTGTTCATAAGGCTAAAGTGCTGCTCTACTACAGGCGCTGTAATGATGGACAAGCATGCCTTGACTACTTTCCCCAACATGGGATACCCATCTACAACAGCAGCCCACCAGTGATCTGCACGAACTGCCTTTTCATCAACAAAAGCAGGTGGCAACATAGGATCACTATTAATCCTTAACACTTCATGTATGTATGCATCCTTGTCTTCGTCACTTGATATCACTGTAGGAAAGTGATGAACTAACTTCTTCATTGTGTTTGTACATTCAGATCTGCCAGAGCACACAGCGATTGGATCAACAGCAGCTAACCTCTGCAGTGTTACATTCACCAAGGGAAGTTTATTCACCAAGTACTTTCCACTGTCAATATAGGCTGTTTGAAGTTTTTCCAGAAATTGAGACTTTGAGTGCTTTTTCTTAGCAAGAAGCTTCTTAGCCTTTGATCCCATGTACATGTTGCTCAAATCTTCCAAGTTCTCCTTTGCATCAATCTGTAACGATTTGATTTGTTGTGCTGTGATGTTCTTGATCTTTTCAGTCTTCACAAAACATGCCAAAAAGTGGGTGGCTAACTCCATATGCTCCTCGTGTGCTCTGTGCACCATTGGTGCTCTCTGTTCGAAAGTTATGATGAAAGATTTGAACATGGGAAGTAGGGACAGATACAAGTGGATATGGATGAAAGTATCTATTCTTGTGTAGAAGATCCGTTCAACGATGCGTTTTTTCCTCTTTCTTCCATCTTCTGTGAGGTTTTTTTCCCTACAGACTTTGATGATTTTGGAAAGCTTGCTCAGGTTACTTGTAGAAACACCTTCCATAATCTCATCGAGGACAGATTGGTAGACTTCTCTCTCATTCCGGGGCAACCATGCTGAATACATAACAGTCAATGCATCTAGCATTTCCTCACTGGGTTGTAAGACATCAAGAACTGACAGCCATCTGTGTGGTCCTCTTTGTTTTGGGATGTGGAAGCTGCATTGAAGAATGTTACAGATTTCCTCTAAGTATTGCCGTAGATCAGTAGAAAACTTGAACTCGGTGTGCAAGTCATCAACCAGTCTCTCTACAACATTGTTGAAGTGACTGCAAAACCTACGGGAGGCATTGTGTATATGATGACATACATCACCATCGATGTCAAGCAAATGGTTGGCATGATGTTGACGCAGGAGGGTTTCAAACCCTCCTTTTTTCCCTCTCATGTAGTTTGCGGAATCACATAGCACAGAAATAAAATTGGACAGAGGAATGTTGTCATCTTTCAACAGTTTTACTATTGAATCAGTTATAGTTTTGGCACTGACAATGGTAAGAGTCAATGAACTGTAGTGCTGAACAATTGTCTCTCCTTTTTCTGGGGAGAAATAGGCTACCATAACACTTAGAACTTTCTTGTTATTATTACTTGTTGCTTCATCAAGATTCAAGGAAAAGCAGTTGGTCTGCATCTGATAGACAAGACGCTTCCGGGCAACAGCCCCAATGCCATGGACCATTTTATATGTAGCGGAAGCCCTCCCCAGTTGTACACCATCAAGGGCCATTTTGTCCTGGGACATTTCTTTGGCATAGGCAACAAGATGTGGAGCATCGCTCAGCTTGTAATTGTGTTCCGCCATGAAGGCTAAAGTCCGTCCTTCAGCATGTGATATCCTATCTTTCAGGTGCACAAAGGGTTTGGGAGTCTTGCTGTAAAGGAATAAATAAGAAATTCAATCAGCAAAAACACAAGAATATAATACATGATAACTTCAAAATTAAAATAATATAAATCTTCATAATATTAATGCACATGTATGTGCACTACCATACTATAATTTTTATTTAAATCCGAGCTAAGGTCAATTCAAAATGCTATCATCACATGATGGTAATTCACGATTGAATCTGAATGCTAATGACAATCTGTTAGTGATTATTGTCAATTTGTTAGTATAAATGAAAAATCTAAAAAAGCAAAATTCCTCATTGAATATCAAACTAAATTGTTTATAAAGATCAATGTAACAGGGTGGGATGAATTTGGAATTATGATTAAAAAAAAAAAACAATGGAGAAATTTTAACTTTGGCCTCTGTCATACAGATTACAGTAATTTCATAACATGATGGTTTAAAAGATGAAAATGTACTCTAACTCAAGAGAAAAAAAAGACATCACGCACATCCAGTGGCAGTCGTAGCAAGTGAAGGCGCTCCACATACAGCATCCATAAACCAGGCGGTGAAGTACATGATGATGTAGAAGTGGGCCGTTTCAGGAGTAGCAACTTCTGAGGTATTAGTAAAAATAATCCAAACATGTTGATGGGTTTATCCAGTTAAATAAATAACAGCATTGTCATGCTAAACATACAAAAACTTTTTATCATGCAAACAAAAAATAAAGAAAGTAAACAATTAAGTACAAAAACATTTTCTCATGAAAAAAAATCTGGAAAAAATTAATTTTAGAAAGACAGTAAAAAATTATACTCACGTTTGCTTACAAGTTTCAGTGGCAGGATGAACATTGGGAGGTGCCCCATACGGTATCCCTGAACCAAGTGATGAGCATGAGGTACTGGGTGCTGCGGCTGCAGTTTCTGGTGTGGGGACAGCACATTCTTTCTGAGCTGCAGCCTGATTAAAATGAGTTGAGTTTGAGCGTACAGAGAAACATTAATTTCCTATTACTAAGTACACAGCAAATCTGAGTTTCTTCAACTATAATACATGTACTGACAAATGTATGAGATGGCAGATTTAGTATTTATGTGGCTAATAAAAGAAGTTCTAAATTTGTGATAGCCTCAGAAAAACAGGTATGTAAGGCACTAAACTGTAAAAAGGCTCTTGATAAGCATGTGCCATCAGCTGAACCCATAATATATAAACATAATTATATGAACAAGAATATGTTTAAAAAAAAATAATGATATAAAACAGTAAGAGGGGGAAAACTGTACGAAAAATGCTTACAATACTTGAAGTATATGACTAATCACCATACAATAAAGACCAGATTTAAAAGAAGTTATGCAATTTAACTTGTGAATGTTGGACCAACCTGAAAAACAGAGGGCAACAGTTGAGCTCCCTTTCTTGCTCCACGCCATTGTCTGTGGCCTTTTGATGTTGCATGACCTCTCAGTGCTTTGAATCCTGCACGAAAGATAGATCACTTATAGGTGTAAGTTATACCGTATAACATTTTTGTTGGAACTTCGTAACGAATACATGTAGGCCGAACATTACACATCATTCTGAAACAGTGGAACCAAAAGAAAGTCTAGGGTCGAGAGTCTACTATGCCTCCATGGCCTCAGTCTATCGGCGACTTAATTTTTAAAGTTAATGATAATCTACAACTCGGCTTGGACTCTAGGCTCTAGCTACTAATGTCCACGAAACATATAATTTTTGTGCTTGTTCTCTATGGGAACAAACACAAATAATGAAGAAAAAAAATCAAAGCCTAAAAAGGCCAAGTTATACCAATTACAGTCTACGAAGTCTAACGACTCTAGCCTCTACTCTTGAATTTGATACATGTTATTTAGCTCTAACTTAATACATTTGAATCCAAAGAAAACTGGGGAAAATAAGTGAATCACTGTCTTAAAAAAAATCAGTTTTGCACGACTTTACAAATTACAGAAAGTTTACAAAAATTAAGTTTTGCATGATTTTACAGGGATTTTAAAAATTCACTTTAAATTTCAAAGCCGAAAGAACACCCACCTGATGCACCGTAATTGATCTGCTTTCCATTACACCACATGCAAATCGCCTTGCCCGACTGCCTTATCTTTCTGATGTATTCTGATAGGTAATCCCCATTCTCATCTTTGATCTCGAGCCAGGACCATCGCCATTTGTTTTTTACTCCTTCTTCTAAATCTCTGACACATCCTTCTTCTCTCTCGATGATTTCAGACATTTGTAAATGGTGACTGGGAAATCAGGGTCGAAATGCAGTCCACGCCGATTAGCTGAAATCCCGCGGCAGACAACCAATCACTCACGCAGCAGCAGGCAATTGCAGCCACACCGGGCCGTGCTTCGAGCGGTTCTACCGGGCGATCGCCCGACTGGGATAGCGCTGACACCCGTATCCCTGCAGGGTATAGGGCGGCGTTTGCAACTGCTACAATGTATTGCTCGCGCGTACCGTGCAAGTACAGTACCAGCTAAACTTCATGCTGCGCACAACGCTAATAATTTTCCGTCTGCGCAAATTGGCCATCCAAAATTGAAATTGCGCTCTCCGTAGCGAACTCCGTGACAAGATTTGGAGGGGAAATTTTTACGGATTTCACTTTGACAATCTATTTTTTTTTCCGGAATATTTTTCAGCAAAGGAAAAAATCCGGAAAATTAGCAACTCTGGGATGGTAGCAGTAGTAGCATAGACTAGTAGAAATAGTAGCAGACTAGCAGTTATAGTGGTAGTCTACCACTATAACTGCTAGTCTGCTACTATTTCTACTAGTCTATGCTACTACTGCTACCATCACTTCTTTTATCACTACCACTTTTACTACCACTACCACCACTATTACTTCTGTGACTACTACCACCATCACTACCTCCACCACCACTACATGTACATGTAATACTAGTATTACTAGTACACTACTACAACTGCTGGGGCCTGTTTCACTAAATAGTACTTAGTGTAACGGGACTTAGTGTCGCTGCGACGCTTCATACACTAAGA
The DNA here is from genome assembly GCF_018143015.1 of Lytechinus variegatus. Classification (NCBI taxonomy): domain Eukaryota; kingdom Metazoa; phylum Echinodermata; class Echinoidea; order Temnopleuroida; family Toxopneustidae; genus Lytechinus; species Lytechinus variegatus. The sequence continues at coordinate 39,900,524 of NC_054744.1, read as the reverse complement.
CGGGTCTTACTGACGTCCTGTTGGTGCGTCAGTTCCACTAAACAGTTCTTTACTAAGTCCTGTGTGCGACGCGTCTTCAACAATAAAACGTCTGGATTTTGAGTCTACGAAGCCTAATTTCGTGTCCTTCGACCTTGTGTGAAGATAAAAAGTAGTAATTTCCCGCAAGTTTTCGTCTGCATCGTGTGCGACTAAAAAGTGAAAGGAGGAGGAATTTTGTCACTTTAACATAATTTTGACTACTGTAGGAGGATAATGGGGAAGGTATGGTATTTACCTTTTTCTTAAGACAACATATAGAAGTAAAATATTGAAAGTGAAATGTATGCAGTGGAAGTTGTATCTGATACCTCGACGAAAACAAAAGATTAACCAAAATTTTACCTTTTTGTTTTTTCTCAAGGGAGGAGGGGGGTGTTGAGTACAAAAAATAGTGCTCATTACCCCCCCCCTCCTCCCCCTCTCTCTACTATAAACATATTTGGTAGTGTACAGACAGGCAATGACATGATGTTGGGCAATTCATAAAAATAAATTAATAACAATATGCATTTGCCTCAAAAAATTTGAGAAAAAGAAGCAAGGACTTCCAAAGGGTCGAAGTCGAAGCGCTCCTGCAGTTTGTGGCCACAAGCATAGGCGGCGGAAGCGGGGGGGGACGTGTAACCCCCCCCTAAATTTTTGTTTGATAACCTTTTTTTTTTTTTTTTTTTTGCTTGTCAATTTTTTTTCCAGCATCCCCCCCCCTAAATTCACGTGGACCCCCTGAAACGTGTGTTGTCCCCCCCTAAAATTTAGGTTGATGACCTTTTTTGTGTGTGTTTTTTTTTTGTTTTGTTTTTTTTTTGCTTGTCAAACAATTTTTACATGTCTCCATCCCAAAATTTCAGGTGGACACCCCCTAAATTTTTGGGTTTCCGCCGCCAATGGCCACTAGGAAACATGACATTACACTAAGAACAGTTCCTACGTCTCGTCTGGACGAGACGTGGGCTACGCTCTGTATGCAACTTAGTTAAATGGGTACTAAGTACGGTACGCGTCTTAGTGGTCTTTGTGAAACTCCCGCTAAGATGCATCTTACACTAAGTCCTATAACCGGACTTATGGATGCTTAAGACGCATCTTAGCGCTTAGTGATACAGGCCACTGGTTCTATTGTTACAAGAGTACTACTGCACTACGTTATTTACTTCTTCTATGACTTATGAGGCATTGCAAGAAACTTGCGATCAATTGCAAGTCCATTTTTGTTCCCGAAATCAAGAATATGCCATGCAATAAATTGCAAATTTGGGATTGATTGTTAATCTGCTCCATGAAACAAGGAGTGTAATATGATTTGCTATAGTTAAAAGTGATCAATCAATTGTAAAATTGCAACAGAATATTTGTGATTGATTCCAAATATTTTCTTGCAACGCCCCCTATGACTGCTAACACGAGTAGGTAATGCACTCCAACCAGGGGTAGCTAATAAAAATATGGTATACAATTAATTAATTGTTCATGTTTTCTTGTTGAAGTTGGTGAACAATCCAGACATGATGAGGCAAGTATTGGATAATCCCATAGTTCAAAACATGATGCAGAATCCGGATATATTCAGGAATCTTGTTCTCAACAATCCTCAGATGCAACAGATCATGGAGGTAAACCTAATTCAGTATTGATTCTTCTGTCTCAAATGATTTGTCAAGTGTTATTATCAACCTAATTTCTGTAGACAAGCTTTTTCAGGAATTACAGAATAAAAAAAAAATCAATATTTTGCCATACATTGCATTGTAATACCTTGTACTGATTTAAAAAGAAATGTTCACATGTTGCTTATATGAAAAATGACATTAAGAAGTACCTGTTATTCAAAATTTGGGTTCAATCCGTAATCATATTCCACAACAACCACACAAACAGCTACATTTTATTTTTAGACTTTTTGAGGTCATGAAAACTGTAGTTTCAAAGTATTATTTTTTGTAATTTTAATGAGTTTAGAATGATTAGTTGGTCAATAAATATGGGGGGGGGGAAACAAGCCTCCATGTACATGTATGTGATAAAATCAAGCTACAGAAGGGTCAATTGAAGCACTCTTTAAGATTTTCTTACTTTTTACAGCATATCGTATACACCTAAATCATGAAACGCAATACAACTCACACTTTATTAAAAGTCTCTACAAAGATTATGTAAAAAAATATACTGTAAGTTGTAACTCTTTAAATCAAAACAATGAAACCAATATGAACTGACTTCGCTTCTCACACAGCGAAACCCTGAGGTATCACACATGCTGAACAACCCGGAAGTGCTTCGTCAAACCATGGAGCTCGCTCGTAACCCTGCTATGATGCAGGAGATGATGAGATCACAAGACAGAGCACTCATCAATCTAGAGGTAAGCATAAAATGGAGGAGGGAACTATCTAAAACTACATGTGGTCTGGTCTTAAAATGTACTTAAAAAATCCATATTTTATTGTTTGAAATAGAAGAATAGAAACATTCCGAAAATAAATTCTGCCCAATTGATCTTGGGCCAGGCAGCCACTGTGCAGCGCCAGATCGACAAGGCTCGATCTCTTGTATGGTTGAACGTTATTGTCAGGGTAGCAGCAACTCCCATCTTTTTACGTATTTTGGTCTTACTCCCAAGCTCCTGGTTGTAAGGCGGATGCTCTCCCAACTGAGCCAACATACCATTTTTGGGATAACTGTTAATAATACAGAGAATTAATTAGCCTATAGTATATATGTATAGAATAATTGAAATGTTTTTGAGATGCACATACTTGTTATAACATAATCACTGTTATATGAATATATTGAGTTATGAATCAATACGTTACCATTCATGTGGGCCTATATTACAAGACTCCACTGCTCAGACTGATGCATTATGGGTAAGGAACTAGGTAAGTGTAATTTGACTAAAATGGATATTAAATATCCACAACCTTGAAGAAATAAGATTAATTTTACATCAGTATTTATGAGTCTCATATTACTCTGTGTGCATTTCTTCTACAGAATATACCTGGTGGTTACAATGCACTACGGAGGATGTATACAGACATTCAAGAACCCATGTTGAATGCTGCTCAAGAACAACTAGGAGGAAACCCCTTTGCAGCTTTGGCAAACAGTAAGATATATCTCTTACTTCTTAATAGTAAATTTCAATAAAAAAAATAAGAATTGCCTCTTCTGTTTTTCAGATTTGATCTGAAATGAAAATTCCTTTTGTCATTGAAAATGTACACGTCAAAATAAATTAGGTTTTACAAAGGTAAGTTAAAGATAAATGCCAGTTGTGGTAACGATTTCAAAATGAGTTCGTACAGAATCCAATGAAAGGACCACCAAAGTGTCTGTTTGTATAAATAAGAAATATGTGCCAAAGGATTCTGGAAGAAATTGTGTAATTGCTTAGAAATTAGCAAATAAGCACGGGATGAGGGTCAAGTGTCTGACCGATATTCAAAGCAATAATAATACACTGTCCCACGTGCGCTTATCTGTTTTGGGGATCTTCATTGTGAACATTTTTCCGCGTAGATTTCAAGATTTCACAGAGTTCAGTGTATTTATCCTTGATGATATAATGACCATTAAGCCTGCTTTTACAGACTTTCTCGTGAAATCAGTGTTTACTGCAACTACTTTCATTTACCTTTAAATGAATTCTTTCATGTAAAGTAAAGAACCCAAATTTATTTTCTGTTTTAATTTACCTGTAAATGGAAAATCACTGTACTGTAAGACCAAAAATATGATCAAAGATTGGTACGATGCATGTTTTCAAAGGAAATGGTATAAACTGCACGAATAGATTTGGTATGTGCTATTTATATTTTCTTTTGTGGTCTTTGTAAAAATTAAAAGAATTGTATTGATTTTATTTTTCATTAATAATTTTGATGAATTTTGAATCAAATTTAACAATTGATTTTCAAGGTTTGGACCAAGAACTGTTTAGGGGGAATTAATGAACAAAAAATATTTTTTTTTTCAACAAGCTACTAAAAAATCTTGTATCTGATTGGCCTAGAGCAAATTTGTCAAAGAAAAAATGGTAACAAGATCCTGCGTGGAAACATACTCCTAAACAATGATAGTCCAGTCCCAAGAAAGGTCCCAAGAAAGTGGCTTCTTTCATCCAAGTGATATTCATGACTTGAGATGTTTTGCATATTTAATGAACTTGATGCGGACCAAAACACCTCTTTTCATTCGGTCATTGCTGCTCCAATTGTGCATCGAATTTCATGAATTTGGTACCATTGTAAAGAAGAAGAATCATTCTTTCAGGTCATGTGTTTGTATTTATTCAAAGATTTTGTAATATAGGTTAAAATTTTGATCTAAAATATGCTACAAAATAAATCTTTTCACCCGACAAAAGCTGCTATTTCGCACTTTATTATTTTTTTAGCCCAAAATGATTTTTACATCATGTCATAAAGCTGAATATGTAGGGGAAGGCGGGGTAAGTTGTGACAGTTTTTGCTTTTTGCAAGTTAGAATTGATATGATTAATAATCTTGTCGAAATAAGTACCTTGCTTTGAAATTTCATTCTTCTGAAATATTTTCCACCTATATATAAATTTCTACCCCAACACTGAAAGTCATCGTGACCTTTGAAAAAACCGATGTCAAATGGCACAACTTGCCCCATATATGGGGTAAGTTTGAGCCACCTTCTGGGGTAAGTTGAGCCACAAAAACTATGTAAAAAATGTATGGGGGAGAACCAGCATGTCAATTTTTTGTTTTAAGTCTTTTCACTTGCTAATTCTCTATAAATACTAACATCCTGTAAAAGGAAAAGAGCAGTCATGTAAATTTGCTCCTTTCAGCCTGCATTTCAATCGATTTTTATGGTTTGTTTGTTTTTTAAGATACATTACTATAGGAATTACTATGGCTCAACTTGCCCCATGCTGTTTGGCTCAACTTACCCCAGTCCGAACTTAGTGCGATAATTTTGTATCCACACATTTATTATGCATCCATCATATAAAAGACTATGACAAGAATGAAGATCCATACCTGGACTAATAATGTTGTTATCATGTCTTTATTATATTTAAAGACGTGTGTGTTTATAAAGCACTTATCTATTTCACACTCTTTTTTACTTTTTTGGCTGAAATTCACATTTTTCCCTCTAAAAAAATACTTTTTGTTTCAAAGTTGGAAATAATGTGGTGGGGTTAGGGGTTATGCTATGGGTCATCAATATATGACACCACCACAATGTCTGACTCATTCATTATTGGCCTGCGGCTGGTGGCTCAACTTGCCCCTATGCTCAACTTACCCCGCCTTCCCCTATGCTTTGAAATGATATAGGTTTCGAAATAAGAATTGGTTTAATCGGGTCAAGATCACACTTTTCATTTGCCAAGTACATAAATAGTTTGAAAACAAGAATACTGCACTCTGATTGGTCAAAGAGACCACACAAAGGCAAATTCCAACGGTTCCAGTGCCTGGGTTCGTGGGAAGGTCACACTTCCCATGTGGTAATCTCCTCAAATACCCAGCGCCTGTTGTTCTGTGAACCTTATCCAGCCAATCAGAACTCTTGATTTCATGCAAGTACAAAATTTCAGAAATCTCGTCCTGTACCTTGGTGGGAAAAGTGTGATCTTGACCCGATTAAAAGGTGCCGCATATCAAGAGTGGCATTGTGAGAAAGTACAGAAAATCAGCTTTATGGTGATATAGATATCATCGAGGCTCAAAATAAAAAGTTTTGCACAATTTGCAAAAGAAAACAGAGGAAGAAAATTCAGTTTTGAGCACATTTTCAGGCCAGAAATTTACTTTTTAAACAAAATATTATATAGAAAATAAATGACCAATATGAAAGAGTAACTTTTACTCTATCTGATGGTGCAATTATATTTCTTTTAACTTGAGGTTAAAATAGGTAAATTCTTATAAAAAGAAATTCTCTTGAATCACGAGATTTTGCAAGGAGGAGGATTCAGCCACGAGATGATTTGGATGAATCTGGCCTTTTTGCTCATTAGCACAGGGACCTGCGGTCTGACTGAGTAAAAGCCTTTGCATCCAATTGTGGAGAACATAATTTGTGATTTCCCTTTTGTCTAAAAAGATGGTATGAACTAGTTTCATTGGATAGTGTTTAACAGCATCCATTAGTTTCTGAGGTTTACCCCAATAAACGGTTCTGGAAAGCATTTCAAATGCAAGTAATGAATTTATAAGCTTTTAAAATCCTTGCATTTGATTGGCTCTGGGCAAACTTGTCAAAGAAAATCCCTGACAGGATCCTTTGTGAAACATTCCCCAGCTGATTTATCATGCATCAGAATTAGACATGCAATTACTGCATACATATGTTAGCAGTTGACACATCATCCTGTACAATTAATAGATGAAAAGGGTCATACATTTTTAGGCAAAAGTAAGGTCACATATTATGTACTCTCCAGTTGATACAAAAGCTGATTTTTATTGTTCAGGAGTTTTTCATGAAGCATCTTGTTAGTAAGTAATTTTCATTGACCAATTTGTTACAAGCCAACCAGATACAAGGATTACAGTAGCTTATAACAGTTGTCCGTGAAAACCACTGACTAATTATTTTGGTGAAATGCTCGCCTGTTTACCCACATTGGTTGCATGTTTTATACAATAGACTTCCTGTATCTTTTCTTTGTTAGGTACCTCAACCTCCCAACAGGGGGTGGAGAACACAGAACCTCTCCCTAACCCCTGGGCACCGCCCTCGCAAAGGACCTCATCCTCGACCACCACGTCAAACACCACATCAACCAGCAGTACATCCAGTACCACATCACCCGGTCTAACTGGAATTCAACCAGGTAAGCACCGACAGAGTGCCTCCTTGCTTGATGATGTACTGTTGGTTATGAAGATGATATCGACGAATATGACAATAGAGACAATTGTTATTATGAGGAAGATGACTTAGATGATGACAGCGATGACAATGGCCACAATGATGATGATGATGATGACGACGATGATGTTGGTGGTGGTAGCGATGGTGATGATGTTTATGATGATGTTGATGATGATGAGGATAATGATGTAGATAATGTTGATGATGAAGGTGATGATGATAATGATGATAATGATGATGACGATGATGTTGGTGGTAGCGATGATGATGATAACGATGGTGATTTTGATGTTTATGATGATAGTGTTGATGATGGTGATGATAGTGATGGGGATGATGATGATGATGATAACGATGATATTGAAGTTGAGGATGATGATAATGATAATAATTTTCAAGCTTGATATTTTTTACCCGTGTTCTATTCTTTCAGGTGCTAATATTTACAACAGTCCTGGGCTACAGAGCCTGATGCAGCAGATTCAGAGCAACCCAGCACTGATGCAGAACATGGTGCAAGCTCCTTACATGCAATCTGTGGTGAGATCTATGGTCGAGAACCCAGATATGGCAGCACAGGTATATCAATATAGGTTTATCCAAGGACAATTTCCATTGAAAAAAAACAATAGAAACAACAATGCGAAGAACATAGAAATACGTAAGAAATTTAGAAAACAATAAACTACATAAGAAAATGAATGTGATGTTGAATTTGTTTAGTACATTTGATTAGATTACTATAAAGAGTCTGTGAACCAAAAATGAGCATTTTAGGGGCATTATTTTCTTAACGCAAACTTATGATTTTACGCATAAAGTAGCATAATCAGTTTTGTAGATTATGCCATGGGTAACGCGCGTGCCAACGTTCGATCGACAACCAAGGTCATAAGGGGGGCTAAATCATCCCCCCACTCCAGTCTACTTAGGCATCAAAAAAGCCCAGTCTATTTAGGGTTAATAATCAAACCACTTTTTATCTATCCTATCAGGTAATGAGGAACAATCCACTGTTTTCTGGTAACCCGCAGCTTCAAGAACAAATGACGAGGATGCTGCCAGCTTTCCTCCAGCAAGTAAGTAACTCATGACTCATGTGCAGGGAGGGTAGGAAGGGATAGCTCCCCCCCTCCCCACTCCCCTGAAAGGAAAAAAAAGTTTGTCACTGGTGCAAAAAATTTCTAGGAAGGGGGACACTATGTGTTTTATCAAGGAGGGAGTATGGTCAAGGTTTTGTTTTGTTTTGCTTTTTCTTTTTCTTTCTTTTTTTAAAATAATTTTTTTTAAATTTTTTTTTAGGGGGGGGTCCCCCACCTAAATCTGCCACAGTTCCCAAAGTATAATTAAAGAGGGCATGAGGAAGTATGATAGCTCAGTCTGTAGAGCATTGGTTTCGCAATGCTGTGATCTGAGTTTGGTTCTGCCTAGTGAACCGTGCCTTTTGTTCCTCTTTTTGCTTACAAAAATTCATGCTTTCTTTAATCAGGTTAAAAACAACCATCACTCACATTTCTATGGTTATGACTTTATGTCCTGATTGATTGCCAAATCAAACATATATATACCAAGATATAGTCTATCCTCAAACCTGTTTGGCACTCCATATGGAGACAGTATTCTTTGATTTTTTTTTCTTCACTAAATAGATGCAAAATCCTGACGTGCAGCATGCTTTGACGAACCCTAGGGCTATGCAAGCCATCATGCAGATACAACAAGGCATGCAACAACTAGCTACAGAGGCCCCAGGATTGCTACCTGGGTAAGTTTGCATCTTACAATTGAGTTACTGAATTATTATGCCTCCTGGTACTAAGTGGTTAGTTTTCTGATAGGCTGATGCTCTGAAGTCGCACTAAAATGCCCAATTGAGTGCAATGCCGTATTTGTCAGATTATTCATTTGGGAAACACATAAGTACCATCAACGGGGATACTCTTATTGAATACCATAATGTGCAGAGGCTTTTATGAGTGACACATTTGTTAACTTCTTTCGACAGCATGACTGGAGCTGGACTTGGTACCACTCCGTCTGCCTCGACAGGTTCGACCGCTGCCACCACAACGGCTGCTTCAACCACCTCTCCATCCACCCCATCCACCACAACGCCATCAACACCTGCAGGTACGACGACCAGTACCACCACACCAGGTGCACCTCCCAGTCTAAGTGGGTTACCTCCGGTTGGTGAGCCTCAGTTCAATCAGCTCATGACTCAGATGTTACAAGCTCTTGGAACGGGCGGACAGCAAGCTCAGGTAGCACTATATTTATTTTCTACTTCATCGGGGAGTGGGGTGAATTTCGTGGAAGGGCTCATTGCATGTTTTATCTGACATTTACCATAGTAACAATCAAACACCTGTTGCTTTTCAGACAATAAAAATCAAGGATATTTTTCAGGGTCCCATTTCATTTGTGATAAATATTGATTAACTTTTCATAATAGACAATATTTTGGGCATATCATGTTACAGCGATGTATCAACATAATAATAAAACCATTATCATTATCTATTCTTTTTTTTAATATTGCATAATTTTAATCATTTGAAATATTGCCTAGCAGTAATACTGACTCATTCATACTTCATTGATGCCTTCACCTCACCATGTAAAGTGATCACAAAATTAATAAGACTGATTGATTATTAATATTGAATCATGTCCTCTATGTAGCCACCAGAAGTTAGGTTCCAGGCCCAGCTCCAGCAGCTTTCCTCGATGGGGTTTGTCGATCGTGAGGCCAACATCCGAGCGCTGACGGCCACAGGGGGCGACGTAACTGCAGCCATCGACAGACTTCTTGCAAGATGACCGCCTTGATTCAACATTTCAGCTCAAATATGATCCTTGCAATCAAAGTTTGGAGGTACTGATTTAATGATATTGATCCCATACTAGCATCAGAGTCTCCAGATAGCATCAGATGAATACACAGAACCTAACATTGTGTATTAACACATTTGTATAATATAAATCGATTGATAAAGAAGTAAATTAAAAGAAAGAGGAATAGAAAAGAAGAGAGCATAAATTCAATCCAAGCAAGACCCCACTGGTAATTTATGATATGATTCATACACCTCGTTAATATGTGTATATATTTCTCTTTTCGTGAAAGAAATATGAATAGATTCCCATAGTTGTAATATTCATTGTTACGTCATGATTGGTATTGTAATGATGAAACTCGTTAGAACCGTTTCTGCAAGCCATTGCCTTAAAATACTTTGCTCTGTGCATTTAATTTAATATGTAATGTGTATTTTCAGTGATTGTATAATGTGCCCTTTCAGATTTGTATATCATATAGAGTGACTGATAAAGTTAATCCGACATGTTTTTTAATGTTACATAGTTTCACAATCCTCAATTATTTATGTGTGTGGGCAAATTGAGAAAATGATGAATCAGGGCTTCGCTTCCCGAAGCTGTTTTAAAGTTATATTACATGTGAACTGAAGTACAAGCAACTGGTAGATAATGAGCCTAAGGTTTTACTGACATTTTTTTTTTCGACATAAGTTAAATCATATTCTGAACATTTCCTTAAAAACTGTGACAGAAAAATTCTTTACACTTAAATGTATCTCTGCACTGCTTCTCAGCATCCGCGTGATGTAATTAGATTGTAGAAACCTAAATGGAAATTTTTTCTCAGTCATTTGTAAAGTTGTGCATAACATTACAAAAATACTCTTTGGGTCACAGAGAATGCTTGAATATGAAGTATAGGATTTAATGAGATGGTTTTAATGAATATTCCATGTTTTATAATATCTTATTACATTTCATTTATACTGTGAAAGAGATAGAGAGAAGGAAACAAATAACGGCAAATTATTGCAGACATGTGAATTCCCTGAGGTATTAGGAGCTATGAAAGAGGACAGGAGTGCAAGAAGTGATCAGAAAAGGATCGTTTTTAATTAGGTTTCAAATATAGACAGATTTTCTTTCTGTAGGTGTATTTCAGTTGGCATGAGACATGTACTTGATTACAGCTTGCAAGAGAAATGTAAATGATGTCAGTATTCATTCTTATATTATGGTAAGGCAAAGGTTGGTTAAAAACATGGTATTTCCTTTAGGTTTTTCTGCTAATGGAGTGTTTCAGCTTTATCTATATTCTATTCTGGTTTTAAGGTATTAATGCTCTTCTTGTTTACACACAAAGTTTTAGGTATTTCTATATAAACCAAATCCTCATCCTTTTTAGCATTATATTCTGCAACATACTTTATCATATACGGTTTGAGCATCGAGCATGGTCAGAATATATATAGCATTAAATGTACACTTAGATATTGACTATTCACGTGATATTGCCCCCCCCCCCCATAATGGCTATGCTTGTCCTTTTCATTCATTGCAGATTAAAATAACACACAATTTCAATTTAATGTCAGAACTTAAGTCATTTTGTGTTAGTAGTCAAATTTGTTGTAAAATTTTTCCTCTTAATAGTTTAGAATTATGTTTATCTTGCCTTTATTGGGCTTTATCACACTTGTTTACATGATGTACACATACACCAGGGCTCGACATTAGCAGTGGCCCGGGGCAACCTAAATTGTGAGTCGGGCAACCAACATTTTTTTTGAAAGCCCACACTTGCTGGCCCAGTCAGGCTACCAAAGTTTTGATAAATTGTATTGTTTTCTGTCGTTTTAAGGCTACCAAATTTGCAATGCAGGCCAATAAAATTATGAAATTGATGACTTTGTGGACCGATTAGGACACCAAGAAAAAAATGGTAGTGTGGAGCCTTGCATATACACATCTGAAAATGTTTTAAACAAAGTATAGTGGCTGGGCATCTGCCAAGGACACAGTGTATAAAAAGGTCATTATGACATCACCCACCTTACACAAATTATGATGTACCTGTATACTGTGATCATGCATGCTATTACCCAGATGACATGCATCATATATGTGCTTTGGCACTACTGATATCATTTGCATACATAGATGTCAATGGTATTTTATCATTTTCCCCCTCATAGTATATCTATGCTGTATTATTAATGATGGGATTATATTCTATCCTGTCAGCTACAATGATTATGTTTCTTGAAAATTCGCATGAATATTCATGGAAGGCAGATAAGAGGACTGTAGTCGGTTAATTAGGTTTTAGGTTAGTTAATATTGAATTGGCTGTTTGAGTTGTTTACATCATTGATGTTCCTTGCAAAAAAAAAGATTTGCTACTGTAAACTTATTTTTACCATTCCCTTTTTTGCATTTTATGAAAAATTATATAGAATTTATAATTTTGTTTTTGGAATCTTTAGTTTTAATGATGGTGCCCCTTTTTTCAAAGGGGAGTTCATATTGAATCCATGGTATTGACTTATGATAATTACATTTTCACTATATTCACTAGTATTTTGGGATGAAATCGTATGCTGTTGTAGTTTCTCCAGCGTTAATAAGCATGGTCAGGTTTTAACTCTTTATTATTTCTTTTTCAATGGAATAATGATCATGCTATTTGACATGTCCTTGTGAAGTTGATTATTTTAGTAATTAGTCTTTGTCTTACACCAAGTGATATCATGTGTGGTGTTGAAGGCTGGTGTTAATATTTGGGCCTAAAGATTGGCTCTCAGCCTTAATAAGGACTGGTGTTAGGATGAACACCTCTCAGTGTTGAGTTCTGCAGACTGATTCAAAAGCTCATCTCTAATAACCCAAAACCAAACACCGTACAGTGTACTTGAAATCACCAAAAGTTTACTGCAGCCGTAATACTAATTCTGCTTGTATGTCGTTTTGACTCTTGTTTATTTTACCATGCACATTCTCTATTTATCCTACAATATTCCTTTCATTGTTTACATTATATTGCATTGAGTCCTAGTTTATTAATATGCATCCATTCTTTTTTTTATTACTATAAGTAATTTGATCACATTTTGTAGATTTTTTTTTAATTCCTTCTTGAATTTTGTAAATTCCTTTTGATAACCTTATGTAGTTTAGCATCAGCAAATCTTGTCATTTGTGTACCGAAAAATTAATGAAGTTGATCTACGCTATGGTACCAGTAATAGAAGTCTGTTCTTTGTTGCATTGTCTAATATTGTTTGTTATTGGATGTATCCGGAGAAGGGGATAGGAGAGGGATTTCAATGATTGTATAGTGATATAATGTTTGTATTCCCCATCATTTTTCCACATGACCTATCCATTCTAGTACCATTGTTGGAAAGCCAACTGCTTGTATTTCAGTTTCAATTAGTTACTATTCATTTAGAATTGCATTGCTTACATCCACCATAACTTGATCATGAGATGCATTGCTATAAAATCTAGTGACCGCCATCTTAGGACAGCTGTATCAGCAGAATCTCTAAGTACATGCAGTGGCTTCCCTACACGCCCCTTTGAATATATCAACTCCTCTGAGAAGTTGGTATAATACACATTATCAATAAATCTATCTCATAATGCCTCTCCATTGTCAGCAGGTGGCTTCACTCAAAACCATCTTACTTGCACTTAAAATGTGATATTAAATGATATATATTCCTATGAATAGATGTACACAAACTTCATGTTGCTTCTACATTCAGTAGGCCTATCTGTATTACCAGACTGTATGTTTATTTTCGAGGTGATCAGTTGTACACATCTTTTCCTGCAAAACCAGACTGTCGTAGCTGCATATCTCTCGCAATGTGCCCTCACGCATTGTGTTGTTATCAATACTTGTAAATATTGTATATGTATAACATAGGGGTATGAAATTAATGCAGCTGTTCTGCAGTTGCAGAAACTGGTATCTTTTAAATGAAGATGGTCATTAGTTCTGTGCAAAAATCAATATGCATTATTAAACATCCTGGCTTTAAACAGATGTTTTGTCAAATCCACTATCTGAAATTAGAATGGATAGATATTGATTATATATGTAAAATACTATTGATATTGAATATGGACCAGGATATGAACATATGTATTGCAGTGATTACTTAACATTGTAATTATATAAAAAAAACTTTTTTTGCATCGTTAGTGCCCATTTCTTATTTCAGTATCATTTGCAAATATGGTAATAACTGCATTTTATAATATCTATAATCTGTATACCTGGTCCTTATAATCATAACAACTAACATATGTATTTATATATTAGTGTTTTTGCCATTTATTAAGGAAATGAAAAACGTGTAGACCTTGCTTCGAATTTAATTGAACAGCAATTTCTTACTCTAATTATTGACCCAATCGTTGTTGATGTGAAATTCCTGGTCTGTGTAAGAATCTCTTTGTGTATGTTCTATAATTCTCACACCACATAACAGCAGAGAATAAATGGATAAAAGAATTATCAACACTTCATGTGAGAGTTTTAGTAGTTTCCTCATGTTGATGGATACATAGGGGTGGAAGTAGTGGTAATGAAAATGGTAAAATGAATTGGATTGAAATAACATGCTTTTTATCGAGATGATTAAAGGACAAGTCCACCCTAACAAATAGTAGATTTGAATAAAAAGAGAAAAATCCAACGAGTATAACACTGAAAATTTCATCAAAATCGAATGTAAATTAAGAAAGTTATGATATTCAAAAATTTCACTGAATTTCACAAAACAGTTGTATGCACACCCTTGTCGGTATGCAAATGAGGAGACTGATGACATCATCCACTCACTATGCCTTTTATATTTCATTATATGAAATACTGAATATTCTAAGTTTCACCTCTTTGTCAAGTGAAACAAAGATTAATTCCTCCCTGAACATATGGAATTAACATTATTTTAATACTATATGGTTCAGTCAAGTTGGCCCTTGTCAAATCTGTAAAAAATGAAAAATTGCAAAAATTAGACAGTAAAAAACAAAAGAAGTAGTGAGTGACATCATCAACTCTCTCTCATTTTCATGTCACTAAATTGTGCATATAACTGTTTTGTGAAAAATAAGCGACTTTAAAATGCCACAACTTTCTTATTTTACATCCGATTTTGATAAAATTTTCAGCATTATGCTGGTTTGATTTTTTAAAAAATTCAAATCAACATTTTTCTGGGATGGACTTGACCTTCAGGCATGGCAGGTTGAGCAAAAATCTTCATAAAAAAGTGGACAGTAATCTTTTCATGATACCCTATCAAGCCAACCTTGTGAGGTGATGAAGTGTTATTTTGCTATATAAACAATAGGAAGTTGATATCAGTTTATGGTTTTGCAATCTGTAGGTGAAATTATTTTGGTATGAAAATCTTGAATTAGCAAACAGGTGGATTATACATTCAACCTGGTTGTAGAGGATGGTGTGAAAGGAAATGCACATAGTAACTGCTCTATATAAATGGACATCATAGATATATTAATCACACATGGCATCATCATCGTCGTCAACATTGAATGAAATCATTAATCATCATGATCCACATTACAATGACCACATAATCGTCAACATCAATATGACATCACCATCATCAACATCATAGTCATCATCACCATCACTGTCTTTACAAGCTACCAGTAAGAAATGATTATGCAGTGTATATAATGTGTCACGCTTAAGGTACATGTGTGTTTGCCCCCCCCCCCCAAAAAAAAATAATTGAAAGAATCAACGAATGGGTGAACGAATGGATCGACAGTTGAATGAATAAAATGAATGAATAAACTAAATGAATTTTGGAAAAAAGTAATAATTGTATACATGTATATTAATAAAAAACTGCAACTACTCCCCAATAATTGGAGTCTATCAAATTACATGTAGGTTGTTTTAAACTTTTATTTCATACAAATAAATGGGCAAAAACAATGCACTCTCTTTGCTGCTGGTAACATAAGTATATAAATAAAGCTGCTGGCATTACTTTGAACAAAACTTGTTTCTGAAATTCCTCAATATGCTGGGAAAGTGCCTGCATCACTGTAGCTTCACCTACGACAACCGTTCGTACACATTGAAAATATGACTCGACCAATATTGTAGTAGAGTTTACTGGGTATAATGGAGCTAAGCTCAAGCCACCAAATCAGAACTTGTGGTGAAGCCCATTAGCCCACATATATACATGTACAAACAAAGTCAGAGGTGTTCTAAGTCAAACATTGTATTGCAACAGGTGTGATTGGTTAGATGCTCCTCACCTTTCCAGACTAGGAATGCGCTTTACGAACGCAGTATATTAACATGGCTTGTATACCAACTCCTAATAACTAGTGGGGACAATTTTGTAAAGTTGTTCACAAGTTACAAATGACTTTCAAACAACTCGTGACCTGTTCTTGGGTGCCAATTATATTAATTCCAATCAACTGAAGTCGAAGTAAGCTCTTTGTAGGTTATAGTTCTTGATAACAGTCTGAATTTTGAAGTTTATAGCTTTTGGGTTATACAGGAAATTTATGCTCACTATACATGTAAAAGAAGGGAGTACCAGTATTTGATCTCGCTTAAGTTCCCCAGTCCTGTGTAAAGCAGTGCTCAATGAAAACAAATTTGGTTAGCACGGGCCACTTTCCATGATTTTATGATGGTAATATTGGGCCCAAAGAACAAACTAAGAAAGGGATTTATAAAAAACGGCCCAGATGACTAAGAACACTACCCTCTCTTCTGTATTTTGTTGATAAGGTTATAAAAGCTTAAATCATTTCTCCATGTTTGCACAGATCAAATAAATTTGCTGTAAGCACAGATAATCTTTCTTATAATCTTAAATATCTAACACCGCATAATGTAATAATATCAAAATAATTTACAGCTTAATTTCTTAATGTGTGATTTCAAACTAACTACTAGTATTGCAGATAAAATCGACTTGACTGACTCTATAAAAATATAATAAGATGAAATATAAACAAGAAAAAATACCAATGATAAATTCTCTGGTTCCACATTCAAAATAACCTCTTAACACTAATAAAATATTCAAGATAAAATTTGATTCATTAAAATTGACTGCTTCCACTACCAAGTATTTCCTTGCCATAATACTCTATGAACTGATAACTAAAAAGGAAAAATAAGTACAATCTTAAGATTTAGTTGTGTTTGGATACAACTTGAGAAATAAAGCTAAAGTTGTAGTACATGCGCTTTTGATTGATTGACAATCTAGTGGATTTGATTGCAACTCTTTCTGAGATGTGGATCCGGCCTTGGCCCATATTTAAGCAATTTAAAATGAATTTTGCATGCACATTGGCATTACTTTATGAATATGTGTCCCCAAAATGAGAGTAATAATGAGTTTTATGAGTGAAGTCTTGAAATATCTCTTTACATACATACAGGGATCTGCATGGATTATTTACAGGGCTGAATGTGATACAAAACCCTGTGGACAGATTTCTCCAAGACAAATAAACAAGTTTATTTTTGTCATTGTTACATCCATAATCATCACAAACAAATATTTTTAGAGTCAACAAATGAAATAAGAATCGCCATCCACTGACTTCTAATCCACTAATTTCTGTTTTAAGTTGACTTTACTTGATTTGGGATATCTACTATATGTTCTACATAGTGCTACAGGAGCTGGAGTCACATAGCCCCCTATTTGTGAAACATAGACATTTTAATGGCAAGTAAGTATATGTACATGTATATTTTCACATAAAAAAACAACACATTTTCTTCATTTACTAAGAAACTCATTCTAGGTACATGTACCGGTAGTTGCTTCCTTATGTCGGACGGCAGAGTACATATAGTCCTAGGCCAACTCTGATCTCTTGTAAGTAATACATTAATTAATATAAGAGCAAATACAAAGTATAACAGGCCCTCTGCACAAAATCTAAGGTTTGAGAATTAAATGAGACAATGCATACTAAAAATATGATTTTTATGATTTTTTATGAAACAATTCATTTCCATGAGCCGAGTTGAAAAAAAATGGTTTTGAGATCTGGAAGACAAATAGGAATCAGGATACATGCTTTTGTTCATTCAGATTCTGCTAAAGAGTGTCCCAGCAAAATCATCGACAATAATAACAATGGCCAAATTCTGACTCCTTTATTCTATGCACTTTGTCCACAAAAACAAAGGAAACTTCAGCACACTCATTCCACTTGAAGCCTTCTACCAAACAGTTTAGTGCAATGTCAGTGTCATGTTTCAAAATACCTGTTTCACAGCATTTCAAGTTTTTGTTCTAAATCATGACATCTTAAAATTTGCATGAACACATCTGTTTTTAGCAACATTGTAAAAGCATTTCTAATTTTTTTTTTTTTGGGGGGGGGAAGTGTCACTTTAACTTAATGGAAGACAAAATTCACGTTTGTAGGGTCCAAAAATACAACTGTACTTCAATCCTCGTTCAGGGTGGCTTTAATACAGAAGGTGATTTTCACTGATCATGTACATGGTCAATCACATATCCCCATGAATGATACACAACTTCCTATTTGTTGACCACTTTTGAGGGGGGAGGGGTGAAATTTCAATTGATTAATAATCACGCAGCAGTATCCAATGATCTCCATGACCATTTATCTGTGTTTACATTGAAATAGCATTTAATTCAGAGAAATTGCCTAATGTTGGTACATTCCTGGAGGAACCATCTTTGATTTGCATGTTGATGAATTTAATCTTCCAGTTATTATCAGCTGCGGGATCTTTGACGAGTCCAATGTTTTGCTCAAAGAGTCCCATACACGTTCCTGCCTTGTGGATGGTGCCACACACTGCAATCATAACGAGTCCATGTGGCTCACTGCATCCTCGAGTACCCTCTGCAGTCAGGTTTGGATTGAAAACCAATCCTTCATCCTTCACCAAGCATCCTAATCTCTGGGAAACCAAAGCAGAGCCGTCATATGCATCCAAGCGACGGTCGGTTCCCCGAAGGACATAAAGTTTCAGGTTTGCGTCATCCAGGAAGTGACTTGGTCCCCATTCATTGTTGCTTTCTTTAGTGTGCTGGGGATGAAGCTGGTTGAGTTGTGTGAAAAACCAAGAAGAGAATTGTACAGCTAGATCCTGACACCATGATGTATCTGCTGGAGTACTGTGTGCTGACGAGTCCCTGGATGAACTCTCTTGTGAAAGACGAAACGTATCTTGGGATGAGTCAGACAGCTCTTGAGATGAAATAGGGCTTTCATCCGTTTCATATTCATCCTTTATGCCACTCTGAGAAATACATTGGATAAGAAAACATAGTCAGAAATGAGAACACCAAGTTATTCTGTAGATAATATGAATACCAGTATTTAAAATGTCTTTTCAAACTGATCCTGTCTCCAATTTCAAATTTTATACTCCACTTTTAAACAATAGGATAATCAAACATGTTTATGACAATAGATGATTGGATGCCTTACTGATCAACTTTTATTTTTCATATTGGCAGTATGCATAGCATCACTAAGAGACTGATTGCTGCATCTTATTATTTTTTTTAAATTTATGTACCTTAAATTTGTTGCTATTGATATGATTTTTGGTCTTAACACACACAAAAAAAATTACGAGGCCACACAACATGTGGTCTTTTTGTCACAATCACGTTAAACAACAGGTGATATCAGAACTTCATACTCAAGTGGGACTTGGGTAGAAACAAAATCAAAATATGCTTATCGAAATTTCATAGTTTCATTTCTTTACAAAAAATTGCTAGATAATAATTCTTGTTTGATTATTAAAAAAGAAATCATAACTTTACCACAATATTTTTTTATTCCCATTTCATAATCATTTCTTAGGGTTGGACTTACATGTATCTATACACAGACAAAATATGATAACACCTGTCAATCTATCCTCACCAAATCATCAGAAGTCTGCCAACACATGAGAACTTTCTGAATAAGCTTGTGTTTGTCTGCACCAGGTGATACAGGAACATGGAGGTCAGCAAGATAACTGAAGATAACATCTCGCTTCACCAGTTTGCGTCGGAGAAGTTGTTCTGCACTGTCACTATACATAGCGATTGCCTTTGTAGCTTCTATCATTGTCATAGAAATTGTGATAAGAAAATGACAATTTGTTAAATTCCATAAAAATTCTCATTCAGTATTCCTTTTGTTACAGCATCAGCAATTAACATTCTAAACTCCTTCAATTCCAACTTGTTTGATGTGAAGGTTTAAGAGTTTAACATACAGTAGAATTGATTATGTAATGCACATGTAAAGAGATCTAGGCAGATAAGGATGCCGAAAGCAATTTCATATTTTCATCATTTCATATTTATTTCAAGTGAAGCGAAATTTGCAATGGTCAAATGACCATAACAAATTATATCGTATGAAACTATATTTTTAAAATCTAAGTGGGCACTGCTCTAGACAGCTGGCAACCATCTGTTTCGAGAAGTTTTTTAACATTTTTTCCTCCTCATACACAAATGGCTCGCTATCGTGCAGCCACCATTAGGGATTAACATTGCAAAATCCCTACCACGGGGCTCATCGATTTATGATATATGAAAAAAACTGTACCAAAATAAAGATTATTATTCCGTTTTGACCTGAAATGCACCATAACAGGGAAAAATAAAATTAAAAGGTGAAAAATAAAATTAAAAGGGGAAAAAACAGTGACTTACATCGGCTGTTGCACAACTTCACTTCCCTATTTTATCCGAACTTAATACATAAACATATGGCCATTGAGTCCCTGTACCAATCAAGCTAGAAATTTAGTTGGAGCCAACGGAGTTCAGCGGAACAACCAACATAACAGAGACCGTCACCAAAGCTTTTGGTCTAGCACTGCTCATGATATTGTCGCCCTCTTTACGTGTCTAGTATCTTTAGCTATGATAACAAAGACAGCAAGATGGCGACAATATAAGTAAACGCTCCTCTATTTTGAATATTTTCATGTATTTAAGACTGACAATTTTTGGCCAACAATTGCCAACAAATATTGTCTCCTTCGTGTGGGCCTATGCTTTGCCGTACCAGGCTTCATGGGGAGTAAGCCTACGTATAGTAGAAATAATTTTACTCCCCAGAAGCCTCCAGGCTAAGCCAGGCCACTTGTTCACTGCAACCATCTTGCCTGTGGAGAATCTACAGGTAGTCCTGACTATGGTATGCCAATGCTGTATTGAGCACACACTTTAAAAAATCATTAAAATATCACTTTTGTGACCAAAGTTATTAATTTCCATACAGTTGCAACTCAGTTTTCATTAGTAACTTAGAATAATTTTTGTATTGACCAAAGCGCTCAAAAACTTGAATTTGGGGCATATTTTTGTGTACGCCCTCTATTGGTGGAAGAAAATATGGCAAGAAAATTTTCATTTTTCAAGCTCTAAATCTAATAAAGAAAAAATAATTTAAAGAATCAAATTTACTTAAGAGCCAAGTTATATCATAACTTTGTTCATTAAATGAGTGAGCCAAGCTAGACCTGGGCAATCAGGGTACTAATGGATAATTCGTTTTTCCTTTCTAATCATCGAAGAGCAAAAACGGAAATCCGGCAAGCTATGGATGTCGATCTGTATTCATGGTTTGTTCATTTATCTATTCGAAAGGCTATTTTTGGTTTGGTCGCTTCCCTTGCAAACAGCATTTTGAAAGTAATTTAGCCCTTTATGTCATGTCTTGCCCTGAAAATTTTAGTCTCATTACGCCTCTGACCTCTGCCCAAACTAAAAGAATAATAAAATCAAAATAAAATCTATCAAAAAAAAAGTCCCTCACAAGAGAAGAAAACAGCCACAATCATGAATACAGATCGACACCCATAGCTTGCCAGTATACATGCTAGAACGGTGGTTTATTTTTAATTCTATCAAGATAATTATGAAATATGGTTCATTTTGCTGACATAGATGGCGCTCTTTAATATTGATGAACGAAGAGCAAATAAAAAATCAGAGAGCCGACGGCTATTTCGATGTTCGCTGTGCGATTGTCCGAATACAGAATCATGGAGAGAAAAGTGTGTTCTGATTTTGTTTTTGATACATAAAAACACAAATATGGAATGGGAAATCTGAAAAAGCCCAAAGCTCAAAGAAAAAAGTATTAAAAATTTCTGTCTTTCTGATTTCAAATTCAATATTCTGTTTTTGATCTACAAAAACAAAATCAAAGCACGTTTTTTCTCACTGTGATTTCGTTTTTGTGTTTTCAAAGACCGAATCACGGGGCTGATTTCCGTTTTTGCTCTTCGATGATTAACTTAGCTTAGAAAGGAAAAACGAATGAGGGCCTATCCATTATTACCCTGATTCTGGGGCCCCCGGGAAAACATCACACAGACTTGAGCACATGGGACCGATAGAAAAGAGGCAAGGTGAAAAAATACTTACCTCTCCTGTTTTGAACAACCACAAGTCTGTTTGTTACAGTATTTGCAAGCTGAAAAATGTCTTCCTCTGGAATCTTGCCTAAGAGTTTCCGTACCCCGTTCTTTTCTCTTTCAGATAGCATTTTCAATATTTGATTACGTCGTCTGTAACCGAGTCTGCTGTGCTTGTCGCTGCAAGAAGTCTAATTATGCGGCGCGCGCGGCAGGCAGGGGATTCCCACTTTTAGGGGAGAGATCAGTGGGGATTCCCCATTCCAAAAATATCATCCCGTGGCGGCGCTGATGCTGCTCTTTCTCATTTTTTTTAACGACAAATACAACGAGTTTGATTTTTTCTTATTCGACCGGGGTACCGTGCGTACTATAAGCAGCATTAGCGCCCAATTTTTTCTTAAACCCAGTCGGGCAAATTAACTTGAGTGGGGTCCATTGCCTGAGCGAAATCCATGGGTTGATGCCTCAACACAGGCTAAACAAAATGCGGGGACAGTCTGACCAATCCCCCTTCCTGTCCCACAATAATGATATATAAATAAAACAAAACCCTAATTTTAATTTTTATGTTTTATCTTATTTATTTATTCATCATCATCATCACTGATGATGATGATGAATAAATAAATAAAATTAAAAATTAAGTCACCCTGCGATAAATAAACGTGAACAGACAGTCACTAGAGGCTTATACATTAGAAAGTGACAAATTATTAATGATGTTTCTATCCTGGGAACATAGCCCACATAGTAACAAGGTAGTAACAAAGGCAACAATATATGAAATCAAGTTTGCATGGTTTTATTGTTGCTAAGTCTGGCAAACCAGATGTAACAATTTTAGTAATTCAAAGATCCAGACTTATAACAAATAGCTAGGCCTACATGATATCTATTACAAGTTTCCCATATCAGCCAATCAAATTGAATAATGTCAGTAAAGCTAATGTTATTGCAATTTTTTAAATATCAACAAGTTTAATGAAACATGCTCGGCATCTATTTGATTGGTAAGGAAGCTTCACTATTCAAGCTCATAAACCTTCAGTTAGCTTGCCAGTCAAAATGTCTTCTTTGCTGTTAGTGTTACTAGGATGACTCTGTTAAGAAAAAACAATCCCCTTTGCATCCCGGGTCCTGGAAAGAGGCAGCACCCCCAATAATTTTTTTTTCTACCAAAATCACTTTTGTTAAACAGGTTGATTTTTTATCGAGACCAACACCCCTCTTCAAATATGATTCCCAGGCCCCTGTTTTTGTTTTCTCTTCTTTGCCATCCCCCTCCCTCCCACTAATCATAAAAGAATCTTCTGTCTACCATTAATAAAATATACTTTTGAGGTTATTTTTTTCTCCTGTCTGACATCTTGCTATACACCTGTCAAATAAAATCTCTCTTTGAAAAAGAAAATATGTCTGACAGGCTCTCGAATCATAGGAATTTTCTTAACCCTATCTAGGCCGGGGGGGGGGGGGGGGGGGCCTCCGAGGCCCCCCTCAACAAATCTCGCAATAATTTCACCGCGAAATTTTTTGACCGCGCCGCTCGCTGACTTTTTACTTTCAAGTCTTGCGCAACTTTTGAGACCAATTTTGCGTCACCGGGGTATGTGGTTCCGAAATTACGCAACATTATGTAAGTGCATGTCAGACCGAAAATTGCTCAAAAACGTGATTTCGTGTACAAAGTCAATGCAAATTGTGTTTTCAACCAAAATTCATAAATGTATGATTATTACTAGTTTTGCTGGTCTAAATTTAATTGTTTTATGTTTTTTATGATCAAAGAAGAGTCCCCAACAAATTTCATTAAAAAACAATGAAAAACAAAAGGTAAAAAAAAGAAATACATAAGAAATTGCAAAAAACAATACATAAGAAAATGATTTGATATCGCATTTTTTTTCATGTACACTTGCTAAGAACACCACAAAGAGTTTCTATACCAAAAATTAGTACATTTGGAGCTTTATTTAGGGAATTAGAGGAAAAAGTATGATTTCGCATACTAATTACGCATAAATTAGCATAATCACTTAATAGTGATTCGTGTGAAATAAATCACTATACAATCTTGTAGATTATATCCCAGGCAACCCGCGTGCCAATTTTCGTCGCAATCGCGTAGTCGATGGCCGAGATCTAGGCCCCCCCCGCCATATGAACTCCCAAAATACCCCGGCCTAGATAGGGTTAATTTTCATCTATATTTTTTTTTGTAAATTGTGAATAGAAATTACCCTTATGCTCTTACATGCCTCAACACAAAGGAATTAGGTCTCATAAATTTATTCCACATAGATGTTAATTATGACAATCTTCATTCATCTAGTTCTTTAATACCCATCCTACATTTTCTCTTTCTTTCACCAGGAAAATTAATTCTCATATTTTTAAAATCCTGTTGGAGACCAATTCCTGATTAAAATAATTATATATAACAGCCAGTCTCCATCAGGTTTGAATGATCACTTTATGGCACTTATAAGCAATCAACCATTCTCCTCAGCAATGTCAACCACAACACAGAACACAAGGAAACATTTTTCAAGCACTTGGACTGGTGATGCAACGACCTTGCTCCAAAGTCTTTGAATAGTTATGCAACTATTTTGTGATTTTCAGAGGCTTTTCTGTTTTGGCAACCATATCATATTCGTTTTCCTTTGAATATTGTGATCTTTTCAACCATGAACTCACAAAACTTGTTGATAAAGCCTACGTATAATGGGGCACCGCTCTACATATTATCCATATGCAGATTTGAAATCCAAGTTTTACAGAGAATAAGACAAGATGAAACAAGAAGACATAGATATATATCATTATATTTATTCATAATTTATAAGTACTCTGCAATTTAATGTCATCCCTTTACAGTGGCGGACCGTGACCCCGAGGAGACAAAGCATTGGGGGGGCACGGCATTGTTCACGAACAATGCAGTGCCCCCCCAATGCTTTGTCTACTCCGGGTCACGGTCCGCTACTGTCCCTTTAAACAAAGGAAATAACACGGGGAGCTAGCACAAAAACACATACAATTCAAATATAGTACTAGTGAGAATTAATGGAATAGAACTCCCAACTTTTGGATGTCATTTATCTATCCATGATCGAAGTCGGTATGAATTGAGAACATTATGTAAGAATTTACATAAAAAAATTACCATGAAATACAAGTATATAAAGTATGAACATATTTAACAGGCATTATGACAGTGAAATACATTTTTTTTCAAGCTGTGAAATGTTGATAGTATGCCATCATAAATCGTCATTAGGATCAGCGGGTGCTTGTGAGAAGAGGCACAAACTTTCAATTCATTTAAAAAAAAAAAAATCATACTTCCATCAGATTTTATTTTTAATATGGTTGATCTGATTGATTCTATTAGATCTAAATATTACAAATTACATATATTTTCCATCTCATAATTGCACCAAGGAGATATGAATCAGAGAGTTATCTCTGGTTTTGATGGAGGCAAATGCTAATAGGATACATTTGAATTTCAATGGCATTTGACATCTGAATGAATTACATTCTCAAAATACTATATTTTTAGCTTTAGCTAAGACAATTACCAACTGAAGTATAGATAATAAAGAACTGTAACACAAAATGAGACACATCCTCAATATAATTGCACATGAATATCTTCACAATGATATTATACTATAACATGGAATGATTTCGCAAATGGTCCATGTGAAATACTGTATGGAAACAGCTGGGCTGTTTAAACCTCACATCTCAAAATTTAGTTTTATGAGAACAGCTAAGAAAGAGCTCAATTTTTTAGTTACGACACAAGTAGACACAAATAGCAACCCCCTTTTGTTTCTACAGAATTTTCTACAGGAATTGGGACATCTGTCTTCAGACAAGACAATGTTGCCACCATACAACATTTTCTAAACTGACCTCAATACCTTCTTAATTTTGAGATACAAAGTTTTAACACCTGAGCAATGACATGTGGGCATCTGTTTCAAGCAGGAAAAATTTGCTGATTCTCTTCATTAAAGGAATTACACCCTTCTGACTCTAAAAAAACAAAGTACATGAGCATTTGTTAAAGTTTTTCAACTCAACGGTGATGCAAATTTGGAAGTTTTAACTATGTGATCTAAAAAGCTCTTTTTACAAGTTACAGACTTGAGAGAAGGTCTATATTGAGAACATCCTAATAGTCAACATTTCTACTATACTGGCTGAGTGAACGCTGACACTATAAAACTAGTAAGAATGCTACTGGAATTTTCCAGAAAATATGAATAACCTCTTAGACTGTATATCGCAACAAGCTTTTTTACAAATGAATGCTTATTTTTGGAAAATTAGAAATAAACGATACAAAAACGCGATGAGCCAGCAATGAATGCAGTATAGTGTGTCCACAATTCATGTATTCATGCTATTTAGTTTACAGCATTTTCAGCAAATGAATAGAAAACAAAGACTCTTGATACTTATGGTACTGTCACAATCATAACTACTGCCTAATATTATATGGAGCACTGAATATTTACCACAATACCAAACCATTCCGAATGCTCCCTGAGCCATTAATTATCAAGCAAGTATCCATCAGTTACACAGGATTGACAGGAACCTAGGCCAGTAGCATAAAAAGTTTGCAATCAAATGCAAAATGGAAAGGACAGATCAAGATCAGACAAAAAGCAGAAATGGTGTTTAGTATTGTTCGCCAACAAGAAGGTGCAGTTCTAAGAGAGTGGGTTGTTCCAGACTATGTTTCGTAATCCAAGGTTCATACATGAAGCTCAAGTTATCCACATCATACCCTTCTTGAAACATATTTGATAACCTTACAAGGTAAAATGAAGGGGGAGGCTGTTCAAGACTAACTTCTATAATCTAATATTCGTACGTAAAGCTATGGGTACCAACATCATGCCTTTCTAAACGCATGATCAATAAACTTGACAAGCTAAGATCAAAAGGGAAGGCTGTTTAAGACAACATTCTTAACAATGCTAAATCATGCCTTTCTTACATTTTTTTTCATATCTTAGAAAACTATGGAGACATTGTTTCATATCATTTTCCACTGTACATGAATTCTTCAAGTATACAAAGCTGCAACTACTAACATTAAGCCTATCTGAGATCTCTTGATAAGTTTTGATAATTTCAACAGCAAGGGGTTTGTTCTAGACTCTAGTACAAATGTATAAGACTCCTACATGTAGATGAAGCTATGAGTGCTGACATCATGCCTTTCCTAGAGCCTTCTTGATGTCTTTGACCAGCATGTTACCAATAACCATCTTCTCACAGTTGGAAGTGATTCTAGCCTTTCCCTCGCTCAGGATCTGTACTGTCAACAGGGCCGATGTTCCAGCGGATATTGTCCTGCCAGAAAACCTAGTTTGATAGAGCAGGAGACAGGAAAGATCTCATGCATGTTAGTTCTAAGCTTACGAGATTCAATCAGACGTATAATTGTATACTACCAGGTTTCAATTGTAAATACTCGTAAAAAGGGTCCCATGCATAATTACTAGAAATGGTATTTGTAATGGTAATGATACTGGTCTGATCTTGCAGACTCAACCTGCTTTGCTTGTTATGCAGGTTCCCTTGTATTTCACCATATTTTTAAACTGTCTTTAACTTCAAATCGCTTTATTCTAAAATATGATTAAGCTATTTCTGATTTATATCATGTTGAGTCTTCTTATAATGTATTGTTGTTTTGTATTATATTCACTTATGAAATATGTAAAATGAAGTTGAATTCAAAAATTTAATTAGTTAATTAAAAATAAACCATTCGCAGCCAGAGAGAGGCCGAGTTGCAGAATCTTTTACAAAACCAATACAAGAATATAAACATCAGGGATGCAGACGAGGCTGGTTTTGAGGCCAAATTTGCCACCCTAGGCCTGGGCCTTAGGGCTGAGTCATGTGTACAATGTGCATGGGAGAAAATTTACTCCAGTGACCTCGTGACTCTGAATTCTCAGCCTTAACTAAATCCCTGATTAACATGATAATAAATTCAATAATTACATGACGAAAATAGTTATCATATGCAGATATCAAAAAAATGATATAAAAAGACCCAAAAAATGATTGTCTCTGATTTGATAAGAAAGGATATTAGGAATCGGAAAAAAAAATAAAAAACAAGTCAAGACAACATATAAAATAAAAAGATACTTTAAAATCTTTCTATCTTACCTGTATGTGAGTTTACTGGGATCGCTGGCTGGGACGATCTGAACATTGGCTGTCTCACCAACACATCTGATCAATTCTTTCTCTTCTCTATGGCTTGCTTCTATGTCACACTTATCAGAGTGTTCATTCATACCAGTAAGCTTGGCTGTCAAATAACAAAAGAATTAAGTAAATTTGAAATAACAATTACTTTAATCACAATCATAACAAATAGCATTTACACAGCACTGTTTTACTAAATAACTTATTTTGCTCCAGGAATTGAAAAAATAAAAAACAAGACAAGACAAGAAAGGTGAGTTCGAAGAATTTCTCCTGTGGGGTACCCATTTGCTTCACCTGGGTTGAGTGCAGTACAAAATGGAAGATACCCATTCATCACATTAAAGTATTTCCACATTGTTTTATGAAAAAGTACATGTACCTTGGGCAAATATTAATTGTATCTTTTATGTCACATCACAGGACACAGGGGTCAAATTTCAAAATGGAACTTTTATGACAATACTCATTTGTTTAAAAAAAATCAGCACCTGGGAAGAGAATGTGTTCTTAAGATTGATATCAAAGATATGATGAACTTACATTGTTGTGTAAGGAAGTCTCTCTCACTGAGTTGTGTAGGTTGTAGGAGTTCTCCTATAGGTGCTTTCACTATCACACTAAACTTCCGTGATTCAGTACTGATGGGAGAATAAATGAAAAAAACAATCAAGAAATTAACATACATATACTTCAATGATACAGTACTGATAGAAATAAAACAAACCCATATTCGGATATCCAGTTTAACTTACGCTATGGTCTAAGTCTGTGCTAAAATTAGGAAACCCAAAATATGAAAGCTGTGTTTACAATTTTACATTGTTCTTTGATTTACTAGTATTGTTCCCCATGATTTAATGGTGAAGAAAATTGTGTTACATATATGAATAATTGTAAAAGAATTTTAAAAGCAATTACATTTATCTATTAGTTATTTCCCTTTAAGGATAGCCAAGAATTGTAAAGAACATTCCAGGATGTCTTTTTATTATGCAGGCCTTGCCTATTTAAAGGCCAAGGAGTTTTATTGTTGAATAAGGAAAAGCCAAACAATAGAATTGTATTGGTAGTGGAAATGAATAGGCTTAGGTATTTTGTTTACACTGTTGATTTCAATGAGGTCATTCAAGAGTGTTCTGGATTTTGACTGCTCCTGAAAGGAGAAAGTTCTTTTGGAAGACAATTCTAGAAGCTTATAGATTAGTCGAAATTTGAGAATGATCTAGAACACTTGTAATTAGTATAAAGCTGCAGATTTTTCAAGATGATCATCACATCATATTAGATCACACCATCACATCATATGAGAGCAGGAGATCACATCACATCATATGAGATCACTTCACCAGATCAGATCAGAGCAGTTTATGCATCAATGAACTGTTTGCAGTTATTTTGAGAAATTATCAGTTCTCATCGAGATCATCAACATCATCAACCTGTTCAATGAACACGCTTCAACCCATGGATTGCTAAAATTGACTGTTAATCATCATCAACATCGTCTTCACGGACATTTCAACTCGTTGCAGTGACTCTTATTATTCATCGGAATTCAACATCAGTTTCATCATCGCCATCATTGTGAATTTTCGCCAGTCAACTGGGATTTTTATCATTTGGATTATTACTTGGATATAGCATCATCACTTCGGGATTTTACATCGGACACTTCAAGAGATTTATGTAAGATCATTATTTGTTTTATTTATGTATAATTATTTCCTGTAATAAAAAAAAGAGGAAATTAAACACAAAGAAGAAATTAAACACTTGTTATTTGTTGCAGTATCGTAACAAATAATTTTGGGGGCTTGTCCGGGAAACGAAAACCAAATTTGTATAAGCCAATTTGAAACTACATGTAAAACCAGTTTTTCAGGAAACGAAAGCCAATTTGAGACGAAAGTCAGTTTGAAACAAAAGCCAATTTGAATTGGAAACATTTTGGAAACATTTTGGAAAGTTCTAGAATATACTGTACTGTGTTATTACGTGCTTGTATTTGTGTATATTCACTATGGCTACATTTGATGTTGAAGAATTTCTTGCAATGACAGAATTGTCATATGATCATTTGAAGTCACTGAAGAAAGATGATTTGATAACAGTTTGTGATCATTTGGGTGTATCTCTAGCCCCAGGTTTAAAGAAGGCAGAGATAATTGACTTGTTAGCTAGTCACATGAAGCTTACAGAGGAGCCTGAAACTTCTATCAATATGTCAGAGGATGCTCAGATCCAACTGGCAAACATTGAATTGGAAAAGGAAAGAATTAGAGAAAACCTTGAAATGGAGAAAATAAACATTGAAAAGGAGAGAATGAGATTGGAGTACCAGTTAAAGTTGAAAGAAATGGAGTTAGCTCATGCAAATACTAACTCTGCGAAAGATAAATCTCCCCAAGTCTTTGATGTGGCGAAAAACATTTGCCTTGTGCCAAAATTTGATGAAGAGGGAGTTGATACATATTTTGTGTCATTTGAAAAAGTGGCCAAGAGACTGAATTGGCCCGAGGAATACTGGACTCTTCTCCTCCAAAGTGTTTTCGTTGGAAAGGCTGCAAAAGTCTATTCTTCACTCTCTGAAACGCAATCATATGACTATGCTACAGTAAAAGAAACAATTCTCAATGCATATGAGTTAGTACCAGAAGCGTACAGACATAAATTTAGGAACATGCAAAGACAATCAGGCCAGACGTATGTTGAATTTGCTAGGGAACAAGAAATGATGTTCGATAAGTGGTACAGATCACTGAAAGTTGACAAAGATTTTGTTCACCTTAGGGAAGTTGTCCTCCTAGAAGAATTCAAAAAGAGTCTTCCTTTTGGCATTAAATCTCACTTAGGTGACCACAGAGTTACTGAAGTCAGTAAAGCAGCCATAGTAGCTGATGAATTTGAGGTCACACATAAGGGTAGTGGAGATAGGCCTCCTTTCAAGAATTATTGGAAAAAGAAAGGAAAAGGGTCATTTAAATCCCACAATAAACCTAGTGAGGGAAAATATGCAAGCAAGGACAAAGACGCTAAAAAGAATCAGGCTAGTGGGGGCACAGAATCAACCAAAAGGTCTGAGAGTCGTAGTTCCAAAATTTGTACTCATTGTCATAAATCGGGACATTTGAAAGAATCATGTTGGAAATTGGTTGGAATGCCAACCAAAGTTAAGAAAGACATGGGTTTTGTCAAGCAAACAAGTGTTCCCTCGATGGAGTTTGTTCCATCAGAGCCCAATCGAGATGTTGAGAGTGTTTCTGTAGTATTTGCTGATAAAGTCAAGCAGGTTGATGAAACTTTTAGAAGTTTTTTGCATGATGGTGAAGTATCCCCTTGTTCGACTGGTGCTGCTGGTAGGTCAGTGGTGATCCTTAGGGATACAGGGGCTGCACAGTCCCTGATGGTGCCAGGTGATTCGGCTCTTCCTCCGGAGAGTTCAGAGAATGCCAACGTCTTAGTTCAAGGTATTGGCCCAAATTTCATGTCGGTTCCTTTGCATAAGGTCGACTTAAAGTGTGACCTAGTTAGTGGTCCTGTGACTGTTGGTGTCGTTCCAGAATTACCCATGAAAGGTGTTGATTTCTTGTTAGGTAACGACTTGGCTGGAGATAAAGTTGTTGCATCTCCAGTGGTTTCGGAAAAGCCCGTTGAGGTAGCTGAAACTGAATTGTTGCAGGAAGATTTTCCTGGGATTTTCCCGGATTGTGTTGTTACTAGGTCTCAGACTCGTAGAGCTGAAAAGGATGATGCGGAATCTGCTGATGTAGAGGAGAGTACTGATGTCTGGTTAGCTGAAACCTTTTTCAAGGATTTGAATGGGGATAGTGTTGAAGGCTCTGTTGCTAACAATGATAGTTTGTTTAGTAAATCCTCCCTTGTACAGGCACAACAGGCAGACCCAGAATTAAAAAGCTTGTCACAGAAAGCATGTTCTGAGGCTGAGGCTGATAAGGTTCCTGAGTGCTTTTATGTCAAAGATGACATTTTGATGAGGAAATGGAGACCTCCCCGGAGACCAGCTAATGAAGATTGGTGTATAATTCACCAGGTTGTAGTTCCTCCTTGTTACCGCACAGATATTCTGAAAATGGCTCATGAGTTACCTATGGCAGGTCATGTCGGTATTCGGAAGACAGAAGATAGAATTATGAGGCATTTCTATTGGCCTAAGATGCACAAAGATGTTGTGCATTTCTGTAAGACATGTCACACATGTCAGATTATTGGTAAGGCACAGCCTTCTATCAAGCCTGCTCCATTGATACCAATTCCTGCATTTGATGAACCTTTTACTAGGGTTCTTGTTGATTGTGTCGGACCCTTACCCAGAACGAGGTCGGGTCACAGATTTCTCCTGACGATTATGGACTTGTCTACACGGTTTCCAGAGGCGATACCTTTGACATGTTTGAGGAGTATCACTGCGAAGACAGTGGTGCAGGCGTTAGTGCAGTTTTTCACTAGGTACGGTCTGCCGAAGGAAATTCAATCTGATCAAGGGTCAAATTTCATGTCAGGAATATTTCAGCAAGTTATGAAGGAGTTGGGAATAAAGCAGATTAAGTCTTCTGCTTATCACCCACAGTCCCAAGGAGCGTTAGAACGCTATCATCAGACTTTGAAGACCATGATTAGGGCTTATTGTGAAGACTATCCCGACGACTGGGATAAAGGGATCTCATTCCTACTGTTTGCAACTAGGGATTCCCCGAATGAGTCCACAGGTTTCAGTCCATTTGAATTGGTCTATGGTCATGAGGTTAGGGGTCCCCTAAAGCTTATCAAAGAGAGGTTTATGGTTCAGAATGATGATGTAAACCTTCTAGACTATGTATCAAAGTTTAGAGAAAGGCTCTCAAAAGCTTGTGATGTGGCTAAGGAACACTTGAAAGAGTCGCAGGGAAAAATGAAAGCTCAAGCTGACAAAAATGCAAAAGAGCGAAGTTTCAAGCCTGGAGACAAAGTGTTAGTGTTGTTGCCTTTGCAAGGTGAGCCCTTGAAAGCTAGGTTTAGTGGTCCCTACATAGTCAAAAAGAAATTGAATGATGTCAACTATGTGATCAGTACCCCTGATCGAAGAAAGTCTCAAAGAGTTTGTCATGTAAACATGTTGAAAGAATACTTTGAGCGAGAGGCTAGTCAGCCAATAGGTACAACACAGGTCAAAGAAGAAGAATGTTATGGAAAGACAGATAATGAATTGTCTTATACAGATGTATCTAAGAACGAACCATGTGGTGTAAAGTTGTCTAACTCAGAGATGTTAGGAAACATGGATGAGGCATTAAAACACCTGCCTGAAGATCAGAGAAATTATATATCTGGCCTGTTAAGAGAATATGAGAATGTATGTAAAGACAAACCAGGTCGTACACCTTTAACTGTACATGATGTAGACGTAGGTGATGTAAGACCTATCAAACAGAATCCTTATAGGCTCAATCCAAGCAAGTTGGAAATGGTGAATAAGGAAATACAGTTTATGTTAGATAATGACATAATTGAACCGAGTCAGAGTAGTTGGAGTTCCCCCATTGTAATGGTTCCAAAGCCAGACGGCTCTCAGAGACTTTGCATTGATTACCGAAAGGTAAATGCAGTAACTAAGACTGACTCGTATCCAATTCCTAGGTTAGAAGATTGTATTGATAGGGTTGGAAATTCTGCCTATATCACAAAGATAGACTTGCTTAAAGGATATTGGCAAGTGCCACTGACTGACCGAGCCAAAGAGATATCAGCCTTTGTCACACCTGAAGGCTTATTTCAATGCAAAGTCATGCCTTTTGGAATGAAAAATACACCAGCAACCTTCCAAAGGTTGACAAATCAAGTGATTGCCGGACTTGACAATTGTGTTGTATACATAGACGACATCCTAGTATACAGTGATACTTGGAATGATCATCTGAATCATTTGCGAGCACTGTTTGACAGGCTGGACAAAGCCAATCTAGTAGTGAATCTGATGAAGAGTGAATTTGCCAAGGCAAAGGTCACATATCTTGGTCATGTGGTTGGTCAAGGGCAAGTGCTACCAAGAGAAGCCAAGATACAAGCTATCTTAGACTTCCCAATTCCCACAACTAAGAAAGAATTGCTCAGATTCTTAGGTATGAGTGGCTTCTACAGGAAATTTGTTCCAAATTTCAGTACAGTGGTTAGTCCTCTGACAAACCTGCTGAAGGCAAAAGTGAAGTATGTTTGGTCTGACGAATGTCAAAGATCGTTTGAGAAATTAAAGGCCATTTTGGTGAATGAGCCTGTTTTGGCAGCTCCAAACTTCACAAAGCCATTCAAAGTAGCAATTGATGCATGTGATGTTGGAGTAGGAGCAGTATTGCTCCAAGAAGATGAAGAAGGCATCGAAAAACCAGTGTGCTACTTCTCTAAGAAACTCAATCGATTTCAGAAGTACTCAACTATTGAAAAAGAGGCCCTGAGTCTCGTACTAGCCCTTCAGCAGTTTGAGGTGTATCTAACCAATGGAGAGATTACAGTCTATACAGACCACAATCCTCTTGTGTTTTTGGAGAAATTCAAAACAAAGAATCAAAGACTGTACAGATGGAGCCTAATGCTCCAACCATTCCCTTTGAAAATTGTACACATAAAGGGAAAGAATAATGAAATTGCTGATGCTCTATCAAGAGTATAAAAAGTGAAATTATTCATGATTTTGACCAAGTGTGTCATTTGAAGAAAACATCTTTGATGTTCATTTATTTTAACATGTTCGTTAAGTACTATATCTTTGTACACGATAACTGTAAATGATTTATCAAGATGACTTTGAACAGTTAAAAGAAAAAGTAATCATAAAGAAACCTTTACTACGGTAAAGCTTTCTTTTCCCTGGTGGGGGAGGTGTTACATATATGAATAATTGTAAAAGAATTTTAAAAGCAATTACATTTATCTATTAGTTATTTCCCTTTAAGGATAGCCAAGAATTGTAAAGAACATTCCAGGATGTCTTTTTATTATGCAGGCCTTGCCTATTTAAAGGCCAAGGAGTTTTATTGTTGAATAAGGAAAAGCCAAACAATAGAATTGTATTGGTAGTGGAAATGAATAGGCTTAGGTATTTTGTTTACACTGTTGATTTCAATGAGGTCATTCAAGAGTGTTCTGGATTTTGACTGCTCCTGAAAGGAGAAAGTTCTTTTGGAAGACAATTCTAGAAGCTTATAGATTAGTCGAAATTTGAGAATGATCTAGAACACTTGTAATTAGTATAAAGCTGCAGATTTTTCAAGATGATCATCACATCATATTAGATCACACCATCACATCATATGAGAGCAGGAGATCACATCACATCATATGAGATCACTTCACCAGATCAGATCAGAGCAGTTTATGCATCAATGAACTGTTTGCAGTTATTTTGAGAAATTATCAGTTCTCATCGAGATCATCAACATCATCAACCTGTTCAATGAACACGCTTCAACCCATGGATTGCTGAAATTGACTGTTAATCATCATCAACATCGTCTTCACGGACATTTCAACTCGTTGCAGTGACTCTTATTATTCATCGGAATTCAACATCAGTTTCATCATCGCCATCATTGTGAATTTTCGCCAGTCAACTGGGATTTTTATCATTTGGATTATTACTTGGATATAGCATCATCACTTCGGGATTTTACATCGGACACTTCAAGAGATTTATGTAAGATCATTATTTGTTTTATTTATGTATAATTATTTCCTGTAATAAAAAAAAGAGGAAATTAAACACAAAGAAGAAATTAAACACTTGTTATTTGTTGCAGTATCGTAACAATTGTAACAACAGTTGTTTCAATGCATTTTATGCTCATTTTGCTAGTTCAACCGCTGTAAAATAACAATTATTGTATAGGGCTATTGCAAATGAGAGAAAATAATAACAAAATACGACTCATAATCTATTGAATATTAAACAAGAAAAATGAAAATAATATCTTCCTGCCTCCCAAACTTTTGCTTTCACTGTTCCATAAGACTTACCAGATCTCAAAGTTAGCAGGTTGTGTTGTGTCTCTAAAGTCAATACCAAGGATTGCTGTCGTGGATTGACCTACAGAAAGGTTGGTAATTTCAGGAAATTCATGTAACTTCATACCAGCAGCCAACTTGGTCTCACCTAAAAAAAAATCAATAGTTGAATGATGGTGAGTCTAGTATGTTCCATTTATCAAATATGTTTGTAGATAAAAGAATAAATAGTTGAGCCTATTAATTTGATACAATAATAGATCAAAGAGTTGATTTAACGCATTTGTGGATTGCTATCCTCTCACAGAAGCATTATACACGTGTATCAATCTGGAGTTTTCGCTCCACACAACAAACAACAGATTCAAGGACATAGAACATGTATTGTCAATTACCCTTCATGACAATGAACAACCAAGAAGTCTTTATTGATAATTAGTGAATCAAATCAGCAGTTTAGTCCTCAACTCTGGACAAACGATATATTTGCAATTTTTTGTCGGCTCCAAATCTTAAGATGAAACTCTGGTTCACAAATTTTTTACAAAGACTTCCCAGCTGTTCATTGTCATTTAGCAGGTACACATTTACTGTGTTCTTGATTCGTTCCGCGTCAGGTTATGTAAGCTCCCTACTACTATTGGTCCGTATCAGACCAGCTCTGTGGATAGGTACCATGTTATTAAAATTATACTGCAAGATTATTGCAACTGGTATCTTTTCATTTGATGGTGATATATAGAGCAAACAACAAGGGTGAGGACATAGTATTATCAGTCCTTATTTGAATTGCAAAGTCATTGAAATAATCCAGCTAAGATCTTTTTCTTCATGTACTCAAGGTTGAGTTATGGTGGTAGAGAGGAGGAGGGGAACAGGGCTGAAGAAATCAATCACAGCTGACAAAAAAAGGTTGCAGGGTAAATTTCCTTCAAACACCTACTCACCTATGCTAATGTTTTGTATCTTGGAATTACTGTTGTTAGTGAATGTGACCTCGACAGCCACCATGGTAGTAGAATAGATACAGGTTGTTCTAGGGAATCGGTAGGTAGCTGACAAACCACCACTGTTCACTCGATTTAGAAGCTCAAATGTCTCCTTAGAAGGGAACATTATTCCACCAGCCTGTATGACAGATAAAATGGAAGATGGATGAATTGTGATCCTCCTTTGCTAAGACTAAAAAATAACACAAAAAGATACTTTCTATTAAATTCCCATGTAGTAAAAGTTTACATTAATTCAAGAAGCCAATACTAGTTTGTAAAAAATCCAAGTTTGAATAATTTGAAAGCAATATATTAATATGATTATTGTAAAAAAATAATAACAAAATTAACAGTACATGGAAAAACAGTTTTAAACTGGCTCATTATTGAACTAACTACATCTACAAATCAACATGCTGGCTTCTATAACATTTGGACTACACAGGCATCACAAATGTAGATACTATAAAACAAGAAATAAAAAAAATAAGCTGGAGCATCTTGCCCTTAATTTAATGGCTCATGGATGCCTTTAACTTTTTGTACCATTTTGAAACTATCAGCATTATATTTCAATTTCTGAAATATCTAAAATAACATCTAAAGCTTCTACAGAAAATTAAAAAAAATAATAAACATGAAAATAAAGTCAAATTAATATGTAACAAAAAATTATAAAAAAAACTTCAATTTATTTATTACATTAATATACAAGATGCAACTAAAACATTCCCTTCACAAGCCAAAAAGCCATTTTGTAAATCTACATACAATATCCATTCAATCTATACCCATCTAAACCATAGATGAATATTTTTTTCACAAAGAGAAATATATTGATAGATAATCAAACACCTTTATTCATACAGTTCTCCATTCTGCAAGATTGTCAGTAATTTATTGCCATGTTTTCATGATTTCTTGATGAGAATTTTGCTCCTTTTTCTGTATAATTTAAAGTGACTTATTACTAGCTACATGAATTTGAAAATTGACAAAAGCATTTTGCAAATGGAATAATCCATTTGTAAAATAATAACTTCACTGAGTAATCTTTACATGAAATTTGATCACACAAAAATAATTCATGACTTCTTTGAGTATTTCATAGATTAAAGAGTAACTGATTTGGGATGGGATGGCATGGTAAGGCCCCTTGCATCATAATGGTTGACTCATATAATTTGATCCATCAAAAGTTTTGTAATATGCATACATGTTATGCTACAGTCACAAATATCTTTACAATCTCATAA
This sequence comes from Lytechinus variegatus, assembly GCF_018143015.1. Classification (NCBI taxonomy): domain Eukaryota; kingdom Metazoa; phylum Echinodermata; class Echinoidea; order Temnopleuroida; family Toxopneustidae; genus Lytechinus; species Lytechinus variegatus. The sequence continues at coordinate 39,861,834 of NC_054744.1, read as the reverse complement.
CATTTATTGCTATGTATAAAAATCCTTTGTACGGTGATCGTAAAGGTATTTGTGACAATAGCATGAATAATAAAGTTAACATGTAAAGGAATAATAGGATAGATTTTGAAAGGAACATGTTTATGTATATTAAAAGCTATGATGTTGAAAATGTGGAATACAGAGAAAATGTGCCATCAGCTCAAAATGCAATTACATGACATTCCGCAGGCATCTCTCTTCTCACATTTCAACTATATGTCACCATCACCATTATCACCACCACCAACACTAACCAATGTTTCCTGTTTCAATTTTTGACCAGTTGTAAAGCAACCCAGTGTCAATTCCATTATTGCTTAATAAGCATTTGTGGGATGTGTAAAGATGAACAAAATGTGACATTCATGACTTGCGCTTGATCTGGATCAACCTCAGTCATTGATCCCTTTTGGAAATACATGTTATAATCAATATCAATCCAAAATGTGCAGAAATAAGAATGGACAGGAGCATAGTATAATGTAGATTGATAGTACATGTACTTACTGAATTAAATTTTGTCAAAGGTTATCAACATGACTGTTTGTGAAGTGTGTACATCTACCACAATGCTGAATAATCTACTAAATAAACCCAATTCTATTGGAGTGTCTGCTTTAATATATAAATTTTCTTTTATATTAAAGAATGTGACAGCTCATGGTCCCATTTTCATAATACTTTTATCAATAACAAATAATATAATCCTATATCTTGGGTAATAAAATATCACCATTTTACCAGCCGGTAACTTGCCATTGATACCAAGTTTTATGAAAAGAAGTCTACTTCCTGCTCCTTTTCTTGATATATTTCTAGGATAAAGTATCCTATGGATGAGTGTAATTTCCAATCAAAAGTTAATTTCTCTTTCACCAAAAACAAGTATAACGTTTAAAATATATCATTGAAATCAATCAATCTGCATTTAAATTTTTGAAATTTTGATTCAATTTGATTTGATAGATCAAACAGACTTGATGTTTTGTTACATGAAAAAAAGTCCATACATACACTCCAAGCCTAGTATAATGCTACCTACAGTACAAGTCAATGAATGAAAGAGCATGGCACACTGTAAAACCAGTATATTTGCAGGTATGAAATGTCTACAACTTTTGAAATGTCAGACAGAACCTCAAGTTCTATCAAAAATATGTTAAAATTTCTAGTGATTATACATGAAATTCAAGTGAAAATTGGTCTTTACGCAATCAAGTGGATTGTTTTCAGATGATGAATTACCCCAAACTGTATGAATGTCAAACAAAATATGACATTATACAGTCTCTCAGTGAATTGTTTTGAAGGTTGATCTTTTTTTATGGTCTTGTCCATAAATTTCATCCTGCAAAACTTCTGGGTAACAGTAAACCTTAACCCTTTACCAACTTCTACCCATGACTGCAAATGAATGAATTTAAGAAGCACACGATGCAGTGATTTTGATTAGTAAGCACTCTTTGATAATTTTCAAGGATTATAATGTTACCTTCGCACTCTGTGTCATCTGTTCTGAGCTCTGGTACATAAAACATGGAGGAATTAGAAACTTAGGATGTGACAGGGAAAACAAACTTAACTGGTTGGCTTGTAGGGCTTTTCACAAGAACTAATTAAGACAAGTATACCCCACCCCCTCTAAATATATGATTTCTTTCAATCTTTATCATTTGAATAAACCATATTTTGGAAAGTTCTGAAGTAAATTCCACAATTATTTTGAAAATTTTATTCATTGGTCAAGTTCTAAAAACCTTTCAAGGAATATGGAATCTCATAATCAATGTAAGCAAGAGTTAGAAATAACTTGTAAAGGGAAGTCTGCTTCATATATTGGAAAAAAACTGGTAGCAATGTGCATTTGATGTTGACCAACCAAGTAAATAGTACTCCACATGGGAACTTCAACATGGAATAGGCAGGGTTTTTTTATAATCAAATTTACATTCATTTAAGATTAAGTACTATTATCAACTGGAATATCATAAAATTTACACTCATTCAGTGAGCATAATTGCAGAAAGCCCTTTCAGCCTGGAAGTATGTAGTAAATCAGTAGCACAACAAAGGAAAATAGCATTGTTAAGTATCAAGATTACTGAAGATGTGACATCATGCATAAAAAAAATGATAATCATAGATTAGGATTAAACAGTATCAAAGAACAGTTAGATAACAAAAACACATGCATGGAGAAGATATATGTAAATTCTACTATTACTGAAATTTTAGATTTATCTATTTATTTTTCAGGAAATATGGTATTACTCTGGAAAATCTCCAAGAAATAAACATTTTGAATGGAATTCTATGTATATAAACATAATGATAAATGAATAATAACAATCATTTTATTACATTTGCAGAATTAATTAAGTCTGAATATATTCAATGTAAAAACATTTTTAAAGCAATATTTATGAGAAAGATATTTTGTGTTTCTTAAAAAAAATATTTCATAAATAAGAATTTAGCAAGTCTAATATGAATAAATGTTTATCATTAGATTTTCATATCTTGATAAGGCCTATAGAATTTTGATTTACTTGCAATATTACATCTCAAGTTATAGATCATTCGACAAAAGGTTGATTCTGTATGACCTTTAGTCAATCAAGAGATAAAATATACTTTAAAAAACTATTGTGAGGGTGAAGAATGTCTCTTTATAGGGGTGGGGGGAAATAGAGTGTTTATTTATAAGAAAACAATTTTTCTTTGAAGACTGAATAGAATTACTATTACAAAATGTTAGAGCTGCATGCATACATTTATGGAATGAGAAATACATTTAAAGATGTTACAAGTACAGAAAACTTACTTTTTGTTGAAATGATTGAAATTTCCAGTTTGTGTTTTTATTGATAACAATTTAGTAGACAAGCTTCATCCACTTATATTGACTTCCTGAAGCTTAGATCGAGGCTCAGTAACACAAAAGTAGTAATCAATCGCACAATAGCAATGGCCAATGAAATTCATTGTTCCATGCATAAATTGTTCAACAAACCCACTATCAACCAATTCCAACCTTTGTTTGAAACTTGTAATCAATTGCAAATGTTTGCATTACAGGGGCCAGAGGCATGGTAGGAGATTTGATGCGTTCTTACCAGAGGTTTGTCACTGAGTGACAGTCCTTGAAGATCTTTGGCTAGGGTGGGTGTTAGGATGCTGGTGGGGCCTGCAGGAGTTACTGGCTGGGACGATTCTCCTGATGGACCAACTTGAGAAAGATAAAACATGAAACAGGTGGACTGTCTGGAGGACCAAAGAGAACCTTGTACTGATCTATAAATATTCAATTGATTTTTTAAACCAGAAGATACCATTATCTTTTACACTTATTACACAACATTGAATTATTGGATGAATTTGAAGCAATACTGAGAAAATGTGAAACTATCGGACTAATTTTTTAAAAATAGTAACAAAATATGAAATTATGGGACTGTCTCCGTAAATACATGATAACCTCTGAGAAGTCAGCATTATGATTCTTTATGAAGCTTGCATTATACACCACAGTTAGAAATAATGCCTCTACCTTGTAAATGAATCCTATATTGCAAACTAATGTTGAATTAGTAAACCTCTGATTCAAAAGTTAAACCAAAATACTGTAATAATTGATAACAGGCAAAAATTACAATTCAATATTTCAAATCTATTCACAGCATTATATTGTGCACAAGCATGTCAATTTCTCCATCAGTGCAATTACCGAGTAAAAGATTTTCATGCAGTTATGATCAAATGTGTGTTTGGCAAATAAAAATCAATAATCAATTATCTAAATCACTGAATAAAATAAGGGAAAAGAATTAGACTTACAATCATCAAAATCTAAAAGTTGCATTGTTGATTCAGCTTTCTGTTTACCTCTCTTCTCCTCCTTCACTTTAGATGATTTTTGTGGTGTTTTCTACAAATAAAATGCACAAAAAATAAATAAACTCATTAATGAGCTAAGACATGCAATAAGCATCAGTATAAACATATAAAGGTAATATACTAATTTCTGGTCTCTTTCCTACCTTCTATAGAACTTTACTGGGTCAAAACATCATTTAACTTTATATTCACATTGACATGATATATCAAGGCACTGGCAGACAAGAAGAGATATATAATTATTTACATTTTGTCCTCTGAGACATTCAATGAGGCAACAGGCCCACAAAGACAAGTAGAGCTTCCAATGAATTTTCATAATTTATGTGATTAATTACAATAACTAGAAAATTCACTACAGCTAATTAATATACCACTACCATGTGCCATTACCATTACCATGTCAATGCAGTTTCTGAAAAAATTTGGAAAATGGGCCTTACATGTCTTTACCCAAACCCAATGTTAGTGCAATAGTTGTTCGTAAGTTCAAATTGACTTTAAGAGCGACTTGTGAACCTTTCTTACGCACTAAATAATCACCAATGAACATTTAATGTGAATATTATTTACCACAAGAATGGATCACCAGTCATTCTTAAAGTTGCTCTTAATTTACAAGCAGCTTTTTAAATGGCCCCTTTGGTCAAAAAGTGAGGAGGTAGTTTGATCCACAATGAGCATTGCCCCGGTTTGGGGCCATAATATGCTGTTACCGTGGCAATACAATTTCTGACACATGCAAAAAATGGGTTTGGAAATCCTTACCTCAACATGATAAATAATTACCTTTTTGACTGGTTTTATCTCTTCTTCACTCTCTGAGTCACTCTCTTCACTTGATGATTCTTCAGATGATTCTGATGAACTCTTCTCTGAATCTTCCACAGATGATGCATCCTCACTGTCGTCTTCCATATCACTCTCTTCCTCTTCACTGCTTTCGTCTTTGTCATCATCGGAACCAGACTCGCTCTCTGATTCTGAGCCCGATTCACTACCTTCTGTTAAAATGCAATAAAACTATGCATTATCAACTGTATTTAAGCATTAAATAATATGCTTTATACATTTAATTTCTAGTTGAAATGTATAGTGTAGAATATGTTCACTCAATTACAAGGTGTTTATGAAATGAGGTCATTATTACTACTAAAGTTATGGTTTAATTATGTACAGCCAATCATGTTAGAAAACACAAACAGAGAAGATTAAAAATGAAAGTACATCTGGTGCTCTCTTCATCTTTTTGCACATTTTTGGCTTCCCTTAGTTCTAGCACAGACTTAGACTGTGGTCTAAGTTAAACTGGACTACATAATACGAGTCAGAATCTTAAATGAAAGTATATTAGATGTGATCTCTCACCTGATGTTTCATCATCGTCATCATCATCATCTTCTTCCTCACTCTCCTCAGAGCTGGAATAGAATGACTTGGCTTTGCTTTTCTTCTTACTCATTGATCTCTTATCCTTCTCACTGGTCCATGGTAGCACTTCCTGTAAAAGAGAATACAAATAGAATTGGCTGGGGTGAATTGTCTACATAAATATGTTTCCATAAAAGTTATGATTTGATTACTGTACCTCTGCAACAGAAACCAGTGTTTCACAGCCAATGTAAACCATGTTAAATGTGTCAATCTAACAACTTATTTGAAGATTAGATGCTGATGAAAATTCCCCAAGTCACCCCTCTGCCTCCCCAATTCATACATAACTTTTTAATATGTTACGTTTCACATATATTTAGGCAATAAATCATCATAATGCATTGCAATAAATAGTTTCTTACCATCAAAATGAAATCATCGGATACACACTTCATTATTTTTTTTCTTTTTTCAAATACTTTAATCAAATAATTTCAGGAAAAAAATAAGAATGGATGATTTTTTTTTAAAAAAGCACTCTTTTCTCAAAATTAGGTCAATTAGCTCATCAATGGAATATTTAAAACATAGAAACAAAATAATCTGGGTTACTATTTCATCAGTCCAACCCAGCATCTTCTAATCTTCTGTTTAATGAAGAATAAAACCTTCTTATTTCGAGCTGAAATGTAAAATAGGGCTTTTTGCTACAAGTTTCAAGAAAGAAAACACATCCGTAATAGAAATACACAGAAATGCTGAGGGATAATATAAACTGTTGACAGACATACCTCTACAACTCTAACACTTGGATCTGGGGCCTCTTCTGGAAAGTCAGGGAGCTCAATGTATCCTACAGCCTTTGCATTGATCATGTGAGATAGAGAGCCTAGCTGGAACTGGTCCCGATCTTATATAAACAAGGCCATAGAAAAAATAACAGAATCTTTGACTTGAGTATTAACAAGCAGATGATAGAAGGAAAAACTATGTGCACTTTCATTTCCAAGCCATTTTCGTGTTTGAAGATGTGCATTTTTGTTTAGAAGTTAATGAACTTTGAACTCGTTACCTGCAAAATATGTTTTATCAATCAAGTTTTTTCTAATTCTTCTCTATTCTTTCATATACTGTACATGTATTCATATAATCTAATTTGTTGACAATCTTCACTCAATTCTTACATTTTTGATACTGCACGATGAAAAATCAAGAGGAATATTTTAAGTGAAATGAATTGACGAGAATGCATTTACATGATATTGAAAACGGACAACTGAATTCTATCCATCAATGCAGCATATGAAATTGAATTATCATCATCCTCATCATTACAATTGTCATTAAAATCATTATGACTATTTTTATTACCTTTGAAGACAGATTCAATGACAGGGGCGGGTTTGGTGGCTAGGATGATCTTTTTAGCATGTTTAGAGAATGTTGTAGTCTTATCACCAGGGAGGAGGAGATGTCGGAAGAAACGGGCGCGGTCCCGGATGTCGTAGTTCTGATCGTACTTGGACAAGTTGAGCACATACTGGAGTAGGAGTTTGGTCTATGAGGTGAGGAGAATGTTGCATTATCAAACTCATCATCTGTACGCAAGATCAATACTGAGCAAATACTGAGATAATATCGTAATAATTAAAATCATAATCAGTTGCCCTCAACATCCTTATCATAACAATCGCCATAATCATCATCTTCATCATCATCACCATACTCATCCTCATCCTCGTCGTCATCATCATCATCTTTCATTACTCCCCTTCTCATAAAAGACTTTATACATTTAATCATAATTCAAGTTGGTCTAAACATAATTAACAATTATCACCTTTTGATAGAAGCTGTACACAAGATAAATACTGAGCAAATATTGTGAAAGCAGATGTCTAACTTGGCTTATCAAATTATTAATGACTTGTGCATGAGTAAATAATTGACCATTTGGATTGCCTAGAGGCTAAAACATTCACAAAGAAATGCACCTGTTTTGAGTTGGTCAGGTAGAGTTTAGCTGCCAGATTTAGAATCTGAAGTTTGACAATATCTTCCTCATTGATGAATCCTTTGGCCATCTTACGTAGAACATCTGGAGCCATCTTAGGTACATTGTCAGAGTACTCTCCTATCAGCCATAAAATACTAGCCCTAGCCATGGGTACCTGTGTGAAAGGGGAAAGACATCAGCTTTTTATGTACAGTAATAGATTTTATAAATATCACATTGCTGTTATGGTCTTTTGTAAATTGTAATTTTATTGTTGAGCAGCTGAATCACAGAAGGACATATCTTACAATGTTTCATTTAATAGAAATTATGGTGTTGAGATCGGTTGGTGTTCTCATAGCAATATAATAGTCCTAGATTAATTTATACAATACATTTATGGAGTGCTAGTTGGTCATTCATTAAGATTCCAAATCAATTCAACCTTGTAGAGAAAGGTTGTCCAAAAGGTACTTCTATTAGGAAATAAGATGACAATGGCAATATTAGTATACAGTGATGAAAATGAAAATGACAAAATCAGTAAACAGTGTATATTGAGTAATTAAGGAATGAGGAACCTACTAATCCATGGAAGTGTGGATTTAATCAATTTACTCATCTGTAGGTTTCCAAGGTTTGATTATGAAAATACCATCAAATTTTCGTCAAACACTCCCTGAGGATAATCTGCACAAATTGTACATTTATCACTTTTTAAAAGAGCTTACCGTGATGGCATCAGCTAGTTTGGTCATGTGACGTATGATCTCCTTATGTCCAGTCGGGTTCATCTGAAGGAGTTTACGAATCACTACCACACTCTCTGCTACTACAGCCTCTGTAAATGGATGAAGCAACTGTAACCAACTGAACACGGTTCAGCATATTTGACAGTTCAAAAGAACTTTTAATGTTCAATGTAAAATATTTTCCCATGACACACTAGTTCAATTTTGATAGTCAGTAGACTCTCGATCTAAAGACTTTGGGATGTAGATATTTTAACACATAACTGTCCTGCTATTACAAAAAGAATCTTGTGTGATTAAGTGTAAACTGGATCAGTCATACTAGTGTCAAAGCTAATATGGATAATCTCACTTAACATATCTCTCAGCACGATTTATGTTTTCAATTCATTATTTTAATTAATGGCTGAACGATGTGATGACAATTAGGCTGTTATGAATGACTACACACAAGTGATGACAATATGTTGTGCTAAATGATGTATCACTATTTAGCTTACTTCACACTTAAGATCATGTTCCAGTCGTGCGTAACTTTACAAACAGCTTTATGAAACACCACCCAAGGCCAAAAAAAAGGTCATAAAAATTTAAATCCTAACAAAATGCCCCCTCTCCTATAATTTGCATGTGTTTATTATGTTGGTCTTAGCTGAATAAAAAGTGGAAGATTAACATTTCATATTTTCCAATAAAATAATATTATACTTTGTGATAAGCAAATAATCTAATTCAATAATGTGCAGAACTAGTCTTATATCTTAAAGTTTTTTAAAAGTACATTGGACCCACTAAGACAAGGCAAGTAATTGTGCACACAGATCAAGATATTGTCAATAAAACAACAGAAACAGTGAGTTGTTAATGTCATGTGATGAAGTATGGGCCAACCATACCTTGGTATACAAGATCTAGTATAATATTCATACTTATACACTCACTGGTATTCACTATTATCTTATATAACTCACCGTCTCTGTTTGACATGAGTCCCATAAGTCCATTCATGCACGACTCAGTCACTTCTTCTATGTTACTTGCACATCTTCCTATGGCCTGGATAGTAGCTGCCACAAACTCTTTGTCAGAACTGGTCACATATGTCTATAGATTTGAAACACAATTGAAATAATGAGATCAAAAAAAGGAAAAAAAGAAAGAATATATTCTTCATGTTTACATCTTATACTCAGCAGAATTAATGCTACAATAAAAGAAAGGTGCCAAAAAATATCAGCTTCTTTGAAAGTTTAATGAATATCTGAATGTGGGTGTATTCCAGGCGCTAATTATTAATTTGAATAGATGTTGTAACAGAGAGAGATTTGGAAGATCATTCAAGATCTTGCCCTTACAATAAGTAAAGGATCTTTCTCTATGAGATAACCCTCAAATCAGATCTTAAACGTATTGAAAGCAAATACCTAAAGGAATATACTTCCCTTTAAAAAGAAATAATAGATTCTTTCTAATTCTATAAGAAAACATGCTCAGGTTCGGACAGGATATCACATGAAAAAAATCTTTTCATTGTAACATAAAATTCTTTTACAGTTGAGATAAAAGGTCTCATTATTCTAGTTCACAATATTCTTGAGGTAAGGTTGACATCGCTTGTGGTGTATGAGAATTTATCAGTCGCTGACATATTAAAGCCTGTACAACATGTAATTTTCCTCTTGCATTTCCAACACAGTTTTGAAACCTGTCAACCTATTGTAGGTGAACAAGACTGATCACTTAGCCATTGTTATTCAGGTAGTCGATCATTTGGCATGGTGAGAATCTTATAAAAGAGAATCTTATAAAAGAGGTACCGTACCTGGAATTCTCTAAGGATAGTTGAAATACTTGTTCCGCTGGCTATGTTGGTCATGATCTCCAGTTTGAGGAGACGGATATGGGTTGCATCACTTGAACGAACAAAGAAACTCTTAAGGAATGGCTCAAACATGCCCCTCCGGTTGGCACTCATTGTGGCTACATTGCTCAATACGACAGTTTGCACTTCCCTGTGAAGGTAAAAAAAAAGAATATATATTCACCTTAATGAACAAAAATATTGCTTAACTTCTGTAGCTTCATTTTGCTCATATCATAACATGGACACAAGCCAATGAAACCAACAAGAAAAATATTAATACTGAAACTTTATTCTACTTCTACTTTTTATATTAGAGAAGTATTGTATAAAAATCTCTTAAAGAAAATACTGATTTGAAAGAACATCAGACGAAAAAAAAAATTGAATTTTCACATAAAGATAGATGGTAAATAAAATATCAACTAATCTTAACAAGTGGAATGCCTCTGAAAGTCTCGCCTGCATTATGCAATTCAATAGAGCAGCAAAAACAACTAATGAATAATTATTCACCAAAGAGAACATTCATATAATAACAAAATACTATGTTCATTGACCCAAAATGACCTTTGACCTATGTGACCTAAGACTTGTGCAAAACAATCAGTGATACTTAATTACGCCTATGTCAATGTCTCATGAACAAGATCCAAAAACCTGTAAAGTTATGATGGCAATTCAACAAATACTGTACCCCCAAATTAGCCAAAGTTCACTGACCTTAAATGACTATGGCAGGATGTTCAGTAATACTTGATTACCCTTATGTCTAAGTTTCATGAACTACATCTATTTATAAGTTCAGTCCTTCACGTTTATAATTTCGTGGAGCTCAATAAATCACTCTCCTTATTTTTTTGAGGAGCTCAAATCAATTCATTACAGTACATGTATGATAAATTGTAGATTTTTTTTAACATTGTATATGCAATAGCTGTGTTAGCTATTAATTAACCTGTGGTGAAACTAGGCCTGGGTCACGTCAATACGTTTACAAGATGTCGTACGCGCTCCTGCTAAAAAAAAATTAAAAAATAAAATAAATAAAAAAAATGAAGAATATTCACCACTTTCCCGGCTCTGATTTGAACTTACCTCGGTAAATATTGTAGTCCCACATGTAGACTTCTATGGTGTTGCCATGAAAATCTATATATGGGACTACATGGGACTGCAATATTTACCAAGATTAAATTAAAATTAGAGTCGGGAAACAGATGAAAATTCTTAATTTTTCTGATAGATTTCAACTAAATCAAAGTAATTTCAAGGAATTATGGAAAAAAGAAGGCCATTTCATGGATTTAAAGATGTGAAATGTTAAATTTTAGCTATTTTTTTTTTTGGAGCGCAATTTTTTGCTCTCCTTATTTTTTTAAGGAGCGCGGTAGGAGCGCCGGCGCGATCCCACTCCTCAAAAATTAAGGTCTGTAAGTTATGACATTAAACAAACTTAACCTTGGTTAAGATTTCATGTTGACAATGCCACCGTCCCTGTCGGAAAAGTGGCACCTATAGTCTCACTCTGCTTTGCAGGCGAGACATTAATAAATGCTCAAGACATTTAGTTTATCACTTTGAAACATTCATTCAAGTGTTCAAAACTGAATACAAATTACCCCCCTCCCCCAATAAAGGGGTGTACTAATTCATAAGGTTGTGTCAATCTGTATTAATGATTTAAAGGCATATATGCTTTTGAATTTGAGTTTTCCTGATGAACAACATTTCATTATTTGAATTTTTAGAATTTAAGCACACAAACTATACCTGTGGCTTCTGAGAAGTCTGACCAATGGCTTAGCAATGATTCCAACTTCATTCTTAGGAGCAATGTGGTGATACAGCTGAGCTACTGCCATAACAACCTGTACAGGTGAGAAAGAATAGGCTAATTGGTGATTTTTTTTTTAAATAATAACACCTTAGATGCTAAGGGAATGTATTTGCAATCAATTACAAATTTGCTTAAAATGGATCTGTTTTGAGAATAGTATATCTGTATGTTCAGTTGCATATAATTTTATAATTATTATTCTTCAATTTCCCAATTTCATGCTAGAATTAAATAAATAAATGTTGAAGATACATAACAATCAGACACAAATCAAATAATGATTTCCTGAGTGCAACCACGATTGATTGCCAGAGAAAGAGAAATCAAACTCAATTATCTTAACGATCAAATGCAAATTTCCACTTCATTGCAAGGTATATAATTGAGTGTGGGACCCACAACTGATTTGAGATTGATTCCAAGTTTTTTTGCAAAGCCTTTTGACAGAATCACATCAGATGATAAATTGAAGGGAAAGAGTTGTTATTAGGATGCAAAACAGGGTAATTCCATGAAATATGTATGTTCTACCTCCCTATACATGACACTTCCTGAAATGATATTCATTGATTGATTGCATTTATTCTTTCTCATTTCAAATACAAAAAAAATTACAATATAAAGCAACAGATATATAACATACCGAAATGAAAAAAGAGAACCCACTGGAAGGCAGAGCTTTTTAATGTGGGTTCCCTGAAAATGGATAATTGATTAAAATATATCTTTATACAATGAAATTCTAATCGTGAATGAACAAGAATCAGTATAAAAAAACAATTAGTAATGGGGTCAAGCTTTTTTGGGCCATTTTCTAATTCATATGAAAATTTGTAATTCCCTCACATTATCACAACTTGAGAAATTAAACGAAGTGAAGAAATGGAGAAAAATAGGTTTCAGTTCAGGGTGCTACATAAGCACTAGCCCAATTGCCCGGGGCAAGTAAAAGTTAGAGTCAGGCAAGTGTTGTGAAGTAAAGACCAAAACTACTTGCCCGAAATTCTCACAGTAGAATGATCAAAATTAGGGTTGATATATGATATTGAACCTAATTTTGGTCATGGCAGGCAAGATAAAATCACTTTGGAAAAAGAAATGCAATAACAAGGTAGATCAGGTCATGTCAAAAGAGAGAAAAAGGTCAATGATTATAAAACCGCAAAACTTTCTTTTAAAGAGGTAAAAAAATTTAAAGGATTTTCTAGGGCAGGTGAAATGGATTTTTGGGCAAGTATATTCCAACTACTTAAAAATGAACGAGCCCATCTGGGCAAGCACTTCTAAAAATTCATGTAGCATCCTGAGTCAGTCATACAGTTGATATCATAGAATTGCCAAATAGCTTACTGAAGCATTTCTGCTCTGGAGGAGTGGTTTGACACTGCGAAGGAGTAACCTGTGATCAGTATCCATGATGTAAGGCTTCTTGATCTCTTCTTCTTCCTTTCCTTCTTTATCTTCACCTTCATTTTCACTGTGCTCTGAGCCGTAGAAAGATCGCTCTGTTTCCTCTTGTATCATATCCTACAAAATCCAAAAATGAGAATGACTTGTTATACATCTTCAGCACTCCCATTTTTTATCATGCCGACACAAACTCCACCTCCTCCCCTCACTCTTCTACTGCAATTCAAGAATCAATAACTCTCCAGGTAAAACATTGTACTTTGCAATAACTAAAAATATGCTCATTTTAAAATAATCTTGGAGGAACTTGGGCAACATTTGAATTAGCAGTCTGTGCATTTATAATTGTTCGAAATTAAGAGGACATTATGTATTACAGTACAGGTAATTTTTTTTAAGTTTTGGGGGCTACTTTTTCCACAACATTTTGTGTGACTCTGCAATATTGGATAAGCTTTAACATTACAGTGAACAGGGCATTTTTTTTCCCAAGACTATTTTTGGCATTTCAGGGGCAAATTTGCCCTGAGACCCCAGTGCAATTTTTCCTCTGAACAGTTTAAGAGTTTGTACTTACAGCTTTGTTGGGATCTAGAAACTGTGTCCTGGAGTATCTAGTCAGCATGTTGATGATGATGACCTGACCCCACTCTTCAACATCAATAAGAAGGTTGCAGAGCTTGCGAAAGTTCTTATGGATCAGGTCAATTCGCTCTGGACACACCTCTTCAAATGCCATGACCGTGCTTCCGGCAACCAGCTAGAAATTCCCAAAGAGAACAATAAGGATTATAACTGACAATAGAGATATTGAAGTAGTTTCATTCAATAAACTATCAATCTACAAGGTTTAGAATCTGAAAATGAGAAAAGTATGCACCTTCCAACATTGAGGACTATATAAGAAATAGGCAGACATTACGAAGAGAATAGTTTGAAATAGGATATTCCTCTTAAAAACAGCAGGCCTGTAAAACAGAGATCTTACAAATTTGAAACACGAAGATCATTGTACGTGACAGATACCCATATTGGTATTTCAATCAAACACTCAAAAATTCAGATTCTTACTTAATGGCTAATAATGGTATTTGCTACTTGGTTTGTAATAAGTATAACTCACTGTAGTCTTGTCAGCCAGGAGTTTCTCAATTACTTCTACAAGTTGATCCTTCTGTTCCGGATCCATGCTGATGAAACAAATACATGGAAGAATGAATTCATGATAACAACAACAAATGTGTTATGCAATATCAATCACATAAATAATACCTGATCATCTGAATTTAACGATGATGATAATGGCAATGGTGAAATCCCAACATGTTCTATTCTATCATACATTTTCAAGAGTTGAACACCATAAAATCAATCTTAATGAAAACATCTTTATACTAAAAAATTATTATCATTATTGACATTGATACTTACTTGTAAAGCTTTGGAATGGCATGAGCGGCAGTTTTGCGGACATACGGTGACATGTCATTGACACTTTCCTTGATTGCTAGCATCATGATGGGTACAATCATATGAACACGAATACTTGAGAGAACACGAAGGGCTGATGCTCTGATCAACTGGTTGGGATCCTAGTCAGAAAAAAAATATGCAAGAAAAATGCTGTTGGAATAATTATGACAAGTGTCAAATCCTTTTCCCTCAGAAATTCTTGATTACATTTGTCTATCTTCTGTTGCAAGTGAATAAAAATATTCATTATCAACCAATATACAGACATCAAGAAATTGAATCTACATGTAGCCGTTCTGCCCATTCACTTCATGATCTCATGGATAATTCTCATACAGTGTAAACAAATCACCTTTGTTACAAATAATTTTTTTTTATGTAATACCTCCTAGGTAATATTTCATGAACCATCACATTGTCGGTTACTTTCACTTCAAAATTTGTTCTGAGCCAATCAGATGCAAGATTTTCTACAGTTTTTAACCATCTGTACTAAAGTGATAAATGCAAGCAAATTTATTGTTTCATTTTTTTTTATTTAGGGGCTTTTTTCACAATCTCCTGAAATATACAACATTTGATACGCTTTAACATTTCAGCGAATGGGGATTTTTAGGGGCTCTTTTTTCATTTTCCAGAGCTCTTTTGATCCTTTCAGGGGAAGATTTTCCCGAGTTTCCCCAAAGCTCCCATTTAATTTTTTTCCGTGGATAAATCTCTGACAAGATGCTCATGAAAGACAACCCTCTCCTTCCCCATGTGTCTTACCTTGAGTCCTTTCTGGAATGTACTGATCGATAGCAAAGCCAGGTCTTGTTGTTCCTCGGCATATCGAACCAAGTAAACATAAACCAACTTCTTGATCTGATGAGACGGAAAGGAAGAGATTTAGAATGGAGGGAAAATGGGATAAAGTGAGGGAGTGAGATTATGGATAAGGACGTCATTACAGAGAGAAAGAGAGGTGGTATAAAAGAGAAAAGTGACGAGGAAAGAGGGAGGATGAAAAGGAGGAGGTAGTCGGGAGGAGAAAAATAGGGGATGTAGATTAAACCGATCTTAATTTTTAGTCTCATATTTTTACACATTATACAGTACACTTTTCTACAGTCCAATCAAGTCAAGATTAAAGATGTATTTTGAACAGAAACCCCCCAAAACAAATAGATATTTTGGCAGATAGAGAAGGGCTTTCTCAAGGATTGTAATACGATCACCAATCAAATCAAGCCAGCATAAATATACAGTATATCAGCACTGTTCAAATAAACTGATGATGGCCATGGATTTTACACTCACCTCTATATTTTTAGAGACAACATTTTTAACCACAGCTGCAAAGAGATCAGATGCATCTTTACCTTTGGCTATCATCTGCAAATTCAAATAAAATATGAGCTCTAGTCAAGCAATCTACTCAAACTGCATATGTTCACTTAACAAAATTGGCATTTTGTAATTTCATGTTTTTTATCTTTTTAAATAATGGTGGCTTGACCATTACTTATTTCAAACCTTACATGTATTTCAAACTACCAACCATATGATTTATCTAAAGAACATACACATTATCTAATTTCTAGAATAATTAATCTATCTACCTATTACAAGAATTGTTACATGTAAATATATCAATGGACCCTGAGCATTTAATTTGCCAATTAATGTTGTTTCTCAAAAGTTTGAATTATAAACTTTTCTTTGGTTTCCATTTTTTCTCCTCGATTGTTTTACTACATGAAGTTTAATGATAAAATTCAATAAGTAATAATGGGGGGGGGGGGACTTTTTGTAACATGTTATTACATCTCTAGCAACCTTTTAGCAAGAAAAATAGTAAGTTATTTAAAAAAAACCCATAAATTAAACAAAGACAACTCTGTTGATCAATGATTTAAAAATAGTGCTGAAATTCTCTAAAGCTTCATGCTAGGACCAAGTTTCCTGTATTCCTCTATAAGAGAGGAAGTAGAAAGTCCTACAACTTTACTACAGACATTTGTCATCATGGGATGATACCCTGAATCAGGCATTCTACTGGTTACAATGTATATTAGGTATTCATAAGTACAACAATAACTACAAAACAGCTTTCATTTGATTTTATACTCGATGCTGCGAATCTACATACATGTACATGTACATGTGTCAAAATACGAGATTCAAATCATCTAAGTAACACAATTTTTAAGTCACCACAAATGAAAAATAAAGTGACTTGGATCTCATTTACCTGACCAAGTTGATACAGGTATGTAAAACTCATAAGGATATAAAATAGCTTGATACTGCCCTGAGCCCCTGTATAATATTTTCCAATCCATGTCCACTTAAAAAAAATTAAAGTTTTAGTTCTCTAAATTCATACATGATCAGTGCCTATATGAATTAGCTGGATTCTTTTTATTCACAAATGAACAGCAGCTGCAACTCTTAGCTTGATAGTAGTGGCAATATTTACCTGACTGCTGAGAGCAAGAATGCTTGTAAGCGAGCAACCAGAATTCCAACGACTTAGGGTCCTCTCAGAGGGACATGGTAATGACGATAAATGCCAAAGGGCACTAACGCACCAAGGGGGAATCGATCCCTGGTCACTGGAATCCAAAACCCCCTCACTGATTGAGCTTTCACACCTCCTCAAATTATAACACAGAAGGCTTGCCATATATGTATTATCAATCATAATTCCTTGTGAGAAGTGGACTTGCTATAAACTTCTTGTAACATGTTATCCCATGGATTGGCACATTGACGAAATAAACAAAGATCAATATCTACTTACACCAATAATGCGCTTCATAGCTTCCAACTTCAACCCATCTTTATTCCCATCCAGCATTGCTTTAAGATCTTCATGCCTGAAAAAAAGACAATTTATAACTATTAAAATGCACATGTTCCTGAATATATTCAGTGATTCAGTTATTAACATTAAACAAAACTTTTAGGACATTCCTTGATGTTCACATATATATATAATTTCATAGTCATATGGGTGATTATAATGAGTGTTAACAATGTACGTGTATGGTACATAGTGTACAGCTGTACATGTTTTGCAAAGTCTATCATCTAAAATGACAAATCACTATAAAATGTTGAAATCTCATTTGTTTAAAAATGCTTTAAAATTGCTCTTTTGGCTGATCATTCCTTGGCCCTTCTCTCTCCCTCTCTGCATCCTCCAACTCAGCTTGATTGCCCTGATCCTTCAAATTCATTCATGCCATTCGACTGGATCTAACTCCTATTCCTAAGCTCCCTCTAGATCTGCTCCTGACCTGACTGACCAAAGTGTACATTATACTAATCTAGACCTGCAGCATTTTGCTGAAGATCTCTAACCAGAGCTGAGGAAGAAGATAAATGCCAACAAATCAAACTAGGGTCTGTTTGGAACCTAATATTTATTAAAAATATGGTCAACATTTCAAGCAAATTACAGATTCCTTTAAAGGCAAATTAAATTTGTTATGATGATGACATTTAATTCATCTCGTTAATTTCTGTCTCCTGATGTTTAACGGAATGGTCCAGGATAGAGATATTTTTATTTTAATAAACACACTTAAATTCACTTAGCAAAATGCTGAAAATTTGATCAAAATCGGACAAAGTTATTGAATTTTAAATATTTGCTTATTCCGGTGAAACAGTTCTAAGCATGTCTTTATGAATATTCATTGGGTGGGCTGATGATGTCATATCCCCAATTGTTCTTTTATCATATGAAATCAGGATTAGTGAAAATTGGATTTCCAACTGATTAAGTGCATTAGTTATTTATTGCCGCAACATTGACAGATCATTTACACATCATCACATGTATGAAAAAATGAAACATTTATGATTTCATGTAAAAACATAAGAAAAAGTAAGTGGGGATGTGACATCATCAGCCCAACTAATGAATATTCATGACAATGTGCATGTAACTGTTTTCACAAATTAATGACAAATTTAAAAAATTCAATAACTTCGTTATTTGTTATCCGATTTTGATGAAATTTTCAGCATTTTGCTCTGTGAACTTTATTTATTTAGCTATTAATATTTTCAGCCCGGACCATCCCTAATTCATCTTGTTTGGGTCAACATTTATAATTATAACAGATCAAGAGGCAAATTCACAGGTAGGGTACTGTAGGACTTTAGACGGAGAAAACAAATTGATAATTGCTCCATCTGACTAACATTACAGTTTTTTATAATCTCGCTAAAATTGCAATATAATTTGATCTAGGCAATTTCACATCTGGACGAAAAGATTCAGTCTCTCCTTGGTCGGTTTTTCCGCTGGACTAATTTATAAGTCTACATCTTGCTCTAATTTTACACCTCCTCAAGAGACTGAAGTCAATCTTTGTCCACTCCTCGCCCCTATTTTAGTATACATTTGGACAGAACATTTTAAAACATGATTAATTTTAAAGTTGATCATGTTGATACCAATATATAAAATGTCTGTAGTGCAGTAACTAGCATGGACTTAATATATGATTTAGCTATGATTAGAATCAAAGACAAATTATTACAACTATCATCATGAACATGTTTCTTATTTGCACATTTTCTGACTATAGACTAGATCTAGTGGCGAGTATAGTAATAACCAGATCCACACAATGGCAATGAATATGCCTGCATGTACGTCTGTACAGCATCATACATCATTACATCGCTCAGCTCACACTCGACTTGCTCTGTCTGATCTCCAAACACAAATATCTAGTCGTGGCAAAATCTAAAAATCTAGAATCTAGGTTCTTACTTCTTGTAATCCGTGGCAAAAAACCCTCCACTTGCTGGATCAGCCGCTATATCTGCCTCCCCTGATCCAGTCGAAGGAGTCTTTTCATTAGCATACGACCTGGATGAGTCCGCAGCCATTTTCTCGTAGTCCTGCACAAAGAATGACATTAATAAAATTGCATTAATGGGGTTTCTGGCTTGAAGATCGAGAGCGAATATTGGACGAATATCGCATCGGGACCGGGGCCGCGCCGCGCCGCTGAGTACATATATGCAGCTAGCTAGCGCACTGCAGCAGCAGCTAGCTCGGGGTAAACACTATACTGCACAGGTTCACGCCCGCGCTCCACCAAACTATAAACATATGGGAGCTCATTGCCAGGTGGCATGGGCTTTAGTTACTGAGTATATAGCTGCAGGGAGTTGAAATTATCTCATGCACAAAATATATCATATCAGGCACACAAAGTCACAATAAGTAAAAAAAGAAAATATACATAGATTCATACTTCGTCATTTGATACATGTGCCGTGGCAAAGTATCGGTACTTCAGAAAAAAGAACGATTTTCAAAAACAAAATTAGTAGCTTATTATTGTTTATTTACTTCTATGTTTTATACCAAAAAGAGCCTGTATGAACATAATGATAAAGAAAAATAATGGATTGATGTTTTTACCCAGCGTTGCATGATGGATTCACTTGGTGCGATGGTTGCTTGAAATCTAAGTGATATGATGATTATTGTCGGGTTGATAATAAAATGTCAATGCCAGATTGAAGAAACTGATTGACTACAAAAACATAGGAAATGACCGTCCGGCATCCAGACTCTCTGCTTAATTATTGTGGTGGTATGTGAGCCTCTGCCCACGTCCACTGGAGCGCTCTGTGGTATTATATAGAGCCACTCTCTTTTTATGATAGATCTCTTTTCTATTCAAGGATCCATGCATGTCATTAAGTGACCAAACTGCACTCATATATGTTTTCGCGTGTATGTAGGCCTAGGTTGGCCGGAGTAAAATCAATATTTGCACTGAGTCGATGTAATTGATTTTCTACTTATCTATACTATATCCCGATGGCCATCGACGTCAGATCTCTGGAGAGGTATATTTTGTAGTCTATATCATTGACTCTATGATAATATCAATCGACTTATCAATTATTTTTTTTATAATATTTTCTTTTATTTTTAGCTAAATGTTAGAAAATACATCACTTTCAGACCAAGGACCAGCGGCACCCCCGCCCCCCACACATACTGAAAATTGGTCCGGAAAATAAGGGTCCTCATTTGTTATAAATTTATGATTTTGTCAAACCATAGAGGTCCATGGTCAAACATAAAAGTAAACCTGAAGTGCCCGGGATGAAGTGCTCAAACGAATATGTCATTTTGAAGAATCTTCCAATAATTTAGATAGAAATCGACCCTTTGATACTGAATGTTGGGACATCAATGCACGCGGGCGTGGATTCATGGGGGTCGAATGCGCCTTTCCGACGGTCCAAGCCCACCCCACCCCCGCCGAAAAAAAGAAGAAAGAGAATACAAGATGAGAGACTGAAGGACTGATTAAAAAGGAAAATAAACGGTAACGGGGCCGGAGGTGAAGAGAGATTGGCTGGGATCGAATTGGTCCTGGAACCCCCCCCCCCTGCATAAAAAATGGCGAAGTAGGGAAAGAAATTAGAAAATGATGTCGAACTTAATTGATGGGATGGTCTCCACGTTACTGGCTCACCATCCCAGTTAGCAAAAATAGGATATATGAGAAAAGAAATGGAAGAGGAAATAAGAGAAAATTACAAGGGAAAACTAGGGCCTTATCATAATTGGGCCGGGGAAAAAGTAACTTTAAGGAGGAAAACATCGATCTCCCCCCCCCCCCGCAAGTGTGAATCTGGAAGTCTAAGGAAATCCCCGAATGGGGGTGACCCCTTGGGTCAGGCGAAATCGCGTTATGAGTGGAAGGAAACAGTATAAGAAAGGGAGAAAATAAGGATATGGTAGGTGTTTCATAAAGCTGTTCGTAATTAAAAAGTTACGAATACAGGGGCGGATCAAGCCTTCCCCAATAGGGAGGGGGGCAGAATTTTTTCAGCCATATTTTCCCTGATCGGCTGTTCGAAGATGAGTTTTGTTTGTTTCTTTGAAGGGGTGGTCTTCACTTCTTGGCTTCATTGTTATGAATCAGCATAAATGTGTAATAATCATAGTCCTTATTGATAATGCGAGCGCAAAGCGTGAGCTAATTTTTTTTGAAAATTGTATGTATTTTTCCTAAAATTTGAACATTCTGGGCAATGTTTGTTATCCTGTAAACTTGATGCATATATGCAACTAAATAATAACTACGAACGCGAAGTGCGAGCAGAAATGAACTGATGGAAAAGGTAAGTGTTAAAGACTGTTAGCAGTTAGCTATGAAGACTACATATTTCATCAATCAAACAGTGCGAGCGCGAGCTGATTTTTTTATATTTTGATTTAAAAAGAATGGAAATTCTAAGCACATTTTGTAACTTAAAAAGAACAAACAATGAATGCGAGCGCGAAGCGCGAGCGGAAAATCTAGGCATTCTAAATACATCCTTTATCATGAAAATCAAAGCGCGAAGCGCGACTTTTAACTAATTCACATTTCAGCTCTAGATTTCAAGCACTTTGTTGGGAAATTGTGAGGTGGATATGGATCGCACTTGATAAAGAGCTGATATTTTTCATTATTTATATTACTATAAGACTGAGTTTCGACATAGGACATCCTTAGGACATGCCATCATATAAAAATGATGACTATCTTCATTTTCCTCTTGCTAAGCGCAAGATGAAACAAAAGAGACAACTTAATAATTAGATTAGTATTTTAATTATCAATGCCTAATGAAAGCGAGAAATCTGATGATATTATTGCCTGAAAACTGGCCATTTCAAGCACTTTTTGTAAGTAGGAATATCTAGGATGCATCAATTAATATTTTTATCCATTAATGCGAGCGCAAATCGTGAGCCAAAATTTTTGATAAATTGTTATGTAAAGGAGCTTTTAAGTAGTTTGTTGTATATAATCACCCCGGACAATCACTAATTACAGAGCTACCAAGTCTCACGCATTATGCGTGAGACTCAATCTCACACATAGCTGGTCTTTGTACTTGGCATCTCTGTAATTAAAACATACATAACTCGCCAATCAAAATGCGAGCGTGTAGTGCTATCTGATACGTTTTGACAATCAGACCTGAAAAGGGACATTTTGAAAACTTTATACACGAAAATAATAGGTACCTGATAAATTAAAAGTTGCAAACGCTTAGCGCGAGCAGAAAATGATAATATTCAGAAAATAAAACTCAAATTTTTACAGAGCACTTTTTAAGATCACACAAAATAATGAAAGTTGGATTTCCAAGGTGAAATGTTTTCCATATTGATTTCCAAACTTGATATTCAAAGCTCCATATTGAATAAGATATGTAAATCACCTGTCAGGCAATGCGAGCACGAAGCGCGAGTGAAATTTCATGTAGTGGCATGAAAGATTCTAATTATTTTTTAAGTCTTTCCGCAATCTTATTTTATGCACCCGTTTTTCCTCTTCTTCTTTTTTCTCCTCCCATTTCTCCCATTTTTTTGCTCCACCAATAAGGGGGGGGGGGTGGTACCGGGCCCCTTGGACCCCTGGACCCGTCTATGGGCATGGGGTTGTGCAATCCAAACTCAATTACGAAAGATACTGTTGTTGCAGAAGAAGGTGGCCTTTAGGATAATTTTTCAAATTCAATTCAGATTGCACATAGAATATTATTAAAAAGTAAATGATTTATATCTTTTTCAACTAGCCCAATAAGTAAAGATGATCTCACCTCATTGGCCTATGTTCTGTACTCTTCTATACACGATTACCCAATCAACGAGAGAACGTATCACTAGTCTACCCCAAACCCGTATATTAGCAAAAAATATTTTTGACCGGTGTATTGGAATTCCGTATAATTCCCTATGATTCCCTATAAACGATTTAAAAGAACCTCCAAGAATGGGAATGGGGAAAAAGTAGGTTTGTATATATATCGAAACATAAAAAAGTAAAGAAACAGATCAACGAAAGTTTGAGAAAAATCTGACAAACAATGAGAAAATTATATAGGAATATTGCGATCACAAATGCTATGGAGATCCTCTCATTGGCAATGCGACAAGGATGTGTGATGTCACATGTGAACAACTTTCCCTTAGATGGACTATAAAATACCCTCCAAATGTCTCTTTTTGCTTTTTCCTTTCATGCCTAATTTGGGGATACAAACTCTTTATCCAGGATGTATTATTTTAAGTGAAATATGGAGAGAGTTTTTCGCAAGTGACATTACACATCTTTGTCGCATTGCCAATGAGAGGATCTCCATAGTTAGTGATCACAATATTCAAATGCTCATAACCTTGTCATTATTTGTCCGATTTCTCCCAAACTTTCGTTAATCTGTTTCTTTGATTTTTCTGTTTTCACACTAGCTATCTTGTTCTAAATGTTTCATTCTCCTTTAAACTAAAAAAAATCGAATTTGTCAATACTTTACATCGCATTGATAGTTTTTTTTTCGATTGTTTGTTTAAAGCTCGTCTTCAGTCAGCTTTTATTATTGTATATAGTTCTGTTAATCAGGTATTAAAACTATAAGTTACCATGTTCGCTTGCCCATCTTATACTTTTCTCTTCTTGGCAAGTCCATCTATTTTGTTCCATACAGTCTTTAGAGCCATGATAATTGCAGCTCACTTTAGTTCCTGTTTAATAAGTTATCGTCAATATAGTTATCATTGAATAATTGACTGTGTTATTTTGTATTATATTTTGTTTATTTTGTTGAACGGAAAATAGCAAAATGTAAATAAGGGAGAAAGAAGATTATGATCCATTATGAAAACTGAAAAAGAAAAAAGGGAAAAGAAGGCTGGGAGAAAGAAAATAATCAAGAAAAAGGGAGGGGAGCTAAATCTTACTTTAAAAAAGAAAGTTAAGAAAAAAGGAGGGAAGAAAAAAAGGCGTTACTAAATGAAAAGTTTTGAAATTCTTAACACCGTTATTCTTTGATGGATTTTGGATTGAAAAAAAACCTCAGGCCAATATCAGGTTGAGCTTCCCCTTAGAGTTAAAGGTCAAGTCCACCCCAGAAAAATGTTAATTTGAATATATTTAGAGTAAAATCAAATTAGCATAACACTGAAAATTTCATCAAAATCGGATGTAAAAAAGCAAAGTTATGACACTTGTGATAAGTTTCGCTTATTTTTCACAAAACAGTGATATGCACAACTCTCAGTGACATGGAAATGAGACGGCCGATGATGTCCCGCACTTACTATTTCTTTTGTTTTATATATTGTGTGAATTAAATGTTCCAATTTTTTTTTTTACAGATTATGGACCAACTTGACTGAACCATATAATATTAATCAATGCTAATTCCTACATGTCTAGGGAGGAATTAGTCGTTGTTTCCCTTGACAAGGAGGAGAAAATTAGGAAATATCATATTTCATATAATACAAAAGAAATAGTGAGTGGATGACGTCATCAGTCTCCTCATTTGCATACCGACCAGGATGTGCATATAACTGTTTTGTGAAATTTAGCGAAATTTTAAAATGTCATAATTTTCTTATTATTCATCCGAGTTTGATGAAATTTTCAGTGTTATGTTTGTTGGATTTTCCCTAATAAATTCACATCAACTCATTGTTGAGATGGACTTGTCCTTTAAGGGTCGGTGTCATTTCGTGGGGGGGGGGGGGTGGAATGGTCTTAAACTTTTCGTTAAAATGAACCGAAAATGGATGCTAAATTCCAAATTAAATGTTGGTTTTTATCGACATCATTCTCTCAAGTTTGGCACTCTAAAATAAATTATGCCTCTTTATTTAGTGGCGTAACAGCCGGGGCAGGGGGCAGGCTGCGCCTTCCTTGCGGATTTCACCGGGAAAATAAAAAAAAGGAAAAGGGGAAAGGGAGGGAGAAAGAAAGAGGAAGGAGAAGGGGAAGGGGAAGGAAAAGGGAAATAGAAAAGGAGGAAAGGTAAATCATTGAAAATAACTATGAAGAAAAAAACCCCCATAAAAATGGAAAACGGAACGGAAGCGGGAAAAGGAACGAGAGAAGAACATAATGAGAAAGAACAAATCATTCCGAAATAGGCCTACTAATACATTAGCATGATTAGCATGATTAGTATGAAAGGGAAAGAAATTAAAAGATGACAAAATAGCAAAAAACGCGAAACCAAAGGTAGAACGGAATGAGGAAAGAGCTAATTTGGTTGAGGAAGAAAAAGACAAGAAGAAGAAGAATTTAATCATATTAATAACACGACCGGGCTGCAGAGGATTGAAAATAAGGAACGGGAAGAAAAAAAGACTGTTTATATCGCTTCCTAAATTTTATGCAATAATTATTGTCGCAATCAGGACAAAAATATCCCTAGGCTTAGCCCCCTAGTCAAAGGCTTGAAATATCCTCATGTATGTCCTACTCAGTGAGCAAAATATATGGGGCCCATATGGGTTACTTGTGGGCTTATCTGGGCTAAAATGTGGGCCCCATATGGGTTGCCCATGTGGGCTATGTATGGGCCCATCTGGGCCCCATGTGTTTCTTGCACCGTACACCCCGTCTTGGGCCCATATGGGCCAGGGTTTCGCGTGGGGTAAATATGGGCAGGCCCACATCGTACCCATGTAAACCATATGGGGCCCATTTGGGCTATGTATGAGCCCATATGGGCCCCACCTGGCCAATCTGGGACCCATATGTACACCCTATGTGGGGCCCATTTGGGCCAAGTGGGTTTAGTGTGGGTTGAATATGGGCAGGCCCACATTGCTCCCATATGGGCCCCATATGGGTTGCCCATGTGGGCTATGTATGGCCCCACTTGGCCAATCTGGAACCCATATGAAAACAATACTGTGCTTTTATATGGGTCCCATGTGGCCCCCATGTAGGTTCACGATGTTTTAATCAATTAAAAAAAATTAATTTGTGTCATTAAGGTGACTTTACAACCCAATACTCTAATCCTTATCATATCCTATAATCCTACATTCTAACCCTAAATCCTAATCCTATCCTACACCTAACCACTGAATCTTGTTATTGACTTGTATATATACAGCGAGTTTGCTATACTTGACAGGCAATGGTTAATAACTATTTTCAATATTTAACCTTGAAAATTTTGTCCTGAAATTAAATGTTTCGATTTTTAATTTTATAGTAATAAATTACATACTTTTCTTAAACTCTTTTACGGTGAATCCTTGCATAAACATAAAGATTTCAATTGTTATAGCTGTTTTAGCTAAAATTTTGGTCATTTACTGTTGTAATGAATATTCATGACTGCAGTCTAGATCGATCGATCCAGTGATATGCCCATCTCCAGCCCAGCTGATATTCATCTGGTACATATGGGCCAAGATACATCCCAGATGGGTCCCACATATTTTAGCCCATCTGGGTCCCACTTGGAAATGCCCATCTCCAGCCCAGATGATATTCATCTGGTACATATGGGCCCAGATTTAACCCAGATGGGTCCCACATATTTTAGCCCATCTGGGTCCCACTTGGAAATGCCCATCTCCAGCCCAGATGATATTCATCTGGTACATATGGGCCCAGATATAACCCAGATGGGCCCCATATATATGGGCCCCATGTGGACCTACCCACTTCTAGCCCATATGGGTCCCAGATAACCCACATTGGACCCATATGGGGCCCAGATATGGCTATCTGGGTAATTATGCCACTTCGCCCATATAGATACCACATGGGGCCCATATGGTTTTATTATGTGGGTTCTAGGTGGGAAAACCCATATAGGCCCCATGTTTCTATCTGGGCTCAGTCGATCCATAATTATGCCACTTCGCACATAGATACCACATGGGGGCCCATATGGAATTTATTATCTGGGTTCTAGGTGGGACAAACCATATGGGCCACATATGGGTTTTACATGGTACATATGGGCCCCAGTAGGCCCACATGATTCCCATATGGGCCCCAGATACTTTGCTATCTGGGTACCTAGGGAAAGCAGCTTTACACTGGCAAGAGTTACCGTCTGAAGGTTTCTCATTTTTTACTTTAGCTAAATCTCCAACATGTCCAAAGTAGGAGCCCTTCATCTGTAACCTTCAATTTAATTTCAATTCTTTTCAATTCTTTTTTTATTTCATTTCCATTCAAAACATAATACAAAGTAATATAAAACAATACAAATCAAATACAATTTTACAGAAGGGCATTCTTACTTCGTAAAAAAAAACAGTATAATATAGAGCATAAATGGATATGGAAATGAGGGGGATCCACTAAAAAGCAAAGCTTGTAAAATTGTGGATCCCCCTTGGAAAAGAAGAAATTATAGTCGACTTACTATATGCGTACATGCATGTATTACAGGAAAGAAAAAGAGAAAAAGAAATCATATTGACGGAAACATAAAAACTGAACAAATGCAAACCTTTTCACACAAAGAGGTCTTCGTTGCAAAGGATATGTTGCGCAAGACAGGAAAAAAAACAGAGAGAGGTGATGACAAGACGTAGAAGACAAGACAAAACAAGAGACAGGACAGTACAAGACAACTAGTTTTTAAAAAGGAGTAAAACTAAGAATGGGAAAGGGCTGACCATGAACCAGCTTGATCTGGTGAAATAACAAAGGATATGACTGGACAATATAGATGAAAAAAGATAAATTAAAGTGAAAAATGTAAGGATTATAATCAAGATAATGAAGTGTTAGTTCCGTTGAGAAGAATTATAGGAATTAAGCAGGATACGTTTGAGTTTACGTTTGAATGAATTCAAGGAGACACTGTCTTTAACATTATTAGCGAGTGAGTTCCAAAATTTAGGACCGTTGAATAGGAATGTATTTTTGGCCAGTAAAGTTCTGTAAAGTGGGATGTGAAGTTCGTCAGAGTGTCTCGTGGGGTAGTTATGATAAAATTGATTTTTAGGGAACATGGCATCAAAAATATGGGGAAGTGCATTATTATTATAACTATACATGAAGTGCCCTAACTGTAGTAAATACAGGTCTTTGACTTTCAACAGTTTACTTTCTAGAAAAAGTGGGTCCGTATGAGAACGGAAACATGTACTATGAATAATACGAAGTGCTTTCTTTTGCAAAAGCAACAATTTATCTAATAAATATTGATGGGTATCACCCCAAATAAGAATCCCATAGTTCAAATAAGGCAAGATTAAGGATGAGTAGAGCATGATTAATGATGTGGAGGGAATGCAAAATTTTAGCCTATTAATAACACCAATATTTCGTGAAATTATTTTGGATATATTTTCAATATGATTTTTCCAAGAAAGTTTACTGTCAACTGTTATTCCAAGAAATTTGGTGTAAGGTACCATTTCTAATGGGGTATTATCAAATATAATGTTCATCGGTAACTTGTCTATGGAATTACTAAATAACATGTATTTTGTTTTGTTAAGGTTCAAAGATAATCGATTGGCTCTTATCCACTCAGTAACATTAATAAGTTCAGAATTAATAACATCAACTAAAGTTTGTGGATTCTGATGAGAAAAAAATAAGGTCGAATCATCTGCAAACAAGATAAGGGATAATATTTTGGATGATCTACAGAAATCATTTATATAAATTGTGAAAAGAAGTGGGCCCAATAAGCTACCCTGGGGGACTCCACAGTTAACATATTTCAAATTGGAGTTATGATCTTTAACAAACACGTATTGTTGTCTGTTAAGTAGGTAGCTCCTGAACCACTCCAAGGCCTTCCCTCGCACACCATAGTGAGATATTTTTTTAAGTAGGATTTCATGATTAATGGTATCGAAGGCCTTGGAGTAGTCCAGGAAAATACCCACAAGGTGACTAGATTTGTCTAGAGCATTGACTACTTTGTTGACAAAATTCATCAGGGCATGAGTGGTGTTGTGCTTGTCGCGAAACCCAAATTGAACATCAGATAAAATATTATGCATTGACAAAAATTTTTCTGTTCTGACGTATACTATTCTTTCAAGGATCTTAGAAAATGTGGACAAAAGAGAAATAGGTCGGTAATTACCGACATCCAACTTATCACCTTTTTTAAATAAAGGAATTACCTTGGCTATCTTCATTTGATTTGGTACTGTACCATTTTCTAAGGAAAGGTTGAATATATGCACCAGCGGGGAAACAATAGAATTTATTACGGATTTTAAAATAAAATTATTAATTTCATCAAAGCCAGGGCTTTTTTTATTTTTCAAACCAGATACTATATCAATAACTTCTTGATTATATGTTGGAGCAAAAAATATTGAATTTGGATTAGGCGGGCCGAGAAAGTCCGAAAAACTTTTCGTCGCGGGAGGAATATCTTTAGCTAGATTTACGCCAATGGAAGAGAAATGGTTATTAAAAATATTTGAAAGGTTGTCACCATCATCAACAATGACATTATTAAATCTTATTTTGGAAATACTTGATTTATTATTGGAGAGATTCATGGTCTGTTTTAGAACCTTCCATGTGTTTTGCATGTCGTGTTTATATAGAGCCAACTGCCTCGCAAAGTAATTTTTCTTTTCAATGCGTAATATTTTAGTAAGTGTATTCTTATAAGATGTGTATTTTATTTTTGATTGTTCTGTACCTTTCATTTTGAATTTATAAAATAAGTTATTTTTTCTATTAATCGAACGTAAGATAGATGGCGATATCCATGGTGACTTAGAAATCGTTTTGTATGTATTACGCTTATCTTTTTTTAAGGGTATATGCAGGTCTAATTTCTCATTTATTATATTCATAAAAAGGTTAAAGGACGCATTAACATCTACAGAATTGTATACAACTGACCAGTCGACATTATCCAAAGAAGCACCTAGACTGGCTGTATTTTCGTGCGTAGGTCTACGTCTTCGTTGTTGGGAGTGTATCGGTCTAATTGGTCGTCTTAATGAAAAATGAGTAAGAATCGGGAAATGGTCCGTCATGTCAGAAAGTATTATAAAAGAATCGGGAGGAGGGAGAATGTTGCAGAAAATATTGTCAATAAGTGTAGCAGTTTCATTAACTACACGAGTTGGTTTAGAAATCAGAGGCAAGAAGGAGGCCGAAAAAAAAGTTTCAAGAAAATCTTGAGATATATTGTTGTGTTTCAATAAATCAATGTTAAAATCACCTATAAATATTACATCCTTATTAACGAGAGCTGGATTATTTGTTGTTTGGGAAAGGTAAGTTAGAAAGTCATTTGTATTTGAGTTTGGAGGTCTATAAACTACACCAATAATCATATTTTTACTACCAGGAATATTAATTTCAATAAATAGAGATTCTACAGTGGCGTTCATGGAGTTAAGATAATCACAAACCGTATACTCGTAGTCATGTGAAATATAGAACGCTACCCCACCCCCAGGTCTGTCTTCTCGGTTATTCATTACGAAATCATATCCGTTAAGAGAAAATTGATGGTTAGAATCACACGATATCCATGTCTCAGTAAGGCCAATTAAAGAAAAGGGGCATTTTTTAGAATTTGAAGTGTTATTCAAAAGTAACTGAAGTTCATCAAAATGTTTATTTAAACTTCTTCAAAGGGCTTTCAACGCCCCCTCCTGTATGAATCACTGGTGTACAGGGGGGGGGTTCTTGGTTCCACCGAAGGGGAAATCAAGAAGATAGGAGGCAACGTAATGAAATGAATGGAAAACAAAGAAACGTGTAATTTGTTGATAATGTAAAAATCTATTAAATACTAGTAATTAGAATTTCATTTCAAGGCTCGCTACGCTCGCTGGTGACATTTTACAAATCTTCCCACGTTGCTTGTTGTGACCCCTCAAAATATTTGTTCCATTGCGCAACTGCGTTGAATTATTACGATTTGATAGCGGCAAACTGTAAGGTTTGAAATGTATTTGACCAAGTTGTTCCGACCCATCTGTATAACACTGGCGGTTTGGCCATGGCCACCAAAATTTCTACAACCAAGAACAAAAAAGGAAAAAGAAAAGAAAAGGGGGAAAGAAAAGCAAAGGAAAAGTGCAAGATATGATATAGGGCCTATTTACTGAATATAATGTCAGAAATGTCTCTGAAAATGTTCAATTTTTATCGCTCGCTCGGGACTTTTATTACTCAGCTTTTTGGCACATGCGCTATATATAATGTGCACTCTTTTTTCTATTCATGCTACCGCCGCATAGAAAAAAAAGCAGAATCCATTTCACAGTGGCGTATACAGACAAAAATAAACAAAACAAAAAAACAAGGAACGAAAGGGAAGAGAGAAACAATTATATTTTATGGCAGGAGTGCGGTAAAGATATGAGTTATGTTGATGGTGAGGAAGTAACAAGGCAATCAAATTTCCCCCATTTACCTTAAAAGACCCCCCTCGATCGTATCACATGCTTATGATGTCATTTTCAAGAAGTTTTGATGACACGATGTGAGCAAAGTGCGCATGCTCAAACCCTTGACACGATCATCCATCATATCCCACAATTCCAAAGAGAGGAGAGTTAGTAAGTCTGATAACTTCCGCTGCTGTTTTCATTGACGAAAGGTGTCGCCCCAATTTATTACACCTTGCAGAATACAGTTATTTGACATTTGATTGAATTCCATCCCCTATCGAAAGAAGGAGAAGTACCTAAAATGTCTAACTTTGACAGTAATCCGTTTGCTGACCCTACAGACAACAGTCCTTTTCAGGTAAGGCCAAGGGAAAACCGAGTGTCGACCTGGCCGGCCGGCCGGGTACGGTACCGTACGGTACGCGGGTCTGGCCCGTTTGTGTGAGAAGGCCCGAGCCGAGCTGCACTGCGGCCGGCTAGCTCAGCTCCGCCGCCTGCCGGTAATTCGGTGTAGTCTTGAAGACGCAATGATGATGTTTTTTATAAGCTGTCATATACTTCTTCATCATTGACGTCTTGACACTGTGGCCATACCGTAGTGTCTTAAGCGAAGAACAATAATAAAGATGGATTTCCTAGGCTAGGAAATCCATCTTTTCATAACATGTTCCCCCCAAAACGTTAATTTTATATTAATTTCTACACCTTCCTACGGCTACGCCTAATGCGTAGGAAGGTTTTAAAAAATATTAAATAAAAATGTTAAAAAAAAGAAGATTTCTTACCTCACTGATGCCGCGTAGACCCCTCGATCCACATGTAAACAACGGAAATACAATAGCGTCGACCCTATGCTTGAACCGCCTATATGTATAATGTATGACGTACTTTCTGGCTAACGACGCCGTTTTGAAAAACCATTTATAGATAAAAATTATTATTTTACTAATATTAAAATTTATTCCGTAATTATAAATTTATAGTATTTGACAAATTATTTATAATAACATGATAAATTTTAATATTTGTAAAATAATTTTTATCTATAAATGGTTTTTCAAAATGGTGTCGTTAGCCGGAAGTACATCATACATAGGCGGTTCAAGGGTCGATGCTATTGTATTTCCGTTGTTTACATGTGGATCGAGGGGTCTACGCAGCATCAGTGAGGTAAGAATTTTTAAAAAACATTTTTAATTAATATTTTTTAAAACCTTCCTACGCATTAGGCGTAGGAAGGTGTAGAAATTAATAAAATTAACGTTTTTTTTGGGATCATGTTAAGGAAATCCATCTTTATTAGTGTTTTTCGCTTAAGACACTATGGCTACAGTGTCAAGACGTCAATGATGAAGAAGTATATGACAGCTTATAAAAAACATCATTGCGTCCTCAAGACTAGGTTCGGTGGCGGTGCACTGCTCAGTCACGTCAGACTAGCCAGGCGGCTTCTAGAGAGTAAAAATCATTTACTGACGTAAGGTTACTCTCAAAGAAGCCAGGTATTCTTATGTATTTACGTGTGGGTAGGCTGCCAAAACCTGAAAATTTCGCCCCGAGATGTCTACTTCTAATAAAAGATCTAGCCCTAAATCATGTACATGGGATAAAACTTCATCCCCAACATTTCTGCACCATCGATTTTATTTTCAAACAAGAATTTATCAAAAAAATTAGAAAAATATCATGACAAGACGGACGAGACTTGCCCGATGTTTACGCTGCCATCTTGTTTCCTATTGTTCTTCGCCAACGTTACAGACGCGATTACGGTGCGAGGTTTGAATACTAATACTAACCTCGCATACGTGTGAGTGCACCTAGACGGCTTGTAGCCTTTTTTTCAATCAAAGGAGGAGCTTTTTAACATTTTAACTCGTAAAAAAATTTCTCCTACACAGATGGCTCATGATCGTGCAGCCGCTATTTGTCAATGTAAAATCCTGGCGGGGCTCATTGATTTTTGTTTTTATTTCATGAAAGTATCTAAAAAGAACTGGACCAAAAGATTATTATTCCATTCTGGCCTGGAATGCACCAAAACAGAGAAAAATAAACTTAAATTTTAAAAGAACACACAAAACAACAGTGACTTACTAATTACCTTGGGTGTCGTGCAACTCCAACTTCACTGGTTCATCTGAATATAACAGAGACCAAAGCTTTTAGTTTAGGCTTTGCCCTAGTTTTGATATGGAGTGAACTTAGTGACCAAATGATCTGCCTGCAGCAGCTCACCTGTTTGTTCGCCACACGTTCGCTATGATGTTGGTCGCTAACAATAAACATGTATCAACATTTGCGGCAATTCCAAGCAAAGGGATGTCTGAGAATTTGAACAGTGTTGAGAATGAGATTTATTATAAAATTTAAAAGCCAGAAAAACAGCCGTTCCCAATCATGATATTCAGAAAAGTGATGGGCATATTGACCTTGAAATATAATGAGACTTGCTATGACATATGCAAACATGACAATTACTGGTGTGGAAATTCTCTCTTAGCCAGTACGAAACTGCATTAGCGCCCACAAAGTTATTGCCATTGGACTGGTGCACGGGCCATGGAAAATTTTATATAGCATTAGAAGTTTTCATTTTTTTTTATTTGTGTCATTCACTGTCATCCTAAAGTATGTGAGCAGCTTTCCATTTAATTTGTAAAGATGTATTGTGAATTAAAAAGAAATCAATGAAATGCCCTTATCCAGGGCTCCACACTAACCCATTTTTCTACTGGTCCAACCTATTCACCTCGGACCAGTAGATACCCAGTTTTTCTTATTTTCACTGGTCCGAACCTAAAATCTACTAGTCCCCAAAATAAAGAAATCTTAAAAAAAGGTGCAAGTTTATTTTTCTAGCCTTTCGTTACCCCTTCCCCAATAAAATGAGGAATGAAGGACAAAAAGAAAGCATGACAGAAAAGAAAAAAAAATAAAGAAAAGAACAAATAAAAGAAAGGCTGAAGGAAGGAAAATAAAAAGAAAAGGTAAAGAAAGTATAGATGTGAAGAAAGGAAAAAAAGAGAAAGAACTAAAGAAGGAAAGGAAGGAAGTATATAAAGAAGGAACAAAATAAAGAAAAGAAAAAGAAATGAAGGAAATAATGAAGCAAGCAATATAGAAAGAAAGAACAAATCCAGAAAGTGGAAAAGGAAAGAAAGAAGAAGCAATAAAACAGAAAGAATAAAAGGAGAGATGGAAAGACGGACAAAAGAAAGAAAGAGAGGAAGGAAGGATTGAAAGAAGGAAGAAAGGAATTGAGGAAGAAATAAAGGAAAGGTACAAATTTAGATACAAGGAAAGAAATGAATAAAGGAAGGAAAGAAGAAAGCAATATAAAAAAAGAAAAGGTAAAAGAATAGATGAAAGGAAAAAAAAGACTGAGAGACAAAGAAAGGAAGGAATGAAAGAATAAAGGAGAGAAAGGAAGCAAGCAGACAAATAAAAGAAAGGAAACATAAAAGGATAGATTTAACAAAGGGAAAAAGGAAAGAACAAGACATAAAGAAGAAAGGAAAGAATGAATGTAAGAGAAAAAGGAAAGAAGGAAAAAAAAAAAAAAAAAAAAACAAGAAAGGGTAAATAAATGATGGATGAAAGGAAGAAAGAAACAAAGTAACAAAGAATGAAGGAAAGAAAAGGGTAAAAAGAAGGAGGGAAAGAAAGGAAGAAGAGAAGAGATATAGGATGGGTGGACTCAAGAATTAAAGAAAAATATCAAAAAAGAAAGAAAGGAAGAAAGAAAGAGAGAGAATAAAGAAATAGAGAAAAATATGTTTGAAAGGATAGAAAGAATGAAAGAACAAATTAAAGAAAAAAAGGTAATGAAAAAAGAAATACCGTAACAAAAAAATAAAAGAAGAGAGGGAAGAAACAAAGAAAGATTGAAAAGAAAGAAGGAAAGAAAGATAGAAAGAAAACAGAGGAAGAAAGCTAAAACTATCATCATGAATAATTTATCAGTTTCTTTTTTACTCAATTAAAATAGCTACGAAAGAAAGTACTGTAGGAAACCAACTGTATCAACACACACATAAATTCATATGTTGGCGCTATTATGTATTCAGAGATATCACCTGAAACCTGATCTGTTTGAACCAAAACAGAAGTGAAAATTTTCCTTTTACTACTTACAAATGACAGAGTTACTCCAATTTTTAGGAAATATGGACATTATAAGAGCCTTTCATGAGTATGAACTGTGAATTTTGACAGTTCTGTGAGAGATTTCTGCCAGAGTTTAGCCAAGAATCGTTCGCGCAGCCAGTAGAGAATTTACCAATTGGGTTGTGTGGCTGGCTACATGTACACTGTATGCTACTCTTGTAACACACGCGATTCATTCCGTGTGTACTTTGTGTGTGAATGATAGAATTTAATGGGGGGGGGGGGGAATGGTTTGCAGTGAATTTGACCATTTCTGGAAAAGTTATTGGCCCAACAATGGTTTTTATTACTGGTCATGTCGGACCCTTCAATCTTGCTATTTTTGGAAAAATTACTGGCCCGACAATTATATTTTTACTGGTCATGTCGGACCAGTAAATCTTTCTGAAATTCTACTGGGCCGACAGCGATTTTTATCGGTCTGGGACCGTCGGACCGGTGCTAATGTCGAGCCCTGCCTTATCTCAAAATTCGCATTTTGCCCCCTTCTGGGTCCAACATTTGCCTTAACCTTTGAGATCTCTTTGTAAGTATGCAAATCAACATGCAACATTTTAGTGCATCTCACACCCAAAATTGCTCAGAAACCAGAAATCTTTTTTTAATCCAACACAAATTGTACTTTTTGCTAACATTTACATGTATATATCATTATTGCTACCATACTTTTTCCATTGGAAAAATTAATGAAAAGCAAAAGGCTGAAAGGTCGAAAAACAGAAATTCAAGAGAAATTTTAAGAAAGGATAAAACTAAAAACGAAATGATATTTAATTTTTTAGACTATTAAAGATCCCAATTCTATAAAGATTCTGTGAATGAGAAAATAGCAGTCAGGGGACCTACTGAGCAAACATCTGATTTCACACAAGAATTAGCATAATTGATAAGTAATTACATTTTTTGAAGAATTTGATCTTACAATATCAAACCATTTTTATTTCAAAATATATTTTGGCCATTTAAAGGTCAAGTCCACCAAAGAAAAAAGTTGATTGAAAAAGAGAAAAGTTAAACATGCATACCCTGTAGCACTGAAAATTTCATCAGAATCGGATTTAAAATAACAAAGTTACAATGACAATTTAAAATTTTGCTCATAAAAAAAAGTTATATATGCACTAGTCAGTGATATGCAAATGAGAAGGTAAATTTACCTCACTCACTTTTTCTTTTGTTTTTTATTGTACGAATTGTACAATATTACAATTTTTACAGATTAAAGCACCTTCTTGTTTGAACCACATACATACACATGTCCGGGATTGAATGAAACTTTGTTTCACATGGTAATGTGAGGAAAATTAGAATATTTCATATTCCATGTTTTGCAGTGAAACACAAAAGAAATAGTGGATGATGTCATCCGTTTCCTCATTAGCAAAATAAAATTCAAAACAATTGCAATCTAATTTGAGTTTGTTTTTGAACTCATAGAAAGTCAAATGTTACTTTTTTCATGAAAGGTCTGATAGTTGAACTATACCTTATCTTTATACAGTTTTGTAAACTAGGGGATTTTGTAGATTATGGGCTACGCGTGATTTATTTTATATTTGAGATACAGCTCCACACGTAATCCATGTCGTTGATGAAGCGACACTCCTAATTCCACGAGCGCAAAGCAAGTGCCTGGTGCCTGGTCCACGACCGCGGCCATGCCATCACCACTCTACTCGCATAAGATATTAAGTCAAATACCCAGCATATCATATTCACCACCCTGACAATGTACATGTAGGCATGGAAGTTGTGTTGATCATACTCACATTATAGGTACAAATGATCTTTGGATGATATCAAATTAATGTGTATTTATGAGGATGATGGCCTGGGTCAAAGGCCATATAGCAGTCCTTCATGTTTATAATTTTGTGGAGCTCAATAAATCACTCTCCGTGAGGAGCACAAATCAATTCAATACAATACATGTATGATAAATTGTAGATTTTTTGTAACATCATATATATGCAATAGCTGTGTGGCTATTAATTAATCTGTGGTGAAACTAGGTCTGGGTCAACATGTTTACAAAATATCGCACTCCTGCTAGAAAAATAATTAAATTTTTTTTTTTAAAATAGCTGAAATTTCACATTTTACATCTTTAAATCCATGAAACGGCCATGTATTTTCCATAATTCCTTGAAATTATTTTGATTTAGTTGAAAACTAGTTATCAGAAAATTTGAGAATTTTCACCTCTTTCCCGACTCTGATTTGAACTTACTCTCTGTAAATATTGTAGTCCCACATTTAGACTTCAATGGTGTTGCCATTTACCGAGTTCAAATTTAAATTCAAATCAGAGTTAGGAAAGAGGTGAATATTCTTCATTTTCTGATAGTTTTCAACTATTTAAATCAAAATAATTTCAAGGAATTATGAAAAATAGATAGCCATTTCATGGATTTAAAACTGTAAAATGTTAAATTTTAGCAATTTTTTTTTTGGAGTGTTATTTTTTGCTCTCCTTAATGTAAAGAGTACCAGCGCGATCACCCTCCTCAAAAATGGAGGTCTGATAAAGGCCAAATGATATGAGGTCATGTCCATCTTTTT
Organism: Lytechinus variegatus; assembly: GCF_018143015.1. Classification (NCBI taxonomy): domain Eukaryota; kingdom Metazoa; phylum Echinodermata; class Echinoidea; order Temnopleuroida; family Toxopneustidae; genus Lytechinus; species Lytechinus variegatus. Next base: position 39,823,296 of record NC_054744.1, on the reverse strand, counting down.
TCAAGATTTTGTTCAACTTGCTCTTATTTCCTTATGCATCAATGTTCTTGTGGATGATGAGGTCAAATGTTATCTATGGGTATGAAGATCATATTGCATATTTCATTAATCAGGTGAGAGTAGACTCGTGGTTTGCAAACCACCTTGTTTTTATTGCTCTTGTTATTGAGGTGGCAAGCGCGATGTCAGGGCTAACGGAAGCGAATCACTCATTGCTCCTGCTTTTTTTCACCATCTATATACATACATCTCTACCAAATCATGGGCACACAGGAGTTATATAAACATCAAAATTGTATTTCTGTCTACTTCATTGCAATAATACTTACACAACATCATGTCAAATTGAATAGGGCCTAAAAAAATAGTTTTGATAACTTTGAACTAAATTGACATTTTGTAAGAGATTTGGGAAAGGTGATTGCTTTCTTCTGTTTGGGTTCAGGTAACAGGGCCCTTATGCATGTACTATGTAAGTTGCTGGAGTTTAGGGGTTTTGAGGGGGAAAAAATCTCAATTCCGAGGTACAATGTACATGTACATGTAGGCCCTAAATGTACAAGTTTGTGTTTCATTGATGTACATGTATGTGACCTATAATTGAAGAAACATTCATGAATATAAATAAGTATTGTAAACTACAAGTGGCATCTTTGTTATTCATGTGTGGTGTACATATTTTCAGATTATTAGTACTATTACACAACCTTTCACGGTCTGTTCCTTGTAACTCCATGCTTTAATAGCGATTGATTTTGGGGCCAAATTTTATTATACTGTACATACATGTAGATTGCATTGATTATAAGTTTACAATCAACCAAATGTACAAATTTAATTGTACCTACATATGTACATGTTGGCTTGGCTGCAAATAGCATTCAAATCAACAATTTATTGGGTGCTACAGCCTACAGATGTACTTGTAGGCCTACATGTTGTACTGTGTATTTTACTGGTACAGTATACCTGTACCTGTATACATGTACATGTATGAATTCTGTTTTCTTTTACCTTTCATTGTTGCTTTTATTATGCATTCAGAATGATTCCGTACTATGACAATTTAGACCTGCTTGTAGTTGGGTCAAAATCCAGATCGGATAGGTCTTAGTCCTTAGTTCCCAATTGCCTTTATTCTGAACTTGGGTTTAATTTAAACTCTTGTCTAAAGTTGTGGTTCAAGTATGGATATGACACAAATCTTTTAATTTTGAAGTATTAACTCTGTTATTTAGATCATTCACAACTTTTTGGGAATAATTTTTTGCCCTTAAAATGAAAGAGCACAGTAAACATAAACATACAATGTTAACAAACTTTTTAAACCATTTTTGGCTTCCCATAATGTAAGCACAAGAGTTAGACCATGGCCAAAGTTACATGTACTTGTAAAACTGACTTCAGAATACAGGCCCATGTCTTAAGCTGGATTGGCACTTATTGTCAAATCTGAAAAAAAAAGAAAATTGTATGGATAAAATTTGCAAAATATTGAAATTATCAAATCATTTACATGTAGATGTTATGCAAATCGTTTTATGATAAACAGCGAAATCGTAAAAAATCTTGAATTTCATACTTGTTTGATTTTTGTGTCTCTTCAGAACAACTATTTATTGGGGTAGACTTGACTTTATTAAAGCTCCTAGCCTCCTACATGTACACACTCATTTCATAAACAGCGAATACATGTAATACAGTACATACATAGCCTTGTGTATTGCCCCTACATTACATGTAGGGGAGACCGGGGTAGTTGGAACATGGGGTACATGTAAGTTGAAACATTGTAATTTTCTTTAACGTCTTTAAAGTAAATTTATGCAATACCGCCCTCAATTTATTGCTATTAATAATACAACAGTTGTAGTATTAATAACAATAAATTGAGGGCAGTATTGCATAAATTTACTTTACAGGCATTAAAGAAAATTAGAATGTTTCAACTTACCCCATGTTCCAACTAACCCCAGTCTCCCCTATGTGCAGGTTGCTATGATAACAAGTTTTGTTTGAAAAATCATTCTTAACCTACAATGCAGTGTACATGTACTTGTGTCGAACTCTTGGAAAGCATTGTAGCTCTGTGAATAAAATTTCTGTACCTTGGATCAATACATTCAGACACTAAGTTTCCAAAATGCTGTCTGCAGAATCTAAGCTCTGTTCCAGACATTGCATTTATTATGCAGGGATTATTAAAAAAAGATGAGCTTGCATTTTCAGACTTGCACCTGTCTACCCATATCCATGTACAGTACGAAAATCAAATTTACTATGGAATGAGTCAATGTTTATACGTAATCTGTAGTATACATGTACATGTACTCTTATACATGTAGGGGAGTACATGTGGGGTCCACCCGCCAGTCATAAGGACCACTGGTCATAATACCCGCTAGTTATAAGGACCGCTAGTCATAATAGTCAAAAGGGTCGCTATTCATAAGGGGCTTTGTTCATAGAGGTCGCTAGTCATAATCAACGATGGGGGTCGCCATTCATAATCAAACATGAGGGTCGCTAGTCATAATAAAGGAAGAGGGTCGCCAGTCATAAGGAGGAAAAAGGTTCGTTGATCATAGGGGTCGCCATTCATAATAGTGGATGAGGGTCGCCAGTCATAATAGTAGAAGGGGTTCGCCAGTCATAATAATGGATGAGGGTCGCCAGTCATAATAGTAGAAGGGGTTCGCCAGTCATAATAATGGATGAGGGTCGCCAGTCATAATAGTAGAAGGGGTTCGCCAGTCATAATAATGGATGAGGGTCGCCAGTCATAATAATGGATGAGGGTCGCCAGTCATAATAGTGGATGAGGGTCGCCAGTCATAATAATGGATGAGGGTCGCCAGTCATAATAGTGGATGAGGGTCGCCAGTCATAATAGTAGAAAGGGTTCGCCAGTCATAATAATGGATGAGGGTCGCTATTCATAACAATGAATGAGGGTTGCTATTCATAATAATGGATGAGGGTCGCTATTCATAATAATGGATAGGGATCGCCAGTCATAATAGTGGATGAGGGTCGCCAGTCATAATAGTAGAAGGGGTTCGCCAGTCATAATAGTAGAAGGGGTTCGCCAGTCATAATAGTGGATGAGGGTCGCCAGTCATAATAGTAGAAGGGGTTCGCCAGTCATAATAATGGATGAGGGTCGCCAGTCATAATAGAAGAAGGGGTTCGCCAGTCATAATAATGGATGAGGGTCGCAAGTCATAATAGTAGACGGGGTTCGCCAGTCATAATAATGGATGAGGGTCGCTATTCATAATAATGGATGGGGATCGCCAGTCATAATAGTGGATGAGGGTCGCCAGTCATAATAGTAGAAGGGGTTCGCCAGTCATAATAATGGATGAGGGTCGCCAGTCATAATAGTAGAAGGGGTTCGCCAGTCATAATAATGGATGAGGGTCGCCAGTCATAATAGTAGAAGGGGTTCGCCAGTCATAATAATGGATGAGGGTCGCCAGTCATAATAATGGATGAGGGTCGCTATTCATAATAATGGATGAGGGTCGCCAGTCATAATAATGGATGAGGGTCGCCAGTCATAATAGTAGAAGGGGTTCGCCAGTCATAATAATGGATGAGGGTCGCCAGTCATAATAATGGATGAGGGTCGCCAGTCATAATAGTGGATGAGGGTCGCCAGTCATAATAATGGATGAGGGTCGCCAGTCATAATAGTGGATGAGGGTCGCCAGTCATAATAGTAGAAAGGGTTCGCCAGTCATAATAATGGATGAGGGTCGCTATTCATAACAATGAATGAGGGTTGCTATTCATAATAATGGATGAGGGTCGCTATTCATAATAATGGATAGGGATCGCCAGTCATAATAGTGGATGAGGGTCGCCAGTCATAATAGTAGAAGGGGTTCGCCAGTCATAATAGTAGAAGGGGTTCGCCAGTCATAATAGTGGATGAGGGTCGCCAGTCATAATAGTAGAAGGGGTTCGCCAGTCATAATAATGGATGAGGGTCGCCAGTCATAATAGTAGAAGGGGTTCGCCAGTCATAATAATGGATGAGGGTCGCTATTCATAATAATGGATGGGGATCGCCAGTCATAATAGTGGATGAGGGTCACCAGTCATAATAGTAGAAGGGGTTCGCCAGTCATAATAATGGATGAGGGTCGCCAGTCATAATAGTAGAAGGGGTTCGCCAGTCATAATAATAGATGAGGGTCGCTATTCATAATAATGGATAAGGGTCGCCAGTCATAATAACGGATGAGGGTCGCTATTCATAATAATGGATGGGGATCGCCAGTCATAATAGTGGATGAGGGTCGCCAGTCATAATAGTAGAAGGGGTTCGCCAGTCATAATAATGGATGAGGGTCGCCATTCATAATAATGGATGAGGGTCGCCAGTCATAATAATGGATGAGGGTCGCTATTCATAATAATGGATGGGGATCGCCAGTCATAATAGTAGAAGGGGTTCGCCAGTCATAATAATGGATGAGGGTCGCCAGTCATAATAGTAGAAGGGGTTCGCCAGTCATAATAATGGATGAGGGTCGCCAGTCATAATAGTAGAAGGGGTTCGCCAGTCATAATAATGGATGAGGGTCGCCAGTCATAATAGTAGAAGGGGTTCGCCAGTCATAATAATGGATAGGGGTCGCCAGTCATAATAGCAGAAGGGGTTCGCCAGTCATAATAATGGATGAGGGTCGCAAGTCATAATAGTAGAAGGGGTTCGCCAGTCATAATAATGGATGAGGGTCGCAAGTCATAATAGTAGACGGGGTTCGCCAGTCATAATAATGGATGAGGGTCGCTATTCATAATAATGGATGGGGATCGCCAGTCATAATAGTGGATGAGGGTCGCCAGTCATAATAGTGGATGAGGGTCGCCAGTCATAATAGTAGAAAGGGTTCGCCAGTCATAATAATGGATGAGGGTCGCTATTCATAACAATGAATGAGGGTTGCTATTCATAATAATGGATGAGGGTCGCTATTCATAATAATGGATAGGGATCGCCAGTCATAATAGTGGATGAGGGTCGCCAGTCATAATAGTAGAAGGGGTTCGCCAGTCATAATAATGGATGAGGGTCGCTATTCATAATAATGGATGGGGATCGCCAGTCATAATAGTGGATGAGGGTCGCCAGTCATAATAGTAGAAGGGGTTCGCCAGTCATAATAATGGATGAGGGTCGCCAGTCATAATAGTAGAAGGGGTTCGCCAGTCATAATAATGGATGAGGGTCGCCAGTCATAATAGTAGAAGGGGTTCGCCAGTCATAATAATGGATGAGGGTCGCCAGTCATAATAATGGATGAGGGTCGCTATTCATAATAATGGATGAGGGTCGCCAGTCATAATAATGGATGAGGGTCGCCAGTCATAATAGTAGAAGGGGTTCGCCAGTCATAATAATGGATGAGGGTCGCCAGTCATAATAATGGATGAGGGTCGCCAGTCATAATAGTGGATGAGGGTCGCCAGTCATAATAATGGATGAGGGTCGCCAGTCATAATAGTGGATGAGGGTCGCCAGTCATAATAGTAGAAAGGGTTCGCCAGTCATAATAATGGATGAGGGTCGCTATTCATAACAATGAATGAGGGTTGCTATTCATAATAATGGATGAGGGTCGCTATTCATAATAATGGATAGGGATCGCCAGTCATAATAGTGGATGAGGGTCGCCAGTCATAATAGTAGAAGGGGTTCGCCAGTCATAATAGTAGAAGGGGTTCGCCAGTCATAATAGTGGATGAGGGTCGCCAGTCATAATAGTAGAAGGGGTTCGCCAGTCATAATAATGGATGAGGGTCGCCAGTCATAATAGTAGAAGGGGTTCGCCAGTCATAATAATGGATGAGGGTCGCTATTCATAATAATGGATGGGGATCGCCAGTCATAATAGTGGATGAGGGTCACCAGTCATAATAGTAGAAGGGGTTCGCCAGTCATAATAATGGATGAGGGTCGCCAGTCATAATAGTGGAAGGGGTTCGCCAGTCATAATAATAGATGAGGGTCGCTATTCATAATAATGGATAAGGGTCGCCAGTCATAATAATGGATGAGGGTCGCCAGTCATAATAGTAGAAAGGGTTCGCCAGTCATAATAATGGATGAGGGTCGCCAGTCATAATAGTGGATGAGGACAATGGTTTGATAACTTTCACAGTGGCGTACCGTGGGTCACGGCATGGGGGGGGGGCGCCAGCAAAATATTTGAATCACTGAGTGATTGCCAGTTATCATGGTTATACTGACCACAATTAGACCACAAACAGCGAGATTTTAAGAAATATATTTTAGGAATCCACTTAGAGTATGCATATCTCACCATAGTCATCTTATGCAAGTGCTAAGCGCTTGCTGATTTATTAGAATTACATCTGAACACATGAAACACTTTTTGCAGTCATTGCAATTTTGATTATCAAACGCATCTGACAAATATTTAAATAATATAGACCTATAGTGGGGCATTCTAAGGTTTCTTTGTAGGAATTAACTAGGACCATATACGTATTTCATTAACCAAATCATGCGAGCGAGAGCTGAATTTTTTTGTTATTCAGATTAGGAGAAGGGATATTTTAAAGACAGATTTTAGAAATTCATGAAGAGCTGTCATATCTCACCAATCCACTAAAGCGAACGTAATAATGGAAGGAAATGTTTCATAGATACGAAGACCTTAACATGGGGCAATCACTTTTTGAGTCATGAAAAAGAAGCTATGTCACTAAATAAAACAGTGATAACTCAAGTGCTAGGAAACATATTTGGTTTATATTGACTTGAAAACGGGATGTTTTAGTACAACAGGATTATATATCTCGTGAAACAGACAATGCGAGCACCAGGAACAATGAAGACGTAGGCCCTGGGCAAATTATGTTTCATAAAGGTATGATTACAATGTTTCTTATGTAATGTAACAATTATCATATAATATAACATTATAATGAATAATATTTTCCTCTTCACCACTACGTTTCTCTTCCATTCTCCCTCTTTTCTCATTTTCCCCGTTTGTTTTTTTGTTCAGCTGATTGGAGGGGGGGGGGGCCTGCCCCCCATGCCCCCCTTAGTTACGCCACTGTGTGTCCATACGGCAACCCCCTCCAATATTATCTTTTTTTATCCCATCATGATGATGGTTTAATGGATTTATTATATGTTTCAATTTTTTTGACATTCCATCTTAATCCCTTCCCAAAGACCCAACATTGATGAATTTGAAGAAACCGGGGTTTCTCTTCAATGACATAAGTATTTCGTTTGGAAATGGTGAACTGGCTCTTTATTTGCATTTTATGATTAAATAATATTGTTTTATTTGTTTAGCGGTATTTTAGGAAGAATTTTCACCAATAGAACAATTATCTCTTGTGATACTTTTTTTCATTTCTTTCGTAGAAAGTGTGTGTATGTGTGTGTGTGTGGGGGGTGTTTGTTCGGGCCATCTCCCCCTCCTTGAAGGGGGGGGGGGGGTATATCCCCATCCCCCGGGATTTACGCCAGTGCTGCTGCATGTTTGTAATATTTTTGCTGATTATGTAATTGTGTACATTTCCGATTCTCTATCTGGATGAGCGTGGGTCTAGTATTCTTCTGTATTCTATTCTTCAATAATCAAGCAGTCTTATTTATATCATTAGTTTTGGGGTGTAACAATTCAAGGTGGGGGATGTTAACTTGTTCTGATTGGTCTATAGGTAACTGTCTATCAAACTTTCTCTGGTATAAGGGGTGTGGTGATGCTCTGTGCAAGTGACTCGGGCTGGAAGTGTGAGTCCTACTTCTTCCTTGAAGTTAGCTGACATCACTGGAGGTTGGTCATTAATGGTCAAGGTTTAGGATTTAAATGGCATTGGGGTTTTTGGATTCTTAGATGACATTGGGGGAGTTTGTAAACAAGTGAATGTGAATGACTGAAAGGATAACAGGAACTTAAATACATACTACATAAAATACTACATAACAATTCAATGCGATTTACAGGTATGTTTACATGAAATTGATAAGTGGTATATAAACAATTGTTTAAAGATCAATGTTACTAGAATAAGTATTATGCTTATTTCAACTCGTTATTAAAAAAACAAAGGAAAATTTTATATAAAGCTTAATGGCAACTCAAACAAGTTAATTCTGTAAGATATTTAGGTGTTGAAGTTAATAATAATCTCATATGAAATGTTCATGTCAAACATCTATGTAGATCAATAAGTTAAATGCTTTACGACATTTAAGTAAAACTCTTAAACCAGACTTACATAATACTTTATTGAAAAAAATAATCAGTCATGTATAGATCATGCTCGTTCCGTTTGGGGTAATTGTTCATTGAAAAACAGGGAACTTAATAGACTGCAAAGGCGAGCGGCACGTATTGTAATGAAAGAATATGATTTTCTATTAGTTGTACAGATTTAACTGAAATTGTGACAATCTTTTGATACAAGGAGGGATTTTTTTATGTATTTTAGCTTCTACCAATGTATATATGGACTTGCCCCTATTAGACTCTGTAATGATATTGAACTATTTACTGATAGACATGGATACACGTAATGCTGATTCACTGAATGCTGTATTACCTATAAGCCAAATATTGAAAGTTTCAAGCAATCCTTTAAATTTAGTGCAATAAAGACATGGAACTCCTTGTCAAATGAACTCCAGAATATTTCTAACCTCCTACATTTCAAGAGGTCGTACAAAAACAAGTATTTTTAAATTAACAGTAGACTGACCTTTTATCCATATTTTATTGTATACTTAACTGTCTAGTTAATTCTGTATTATGCTGTTGTACTCCTTTCTTTCCCCTCTCTCTCTCTCTTTCTCTCTCTCTCTCTACTTCTGCCATATACTAAACCACACTATTTCTCTTCCTGCTCTCTCTATTTTTTGCAACTTTTATTTTAAATTAAGCATATTCAGTATTTTAACTTAATTAAGTTTGTATGCATTTTTATTGTTATTTCATATTCTTGATGTAACAGGACCGTGTTGAAAAACAGTGTTTTATTTGAACATTTTATCCTGTATAAAGATGTTTTAATAAATGATTAAATAAATAAATCTATAAGAAATTTTTAACGTTAAGTCAACATTTTTCTTGCGACTTGACCTTCAATATCTTGAAATGTAATATTACTTTTCCTTGATATTCTGACTGACCCAGGAAACCGGGACCATGAGAGGCTCAATCCCTCCCCTTGCCGTCCTTTTCAATAAACCAGTACAATGTTAACCCCCCCCCCCCACAAACACACACAAACATTTCGAACTTACCTAACCCGAGTCCCCCCCTCCCAATTCGAAACCATACCGCAGTCAATTTCAAAACAGCAAGTCGCCAAAGGAGAATGCATAATCATTATGGCTGGATAGGCCTATCTCATCTTATCCCAAATAATTTGATATCATAATTAATTGAGATATATATATGTTAACGTTTGGATTTGAATAATCTGCAGGGAGTCTTTTCCTTGCAGTGATACATTTTGAGATTGCGCCAAAGTTATTAAGAAATGTTTCCAATAAATAAATCCTATTATATCTGGCGACCCTCATCCATTATTATGACTTGCGACCCTCATCTATTATTATGACTGGCGAACCCTTTCCACTATTATGAATAGCGACCCTTATCTACCATTATGACTGGCGAACCCCTTCTACTATTATGACTGGCGACCCTCATCCATTATTATGACTGGCGAACCCTTTGTTCTATTATGAATAGCGACCTTCATCCACTATTATGACTGGCGAACCCCTTCTACCATTATGACTGGCGACCCTCATCCATTGTTATGACTGGCGACCCTCATCCATTATTATGACTGACGACCCTCATCCATTATTATGACTGGCGAACCCCTTCTACTATTATGACTGGCGACCTTCTTCCACTATTATGACTGGCGAACCCCATCAACTATTATGAATAGCGACCCTCACCCATTATTATGACTGGCGAACCCCTTCTACTATTATGACTGGCGACCCTCATCCAGTATTATGACTGGCGAACCCCATCTACTATTATGACTGGCGACCCTCATCCATTATTATGACTGGCGAACCCCTTCTACTATTATGACTGGCGGCCCTCATCTATCATTATGACTGGCGAACCCTTTCTACTATTATGAATAGGGACCCTCATCTACCATTATGACTGGCGAACCCCTTCTACTATTATGACTGGCGACCCTCATCTATCATTATGACTGGCGAACCCCTGCTACTATTATGAATAGCGACCCTCATCCACTATTATGACTGGCGAACCTCATCTATTATTATGACTAGCGACCCTCATCCATTGTTATGACTGGCGAACCCCTTCTACTATTATGAATAGCGACCCTCATCCACTATTATGACTGGCGACCCTCATCTATCATTATGACTGGCGAACCCCTTCTACTATTATGACTGGCGACCCTCTTCCACTATTATGACTGGCGACCCTCATCCATAATTATGAATAGCGACCCTCATCCATTATTATGGCTGGCGAACCCTATCTACTATTATGACTAGCGACCCTCTTCCACTATTATGACTGGCGAACCTTATCCATTATTATGAATAGCGACCCTCACCCATTATTATGACTGGCGAACCCCTTCTACTATTATGACTGGCGACCCTCTTCCACTATTATGACTGGCGAACCCCATCAACTATTATGAATAGCGACCCTCACCCATTATTATGACTGGCGAACCCCTTCTACTATTATGACTGGCGACCCTCATCCAGTATTATGACTGGCGAACCCCATCTACTATTATGACTGGCGACCCTCATCTATTATTATGACTAGCGACCCTCATCCATTATTATGACTGGCGAACCCCTTCTACTATTATGAATAGCGACCCTCATCCACTATTATGACTGGCGACCCTCATCTATCATTATGACTGGCGAACCCTTTCTACTAATATGAATAGCGACCCTCATCTACCATTATGACTGGCGAACCCCTTCTGCTATTATGACTGGCGACCCTCATCTATCATTATGACTGGCGAACCCTTTCTACTATTATGAATAGCGACCCTTATCTACCATTATGACTGGCGAACCCCTTCTACTATTATGAATAGCGACCCTCATCCACTATTATGACTGGCGACCCTCATCTATCATTATGACTGGCGAACCCTTTCTACTATTATGAATAGCGACCCTCATCTACCATTATGACTGGCGAACCCCTTCTGCTATTATGACTGGCGACCCTCATCTATCATTATGACTGGCGAACCCTTTCTACTATTATGAATAGCGACCCTTATCTACCATTATGACTGGTGAACCTCTTCTACTATTATGACTGGCGACCCTCATCTATTATTATGACTAGCGACCCTCATCCATTATTATGACTGGCGAACCCCTTCTACTATTATGAATAGCGACCCTCATCTATCATTATGACTGGCGAACCCTTTCTACTATTATGAATAGCGACCCTCATCCACTATTATGACTGGCGAACCTCATCTATTATTATGACTAGCGACCCTCATCCATTATTATGACTGGCGAACCCCTTCTACTATTATGAATAGCGACCCTCATCCACTATTATGACTGGCGACCCTCATCTATCATTATGACTGGCGAACCCTTTCTACTATTATGAATAGCGACCCTCATCTACCATTATGACTGGCGAACCCCTTCTGCTATTATGACTGGCGACCCTCATCTATCATTATGACTGGCGAACCCTTTCTACTATTATGAATAGCGACCCTTATCTACCATTATGACTGGCGAACCCCTTCTACTATTATGACTGGCGACCCTCATCCATTATTATGACTGGCGAACCCTTTGTTCTATTATGAATAGCGACCTTCATCCACTATTATGACTGGCGAACCCCTTCTACCATTATGACTGGCGACCCTCATCCATTGTTATGACTGGCGACCCTCATCCATTATTACGACTGACGACCCTCATCCATTATTATGACTGGCGAACCCCTTCTACTATTATGACTGGCGACCCTCTTCCACTATTATGACTGGCGACCCTCATCCATTATTATGAATAGCGACCCTCACCCATTATTATGACTGGCGAACCCCTTCTACTATTATGACTGGCGACCCTCATCCAGTATTATGACTGGCGAACCCCATCTACTATTATGACTGGCGACCCTCATCCATTATTATGACTGGCGAACCCCTTCTACTATTATGACTGGCGACCCTCATCTATCATTATGACTGGCGAACCCTTTCTACTATTATGAATAGGGACCCTCATCTACCATTATGACTGGCGAACCCCTTCTACTATTATGACTGGCGACCCTCATCTATCATTATGACTGGCGAACCCCTTCTCCTATTATGACTGGCGACCCTCATCCATTATTATGACTGGCGACCCTCATCCATTATTATGACTGGCGAACCCCTTCTACCATTATGACTGGCGACCCTCATCCCCTATTATGACTGGCGACCCTTATGATCAATGTAGCCTCTTCCTTTTTATGACTAGCGACCCTCATCTAGTATTATGAATTCCGACCCTCATTGTTGATTATGACTGGCGAACCTCATCTATTATTATGACTAGCGACCCTCATCCATTATTATGACTGGCGAACCCCTTCTACTATTATGAATAGCGACCCTCATCCACTATTATGACTGGCGACCCTCATCTATCATTATGACTGGCGAACCCTTTCTACTATTATGAATAGCGACCCTCATCTACCATTATGACTGGCGAACCCCTTCTGCTATTATGACTGGCGACCCTCATCTATCATTATGACTGGCGAACCCTTTCTACTATTATGAATAGCGACCCTTATCTACCATTATGACTGGCGAACCCCTTCTACTATTATGACTGGCGACCCTCATCCATTATTTTGACTGGCGAACCCTTTGTTCTATTATGAATAGCGACCTTCATCCACTATTATGACTGGCGAACCCCTTCTACCATTATGACTGGCGACCCTCATCCATTGTTATGACTGGCGACCCTCATCCATTATTATGACTGACGACCCTCATCCATTATTATGACTGGCGAACCCCTTCTACTATTATGACTGGCGACCCTCTTCCACTATTATGACTGGCGACCCTCATCCATTATTATGAATAGCGACCCTCACCCATTATTATGACTGGCGAACCCCTTCTACTATTATGACTGGCGACCCTCATCTATCATTATGACTGGCGAACCCTTTCTACTATTATGAATAGGGACCCTCATCTACCATTATGACTGGCGAACCCCTTCTACTATTATGACTGGCGACCCTCATCTATCATTATGACTGGCGAACCCCTGCTACTATTATGAATAGCGACCCTCATCCACTATTATGACTGGCGAACCTCATCTATTATTATGACTAGCGACCCTCATCCATTATTATGACTGGCGAACCCCTTCTACTATTATGAATAGCGACCCTCATCCACTATTATGACTGGCGACCCTCATCTATCATTATGACTGGCGAACCCTTTCTACTATTATGAATAGTGACCCTTATCTACCATTATGACTAGCGAACCCCTTCTACTATTATGACTGGCGACCCTCATCTATCATTTTGACTGGCGAACCCCTTCTCCTATTATGACTGGCGACCCTCATCCATTATTATGACTGGCGACCCTCATCCATTATTATGACTGGCGAACCCCTTCTACCATTATGACTGGCGACCCTCATCCCCTATTATGACTGGCGACCCTTATGATCAATGTAGCCTCTTCCTTTTTATGACTAGCGACCCTCATCTAGTATTATGAATTCCGACCCTCATTGTTGATTATGACTGGCGATCCTTATGATCAATTACCCTTATGGTCCATTATGAATAGCAACCCTTATCTTGCATTATGAAAATCGGACCTTATGACCCATGGTCCTTATGACCTTATGACTAGCGACCCCTTTTGCCTATTATGACTAGCGAGCTTTTGGGTATAGGATTTTACACGTTATGACTAGCGGTCCTTATGACCAGTTAGTATTATGACTTATGGTCCTTATGACTGACGGGCTTATCCCGTACATGTACATGTATGGGGTATAAGATAAGGCCACTTTTTTGTCTCAACCACCAGAGATGTCGTCTGTCGTCCGTCCGTCACAAACCTAATGACACATAACTCCACAACCGTAAGTCGCTTTCAAATCAAACTTAGATGGTAGATGGACTTGGGGGACCTGCATGTTATGCTGCAGTCGGAGGTCATATTATAAGGTCAAAAGTCATTTTCAGGTCAACGTTATAGTTAACATGCAGGTCAACGTTAAAGTTTACATGCAAGACTCTCTTATGACACCTATCTTCGCAACCGTAAGTCGCTTTTCAACCAAACTTGGATGGTAGATGGACTTGGGGGACCTGCATGTTATGCTGGAGTCGGAGGTCACTCGGTATTACCAAGTATTGACCTTTACCTTAAAGGTCAAAGGTTATTTTCAGACAACGTTTATGTTTGCATACGTAAGACCTTCTTACGACACCTAACTCCGCAACCATTAGTCACTTTTCAACCAAACTTGGATGGTGGATGGACTTGGGGGACCTGCATGTGATGCTGCAGTCACAGGTCACATGGTTTGGTCAAAGGTCATTTTCAGGTCATGAAAGTTTACGTGCAAGGCTCATATGACAAGTGTTATTCCATGCTTTTTGCAATGTAAAAATAGTTCATTTTTTAAGGGCAAGTCCAAGAATTCGCGCGCGTTACGTATGGGACATTTCAGAGGCTTTAATGACCTGAAAAATAGTGTTAAATGACTTTGATTAGATTGAATACCCTCATGATGGTAGACATCTAGGAGAAGAATAATCATGCAAAAAATTGTGACATATGACCTTGATCTTGACCTTTTAGAGCGAAAAGATGCGCCGTTAGGTATGGGACGCAGAGAAAAGACAATTTTTAATACATTTTTTTTCAAGTTGAGAATTCTCTGAAAGTATTTCACTTGACAACTTGAAACTTAGTGTGATAGAAGTCTCAATACTAATTACTATAGTAAATACCTCTAATTACAGACTCTAATTAAACAAATTAATGACATGTTACGTATGGGACAGTTACGTATGGGACATTTTGTCCCCATAGAGAACGTACACAATTTTCCCCATAATTCAAAAAATTGAAATAAATTAAAATATGGAAATAACAAAAGAGTTTCTTTCTTTTTAAATGTTCTACTGAGACATATTTGATATGACTGAAGAGGAAATTAGCCATTCCAACCTTTTTATTCCTTGTTTTTCATGGTTTTATGAATTTCTGAATTTCTTATGTATTTCTATTGTTTTTATTTTTTTATTTTTTCCATTTTCACATTTTTTTTTGCTTCGATTGTATTCATTAATCAGTATTCATAACAAATCAGTGTTTAAAAACTAAAGAAAAGGTAAATAATCACTTTTTAGAGCACTCTTGAAATTTGTTTTTCTCCATTCACTTTGTACACAAATCTCCCCATTGACATTGTGTGTAAATGTCCCATACGTAACATGTTGTCTCATACGTAACAATTTTTTAATTAACTTTTAATTAAAAAGTAAACTCCAATTTTTGAAACTGTTTGTGATATAACATTTTCATACTTAATAAATTAGAACTACCCAGAGATGCAACAATACAAGTATTGTATTATGAGAAATAACTTAAAATGGGACATTCCATCCTTGGACAAGACCTAATTTGCATAATTAATTAGATGACACCACTTTTTTCTGCCAAAAGGAATAAGATGTTAGGGGGTCCATGTCCCACCTATGACTAAATCTCAGAAGTTTTGTTTTCATTTTCTATGAGTTTTTATAATTGTCCCATACGTAACGCCCATTTTACTGATTATGCAAATTAGGTGCCCCAAATTAGCATAAATATGCATATTAGCAAATTTTTCTTAATGAAATTTTAAAATTCAACATTTGGGCTTTCTTACCCCACCAAAGATAACTTCTTAAATTAAAGATGAAATTTTGCCTTCCAGGGTGACCTTTTCTTGGACTTGCCCTTATGCAATCACTAAACATTTACTCGTAACAGTCATATTGATAACATTTAATTATTTACCAAACATCCCCATTTCGGCCTTTTTATTCGCCCGTCTAGATGGAACGTACATGTATTATGCTATCACACTCGGTGTCCGTCCGTCCGTATGTATGTCCGTTATATAAACTTTTCCTTGTAAACGCGATAACTTCAGTTTGACTTAACCTACATGTAGGCTCATGTAATTTGGTGTGGATGATACTAGCACAGATCCCAGAAAGCCTATTGATTTTGAGGTCAAAAGGTCAAAGCTCAAGGTCACGTTGACTTATTTTCATTGTACCCTTCTGCAGTCCTTGTAAACGCGATAACATCAGTTTAACTTAATATAGGCTCATATAATTTGGTGTGTATGATACTAGCATTGATTTTAGGAAGCCTGTTGATATTGAGGTCAAAAGGTCAAAGGTCAAGTTCACAGTGACATATTTTCATCTTACCATTCTGCAATCCTTGTAAACACGAAAACTTCAGTTTAACTTACCCCAGGCTCATATAATTTGGTGTGTATGATACTACATGTAGCCTGGATCCCAGAGAGCCTTTTGATTTTGAGGTCAAAAGGTCAAAGGTCAAGGTCACAGTGCAATATTTTCATCTTACCCTTCTGCAGTTCTTGTAAACATGATAACTTCAGTTTAACTTTAACCTAAGCTCATATAATTTGGTATGTATAATACTAGCATGGATCCCAGGAAGCCTATTGATTTTGAGGTCCAAAGGTCAAGGTCACAGTGACACATTTTCATCTTACCCTTCTGAAGTCCTTGTAAACTGTAAACGCGATTACTTTTATAGTTGAACTTAACCTAGGCTCATATAATTTGGTGTGTATGATACTAGCATAGATCCTAGCAATTCTATTGATTTTGAGGTCAGAAGGTCTAAGGTGTAGTCGGTCTAAGGTGTAGTCGCTACCTTCCATTTCTTGCTTTACCAATAACTCTATTTTTCCGCCTTACAGACGGGCGTATTATGTGCTCACCTTAGCGACACTCTTGTTATATGTGTGTATAAACCTGAAGAAGCAATAGAGAAATTCAAATTTTTCTTAATAAACTGGTATATATTCATGGAAGCCTACACGCACACAGGTTATATCTCATTGATATATTAAACACAATTGATAAGAAATTCAGTATCGATGCAGTTGAAATTCTTTCATCCATTTTTGCAAAAGGCAGGAGCATCACCACATACAATACTCAGTAGTTATGAATTCACTGAAATTTTTTTAAATCCAGTGTTATCACCATATTGTTCTTAGCACTTGTTTATCAAGTTGATTTCCTTCCTTCGTGACTTTCACATTTACATGTATATGAAAAGTTAGATATCAATTCATCATACTGTACCTACCTTATGCATAGCTGCTTCTACCCTACCCGGTATCGCGACAATTTTCTCTGGGATCTTCTTCATTACATCAGCAACATGAACAGTCCCAAACTTGGCAGTAAAGGATTTGAGCATGTTGCCCCCTCTTGACTCACTGCTACCAGAATCCCTAATCGAAGTCTTTGATCGAAACATTGCTCCTGAAGTGTTTTACCTCATAAAATAAGCACCTTCCTGTTTGTTGAAATCTATTACGTGTCCGCGGTTTCTAGAGCTTTTCAAAAACTTTAGAGAGAGGGGAGCTGAGTAATTTTCACTCTCTCTTTCTGCCTTGATCACAGCAGAGTTTTTGTCTCCAGGTATAGCTGCTGTGTTGGCAAGAACTCAAAATAACTCTGGGTAGTGTGCTGGTGATGAGTTGATTAGTAGAGTGTGTCTTAATACAAGAATGAATGTGCAGGCATACTGAACGTGTAAACTACCAGTATTTTGCTCCCCATATGGAATCATGCACCCTCATTATTCTCTTCATGTAGATTTGTAGCACAGAAAGAGCAACTGGAAAATTATGATAGCCTCCGAGCAGTGGTGCTTGTCCCCGGCTTCATTTCATTGACTTCCTTGGCCCCCCTTGTATTAAAGGCATGTAGACAACCAGTCAGCAACCAGCACTGCAGGTTTTTCCCTGGTACCATCACAAGAGTGTCTTGTTACAGGAATTATCATTTTCTATTTCATTGAGAGATTATGACAGTGCACTGCATGACTATACAGCCCTGCAGTCATTTGCCCTCTGGACCCCGTCTTGTGATCAGAAATAGAACGAGGGGCATGTTACCGAACAAGTACTTTGGGTAGTGTTCACTGTTGGAAAGTGATTTCACTTTCTTTTCAGCATGGAATCATCACAAAGTTTTGAATCGTACTGGTGGCAGAGGGTAGGTTTCTTTCATTCTTGAAGGTGTGATGTACATGTATATAGCCAATTTTGATGGCATCGAGTTGTGTATTTAAAATGATTTTGTAACGAGCTTTACACACCTCTCATTCCTTGCATTTATGATTCATAAAATACCCTTAAAGGTGTACTGTACTTACAGATTGTTTTGTGATGCTATTATTAAAGAATAATGCAACGGTTTTGTTTTTGCCTTGTTTTCTTGTGCGTATGATGAGTCCATAAAGTTTTTTGAACCTCCAGAAATATTGTTATTTCTGTTTGATAAGAAAGGTTTTGTTATTGCACTCTGTTGAACAGGAATACTTTCAATTTGATCCTTCTGTAAAAAAAAAAAACAGAACTTCAGTCTTTGGATAACGTCTGTATTATATATTCTGTCTTCTGTAACTGACAAGTAATTATGTTGAATAATCACCAAAATCACTGCCATTATTCAGACTTTCAGAGCAGGATGATGTTTTACAAATACCATTTTGAATTCGCAATTAATAACATGTAATCTCCTATTCTCCTTTGTATACAGGTACATGTATGTATTGCATGTACTCTGAGTGTGATTTTGGTAGCATCTCTTGAAAGGATTTGTTGGATGTTACAAGGCTGTTTGTATCAGACAGTTACCATTCTGTTTTTCAGTCAATCAAAATTAAGGAGAAACATGTAATGTTACCCTGAAAAATATGGCGATGTATTTGATAGAGGAAATGAAACATATTTTCAGAGGAAGATGAAATCATCAAATTAGTGTTTTTCTTTTACAATTTGAAACTGATCAGTCCTTACTCAGAGATTTTTTGATTTGATATCACTTTATTGAAATCACAATAAAGGAAAGAAATTTACAAAGTCAATACAAAACATGATAAAAATTAAGATAGGCCCAGGTCATGACGCATAACTTTCGATGCAGGGCAGTAGTATAAAACCTAATTATACATGTAGCTCTTATTTTATAATAAATTTTTTTGAACATGACAAATCTCTATGAAAACTAAGGCATGTCAAGAAATGATTGACATAGCTCTTTACTGTAAATCTACCTTCACTCTTATTCAGAGATTTATATATGTATGAAACAAAAATAAAAACACAAAAATACTTCTGTTGAGAAATCCCTTTAATAAAACACAAGTTTGGTGTATCCTTGACCAATTTTTCTTCACAGCTTGATTTTGACATTCAAACTGTTGTTGCTCACTTATGCACAAAGTTTTCATATTATGAGGTATGAAAGTGCAAACGCAAAATTTGTCTCACTTAATCTTTTTAAAATCACAGTACCATAGTATCATAGTATTAAACCATTCCAGAAATGCAAAATGCATGTGTTATTAATGTACTTTCTTTATATTGATATCTCAGAGATTTTTGTGTTGGCAAAAGACATAAATTGAATGGACCAAACCAATTCACTGGTACAATGGTCATGCACACTTAAAATGCTGGGCAACATATGCCCTTTTTACACAGGATTTTCTTAACCCTGGACTATCGCTAACCCCGTACTATCCTTAACCCCGTACTATTTTTTTTCCTTTTCACACATGCCAAATTTTTATTGCTAACCCCGGATAAGGAATGCTTGCTTTTCACACACGAAACTCGCTAACCCCGGACTAGTGGTTTTTGTCGATCATTCGTAGTACAAGTACTTCACTCGTACACTTTTTACACACGCTACAATTTCCTTAACCCCGTACTATAGGTGGGGCCAAATTGCCATTTAGGCTTAGCCCCATCTATAGTACGGGGTTAAGCTTAGCCCACTTTCGTTTTACACATGCGATCTTAACCCCGTACTATTGCTCTTAGCACCGCAATTGGTGGGATAACCCTGCTTTTTTGTAGGGCCAAATAATCCCGTACTATAGGTGGGGTTAGCCCACTTTGCAAAAATGCTGTGTAAAAAGAAAGTGGGCTAAGCTTAACCCGTACTATAGGTTGGGCTAAATTGCCATTTAGCCCCACCTATAGTACGGGGTTAAGGAAATTTTAGCCTGTGTAAAAAGGGTATTACAGTCCACAGTGTCGGGTAATGTATGTTGGTATATTCTGGGCAATTATTATCCAATTGAGCAAATTTATTACCCAATAGTTATCACCCAATTTTGGCAGATTTTAATCAATAATTGTGTGGACAGTATGTTGCTCAGGGTTGGTTAAAAGTTGAGCATTTTTTTGCCCAACTGTTTAGAGTGTGTGCATGGATGGTTTTCCAATATACAGTATACAATGTAGGTACTTAAATGATTTTTTTGCATGCAATTCATTCACTTTTCGACAGGAGATTAAATTGATCTGTCTCTTTCAGTAGCAGTAAATTAACAAAAGTAACACCATTCTGTATTACATGTACATGTCTACACATGTACATTTATACTCAGTGCATACGTACATGTCCATAACTCTGTTGAAATGAATTGAACACAGGTGTACATACTGTGTTCTTTCAAACAATTACAATAATAAAATTGATTCTTTTTATGCTGGTACGCTGGCTGTTAACTAGAAATTTTGCGCTAAAAAAGGTTTACCATTGTTTCAGATTAGTACAAGTAGATGAGAGGTTTTATTCCAGTCTCATCAAAATCATTCATTGCAATATTATTAAAGACAATCTGTTTAATATTCAGTTAATGCCCTTTTCAGCATTACATTTTTTAGCGCAAGATTTTAAAAAAACTGAAAATAGTACACTAACTTTTCCTCACACTTCCCTTCCAATCTTGCTTGCCTTTGATTCCAATCCAACGTGACCCTTGCACTTGCAAAAATCTATATTTTATATTTTTAATAAGATCCAGCTGCAATGCTTCATGAATATTCACATAACCTGAAGCCTTGAAGGTTGTTAGCACAGTATTTGAAATGCTAATAGAGAGATGAATGCTATCCCCATAGGGCATGGTGAGGAGGAGAGCAGGGCATGCTGGCTGTACTGTGGTTCGTGAATATAAATGCCCATTTCATTTCGTTAGCATGCCTGTTGCTGATGTATAATTAGATCATCATGACAAAGTCATATTTTTTCAGCATTGAGCTTTCTCATCCAATATACCGGTATGTATCTTGAAAATGATGAAGGCTCTACTGCGTGAAAGGTCATTTTAGTGGTTTTCACGTGAACAGACTGGCATTTTGCGTACATACATGTAGTTCATCAATGTATTGGCTGAATTTAGCTTTGGACACCGACTGCAGAGGAGTGTATCCTTGTAACGATGTGCGATGTTTGTTGGAGTTCGACTGAATATACATGTAGAACAAAGTATATTCACTGACGGTAATTGATATTCAGTTTCATGCATCGACCACCAATATGATCGGACCGGAGTATATAGTAAGTTTGAGTTTTGGATTTTTTGATCAGATTTGGCAAGGTTCCTTGAAATTGTGAGATATTGATCATGTGACAAATCTGTACATCTCAACTGGACGAGAGAATTTTATTCATGTACCCCTGCTATTGTGTCAAGGGAGCATGCATGTAGTGAACTGTCGCGGAATATCTTTAGAAGCAATGGTTTGGTTTTATTCAGTGTTCAATAAAATTGGTACATTGGTATTAGCCTAAATATTTACATCAGTCTTCATGTGAATGTAGAGTGAAGAATACACGAGGCACATTATTTGATTGTATCAGATTTAGTTGCAATGAAAATAAAAACATGGATAATAGATTTATGTTTTAATATTTAATGGTATTTCTAGTTTTATTTTTTGTGTAATATACATGTAGGCAGGGCACTCATTTCATTTGCAATTGTGTATTGCATACAAACACATGCAGTTCATCCTTGGCATTGTCTCTACATGTATGTATTGTCCATTTAATACAATGTTGACATTGAAATACACCCTGTAGTAAACCTTCATATTTTAGTCAAAAATCTCGAAATCTATGATTTTATGGACAGTATTCACAATAGTGACATAGCCGAACTGCCGAACCGAACAGAAATTCGCCAAACTTGGCACTTACAAACTGAACGCAAAGGCCTGGTTCAGTTGTTCGGTAAAAAAAATTATGCACATTAATATTACATAAGGGGACTATATAGATTTAAATATAAAATGAAAAAAAAATATTAGTGATTGTGCACAATAAGAATTCCACACAAAATATTTTTTAAAATCCACTATTTAAGCTCCCATCTCATCTTTGAACTGTTATCAACTTCAGAATATTTTATTAACATGAATATATTTTTTTCTTCATGAAATGTGGGGACATTTTAAGCTAAACTCTGTTAAAAAGTGTAGTTGAATTACGTATTGCTGTATTCGATCATGATTGTAATCGGATGTACTTGTATTGTATTTAGTTATAGAAAAAACACATACATAAATTGACTGACAAAGTAATGGGAAAGTACATGTATATATATTTCACCTTCTGAAATTTCCATATGAATATAAAAGATAAATGAATAAGAGATGAAGGAATGAGGTTGGAAAAAAAACAAAAAAAGATACAAAAATTCAAAGCAAATCAACACACATTCCCTGATCGTGTTCCGTAATTGGTTGAAAAGGAAAGTTGAAACAGGAAGTCCAAACAACCTGCTCTCAGTTGCTTTTATGCTGGTAAAATTCATATTCTGAATTTGAAATGTTTTTCCATTGTCAATATTTTCTAAAAAGTGGTTTAATCTGGTCAATAACTGAGAATGAAATGATAAATTATCAGTTCCATCTTGGTTCTGAAGATCAACGCCGAGTGATTTCACAACACTAAAAAACACAGTACAGTCCCATGTAATCATTTTCGTGTTGGAAAGATGTTTGAAGTCATGTACATGTAGCGTCGATCTTTCGGGACCAAGAATGGACTTTTTAAAGTAATTGATGGACCAGTTACCAGTATTAATCACTTTTCAGAAAATAGGGACTTTCTAAAAGATTTCATATTCTTTGGAATGTGAATTTTACCAGTATAATCACAGTTTAGTTGAGGTTGTTTTAATACTGTTCCGACACTCCCGATCAACACTTTCCAATTTGAGAAGCTGCGTTTGCAACATTGTTATTGTAATCGATCATGATCATATGTATGTGAAATAATCATGAAAAAAATATTCTGTTCTATGTGATTCTGTTTCTGTCCTCATTCTCTTTTTATCAATATTTTTTTCTTCATTTTTTTATTCAATTTAAAAATGAAAGTAGAAATGACTCTTATTTTTAAAGGTTGAAATAAATAAAAGAAAGTTATGCAACAATTTTTATAACCATTCTTTTTAGATACAAAATTTATAATGAATATACGACAGATCTTTAACGTTTTAATTTGTCCAAGGATTGGCAATCCTTTGTTTTATATATTATTTTTGCATTTATTGCCGAACCCCGAACCGAACCAAAGTTCGTAAAAAAATTGCCGAACCCTGCCGAATCGAATTTGAACATGCCGCCTGACTTGCAGCACTACTTGTACTTCACAAGAATTTTATTTTTCTGTAATATTGCTCTACAATGTTTGTTTATAGTGTACCAATCAAAGATTATAATGCTACATACATGTATGTACTTTGAATGCAGAACTCATACATGTACATGTACATGTACAAGAATATAATGACTATTAATAATGCACTTGGTAAAAGGGGATTCTGTATGGGTGGCTACAAATTTGAACATGGAAAAAATATGATAATTATGCAATTTATGCACTAGAAATTATGATTTTTAACATTTTAGGGCTCTAGTTCTTTCTCAACCATAAATTTTTTTGAAATCATAGTTTAGTTGATTTTGTGTGTGATTAATCTGAATATGAAAATCACTGACCATATTCATGCATTGGAATATGAGTGCACTACAATCCCATTGCACGTCATACTGAATACTTCAATTCTAAAAAAAAAATGTTTGTATTTGGAATCATGTCATACATGTATGACACTCTTGTCATATTGTGAGTCATACTCAAAAAAGCTGAATCCTCCATCATAATAGTTGGATTAATCATGCATGACAAACGTAGGACAGCACTCTGTGGTGCATGTATATTGTACATGTATGGTGTACAGATCTGGTCATGCATGGACGTGATATTATGACTCAAATTGTGTATGAAAATTATTGATTCTTGAATGATAAGGCAATACTGGATACGAGACCAATTAAGCCTGCCGATGATGGTTGCATGCAGTTCCAAGTATTCTCTGTCAAATTTCACTAGAAATTAGGGTTGTTATCGATAATGTCTTTATTGCTGGTCTTGTGCCACTTAGCGCTTTATATGATAACCTTTCTCCCGTTATCGATAATGCCCGCTATTATGTAGGGACACTGATTTTCCATGATTTCACATAATTCACGGAAACCGCCATTTGAAAGTGGCTTTTCAAAGGAAAAATAAGGGAAAACATATTTTTCCTCAGACTACACCGAACAGCAACAGTAATTTCTCCAAAATTTCAACAAAATACAAATACTTACTAGCCACAAAACACAATCTCACCCCCACTTCGCTATAATTATGACAATCCAAATATTGTGACTGCACTCCACTCCATTCGATCGAATCGAAAACATCACAAGCGCAAGCTCAATTTTAACGAAGTACGAACTAATGTAGAATTTGGCAGCACATGGCCATGTATTGCTTCCTCTACGTTTGAAGATGTACAGCATGATATCAAAATGGCGGGTAGGCGAAAGACGTTGACTGCTCAGAACAATAGTGCCAAAATTATCGATAAAACTTTATGCAACCCTAAAATAATGCTAATAGCGTGTAAGGGATGTATTTATGCTAAATATGTTTGTTAAAAGATGTTACATGTACAATGTATGTAACCATTTACATCCAAAAGTATTCTTGGTATAGTGCCATACAAGTTTGACCAACGCAAATAAGTGACATCGCTATAATGCATGAAAAATGCGTATTGATTATGTTTTGTCCATAGTTATCGATATTGGTAAGATATTTTTAGGAATATATCTGACAGAGTTTTCTTAACAATAACAGCCCTACCAGAAATGGAGAGAAGTGATTTTTCCACATGTCTTCATGTACATATCGGAAATTTACTGCATTTGCATAATAATTTCTGGAAATAATGAAATACATGTACAATGTATATTGTCCATGTATGTCTCTTTAAATCCTCTCACGGTCTCACCTGCACTACACCATAGTCATAGGGCACTTTGATGATAATTTTGACATTTGTAAGTGTCTGCTTTCCAAGATACTGTAGATTTAGAACCATTAAAGCTTCCGGCTTGGCTTCATTATCAGATCCATTGCCATTAAAAATTTTTGTTGAAATAATGGTTTGCATGAAATATTGTATGGGAAAATTGTGAATCATGTATTATCTGTGAAGAGATCTACATGTACTTGTCAGTGTACTGTACATGTACTCTTCCAGGGCAGGTTATTGTAATTGTAATTTTTTTAGGGCTATCTTTTCCACATTTTGATTACAGAATTTTGGGGGCTATTTCTTTTATTTTAAGGGCTACTGTACTTTTTAGGTGCAACAAGTAATTATGCAGTAGGCCTGAAATCTTGAATACAGACATTTGCGACGGATCTTGGGGTGACTCTAGATAGAATGGTCACACTAAAATTGCATTTTGGAGGAATTTTAGCAGTGAGTTTGACTGTCAAGAGGGCGAAATTGCCCGTTGCCCTCATGTTTTTAGCCATGCTTTACTTTTCTCTTGCACATATACATCTCACTTCATCGTGTAAAAAATCCCATACCATACAATTCATACTACAATACAGTACTTACATGTACAAATATTTTCCTTTTTTATAGTGTGCATGTAGTCAGCCTCTGGATATTAAGCAACCTACATGTACAAAGAGCTATAAACCGTGCTACATGTATTCATTTTATAGTATACATGTAGATAGAAACTGAAACTTGAAGGCACTTGTACAGTCTACTAAAGTACTGTACAATTTGTACTGATTTATTTTGACTAATATTTTGTTCATTTTACATTTCTTCAGGGAAAAATTGTAATTTTTTTTTTGGGGGGGCTCCATTTTTAATTTTTAGAAATTTTTTTGGGGGCTACTTTTTTCATTTGGGGGGCTCCACTTTTCGTATAACGTATCATATGTAATGTGCGACCCAGGATCATTCGCCCATCCTGCTTGTTTCCAAATTGATATTTAATAACATTGTTTATTTTATAATTGCTATTCATTTTTCTTTATTGTTCTTGATTGTTAAATGATTATCTAGTTTTGTGTTGTTCAGTTAGATCTAATGTGTATTGTTTATACATGTATATCAATGTATTCAATTATATGGACCTTCTAAATTTTATAATTTTGTCCATCCAAGGGATAAGGATGAAGTTTATCAAATTTGAACAGAATTTGTGCTTAGAGGAATCGTTTTCATAAACTTAAATTTCTTATTTGATAAAAACTCACTGGAAAATTATTTTATGAATAGCAGCCAGACAGCTACATGTATAATGTCAACATGTCAATTTATTTCACAAGCTACATGTGAGATACACCTACGCCAGCCCGGCAGAGCCACTGAATGCTGCACAGCTCACAGTAAATCCTCACCGCAACACGGGCGTTGTGAAACTGCATTAGTGCCATTAAAAAAAAAAACCCGCTGAAAATACTAATTTCTCCTTCAGATTGTGAAATCCGCGGCATATTTTCAGAGCACCAGAGGGCTAAGTTCAGATTTAAGAACTGGGGTTGCCGAAAAAACACGCTAAAATAAAAAAAATATGATTTTTTTTCAGAGTTCACAATCTTTTTTACTTGCAAATTCAGGATGGTATCTTAAAAATGAAATAAAAAAGGAAATTAAAGTAACTATCAAATTTACAGAGAGACCTTGTGCGTTCCAGCCGGTTTGGGGCCGCTGAACTAGCAACGCAGTGCACGCGGCATACATGTATATTATCGTTCAGCAATTATTTCAGGGGCGGCTTTCGATTTTTATGGTGCCCCCGAAAGCATGATTTTGGATGATTTCGGGGGCTATAGGCATTTCCATGGCGAATTCGCCCACTGCCCCTGTATTATGTACAATTCATATCTTATTTTCACTCTTTTGGCTATTTGTTTGAAGTTCAAGTCTACTGTATATGCTATGGAAGGTGGTGACATTTCAAAATTCATTTGAAATTCATATTCAAAGCTTTTAAGGGAAAATGTTTCACATGCAGGGTATCTCTGATTAATGGGGGTGAGATCTTGATCAGAAGAGCTCTGCTTTGCATAAATGTTTGTTGCTAAAAAAAAAATCCATCGAAGAATGGTGCTTTAGTATGAAATATGGTTAATAAAAATACAATCTTGATGAGCTATTTACACAGCATTGGGGTCATACAGTATATGCATTTATTGCTGTTGAAGTATTTGTTTTGGTTGTACTAGGTAAGTGGATGTACATCATACAATAAATTGAATGTGAATTCAAGCTGTGGTATTAAATCTCATTGACTTTATTATAACTGGTTCCAGTAAATGACCACAGAGTGTGTGATTGAAAATTATGTGCCAAATATAGATCATACTGTAGAAAATGCGGAATTTCTAAGAAATGGGCAGAGGAAATATGGTATTCTGGACTTTTAAATCCTTTTCCAAGAAGTAATGATATTTCCACCACCATGTACATGTAGGATTTTCATGCTGCAGTGACTCACAGACAATAAAAAGAATACAATGACCATTGATAGCAAGATGCACATGTAAACATGCCGCATCAGACATTGCTAACATAAAGATGCAGCTGCACCGCCCTACATTACATGCTAATTTTGCTACATGTAGGTAATATTCCCTGCTATTCTGTATTTACCTCATTAGAAATAATGATTGCCTTAGTGTTGTTATGGTAACCCTAGTCATCCTTTGTGGTCTCTTTGTTTCTTAACATCATCTTTCAGGATCCATCAGTTACCGAGGCAACGGCAAACTCCCGAGGTGGGCTGGAGGAATTCAATCCTTTTGAAGACTCAAACAGACAGGTGTATATTACATTTTTTCCCTCTATAACCATCACTATGCATGCAAAGTGTGATTTTGATTTTCATGAGTGTCTTTCTAAAAAATTATTTCTTTTCTCTTTATTGCAGTAAAATGAAATAATTTCAAATTAGTTTGTGTTTTGTAATGTACTTGATCATTTCTTTATTTTGTGGAGCCTGGGTTATGTTTTGACAGAGAATTAATATATTTGTTTTCATACATTCTAAAGATGTACAGTGTTGCATTATCATACAATTTGAAAGTATCATTGTTACAGTGTGTATTTTAATTTGACATGTAGAGATTAGTTTGTGAATTGTTGTTAAACACTGCTGTGTATTCTTCAATTTTGATATGTAGTTTTAACCTTCCAATCTTCTAAGTGTTTACTGATTTACTACCCCTACTCATAAACTTTTTAATTGAAATATGCATCATATGCCATATTGTCCCAAATGATCATGTTATTTATACATACATGTACATGCTGTACTGATGACACCATGTGATAAGGATTTCTGTATTAATATGAGAAGATTAAATTTGGATTTTTTGTTCTCTTTTTAAATTTTCCTCTGTAGGCAAGTAATGGTTCGAAAACAACACCAGTAGCTGCCCCGTTACCAGTTAAACCCCAGCAACAGCCTGCCGTGATGGCACCAACATCAGAGTTACCACCATCATACACACAGTCAGCAGCTCAACCAGTGAGTGTTATGATGATGAGGAGGAGGAGGAAGAGGAGGATTGATGATGATGATGATGGTGATGATGAGGAGGAGGATGATGATTATTATTATGATGATGAGGAGGAGGAGGATTAATGATGATTATAGCAATGACTATTAGTGAAGACAATTTGTTACAAAAGGAAGATCTTGAATAAGTATGAAGAGGAAAATAAATGAGATGATGAGTGATAATTATTATTATAATGATGATGGTGATGATGATGATGATGAATATGATGATGATGGTGATTATGAGGAGGAGAATGATGATTATGATGATGATGATGAGGAGGAGGAGGTTTAGTGATGATTATAGCGATGATTATTAGTGAAGACAATTTGTTACAAAAGGAAGATCTTGAATAAGTATGAAGAAGAAAATAAATGAGATGATGAGTGATAACTATTACAATAATGATGATGGTGATGATGATGATGATGGTGATGATGAGGAGGAGGATAAATGATGTTGATTATAGCAATGATTATTAGTGAAGATAATTTGTTATGAAAGGAAGATCTTGAATAGAAGTATGAAGAAGAAAACAAATGAGATACGGAGTGATAATTATCACAGTGATGATGATGATGGTAATGATGCTGAATTGGAGGGTGTACTGTACATTGTAACATCATGATGAGGACCATTGTTTCAGTAATTGTGAAGTTGATGAATATTTGGGAACTGTATGTAATAGTATGACAAATGACAACCCAGTTTGTAGTTTGGGCTTTTTACAAAAATAATAATGTAAAGTTGATAATGTAAGACGATGATTTCTACATGTATAATTACAGTGATATACATGAACAATAGTACATGTTAATCATTAAGTTGTGTTTCATATAAGGGAAACTATATGACTGTTTTGGAGCTGTGATTACTTAAAAAAATATCAAATTTATACTTTGCCCTTTTAACACACATGTACATACTACATGTAGACTATCAATAGCATTTCATAAGAGCTACATGTACATGTACCCTAGAACACACTTGGAATGAATTGCTGATGTCTCATATCCTGACCTTTAACCCTAAATCTCCCGGGGTATTTTGATTCTTGTCATTCGGGGGGGGGGGGGGGCATTATGGCCCCCCCTTAAGATCTCGGCCGCCGATCGCGCGAGCGACGCAAAAATTTGCAGGCTGGTAGTGTGCGATGTAATCTACAAGGCTGTATGGTAAAATTTGCCAAAATAATGAGATTTTATTTTATATGAATTAATTATGCTAATTTATGCATAAATCATACTTTTTGCTCTAATTCACTAAATAAAGCTCCTAGAATGCTAATTTTTGGTAAAAATTTTCTTTGTAGCATTCTCAACAATTGTAATTCAAAAAAACTTTGGTTTGGAAATAAATTTATTATGTATTTTATTGTTTTATGAATTTCTTATGTATTTCTTTGTATTTTACTTTTTGTTTTTTATTGTTTTTTCAATTGGAAATTAATTAAGTTTAATCAGTAAAAGTAGAAATAATGAAACATTTATGAATTTTGGCTAAATACGCAATTCGCATTGGATTTGTACATGAAATCACGTTTATGAGCAATTTTGGGTCTGACATGCACTTGCATAATGTTGCGTAATGTCGTAACTGCGTACCCGGGCGTCACAAATTTGGTCTCAAAATTTGCGCGAGACTTGAATGTAAAAAGTCAGTGAGCTGCGAGGTGAAAAAATTTCGCGCAGCAGATATATTGCGAAAATTGTTGAGGGGGGGGGGCCATTATGGCCCCCCCGGGAGTATTAGGGTTAATAGCTAAAGAATACTCCCATCCCCCTCCCCCCCCAAAAAAAATGATAATTTAGGAGAATTACAATTTAGTTTGATGTAGGAAATGCCCACAAATATTGATAACTTAAGACTTTTTTCATCTCTGTGATCATCCTTGCCTATCACATTATCACAGATTCATTTCCTTGAATTATCTGGTTTCAGTCAGAGTGGTGTAGCTTTGGAAATTGCATTTCTTTTCCAATTAATGATTCTCTTTTACTTTTATAGGCTGTTAGTGAAGGAGCAGCAGAATTACAAAAGAGACAGGAAGAGCTAGAAAGGAAGGCTGCGGAACTTTCAAGAAGAGAACAACAAATGAGAAGTGCACAATATAACAGTGAGAACATTTTAGTCTTTTACATCAATAAACAATATTGAAATTTTGTCAGTACATATAAATGCAAAAAGAAGAAATGATATTTTGATCACAGAGATGGAGGAAATTTAACCCATTGTAAATGCAGATTTCTTAATTTAGCTCATCAGGCTAATGAACAATATATGCTTTTGACAAAGGGACAAAAGATAAGCTTATGATTAAGATTTAAAGCATTTATTTTAAGGAACCGTAGATTAATCATTGAGTGATAACAAACATTAATTGTAATACCCCAAATGCGTATTTCTTGCCAGTCCTTTCTTGAAAAATTGTACAGTATACATGTACACGTATGTTTAGGCTGAATCAAGCACAATAACACCTTAAAGTCTGCATAAACCATGCATTAATTACATGGTTGTAATGGATTCATTATTGGATTTGTTCAAGTGTGCAGATGAAATTAAGTAATACATGTAATGTAGATGTCGGGGTCAGATTAAATTTTTCGGATAGGAATTATCCTTTTATACATTCCAACAAAATGAAAGTTCTGCGAAACCTGGTGATGTTCCTTCAATAAGTTCATTTTCTATAAATATGACAAATTCTTTAAATTGAAATTGGATACCAGCCCTTCAGTACAAAGAGTATATTTTGATATGTAAGTGCAACATCTTTTGTCATCAAACTGATTATACACATATTAATGAAAAATAATATTATTTTTTTTGAAGCACGAGAAAACAATTGGCCACCGCTTCCCAAATGGTTTCCTCTCCAGCCCTGTTTCTATCAAGACTTTGCTGTTGATATCCCCTTGGAATTCCAGAGGACAGTCAAAATGGGATACTATCTTTGGATTGGTGAGAATTAGGAATTAGTCTTCTCATAATTGCCTTGTCTTTCAAACTGTATCAAATATTGTTTTGTAAAATCAACTCCAGGTAGGTGTTTCACAAAGCTCTTCCTTACTTAGGAGTGACTTTATGAACAACTGTTGATCCTTTCTTATGAGTTAAATCAACACCAAAGAAAATTTGGTGCACATAATTTACCACAAGAAAAGGTGACCAGTTGTTCACAAAGTCACTTGTAACTTACAACGGCTTTATGAAACACCCACCAGGTCACTGTTTTAGATAGTAAGGCATGTTTGGTGTAAACAGGGAATTTTGAATGATATGTACAAAAATAATCAGCACTGTTTTGTGAGCAGGGCCATGACCACACTCAGTGTGGAGGGCTTGTAAACTAGTATAGATATACCATGTCTTTTCCAAATTCCTAAATTTGAATCAAAATGCCTCTTTTTTTCATTAAATTACATGTACATGTGCTTCTCTGAAAAGATATTATTTAAAAAGATTGCCATTTGAAAGTTATTCAATGTATTCTTTTCAACAGACTACAAATGTTGTAATATTGTATCCATGATAGGTGTGTATTTTTAAACTGTTTCACAAAATGTGTTATCGCCTGCTGCTGTTGCAAGCTACTGAAATGATTTCATATGTTTGGCCAAGAGTAAATTTGTGAATGGGTTATCCATATTTTTATTGTTCGAAATAGACATTAGAAATGAAATACTCCGAAAATTTGTTTTGCCCAATTGGTCGTGGGCCCAGCAGCCGCTGTGCAGCGCCAGATCGACGAGGCTTTATCCCTTATTGTTGAACTCCAAACAGGGTAGCAGTAACTCCCATTTTTTCACAACTTTTGGTCTGACGTGGCCAGGGTTTGAACTCCCGACCTGCTGTTTGTGAGACGGACGCTCTACCAACTGAGCCAACATACTGGTATTACTAACAAGCTAAATGAAACTGGGAATAGAATGATTAATGAAAGGCAAGATCTCATGGAAAGTTCACTAGAGCTGGAGCTGATTTGGAACCAGTTTGGAGTAGTCTGGAGTGACATCTAGAGCTGCTGGTGTATAGATGGTTCAATGTTGGTCTGGTGCTGATTATGAGAACATCGGTAGTCACTAATAGCGTAGTCACATTTCCCAATGGCAACCGTACAGCGAGTTAAAAACGGCCGTTTTAACATTTTTTGTACTAGCTACATATAGGTGGTTTGAATAAAAGTGAATATTTGACTCATTGAACGGCCACCATAGTGGAAATGTGACTGCGGCATTAGGAGTTTATCTTGAATCTGAGCTTATAGAATTTCATCTGGCAGTGAGCATTTTCAGTGAAAAGTGAATATTTCACTTGGAGAAGGGCATATTATTTCCATTACACTTTTGAATGGAATATCTATTAAAGAAGATGTTATTTGAGAAATGGCCCTGGACAATGTGTTCCATGATTTTTTTGGCCATTATTAACGTGTACGTTATTTATATTTTTTTTGCAACACTCATTATTCAATACGCGGATTACCCATATTTATCCAATTTCATGCTCTATATCTTGGATGGGTATTGGCACAAAAAAATAAGATAAATACATGTAGGAGTAACCTCATGATGGATTTTACATAGAGAGTGTTTTGTTTAGATGCTTTTGGTTTGAATGTGCTATGTCATTTCAAGTGCCTAGCTAAATACAAAATATAATGGCCAATAATTTCATGGTTGTACTGACCCACAGTGTCTCTGATATTGTTATTGCCGCTCTTGACCCAGGATTGAAGGTGTACCTTGTCTCTGTGACAATAATAATAGCAGAGCCTTCATGAATAGTACATTTGTTGCTGGCAAGGTTAGGCCGACTTGAGTTCTTAAACTCCACTGGTACATGTACTGTATATCACCAAACTTCAGCTCTGACAGTTGGAGCTCTAATCTGCAATAGCACTAATAAACTTGGCAAGATTTGGAACTACATTTCCTTCTATTTGCTCTACATGGGTTTGAATATGTATCTTGCAATCTCTGGCACACGTACATGTACAGTAGCTTGGTCTTCATGAAGGATGTCAGCATCGGTATTGATTTGGTTTGGCTTAGAAGAGTTGCTGATATCTAATAGATACATCATTTGAATCGCAATGGCTCAAATGACCTGTGGTGAGAGATGATCTGCATTTCCAATTTTCTTTCAAGTGTAAATGTTTCTTTCGGAAAAGAAGAGTTAAATGTTGAGAGCACTGTCATTGATAACCTTGCTGAACCTCTGTTACGTCATATAAACGTTGAGCACCTTTGGCAACTTGTCAATTGGATATCATAGTTTTATAAGGAACCACTATTATCATGGTTGTTAATACAAAAAAAAGTTGTTTTTTTATTCAGGATGATGCATGTGCTCTGTCTTCCTCTTTATCCCAGCTTATGCTTTGGTGTTGATACTGAACAGTATCTTTGCTGTGGTATACCTTGGTGTTGCCGGGGGTGCTAGCTCGGGAGTGTGCTTTGGTCTCAGTCTGGTCGCACTCTTCATATCCACCCCCTGTGCGTTTGTCTGTTGGTATAGACCAATGTACAAAGCATTTAGGTAAGGTCCAGCAACCGACATCACCAATGCATACCATCCTGTGACATCTCATAATGGACACTGCCACCATTCTGTATTCAGCATAAATCATGTATCGGGTTCAAATTTTTTGTATGTATTTTGTGTATTGATCATTTCTGTGCTTTTTTTGTGCATATGCTCATTTCAGTGAAATCAAACGAAGCGGTGTCCGTTTTGCATATCTCAACAGTCGTAACATTATATAAAAAAGAAAATTATTCTTTTTCATGTTGTGATGGTAGCAAGCCTTCCCAGGACAAGATCATATCAGCATAATCGGGTACTGCAAATCATCTCAAACTGACATTTTGTAATGAATGGCAGATCATCTATTTTATTTTACATTGAGAAGTATGATTATGGTATTCATTTCAGATTCACTCACTTCATTTTTATGTGTGTTTTTCTTTCTCTCCTTGATTCTTATTCTATTGCCGATAATTTTCCTCTTGCACCTTGGGCATTTTCATGTCTTTTTCACTTTTTTTATACTCTGCTTTTTTTTCTCCTGTCTGTTCTTTCTTTCATTCCTTCTCTTCTCCTTTATTTTCCCTTTTATTTTTCATTTCCATTTACTCCCCCTTTCTCTTGATTCCCTTTTCTTTTCGCTTCTGTATCATTTTCCCTGACTCCTTTATTCCCTTATTTAATTTTCATTTCTTTCTTTTTCTTTTCTCTCTCCCATTTGCTATCTCATCACCCTCATCTTCACTTCAAAACAATTTTTCATCTGCAGTATATTCGCTGTTATTGTTCATAAACCTGTGGATCGTCCTTGCCTACTTCGCTGTTTTCAAAGGAGGAAACGCCGGGCTCTGTTTTGGATTAGCCATTCTCTTTCTGGTCCTCAATGTTCCATGTTCCTTCATCTGTTGGTACCGAGCATTATACAAAGCTTTCAGGTATTGTTGAGCAATGGAAGACCAGTTTGTTATTAATGTTACATAATGTGGTCACTAAAGGCCACCACACACCTTAAGACTGGTCCATGATCTGATTTTGAAACAAAACACATTTTGCTTGTTTTCTGAAAATGTGGATGAAAAGTATCATATTATTTGAGGTTAAATTAACTGAAAGAATACCAATATAACAATTTTGGATGATTGCAAGCTTTTATTTGGAGTTAAGGCCAAATTAGTTTCAAATCTAATCCAATCATACAATTGCTATGCCATCATTATGTCTAGATATCAAATTCGCTTTTATTCTAATAAGGATGATAGCATAGTCACAGATTTTAACATATGTATTCATAGGATGATTTA
Organism: Lytechinus variegatus; assembly: GCF_018143015.1. NCBI lineage: Eukaryota > Metazoa > Echinodermata > Echinoidea > Temnopleuroida > Toxopneustidae > Lytechinus > Lytechinus variegatus. The sequence goes on along the minus strand of NC_054744.1, from coordinate 39,787,316 downwards.
GGACATTACACACTAAGATATTCCTTGTCTCAATATTAGCATCAAATTCTACTGTTTTGTTCCAAAATCAGGACACAGACCAATCGTAAGGTGTGTGGTGGCCTTAAAGGGATGGTTAGGGCTGAAAATATTTAAATCTAAATAGAGTAAAATTCACAGAGCAAAATGCTGTAAATTTAATCAAAATCAGATAACAAATAACGCAGTTATTGAATTTTAAAGTTTATCAATATTTTTTGAAAGCACATCTTCATGAATATTCATTAGGTGGGTTGATGATGTCACATCCAAACTTGCCTTTTTATTATGTTATAACATGCAATCATAAATATTTTATAATGCATTTGTAAATGACGTGTTTCCATTATGATGAAATAAGTTGCAGCAATAAATAACTAATGCAATTAATCAGTTATCAATCCAATTGTTTTAGATGGAAGAAAATGTTTGAATAAACCTAATTTCATATAATTAAATACACTGTACTAAGGAATAAGTAAGGATATGACATCATCAGCCCACCTAATGAATATTCATAAAGCCTAGAACTGTTGCATAAAACTTTTGCCATGAAAAACCATCAAATAAGCGCAAAACTCTGCCAAAATAATTATGCCATTACCACTTAACACATTAGAAAAAACTCTTGCAAAATATTGGTTAGTTTTCATTTTACCATCCATTAATAGTCAATCGCATTAAATTAGGAGCACAAATTAATGCCGTCATTACTGTATTATCATCAAGTTAATACTCTCAATATCTCCATTGTATGTTACAGATTATAAATTCTTCTGACAAAAATAAATGTTGATTGACCTTTTCTTTTTTTTTCAATGATTAAAACAATATCAAAAGTTTAGATTTCTCCACTTGTTTAATAGATCTATTTGTTTTTACAAGCATGGTTACACACAGAAATATTAACCTGTTGGTTGGATGATAATTCATGACTGCTTAATGAAAGTCTAGCTTTATGAGTAGTTGAATGAACATACATGAGTAATTCTTGCACGTTTTTGGTTTTTCAGCACAGCATGAAATGTGATTTTATAAAAAAAAGTTGGGTCTTATTTTTCATGCTTGGTACTCCCATGATAGGTATTGTAATTCAAAGATCCCTGTCATGGTTGTTTATAAGCTTTCTCTGGATATATGTGCATGCATTATATCATTATCAGGCTCAGAAATGGGCCTTTATTGATATCATGCTTACTGGGGTGACAACACAATATCTCGTACAGTACATGAGAGAATTTTTTTTTCTTTTTTTTAAATGACTAATCTATCAAGGGAGGTCCTGTCTGAATGCTAGCTCTCGATTTCAAGAAATGACTCTACTGAGCATCCTTAAAGCCCCAGACCAGACTTAAAATTGAAATTGACAAATCATATACCAATCGAAAGCTTTGAAAGTGTTATGCGTTTGCACTGCTTTCTGGCTGAGTATCTTGCTTAAGAATAACTCCAATTATCAGGTTTCAAAACTAGGCTTTCTCGTACATGGTTTCACTGGCCTCAAGACCATGATGTCATGTTGTATTAGAAGTGTTATGATTCCATTGGTTTGTATACAGAAATAGAAATTAATTTTTCTGCTTCTCAGATTTTGATTAGATTTTTTTTTCAATTTGCATTAAAAAAAAATGTCAATGAAAAATATTCAGTGCTTAAATTGATGGAAAGCAAAAACTCTTCACTACATGTAGATTTTCGCATTTTTTTTTTTGGGGGGGGGCTCACACATTGCGGAATTGCTATGTCAGGAAAAGTTGTTACTCTTAATCTGAGTGCAGATAGAATTAGCTGTGTCAAATAAGCAGAAAATATAATATGGTAAAAAGTATTCAAAAGCTTTAGATTTCATCAATTCCAGCTTGCTGGAAAAGATATTTATGATATCGCTGTGTGATATAAGTGAAGAAATTGAATTACGTAATCTGAAAAGTGGAAAATCACCTAGTTTTTTTTGTGTATAAACCAAGCAAATCACAACAATTTTAACACAACATGACGTCATGGTCTTGAGGCCAGCAAAAGCACTTACAAGAAAAAGCCTATTTTCGAAGCCTGATAATTGGAGCTGTTCGTAAGCAAAATACAAAGCTGTTAAGTGGTGAAAATACATAAAGCTTGCATTTCTGTGTTAAGTAGATTGTAACCTTGCGATTGTTACAGTACTTTCACTTTTGGGTCTGGTCTGAATCTTAGTATGTCATTGGATATAAAGTAATGACGGTCATGTTTTTTATGCTCTTGAACATTTCGCTATTTTGAGATCTATACAAAGTTTTATCACCCCAGCTGAGTTATGTTAATCATACATTTTCCATCTGTATACATCAACATGCATTCCAACATATTCAGTTCATTCATTATATATGACAATCATAAAATCATGTTCTTGTGCTGTATTTTAGGTTTGTTTTGTTGTGAAGTAGCCCTCTATTTCTGAGAAAAGTTAGTAAAGTAGGTTGATGCCATTGCCTGAATCAACTAGGAAATTATGCAGTTCATTGTAACCATATATATAAATTAGCTAGTTGCCTGGATGAAATTTATTCTTTTTTAAAATTCTGAATATTTATTTGATTGAAGCTTGGTGGTCTAAGTCATTATATTTATATTTGTAAAACAAATTTAAGAAAAACAAGGAAATTAATGAAAATGTTTTGTGAAATTATCTGATACACATATAAACATTATTTTGAATAATATTTTTGAATGATGATTGAATTAGGTTGGTTTATTTGTATACAAATTTGAATTCAAGGAAATTAATGAAAAAAATGTTTTTATCAAATTATCTGATTCACAAATGAATAAGACTTTGAATAATTATCAAATTTAAGAAAAGATGACAGTAAATGAGTAAAAAAAACTTAAAGATAACATTTTTTTCAAAATCTCTTTTTGTAGGTCTGCAATTTTTTTCAATTCAATTCTAAATGATTTTAAAATTAGAGCACGTGTAAAAGTAATGTTTCTATGTTCAGTTTGTATGTTTTGACAAGAATTATGTATGCCATGGAAACATTAAAGAAAATTTTCTTTTTTTCTTTTCTTTTGTTACAGGAGTGACAGCTCCTTCAACTTCTTTCTCTTTTTCTTCATATTTTTCTTCCAATTTATTGTTACTGTTGTGCAAGCGATAGGCATTGATCAGTTTGGAACAGTGTAAGTATACTCTTAATTTCTTATTCTTCTTTTGAGTCTAATTGATCAAAATGATGTGTTATTGTCCGACAAGAAATATGAGATATTCCCTTTGTTTTAAAAGTTTATGACAACTTGATTTGCTCTCTATCCATTTCCTTATTTTGCACTTCCTCTTCTATCCATCTGCTTATCACTTCCTCTCTTGTCCTTTTCTATTTCAGCTCCCTTATTCATCATATCTTTTCTAACTGCAAGCCAATTCTCGTCTTTTCTTGGTTGTCCCTGTCTCTGCCTTTCATACTTCTTATCTTTGCACCTCTTCTGGGTCTCGTATTACACAGAAGTTTGCATTTTATTCATACGCTTGATTTTTATGATTAATTGTATTCGATTCAATCGATTGTAAAAAAGGTTCTACAATGATTGCTATTACAGCTATGTGTTACTGTCCCCTGTTTTTCCTATCTTCTTATTCCACTTTGTCATGAATCTCTTTATCCCACCTTTCACCCCTATTATATTCCTCTCCTGAATTCTCATCTTTTTTCCCTGTCTACATCTCTTCTCTATCTCTTATTTTCATCTTATCATTATTGACGAACATGCCTTTTTAGAATATCAATGAATATTTTAAGTCATAGTATAAAGTTTCATCTTAAAAAATAGAGAAGTATAAAAAAATGCCAACTTTTTATCATGTGAATGTTAAAGTTTTGAACAATATCAGTTTCATTCTCTGCCTTAATATAAATGCAGGATGATTTCAACACAATAATACAGCATTAATGAATGATATATATAGTGTGTATTTCCTCTCTTTTTTTAGCAGACTTCCTCAAAGATCATCTTCTTCAAGGGTACATATGCAACACTTCTCATCCTGCTGTGCAGATCTTCATAATTATCTTGTTCCCAATAAAATATCCAATGTAATGATTCAGTCACTTGACTCTTGATCCCAGGGTTGAGGGTTTGAATCCCACCCGGCACTAAGGTCTTTGGCATGGCACATATCCATTCTAGGCACTCTCTACCCATGTGTTGAATCGTTACTCTATAGGATGTGACCGTCAATGTGATGATATTGGCCTGGGTTCATTGGTAATAAAACAGTTGCCTGGCTATGATGCTCCCAGGAAGTGGAGATAGTGTGCTTTATGTGTGGAATAGTGATGGATACTGTGGTAATAATTGCTTATTAGAGTTATATACTGTAGAAGTGCTAATTTAGCACTATAAATGTGATTGTCATTATTAACTACTATTTTGTATCCTTCTCTCTTTAGAGGTATAATCAATGGCCTTTCGTTGATAGGCTCAGGTAGTAAAGGTGATGACAAGTCTGGAATGATTATAGGTGGACTAATGCTAATGATTGGTTGCATGTTTGGCACGTTGGCTGTGTTAGACCTTCTCTATCTGATAAAGGTATGAATTCACCATCAATTTTGAAGCTCCTCCTCATGATCATCATGTGCTGTGGCCATCTTCATCATTGTTCCATTTTGAACATGATTGCAAAATGCTTCAAAGCAGATCTTCTTGTGACATTCCCACTCTTACATGTAGTGAGATGTATGCAGAAGTCATGATATGGTTGATGATGACATCATTGTCAAATATTAGTTTTCTCTTTTGTGGTCTCATGCGCAGTCTTTGATAGAGATCTCACTGTTATTCCCTCTTTATATAACAACGTGAATATGTTTTCATTGTATGTATATCATTTTCATATTCTACTAGTAATCATTTTCACTGCAGACTGTTGCCTTTTTCTCAATGGTACACTTGTGTTGACATCAGGATAACGATATACATGTACATGTATAAAATCATTTCAGAAGCTAGATGTGATGGAAACGCGACAGAACATTTCATTCTGAAGTCCTCCTAATCTTACTCCATGTTTTCATTTATTTCCATTCATTTCTAGCATATTGTGTATTCATGCATAGTGAATGCTAAATTCTAAAAGCAACCATTTCTACATTCACAGATTACCCAGTGCCATGCTGTTCAGAAAGGAAATCTTCTTCAAATCATAATCATTTTTTTAAAGTAAAAATCGCTTCAATGCTTCTCTGTACTTGTGCATATTTTAAAGTATATGTTACAAGGAAAGTTTAACCAGAGCCTTGACCCTGTTTCATGAAACACATTGTCATTCGAAAGCATCTTAAATAGTGTTGTATGATTGGTCGAGAGGAAATTTGAATATAAATCTCACACTTGGTATTATTGGTCAATTTTTTTTAATGAAATAATCTCCAAGGGTCAAACTGAGTTCTTACACCACTAATGCTAAACTCTGTAATATGTTGCAAAATTGTCACTTCATAGCAGAAATTCATTATCACACTCAAATTACTAGCAAATGTCCTCCACTTTATTCTTTTGGGACATATTAAACATATTAGACCACCATTGAGGTCGGATGGGGGGGGAATGACAATGCACACAAAAATTTTATTTGCCGTTATAGTTTTCTGATCTTTTTTATCCCATCATTTGTGATAATATTTCCTTTGTTTTCCTTCCCTTACAAAAGCTGAATGGGGAAATTGTCCTTGGTTTAAAAAATCAACAACAATAAAATAAGAATAAATTAACAGGAAAAGACACAATTTAAGAGGGATTTAAATTTTAAGAACATCTTCATAGTAAACTTTCCTGTCTGCTTATGATACAAGAGATATAAACACTTTCCTGTCTGCTTATATTACAAGAGATATAAGCTTCTCACATTGTGTTTGCCTCTGTGTATGTTTCCTTCTGCTTCATGATGCATTTCAATATCAGCCATTCTATGTATGTTTTCTTCATTTTCATTCATCATATTTTAGGGGCTGGGTTAATGGGTTGCAGTCAATGGGCAAAGCTGAAAATGTTTCTGGAAAGGCCATCGCCGGATGTATGTTAATAGTTGCAGCTCTTTTCACCACAATGGCCGTCCTAGATGTCATCTATCTGCAAAAGGTTAATGATCAGAAATTTTGTCAAAATTTGGTGTTCATGTGCTTCTTAAGATTTGTGTTTGGGTCAATGGATTTGCCAAAATGGGTGAATCTGTCACTGTTCTCTGAAAGGCCTTGGCAGGATGTATGTCAATAAATGCAGCTCTTTTCACTGCCATGTCCAATTCTAAGTGGATTATTTGGGCAACTCCAAACCAGCAATAGTCATATAATGACTAACCATATGAGGCAAGAAAATATACAGCAATTCCCTATTAAGTTTGTCAGTAGTTTAACTAGATTTCACTCAATTTGATTGAAAAAAACATGTCAGTGGGTTAAAATTCTATTGGTGTGAAAGCCTGTAAATGCAGTCCACCATCGTGAAACTTGCTGACAAGACTACACCTTTATAACTTGGCACAGACGTATTACAAAGGTATTTGCAATGCTCACATTTGTTTCAAAGTAAAAACTTTTGCTCACTTTCCAAAAGATCTTATCATACATAAGCTCATAGAACCTCCCTGAGAGGATATATAGGAATATGTGTAAACGCAGTTGCATGCAAGGCAATGGTTTCATCCTATAAGATAGAGGATGCAATGACGTCAATGTGTAATGTCTATTTTTAGTTTCGTCTAGGTTTCATGATGATGGACTTCCTTTAAGAGGCATTAAGTAAATAAATAAAAATAAAAAAAATTCAGGAACATCTTTGTGTTCGCACATCCTCTTTTATTCTGTAATATCATACCAAACTACCTGCTCTTTTTGTAAATCATAGCAGCTCATTAGATCAATGTGATATATTTCATGAAGTTTATCAGGAGGCAATAAATGTGATCATACATTCCATGAATAGAAAATCTCATACATCTTCCATATGCATCAATTATTTGATCAACTATTGCAGTATTAAGATGATATATTATATGTGGAATATGAAGGAAAAACTGTCAAACTTTCACTGTCCCATCTTTGCTATTTTTCCAATCATTCTTTTCCCAGGAATGAGTGTCATATTCCCTTTCAAATTGAATGAGCAGAAAGAGATTCTTTTTTCTCCCTGGTCTCGTGAAATATAGTAAATTCTTTACTGATTTGTTGTTGCAATGATTTAGTCTCCAAGATACAAATACACTAAAAAAATTGATTCAATTTTCTATCACAATTTCCCATTTTTTTGGACCACCTACTAATTATTCAAATAAATTTAACAATAACATGTCTTAAATGGAATGTTTTTTGTATCCAACAATTACAGCTGCATATACATGTACAGTGCGTCCCAGAAAAAACGAAACCGAGATTTAGCGATCTTTTATCATAACTTAATCATAAATAGAATAGACAAATGACCTATCAATTTAAAGCTTAGAATCTCCTCTTTCATCTGATATTACTTAGATTATTTCTTATTCACGCATGAGTGAGCAAAAACAATTTGAAGAAAGAATACCAAAAATTCATTTGGCGGGGGGTATCTGGGTTTCAAAAAGAAAAACACATTTCTGAAAAGTTCAATATCTGCTCTTTAATCTGGTACCTAAATTACAGAAAATGGTCAAGAAATAACAAAGTTCTGGTCATTTGAAATAAGGCTTGAATTTCAATAATTTCATAAAATGGAGAGGTTCTCCAGGCTGGCTTTCATACTCACTCGACACTCCGGATTGTGGACGATCAGCCATGCATTAAATCTTTTGTTCACCATGCGAAAGCTTCTGTGGGAAACCGGTGAAAACACGTTATCTCATGAAATTACGGAAATACAAGCCTTATTTCAAATGACCACAACTTTTTTATTTCTTGACCATTTTCTGTAATTGAGGTACCAAAATAAAGAGCAGATATTGAATTTTTCAGAAATGTGGTTTTCTTTTTGAAACCCAGATACCCCCCGCCAAATGAGTTTTTGGTGTCCTTTCTTTAAATTGTTTTTGCTCACTCATGCGTGAATAAGATAATAACCTAAGTAATATCAGATGAAAGAGGAGATTCTTAGCTTTAAATTGGTAGGTCATTTGTCTATTCTATTTATGATTAAGTTATGATAAATGATCGCTAAATCTCGGTTTCGTTTATTCTGGGACGCACTGTATAGCTGATATGTATGATGCTAATTTTGTTGAGAATTCTCTAATTGTAATGACCATAATCTCTGTCTCTCTACTTGGTTTCATAAAAAGCAGAACAGTGAACTTTAATTACTATACACAGAAAATTTAATGTATCTTACATCATCGGTTAAAGCATCTTCTACAGTCTTTAAAATCCACCATTCTACTTTTTCTGAAACACCTAGTACATTTATATGTATTTCGGGTCCATGTCAGTAATCCTTATTTTCATCGTCCACCAAACCTGTAGGTCCATGCACTGTACAGAGGTACAGGCGCCAGCTTCTCAAAAGCCCAGGAAGAGTTTGCGAGGGGCGTCGTCACCAACCCTGGTGTACAGACTGCGACAAGGGAAGCCGCGGCCAGCGCTGTGAGCGGCGCCACCACATCCATGTTCAGCTCCGGTGGAGGAGCGGGAAACAACAGAATGTGAGCCGGAGACATTTGACAGGAGAATGGACGTTTGTATATTCGGCTCTACCTGGAGTCAGTTTAGTTTTGATGAATAGAGATTACCTAGAACCAGGGGTTGATGATGACCACAAGAGAATCGTGTTTCCTGATGAAGGCTGTGGAGTAACATCATGGAAGAATGATAAGCTACAGTATGTCAATTTTTTTCATAAAACGACTAATCTACTTCTTGTCAAACTCTTGCAATATCAGTTAGAAAAAATATGATTAATATTATTAATGACAGTCTATTCAGCAAGTTGTGAAACAAACATGGTATGATTGCACTTTATTTTCATGATTGAAAATTCCTGGAAAGACACATTTTGTATCTATATCTATATTTATCTCACCATTATGTGTTTGTCATTATTATAAATTCCTGTCTTTATGTGTCAAAGGGCTCATTGCCTTTATTTTCAGTGTTAAAATGCAATGAATTTCTGAAGGAAAGAATGGAGGGGACCACCAATATGAATTCCATGTACCTCTGATGGTATGGTGAAATAATATTATTGAATTGATTAATACCAAGATAAAGGCTCATATCTGGAGAACCTCATTGAAACCAATCTTTCATTACATATACAATCGAGTTGACAACAGACTTGGAGAAGCTAACGAATGAAGACTGAATTAAGGGTCTTGATTGATTTAATGATATGGTATCATTGATAGAATTTAAATTGTGTATTTTCTATTCAAAATTGGTTGGTTTGCCTGATTGTTAAGATAGAACTGTAAAGAGAGACTGGATTACAAGGATTAGAGTGGATAGGTCATGTGGTTTGTGGCATGGGTATTTTCAGTTTGTTGCGTATGATTATATTCAAATGGATAGATAAAGAACAAGGATTATGAATGTATCGGAATGAATGATAAATTAATGACTCAACAGTGCTATTCTTGAAATGCTACTGTGGTTCCCATATAAAATGCTCCATTCTATATGGGGTGAGGGGCATTTAAAAAGATTTCAGTCAGAGATGCTAAGTTAAAACAACTTTGTGTGAGATTTTCATGACTCGGCATCATGGCATATGCATGCGCTGGGTAGAGAACCAATCAAGTAGAGTGATGGTGTTGGAGGGTGAGTACTACCATACCCTGACCTCGCTCTATGGCAACCTAGCTCACTGTACCCCAAAGTTTCATCTGTGATCATGTGATATCTGCATGTATAATATTGTTTAAAAAAAAATAAGTGAAAAAGACGCCTGTTTGAAGGATTCGAGATGATTTATGATATTATGATACAACTTTGCAATTGGTAAAAAAAATACTTCACAAGATGGTAGTTAACTGTAGTCATTAATATTTGTGATCTCTAATATAAACAATACCATGATCTTTGTCAGGTTTCAATATATATATTTTTAGATATATGACTTTGTGAAAACATTTCATTCCATATGTTAAGTTATGTTAAGTGATGACATCCAAAATGTGAACCCTTCTGTGATATTTTTGTATTTCTATAATGCTATATTTATAAATGTGACCAAGTTTTGAAAGTCTTTGAAAAAAAAATGGAGGATATTTCATGGCTTACGATGAAGTTTTTCCATATAAAGTAATATTGACCTCTTGAAATTCAATAAATTGATGAAGGGATATTTAAAATAGATGTATGTCTGCTGTAAATTAGATGTTGGCTGCTGTCAAACAGATCAGTTCATAACAAGTTTTCCTTGTTGTTTGATGGACAATTCATTTGTATCCTTCCAAGACAATTATATTTGATGTATTTGCATATGATTTGCAATGTATCTCCCCTTGAATTCATTCTTAGAATTTCTCATTATAGTCAATAAGAGAAATAGCTTGGAGCTTATCAGAAGTAGAAGATGTGATATGAATTGTATGTGTATAACACTTTCAATTTGTTCTCAGTGAGATGTTTTATATTCAATATTTTTGTCACAAAGAAGTTGTGTATTATAATAGCGATTAATACTAGATATATGTCTTTACATTATGTGGAATATGACACAACTGATATTAAAGTATAAAAGTGAAATTGTAGAAAGTTTAGTAATACATGCTCTTGAGGTATAGAGGATGGTAAATCGTTAATTAAAATTTCGGCAATCACATCGTAACTTCTAGATGCCCAAGCCAGGAGATAATCTTGAGAAGATTGTGACATGAACTTGAAGTATTCTATAAATTGCTATGAATTGAACTAGAGAGGGAGATTTTTTCAGCTGTAAAAAAGCAAGTGTTGTGTCTTTGCAGTATTTTGTACTGTTATTATGGAAGTATTGCTGGGTTATGAAAAATACCTTTCCCCACAAATATCAAATTATACACATTTTAACTGTAAACAGGATTAAAATGCCCACCTTTCTAGCAAAGAATACCCTTTCCAACTCATCAAACTCAATTCTGTTTTATATGAGTTTGGTATACCTGTAGTGACTTAATAATAATTGGCATTCATATAGCGCTTTATCAATGTACGACTGTTCAAAGCGCTTCACAATTATTATTACCCGGTCACTGCATTCCAAGCAGCCTGTTAGGCGCAAACCTGCTAAACCAACCACAATGACGGTTGTTTCCTACCGGTACCCAATTAGCACCTGGGTGAGAGTGGCAATGTGTGGATTGATGCCTTGCCAAAGGGCGCTAGGCCATGGTGGGATTTGAACACACGACCCTCTGATTACAAGGCGAGAGTCAGAACCGCTACACCACGACGCTTCCACTTTTACTTTTTTTTGTCACAGTGCTTCTTCAATCAGAACTCATTTTTCATGATATTTTATCCTAAGCTGTATGCATTATGGGCAGAATATTTTATTCTCTCTTTCTGTACTCAAATAATTATTTGTATTCCATAGGTTTTCATGATCTATGCTGTGCTTGAAATATTCCTTACATTTCTACATGGTTTTAAACTCATGTTTAGGAGATCAAGTCGATGGAAGATGTATATATCTTATCAATGTTAGGCATTCTCCCACATAGTGATATTGGTTGTCTTTTTGAACTGCCACAAATATATATATATGAACCTTCAATAAAAAGAAAAAAAAAGTCATGAATAACTTTCTTTATTGATGGAAGAGTTTTTACAATACTCTCGCAGACACTTGACCTATAAAACGGAAACTTTACTATTCGCAGATATATTTTATGAATATTTTTATTTTGTCTATTAGTATGCTATCCTTTGTCAATTCTCCGTCATGGTTTACATTTTGTAGATATATTTCCATAGATATTTTTGTTGTTGATAGTAGATACACACACAAAAAAAGCAATTTATAGTACTATTGTATTAAAAAAAATACTGCAATTGATAGGAAAATGCATTTTCAGTAAACTAGTTGTGTATTTGTGTTTGATCCCTTGTTATAGCAATTATGTAGATAGTGTAGGTAATTTTTTAATGAATATAGATTGTGATATTGATCAAAACTGCATTGTGATTCTTGTAGCATAAAAGTTCAATAGGAAGTATGCTGTACCGTAGTAGGCACGCAAGTCAGTTTTGGTACTTTTAAAAATTGATTCACCTCCACATATTTAATATTCCTTATCTATTTTAGTTGAAACTTCTCATTTATAGCATAGGCTCTTGACAATTTTAATTCAGTGTTGATATAGATTGGCTTGTAATTTGTAGATAGGTCATATCTATGTGAAATTGGTGTAATTGAAAGGGCAATGCAAATGGGCTGTTTTCAAATTATTTGACTTCAAATTGGTTAATCTTATCTAATGCATATTTTGAATTCAAAAGCCCTCTTAAGATTGCAGGAAATGTGTTTGTTCAATGCATGATTATTATGGCATGGTTTTGTTATTTTACCAGACATGATTTTTTTTTCACGAATTCCATAATTTCAGTATGAAATGTCCTGAAATAGCAAGGTTTCATTAATTAGACAATGGCTTGTATTCATTCATGGGAATGACATTCAAATTCAGTTGTATAATGAGGTTTACACAAAGAACCATTCAAAAAGAGAATCAAGTTATCATTTCCGATGGGTACCACATCCACCTGTGTTAATCATGTTTGTTTGCTATGCTTTCATACATCGAGGGCTCTATTGAAAGTGATTCGAAAGTACATTTCCTCATGGTATCTTCAAATTTGAGATTTTTTTTTCAAAGAAATGTTCCTACCTGAGTAGTCTTCTGATATTCATGAATCAATTTTTATCAAAAGCGGATTTTGAACCTTTTGGAGATGATCTCTTTAGATGCAATTTTTCAATGAGATGATAATGATTCCCTCTTGCAGCTCAAAAAGCTCTACTTGGTTTTGATTGTCTGACGGATAACAATTGGTTGTAAATATGTTTCTTTATACAACTATTCAGCACTCCTTTAGCTGTCTAGGAAATCTTTATATTGGTAGCAATGTAGTATTGAGCACAAAGTTATTATATAAGAGCCATGTATACTCAAATCTGCCTAATTAAATGTTTTTGAAATCATCAGGACTTGATTCAGAACATTTTGATGCATATCCCTTAATTATTTCATCCGTGATACAGCTGGGGGTTTCAGCTACATGAATGTGAAATGAATGTTTCTATGGAAATATCTTACAGGGGAAAACTAAAGCATTACTATGTATATGATGTAATCAGAATGATTTATATATGTATGATAACTCCTTTATGATGGAAGACTATGGTTGAATGAAATTATTTGGTTTGTATAGTAACATATGCATAAATACAGAGGGGAAACATTTCATACATAATTGATGTCAATGTCTTGTTTAACTTTATTTAAATTGTATTCTTGACTTGTTTCCCATTAAAGACTTGCATAGACCTATCTGATATAACTATTTTATTGTTTGTTGGCTTGTTTTCCATTTTAAATGTTTTGAAATATTATAAACTTGTGGCACATATTACCCCCCCCCCAAAAAAAAATAATGTACAGCTACATGTAGATTGTAGATACAGTTAAACCCTATCTAGGTATTAGGAGAGATCATGATATCATATGGCCGGGGGAGGGGCCTCCTTGAAATCTCGTCCGTCGACTGCCTGATCGCGCTGAAAACTGGCATGCAAGTTGTTTGGGACATATTCTTTAAAATTGTATAGTAATTGATTTCATGCAAATTGCTATTCATTAATTGTGCTAATCAATGCATAATTGAAATATCAAACTTTTTCCTCTAACTCCCTTCATTAAAGCTCCAAATGTTTTAATGTTTGGTGTTCAAACTCTTTGTGGCGTTCTTAGAAAACGTATGTGAAAAAAGCAATATCACATCAATCTCTTATGTATTATATTGTTTTTTGCAATTTCTTATGTATATCTTTGTTTTTTAACCATGGTTTTTAATTGTTCCTTCGATTAACTTTGGGACTCTTTCTGAGAACATAAACAGCATAAAATAAATCTATTTAGACCAGCAAAAGTAGGAATTATCATACATGTATGATTTTTGGTTGAAAACACAATTTGTAATGACTACCGGTATACAAAATCACGTTTTGGAGTAATTTTGGTATCTGGGTGTCGCAAATTTGGTCTCAAAACATGTGGAAGACTTGAAAATTAAAAAGTAAGTGAGCGGGACGGTAACGAAAATCTGTGTCGAAAATATTGTGTGGATCGATGAGGGGGGGGGGTTGAGGCCCCCCGGTCTAGATAGGGTTAAGTCTGCCTTAGTTTACATTATTACTCATTAACTCTTAGACTAAATCATGTCAAATATATTTCCTAAGTCAAACATATTTGTGGACCTTAGAAATACCTGTGTAATACACAAAAAAAGGAAAAGGAGGACTGATAGTAGTCTATCAATGTAATTGGTTGTTTTTAGGAAAGAAATCTCCTATAAATTATATGGTTTGGGGTTTCCTAAAAATCATCTTTCATGCAAACCACAATTAGAGGATTTTTCAAGAGAATGTTACCTGGCATGTAAGAAATAGGATGTTTCATTCTTGAAACATCCTATATTTGCCTTGCCTACTTCCAAGGTAAATAGAGGATGTTTCAAGAACCTTGTTCACAATCAATTGCAAATGTCTGCAAGAGAAAAATAAATCTTGTACTTCCTGTTGTAAGAAGTATAAAAGCAACCTACATGTACTGCATGCAAATTTGTAAGACTTGTGATTGATTTGTGTGACCAGTTAACTTGCCATTTTTTCAAAGTAGTACCGGTATTCTTATGTTTGTCACAAAATTCAATTTTTGAATGGAAATCACTTGCAATAGGAAGGAGAGGGGCCTGGGGGGGGGGGAGGGGGCTGCTCGGTACAAATGTATGATATGTAAGTGCCGGGGTTGAAACCCCCATTTTCAGCCTAATAAATTTCCATTCCAGAGCATCACCAATTTAGAAAGACATGGAAATTCCAAAGTCCTCCAAATTTGTGGTTTCTCGTGATTTTGCGCTTTAACATTGCCGCTACCATGCTACGTTCTGGAGATCCCCATTTTTTTATGTCATCAGTTCCAGTGCATTCCATTTTTAGCAATCATTGATCCAAGAGCTGTTTCGGAGACCCCCATTTTAAAACCAAGAATTATTTCCACAGCCCCCTATTTTTTACTTCGGTGCAGCACATAGGTATATTATAATTTGAATCCCCCCCCCCGGCCACGAGGAAGCATAGACAGAAAGAAGGGAAATATAAATATATATTATGTAGAGAGAAAGATGGAATTAAATGGAACAAATGTCCCTTTTGATCATGTTGGCTCAAAATTATACTTTTTAAACAGTCTGATGAGGCTACTGTGCTATTTTCTTTTCCTTTCCATGAATTAAAGAAGAACTAAAGATTTAATTGTTTGCCCTTTCTTTAATTTCCCTTCATGCACATCAGCTTTGATCTATTTATTTTCCTTCTATTTCTTTCATTTTTCTCTTCTTTCTACTCCCTTTCTTTTCTTTGTTTTCTTCGATGATCTCCTACCTGAGCTTTGTTGATTGCCTTGAGTTTGTGTCCTGTGACTGTTCTACAGGCTTTCAAATTTTTCATAAATGCAAATAGTAGCCTCATATAAATCACGATTTTAGATTACAACATTGCCCTACATCAAGAAGTTTATTAGACACCATATATGCTTGTAAACTGACTCTTAAAAAATAATTTTACAATGTTTTCTCCTGCCTGAATATTAAAGCTTCATTTTAGATAGTTTCATGATAGGGTAAAATATTTAATGAGGGTTGACAAGTACAACCCCCAAATTTTGGCATTTTTGATATCCTTTTTACTTTGTGCACATTGCCCATCTGTGATTTATATGATTTTGTGTACGATCATGATGACCATCTTAATGACAGTGTCCCCCCTCACATTTATATATTACAAAGAAAAGCAAATTGCGTCTATTAAAGACTACATCCCCAGACCATAGTCCCATGCAGACCCCTGAAAGTACGGAAAAAAAATCGCCAGTCGACTAGACCTGTTCCTATTTTTTGTTAACGTTAACGATACCGTAGTATCATTTTTTCATTCACTTCCGTGTTTGTTTACATCTTGGAATAGGAATATATTTCGTGTATTCCTTCTATCTAGCGAGAAATTAAAACTGTAGACATTATGACGACACCTGCTAGACCTGCACCTCCAAGACCCCAGCCCAAGCCAGGTAATATTACAATGCTAAAGAAGTAATTGTGGAGGTAGTTTTACCTAAGTTTTGCTGAGCTGAATGATGCGGTATGAAGGCGTTGCAGCCCCGGAAACTCCCCGGGGTACGGTACGGTACCGTAGGCCTACGGCGCGGCACTGGCTTCTCTTGATGCACGCGCTCGAGATCGAGACAAGGCTGGTGCCCTCACATTATACTAACCTGTCCTTGCACTATGAACATGACATCCATGTTTACGCAATGGATTTCTGTCGATGTTGATTTCATTGTCTTTCGCTTGGCGACAGCACACAAATAGCGCGATTTGCGAATTGCGTGCTGTCGCCAAGCCAAGCGAAAGACAACTCAATGACAATGAAATCAAGATGGCGACGTAAACACGATAGCGAGCCGTCTGTGTACGAGGAGAAATTAAAAAAAAAATTTAAAATGTTAAAAAAACTCCTGGAAACAGACGGCTCCCAGCTATCTACGTTTAGCCGTAGATCTATCTTCCAATTTTCTGGCAGCTGAGGCCGAGTTGACAGTAGAGGCGCACGGCCAATATTGGAGACTGTCTCCAATGTAGGAAATTATCTCCAATATCAGAGACTTTTGTAAAGAATTTGGGTATCCAATTTCAGAGACAGTCTCCAGTTTTGGAGACCAATTTCCTTTGTTTACATTTGCGGCAAAAGGATTACCTTGGCGGCAAATAAAAATGTGATAAGCAGATTCCTCATGACAAATTACCCCTTTTCACCGTCTACTTTAAAAATTCACCGTCTACTTTGGTTTTGATAAGGATTTTTGTTGTCAATCACACACAAAACAAATGGGCTTCTGACTTTAGTGAGACAAAATTTTGGGCGGAAAAAATCATGCTTTTGTTGGTGTAGTTTCTTATGTCCTTTTGCAAAGCAAGTCTCCAAAGTGGGAGATTGTCTCCCCTATTGGAGAGAGTCCCCATATTGGCCGTGCGCCTCTACTGGTTGAGTTCTATGAATATGACGTTTCCACGGCTCCTCCAGGAGGAGGCACAACACATTCCCAGTTCAGTTAAAGCCTATTTTTGGCTAGTCTTGAGGACTCCATGATGATGTCTTTTTTAAATCTAATCTATGTATAAGAGAACCAGGTACTGAGGTAAATAAAGATCTATGGATTTCCCTAGGAAATCCATCCATCTTTTGATAAAAGAATCACGTCAAATATTTTTATTTTATTAATTTCTACACCTTCCTACGCCTAATGCGTAGGAAGGTTTTAAAAAATCTTCAGTAAAAATGTTACAAAATGAAGGTTTCTTACCAGATTGATGTCGTGTAGACCCCTCGATCCACATGTAAACAACACAAATACAATAGCGTCGACCCTTGAACCGCTTATGAATTACGTACTTCCGATAACCAATGCCGTTTTGAAGAACAATTTAGAGATAAAATATATTAGTTCACAAATACAAATATTTATTACGTGATTATAAATAATTAGTATAATACTGCTAATCATTTATAATCACATAATAAATTTATAAATGGTTAGGACCGAAAAGAAGAAAAACTGCTTATAAAACATGCCCTGCATAAAATACTTAAAGACTACACTCTACACAACATCCTATCACATGCGTACATTGATCCATACACAACACTTGCACAGCTCGTGATCATAGAGGAAATCGAATATGACAGAGAGCGATAAAACAAGATGAAAGAAATGAATAACCTCAGCCATATACAAATTACATTGAATACATATTTCTTATTGTACTTAAAACTACTAATTAGTACTAGATCTTAAATTGCAATTTAGACTAAATCTATTCATGTACCCCAAATCATAAAGCAATGTTGAATGACAGAGGAATGTGCAAGTTTTTGCTTTGACGAATTGGGTAATTATGAACTGTAGAATATGTTTGGAACATGTAAAAATGTGCAATAATAAGTTTTTAGTGAAATTTGAACATGAATATTGATGTACATGTTCAGTGTTTTAATCTTTTTCAAGTAATTTGCAGGTATGATTTTCAGTTTAAAAAAAACAGTGACATACCAAGTTGGAGATAAATGATGCTGTTTGTAATCAACAGGGCTATGCGTTTCTGTATTTGATGAATCTTGTCTAGTTTTGTTTTGTAGATATTTCCATAAATGACATCAAATGAAATAATTTAAATGGGGAGGGGGATTTATGAACTCAAAATTTTCATCAGTTTGTTCCTTGGGAGAATATTTTTGACTTTAAACACAAGACACAGTACTATGGGATATTTTAGAACAGGCATAATCAATATGACATTTCCAATCAAGACACTCCATGATGTAAATACTCTAAGAGAGATATATTTTACTTACGTTCAATTAAAACATGCAACAATTTGCTCTATTTTTCTTCTAATGAAAAATTACATATCCCATATAAAATGCTTGCAATCTCTCCCCTGTCAATAACATAGAGCTGGCCGATAGTACTTGAAAATATTAAATATGACCTTTCCAGTTTGACAAAATGATTTTCAAAATCTAATTTTCTAATTCCTTATTGGAATAGAAAGCAGCGTTATGAATTGTGCAGTGTCATATTGGTGAGGGGTTTGAATGCCATTTATAAAAGACAGATGAAACACCGCCGAAATCATATGGCTGAAATTCTTTTGTTTACAATTTGCATTTCAGGTCAAGTGAAGGTTTTCAGATCACTCTATGCCTACACAGCCCAGCAAGTAAGTGCAGTGTTCGTAAGGTCATACAATATCTCATTAAATCCTATTAAACCTTGTAACATTGAAACTTTATAGTGAATCACAGATGGGGGGGGGGGAGGGGTGAGGCAGTTATGTATAATGTGGTATGAACTTGCAACATACATTCACATATTGTTTGCATAAATTATTAATTTAGTGATATAGCCTACATGTAGTAAATGTATGAATTTATTTAAATTTGTTTGAATCTGGGTAAAGAACATTGTGATTATACAGCCTCTCAATATCAAAAAGGCACAATGGGAGAATGGTCAACTTTTTTGATACTCAAAGAATTTAGGCATTTCTTAACGGTGTAAGTCAATCCTGACACTCTCTTTATTCTGCATGTCCAGTGTATCCTATACTACAGAAAATGGTACCAAATGATTTGGGATAACTTTTTTTTAATTGATACATGTACCTTTTCACTACATCTAATTATTTTATTCAATATTAAAGGGTGTATGTAAATATATTAAACATGAAATGCTATACATAATCATTGATATCCATACAGTGTGATGGAGCTTGTACACATGCATGCAATTCAGTGACGCAAGCTCATATGCATTACCTTTGAGGCCGAGGAAAAGTACTCGAAGGCCCACATTCTGAAGTCAGATTTCACTTAGACCATGGTCTTACTCTGTGCTAAAATTGTGGACAGCTAAAAACTAAACAATTCTGCTTATATATTGTATATTTCTTATACCAATTTGTTTCCCTTTGATTTCAAAATGAATAAATATTTCAGTTATTCTGTGACAGTTATTAATGATTTGAGTATCTGAAGAGTTAATAAATTGAACATGTACTGATACAGGTTTGTGCACCAATTAGTTCTACGTGGTTAAAGTAAATTTTAAGACCAGGATTTACTTTCAACCTGTGTTCAGAATATGGGCCCATAACACAATAATGGGGCCATGCCAATGCATTAAGTAGTCCACATACCCACACATACAATAGAAAAAAGTGTATATTTTTGGCGCTTGACCTTTGGAGAAGTTTTATTTTTTCTGGTGGTCTGAAAAGAACACGTGGAAGCTTTATCCACAATGACTATAATCTACTGTTAATGAATTGTTTTAAGAATAATCGGCTATCATGTTTAGGTTTAAACTTTCTGAAAACTCAATCAGGAATAAAACAAGTTTGAGTGTTGACATTTCAGGCAACAATCATACAACCTACGAACCCATATAGTACATTAGTTTTTATCAAGTTCCTGGAGAAAGTCATATCTTGAGATATACATGTATGCTCTCCCCACTTCTTGTGCGAAATCTTTGTTTATTGTCTGATCATTTGCTTTGGACACTGTACTGTCGTTTATTGATTTAAAGTTGTAAAATTCTGAATCTGTACATGTAATTGTGAAGCCTATATTGTTGAATCATGTGGACTCTACTTAGAGACCACTAGATTAGCCAAATTCAGTCAGTTGATAATACGGCTCTAAACTTTTTTAAGACAGGAAATGATATTGGAGTGATATGACAAGGCCTATTATAGTACGCCTATTAATAGATCTTCAAATTTTGATCAAAAGTCCCTTCTAGCCCTCCAAATTAAGAGCTTCAACTTAAAGTACTTACACTTGTGCACATTGACTTGGCATAATTTGAAGAATATCCATATTGTCTACAATTCTAATTCCAAAGAATATTTATCAAAATATTATTAAAACAAATTAACAGTTCCTTTCTCTCTAGATAACATTGTTTGCTAATATGGAAACTTAATTTTATTTTTGATATCATTCAACATTATAAGTTACTTATTATTATTCAATTTGTTAAAAACTTACCGATATAATATTGAGTGTAGGCCTATGTCTTTATTGTTTCATTTCCTTATTTGCATTCCATCAATTTTCTCTTATATTTCCAGAGCGATGAATTGACATTTGATGAAGGTGACCTACTCTATGTTACTGAAATGGTGAGTAATCAAAATATTTATTTACATTTAACCTTGTCTACTTCAAACACTAGGTACTTTTACAATGTACAGGAATTACACAAGTCAGTATTTTATTTATTTATTTATTCATTACTTATGTCTATTAATTGGTGGAATTGTATACTGTTATTTTTGTACTGATTATTGATGTCTATGTTATGTCTGTATTTTGTATGTAATGTTGAATAAGTGTTGTCATGTAAATTTTAGTGCCAGCGGAGGCCGAATTTCTGTGTTTTTACAGACAATAAATATTTGAATCTTGAATCTTTATTTATTTGAAATGGTTGTTTGTTAAGTGACAAGATATTCTTATGAGGCAACATTCCAGAATCCTTTAATTTTACATAAAAATATCATGAATAAATTATAAAAAAATAATATTCCATACTTTCAATACACATTTCATAGATTGTTAATCATGAAGGTAGTAGATCAGTATTATCGATTCTGAGGTAAGCTTTTATGATTTTGCAAAGACAAGTTGACATTAATGTCCCAGATCCAGATGTATGATGATATTTTGACAATTAACCATGATTTAAAAGATTTTCTCATGAAATAATAGTTTGCTGCAACTACTGTCTTTTACCTTTAATAATGATAGTTTCCAGTACCATAGTTTGAAATATATTCTTTGTTCAAACTTTTATAGCTCTACATGTACATTTAATTGCAGTCATGATTTGTAGCTCAAGTCCTTGAATGCATGGATTGGTTTCTGTTCCTATTCAAATTTCGATTAAAATGTTATTTGTTGTCTAGTATAAAATTAGATCTGAAATCAATCAGTGTCGGTCTGTTTATATAGTTGTTTCTTTAACAGTACAATATGAAAGCTTATTTTAATGCTGTGTGTGACATCCTTATGCATGCACGATGCGCATAATTATTTTGAAAATTGAGGGTTGTCCAGATCGCACCACTTGCCAGTTTTAGTAAAAAAAATTAAAATCATAATACTCATATTGTTTTCTACTTTATTATGGAAGCTAAGCTTGAGTTTGTTAAAATTCAAAGTTTTGATGTCTCATTGAATATCCACCTCGCTGGATGTTTCCTTATTCTGATAATAAACTAAAAATCTGGCACCCATTTAATAAAACTTACTATAATAAGTTACACATTTGCAATAATTATACAATATTGATTGGCCTTGAGGGGAACATCAAATATGTTGCCTGCAACAGAATCATATGGGTCTTTAGACGAGGGCAACATGGTTCTTTTAAGGGCAATATATTTGATGTTTCCTGAAAAAAGAGCCAGTCAATGTTACTACCTACAGCTTTAGAGTGCAATTAAAGCTATTATTTAGAACACTTTGTATGACTGTACATGTAGCTCTGTGGCCCGTTTCATAAAAAGATACTAACTGTTGTAACTTTGCTATTATGGCAACTACCAAGGCAAATTTGATTTTGATTGGCTACTGAGCCCTGTTACCATGGTAGTTGCCATAATGCCTAACTTGCAGTACAAACTTTGTATCTCTTAATAAAATGGGCCCCAGGTCAGATGTCAGTTATTCACAAACTTAGCGAAGTAAATTGTTACCTCGCAGTCATGCATGGCGCGCTCATACTGTACACTTAAATAAAGCGCAAAAATCTTGCACTTGAGTTTGATCAGCTTGGAATGTGTATATGCACTGATCACCAGCGCATTATCTTCAATGTGTTGCTTGACAAATTGGTTCCAACCAGATTTTGCAAATATTGAAATTAGTGATCAAAATTGGCTCTAAGTTTTCAGTTTAGATATGAAAGTCTCTAGTCATGATATAATTCTTAAATGTAATGGCAAATTATTCCAAAGAGAAGGTGCTGAGGCACCATAGGCTACTCCTGTTTGGGGGGTCTTTAGAAGATGCTCGTGTGATGATCTCAGGCTACGAGCTGGTGTATATTAAAGGCATAACAAGGTCTTGTAAATATTTTTGTGCCATACCAATCATGTATTTCGTGTTGACTTGCATTAAATACTTTTCTCAGTTTGAAATTGAAGTTTAGAGTTAAAAGGAGTTAATTGTGTAAATTCCAGACTAAAAAATAAGTAACCACTTATTCAGTCGCTCACTCGATTTGGCGAGAGATTTGTAAAGCAATAGTAAATTATAAAACTGAAACAAGAATAATCTGGAATAATCAATGGTTTGATTGCCTATCATTCTTTTCAAACTGAATTGATTAATGAGGCTGATCTATTGTTCATTTTAGATAAATAGTTACACTCTAGGCCTATATGTTTTAATATGTATTGTTGAGTATACTGTTTCCACATTCTGTCTGTTTGACTGACTCTGATTCTGATTCTTTCTCTCTTTCCTTTTCTATCCTCTTTCTCTCTCTAGGTGGTTTCAAACCGCCTCGATCACAAGAATCCCTGTTAAATTACGAGAACTTTTGAAGGCTAAAAAATACCTGTTAATTATTCTTGCATTCACACTGCCCTGAAACATACCCTTTCGGGATAAGTTCCTGAAGTTACGAGCATGCGCAGTATGGTCTGATAAGCAGGCAAGGTGCGAGATTCAAAATCACTAGCCCAGCAGCCACCCACGGTGCCCAAGCCCAAACGACACGCTGGGCTAACAGTTCCCGTAAATTACATGTACTTTCACATTGCCAAAATACCTGCGACCTTGGAAAAATCCCCGCGAAAGTTCTCATAATTTCGCCAAGTACCTGCTATTTAGCTTGTATTTTCTTTCGGGGAAATTACGTGTAGTTTGATTTCACATTACGAAAATACCTGGTATTTTCTGATCGGGGTAAATTTCCCGATCAGAGAATACCTGGAACTGACGAACTTCGAGGCGGTCTGAAACCACCTTCTGTGTCTGTCTTGGTGTAACTGTGTGACAAAGTCTGTTTTGCAAGACTTATTATTTCCTCTCCATTTGTCACTTCCCTCTTCCTTCTATCTTGTTAAAAGCTTTACATTGTGTCATCTATCCATATAGTCCAGGATATACAGTAATGTCCACTGTCCATTTTGTTGTTAAAGGGAAAGGAAACACAGAAAGTAAATTTATGTGGATGAAAGCACAATAATATACATGGGACTATTCATGTGGGCCAGTTATTTCAGAAAGCTCTATATTTGTAGATTAAGTTTGAAGAAATGTTAATCACAAATTCAACTATGTGACAAACTATGTATATTACCAGGGAATTATAACTAACAGTTTCCCCTACTCATATACAGGGCTTGGCATTAGCTGTGACCAGGTGGTGAGGGTAATTTATCTCGCTGATTTTAATGAAGATGATTTTTGTTTTGTTATCTGGTATGAAATGGATCTCGGAATACCACCCCTGACTGTGTGAATGAAATGTTGCATTGTCAGTCAGATGAAGCCTCCACTGAAGTATCCACTATTACCTAGAAATACAGTTCAACACTAATACTGACCTTTATTCAATAATCGAATCAGTCAGTTCATGATGTCTTTTTTTCAAAAGTTTTTTTCTGTTTGCAGACAAATGATGGTTGGTGGAAAGGAAGATGTGGAAACAAATCTGGTCTTATTCCTGGAAACTATGGTATGGTTTCACCCTGCATTGATCTTGCTTTGACTGTTTTAAAGGGGAATCCAGCCTTGGCCATAAAATGTTGTGTTGGGAAGGAGAAAAATAAATTAAACAGAATGGTGAAAGTTTGAAAGAAATTGGACAAGCAATAAGAAAGTTATAGCTGCTTTAAAATTTAGATCACTAATACTATGTAGATTTCAAATTGGCAACTGGGTAAGTAAATTATGACAAGGGGCAAGGACAACTTTCCCATAGGCCATGTACTTTATTATCAGGGATTTGTGGTTTTCCCCTAAGTACCCATTCCCCTGGGGCAGTAATCTAAATATAACCCATGTAGTATATTGTTTTATGTCCTCATGAAAGAAAAATATAATTTGAAATAAAACTTTTGGGAAAAATGACATTTTAGCCATAATATGTATTGGAGTACATGGAAGAGTAGTCCTTGCCTTACATCACTATGACATCCCATATGCGGCCAATTTGAAGTCTCCATGGGTATAGTGATTACCAATATTTACAACTTTTAAAAATTCATATCTTTCTTTTCGTTTGTCCAATATTGTTCAAACTTTCACCTATCATCTTGTCTGATTTTTCTTGTCCATATAACAACAAGTTTTGATTTGGGTTGGATTCCCCTTTAAGGCCACCACACACCTTACAACTGGGCTATGATCCGATTTTGATACAAATCCTTTTTTGTTAATTTTCTGTTGATGTGAATGAATACATGTAGAAATCTTTTAATTTAAGGTTCAAATTAACTATAAGGATATTGATATCATATTTTTAATAATTGCAAGCCTTTATTTTGGAGTATGGATGAATTGGTTTCAAACCCTAGCCAATGGGACGATTCTTATGTCTTTATGAGTCGTTATTTAATTCGTTTGAATTATTCTCATAAGGAGGGTAGCATATTTGTGGATTTGAACATACATATTCATATGCTGATTTAGAACTTTGCACAGTAAGATGTTTCATGGCTCAGTATTCTCACAAAAAAATCGGCTCAGATCAGGGGAGTGTTTCATCAACATTTTCATCCGACAAGTTGTCAGATCTGACATCTTTCTCTGATGTTAATTGGCTGAGAGGGACTGTTACTATGGTAACTGTCGGATAAAATGGGACTTGTCGGATAAAACGTCCGACAAGTCCTTTCATGAAACGCCCCACTGGTGTACAATGGCCTTTAGACTGGAGTCTAAATCCAGACAGTGTGAACATTACTTGACAATAGATTAAGTTCACAGATCTAAAATCAAATCATATTTTCCATATATTCTGTCAAGATACTAATTTCATTTTTTAATCTAAGAGGGAGTGACTGTTTCTATGGGTTCTATTAAAGTGTTTAAAAAACAATAAGAGAAAGAAAAGAAGCCCTTGGGAGAATGAAGAAAGAATGGGGATGGAAAAGAGACTGATCTTTTGCATTAACTAACTACGCTATTTCAATGTTTTGCATCAAAATACTCTAAGTCATCTGTAGGTTAGCTTGTCCCACACCCATGTCCAGCCCCTCGCTATTGAAATGCCCTAGTGCTGCTCCTGATCCAAGATATTGTTAATGTGTATGGAGTAATTTTATTGATAAAGCATGTGTGTTGGAATGAACCCCCTTTGAATAATCTTTTCAAAGTAATTTAGCAAGCATGAGGAATTAACAGTCCCGTATTGGTTCAGCATGTAGATATGGTGACCTCCTGACCTAGCACTAGGACAAATTTCTATTACAGTAGTTCCATGCCTGTGGGGGAAATAAAGTGGTATTTTAAGGTGCGAATGAAGCCTTTAGATTGCAAATTGCTGATACATTAGCATACCAGCTTCAAAGTTTGTTGTATGGTGGAAGGTATGGGGGAAGAGGGGGGGGGGGGGGGGGGGGGGGTCATTGCGATCTTCAACAAATACAAACATTTCCAGGAGGAAGGGGAGGTTCATGCTTGCTGAGAAGAAAGAAAAATGGGGGAAGGGGTTGCTGAAATCCTTTGATTATCCATTATCTTTGAGCTTATATTCTTGGTTTATATTCCTGTTATAACTCCATTTATTGCTGTATTGGTGTGTGAACAAAGTTTGAGATTCCCACTCCCAGCTTGAAAGTAAAGCACATTTCTGTTCACTTTGGTTTATTTTCCTGTTTATTTCCCCCTGCTTTGAATAAACCTTTAGTTGAAGAAAGCATGGAGTCTGTAGATTACCCCCTCCACGAAGCAGCCAAACGAGGCAATCTAGCCTTCCTCCAAGAATGCATCGCAAATAAGGTAAGGCGGCATTAGAGTACCCAAGTGTTATGCCATACTCTTTTGTTGTCATAGTTTTAGATCGTGGAAAATGTGAACTGTAGGATATACAATTGGTTCTCTTTAGTAATTTTTTTTGGATCCTTTATAAATTTGTAATGGGTTAAATTAGAAAAAGAGTGGAACCCTAGATGGACGGCTAGACTAGCCCTTGCAAATAAAATACTTAACCATTTGATTTAGCTGTTCGTAGGTTGTGAGCGACTTTAAAAACGACTGGTGATCATTTTTTAAAAGATAAATCATCATCAATGAACATTCAGTGAATAACATTTATTACAAGAAAAGATCACCAGTCGTTTGTAAAGTCGCTTGTAACTTATAACAGATTTATGAAGCGTCCACCAGGTTTATGCAGAGTACAAAAGTCGCTGTGTGTATGTAAATCAAAATCAAGAGTTCCAAAAGTTTCTGCGCATTAGGTGTGACCGGACCCAATTGGATAGTAGTTTGGTATCTTGACCATACATTGATAATTTTCATGAACTCCTTGATTTTGATTTAGCTGTTGAGCATTGTTACGATGGTTACAATTTTCAAATTTTTTTTACTATATATATGTGACATTTCATCAGTCAATTTTACCTAACTTTATTCTTTGAAACATTGAAGTAAACCTTTTCTTTTATTGTCTATCATAGTGTATTTCCTTCTTTAAGTCAGTGGAATTTAATTCTCCCCCACATCAGCATTAACTACATGTTTATATTTGAATTTATGATGTTCTTGGTATTGGTTTATTCTGCATTTTTGTGCAATATGACAAGAATAGATTTTATAGCTTTCTTTAAGGTTTTTTTTCATCTTACAAAACTAATCATGCACTTCACTAAACAAACCATAAAACAGCCATAAAAGTACATCAGTTTAAATTGCCAGAATGACTAAATGACAAATTTAAACTAAGATTGAAACTCTTGCTC
Organism: Lytechinus variegatus; assembly: GCF_018143015.1. Taxonomy (NCBI): domain Eukaryota; kingdom Metazoa; phylum Echinodermata; class Echinoidea; order Temnopleuroida; family Toxopneustidae; genus Lytechinus; species Lytechinus variegatus. The sequence goes on along the minus strand of NC_054744.1, from coordinate 39,759,552 downwards.
TGGGTCCCGCGTCATAAATACTTGATATTATAGTAAATGCACAATATCAATAACAAAGTTGGTATCAGCCAATAAAACTGAATGATTTCAGTAGCTTAATACTGTTATTGTAAATTTGTTGCTTTATTAAGTTTAATGAAATGGGCCCCCTCGTCTTTATGTACATGAAGGTATAGCCTACTACAAGCAAGATCTACTTACCAGTTAATTGTAATGCTCTGAAAATCAACCGTAAGCAACAATGGCCACTTGATATTCAAGAGGTATAACGTTTGTATTGTGATGGTTAGATAGAGAACACAATAGCTTGTTGTAAACTAAATTAATAAAGCAAATGTGTATCCCATTTCAGCTAGTTTTGTTTTATCTCAGAGGGACATTAAAAAAAATAAAAGTCTCCGTAAAAAATATGTTTGTAATATTATCCTACATGTACATTATCATACAAAACATGGATTGAACAGGCCTTGTCAAAAGTGGTTGCCCCCCCCCGTGAAAAAAAAATGCTTGTGGACTTGAAAATCGTTTGATTTAGTTTGTACATTCAAAAGCAATTTTGTTTTTAAAATGTTGACTGTTAACTTTTAACATGTATGTATAATTTACAAGTTACCTCGGGGAACAATTATTATGGTATTGCCTCACAATTTTTAATATATTTTTGTAGAACTGATTTGCAAAAAATTATCTGTAATAAAGGTTGTTAAGTTGTTGTACAGAGCATTATTAAAAGCAATTGAAAAAAATGATATCTGATTTTTATTGTTTGAGATAGAAATAAGAAATTAATATCCGAAACTCCATTTTTCCCAATTGATCGTGGGCCCGGCAGCCAGTGTGCAGCCCCAGATCGACGAGGCTCTATTCCTTGAATCGTTGAATGCCAAACAGAGTAGCAGCAACTCCCTTCTTTAAACGTCTTTTGGTCTGACGTACGTATTTCAATCAGATATGATTATATACCTCATGGAACAACCATCAGAAAGACATGACCAGGGCTTGAAGCTCTAACTTCTGCACCAACTCAACTTTCCCCAAGTAGCTTGGACTACAGTTGTATACCCAGTATATGTTTTTGTTACCGTTTTCTCCCAACCATTTTCATCTTAATTGTTTTTCTTGATCAGGTATCGGTGAATAGTCTTGATAAGGCTGGAGCTACACCTCTGTACTGGGCAGCGCATGGTGGTCACATAGATTGCATGAGGGCATTACTAGCAATACCAAATTGTCAAATCAACGCACAGGTTGGTTTACATTGTCCTGTATTCTTTAACTCATGTGTAATTAAGACTGGTCTAAAGTTGTGGTTCAAGTATTGAAAGCCAAATGTGATACTAATCCCTAGCAGAACAAGTTTTTTGCTCATTTGACTCAAATAATTCATATATGTCAGGAAATAGTAACTTATATTGTTCTCTTAATCATTAAAGCATAAAGAAAGAGAAAAGTAAAAAACAAAACAAATGTGAATAAACCTTTGACAAATTCAGCTTTCCATAATATTAGCACAGACCTAGAACCATGTTTTAAGTTAAACAAAGCTTCAAAATTTACAGGCCTTATGTATGTACAATGTTCAGTAGATGATCTCTATAAAGAGGTCGCTACAATGCTTAAAGAGTGTAATTTAATATTTAGAGGTCATTGAATATTACAATTTAGATTTACCATAACGTGACAGAGCAATACCTTACATGTATCTTTTTATTCATGTCCTACTTGTACCTCATCAACCACACATGGTTCAACTATTGATTTTGAATACATCTAGTAATAGTATGTATTCATGTTTTGGGGTCAAAGTTTGGTCAATATGGCTAAGATGACATTTTCACTTCATACACCTCAGCTGAGTGATTTATTTGTCAGTAGAATCATTTTCCTTTTTATCCTCACCCATTGTCAAAACTGAAAAAGTGGAACCAGAACAATTGTTTTCAAATTAATTTGGATATTCAGTCATGCATTATATCAGTGGTATAAGTAAGATATTAATAAAAAGATGAAGATTTGCGTTTTCAAGTTACAGTAGATTGTTTATTTCAATGACTCTATCATATCATAGCTACCAAAACTAAGATTATCTTTATTTTGTTACGCATTGTACAAAAGGAACAAATGCCACCATGTGTAAAAGAATGCTAGATTTGTTTGTACATGGTGATTATGCAGCACTCAAAAATAAAGAGTGAAATGCACAAAATGGATGCTATTAGGCCTGGAGCTTGTAAAGTTACAATCAATTGTTCAGTTAAACCGCAAGTCAATGGCAAAACAGATGTGACAACAGTATCCGAATTTACATTGTTAAACTAAAATACATTTTTCAATTATTAGTGAGTAAAGTGCATTGTATTATGCTGCATCTTATGCCTTAAAAATCATGATTAAAATGCAGTGACTCAGAGTGAGTTTTATTTGGTATGTGAAAATTCAAGATTTATTAAATCTTGATTATTTCTACATACATAATCTCATCAATTATAAAAAGGCAGTTCTTATAATTTTAGGAATAAATTTGTAATATTTACATAATGTAATCAAACTGATGTCAGGCTGGCCAAATTGATGGAAAGCTCTAGGTGGACTTATGTAATAGCGCCATCTTTTGATAAAGAAGTTACATCTTACAATAGTTGGTAATACCTAGCAGGAATTCAGTGAAGTGCAACAGGCAAAATTGCTTCCTCTGGAAGTATTTGAATTGATTATTTAAAAAGTCACCCTTTTTTATATGCCTGTCCTAGACAGGTTGATTATGGTATCACACTCAGTGTCTGTCAGTCCGTTCGTCTGTCTGTCCATTAACTTTTCCTTGTAAACGCAATTACATGTACTTCAGTTTGACTTAACCTATGCTTATATAGTTTGGTATGTATGATACTACCATGGATCCAAGGAAGCCTATTCATTTTGAGGTAAAAAGGTCAAAGGTCAAGGTCACAGCGACATGCTGTCATCGTTCAGAAGTCATTGCAAACGCGATGACTGCAGTTTAACTTAAGTTAAGCTCGTATAAAGTGGTGTGTATGATCCCAGGAGAGTCCTATTGATTCTGAGGTCAAAAGGTCAAAGGTCAAGGTCACAGTGACATGCTTTCATCTTACCCTTCTGAAGTCCTTATAAATGTGACAACTTCAGTTAAGCTTATTCTAGGCTCATATAATTTGGTGTGTATAATACTATTATATATTTCAGGAAGCCTATCGATTTTAAGGTCAAAAGGTCAAGGTCACAGTGACATGTTTTCATCTTACCCTTCTGAAGTCCTTGTAAATGCGATAACTTTAGTTTAACTTAATCTAGGCTTATATAATTTGGTTTGTATGATACTAAAATGGATCCCAGGAAGCCAATTGATTTTTAGGTCAAAAGGTCAGAGGTCAAGTCATCACCTTTCACTTTTCTTGCTTGACCAATACATGTAGCTCCATTTTCCACGTTACAGGCGGGCATTTTATGTGCTTGCCCTAGCGACACTCTTGTTCATCCATATGAAATGCCCTACAATGTAAAGAAAAACCACTTAATATATATCAAGCTATAATGCAAAAAAAAACAATATAACCACCTTCTCAGAATAAAACAATCCTTTGTATTTTTGTGATGTTTTGTAAAACGACCAATTTATTGTTCATCTCAAAATGTGACTAGATACTGTATTCTTTAATCAAATCTGAAAGGCAATTCCATAAAATAATCAACCCCTTTGTTATGTGACCCCCGGTTTCTATGAATTTGTAATTCACTTCATGAACATCTCAAGCCATGTTAATGTAAGATCATTAGAGCCTTTCATATGAACTATAATACTACTCCTACTGAGCTACTTATGATCATGATGATTATGATAATAATAATGCAACATTTATATAGCACTTAACACAATGTTTCTGAATGCTGCTTTAATTATGCCAACTTTTATCCAATATATGTCCAATAATGATATTCATCACCATCATCATGAATGTTTTTCTCACTATGTCTTCATAGAATAAGATTGGTGATACAGCATTACATGCAGCAGCGTGGAAAGGTCATAAGGAAGCAGTACAAATACTCTTGGAAAATGGTAAAAAATACTTAGAAACATCTAATACTTTAAACTTAAAGCAATCTTTGCAAGCAGTTAATTATAATTTCAAATGGACAGTTAGATAAAGTTTCAGAGAAAAATTGAATAGGAGGATATAGACCAAGGAACCCTGGATCTTGTATTTGACTAAAAATCATTCACATACGATCTTTTTTTTATAAGAAATAATGTACATGTAATACTTAAGATCTTTTATGGGAAGGGGGGCTGAATTAGCCAACCCCCGGTCTTTTTAGCGTTTATCTTGTATTATGTCTTTTATTTTTATGTATTCCATTTTCCTTTTTATTTAAAGATGTTTTTAAAGATTCCCTCATCTTAATAGTTGCTAGTCTAAAAAGTAGTTTTGTTATTTTTTGACCAAAAGATGCCCGAACAGACTTGCCAAATAAAGATGGTAAAATTCCTCAACAACTATCCTCAAAAGATCCAGCTACAGCAGCACTTCTAATACCCCAGAGGAGTAAGTATACACAATCACATTTCTTCCAGCAATAGGACCACCTTTTTTGTTAGATTCTAAATGTAATTTGAAAAGAAAAGATTTCAACTAGAAAGGAAATTTTATCCTAAAATTTCAATAGCCTGTATTTTGAACTCGTGCTTGATTTCAACTTTGGTTTAAGTTGTGGCTGATAGTTATGAAAAAAGTTCAAAGCTTAAAATGATAAATATGAGACAGGTCCTTCGCAAGGGCAATGCTTTCAACTAAAGCAAAACAAAATAAAACAATATGTAACATAACATTAAGAAATGAATGCTACATGGAGGTTTTTAGCAAATGCTGATCACAAAGTATGGAATATTTCCCAAGGCTTTGCTTCATCTGAATATGGGCTAGTCAAGCTTTCAAATTGTGATATGATAACGAATAGGAAAAGAACATGAATCATTAAATCATGTAGCATTGGTAATATATTTTGCTTTATTATTATTTCATTAACAAGGTGACATGAAACATTTTTCAATTTTAGCTGAAATACAAAAAAGCACATCAACCGTTGTATCTGTGTACACATACAGTTATTCATTCGCCATCTTATCATAGCAATATTTTTTGCCTGCACTGTTTTTTGTCTCACCTGCGAAGCAAAGTGAGACTATAGGCGCCGCTTTTCCGACGGCGGCGGCGTCAACATCAAATCTTAACCTGAGGTTAAGTTTTTGAAATGACGTCATAACTTAGAAAGTATATGGACCTAGTTAATAAAACTTGGCCATAAGGTTAATCAAGTATTACTGAACATCCTATTAGAGTTTCATGTCACATGACCAAGGTCAAAGGTCATTTAGGGTCAATGAACTTAGACCATGTTGGAGGAATCAACATCGAAATCTTAACCTGAGGTTAAGTTTTTGAAATGTCATCATAACTTAGAAAATATATGGACCTAGTTCATGAAACTTGGACATAAGGTTAATAAAGTATCACTGAACATCCTGCATGAGTTTCACGTCACATGACCAAGGTCAAAGGTCATTTAGGGTCAATGAACTTTGGCCGAATTGGGGATATCTGTTGAATTCCCATCATAACTTTGAAAGTTTATGGATCTGATTCATGAAACTTGGACATAATAGTAATCAAGCATCGCTGAACATTTTGTGCAAGTTTCAGGTCTCATGATTAAGGTCAAATGTCATTTAGGGTCAATGAACTTTGGCCGAATCGGGGGTATCTGTTGAATTACCATCATAACTTTGAAAGTTTATTGGTCTAGTTCATTAAACTTGGACATTAGAGTAATTAAGTATCACTGAACATCCTGTGCGCGTTTCAGGTCACATGACCAAGGTCAAAGGTCAATGAACTTTGGCCGAATTGGGTGTATCTGTTGAATTACCATCATAACTTTGAAAGTTTATGGATCTGATTCATGAAACTTGTACATAAGAGTAATCAAGTATCACTGAACATCCTGTGCGAGTTTCAGGTCAATGAACTTTGGCCATGTTGGGTTTTTTGGTGAATAACCATCATATCTCTGTAAGTTTATTGGTCTAGTTCATAAAAAGTGGACATAAGAGTAACCATGTATCACTGAACATCTTGTGCGAGTTAGAGTAGTATTCAAAGTCAGCACTGCTGCTATATTGAACCGCGTGATGCAGGTGAGACGGCCAGAGGCATTCCACTTGTTTTTATTTGATGCTGGATGATATGCGATGATCAATTGGTGTCGGCTATCACAGATCACATGACTTGAAAGAATGAGAAGACCCAATTGTCATGAGCATGTTAGTAATCATGTATACCACATAGTGGGAGAGAACAAATTAAATACAGGAAATACTAGCAGTAATTGGTACAGTAGTTGATGAGATATCCTTGGTTAGAAATTGATATGATAAATGGATCAATCTACAGGACTCCTGTCAAGTTGCATTCAAAGAAAAATGGTACTAATCAACATGTATTGTGAGATTTGTGGTGATGGTGACCCTGAAAGCATTCATATTCTAATCACAGTACCCACAAAAAGGGGATGGAGGAATAGAGAGAGAGGGATAGAGAGCTAGAAGGGGGAGTGGGGTGGATAGTTATGGAGTAGTTTAGGGGGGCAGAGTGGTGATTGTAATGTGAAAGAAGAGGTAGAAGATGGATGGAGAAAAAGAGAGGGAGAGAAAGGAAGGGTGAGTGAGTGAAGGGGGAGAAGAAAGGAGGTAGATTGAAGGAGAGAAGGGGAAAGGGAAGGGAGGGAAAAATGAAAGAGTTGGAGAGGGAAAGAAGGAAATAAACTGGAAGATATAAATAAAGAAATGAAAATCAATGAATGGAAAAAAAAGAAAGAAGAAAAAAAGATTAGAGATGGTCAGACAGGCAGAAAATGGGAGAAAAGGAGAGAAAATAGAAAGAAGCATAGAGAGGGAGATGAAAATGAAGAGACAGACAAGATGAATGAGAAATGAGAGATTGGAATGGAGAAAGAGAGACAGACAGAGAAGGAGAGAAAGCAAGAAAGAGAAAAATAAAATTTTCAATGAATAGAAAGGGGCATGAATAGGACGTGAATTAATTTTCTGGTCCAGATAAATTCAAAGCGCCAGAGGGCATGGGCATATTATACAAGTATCAATCCCTCGTCTTTTCACTATACATAGATGAAGAATTCATGACCAATTTGCATTATTATTCGTAGAAAGCCACAAGTCTATGATTATTTGGATTGAGGGCCCTCGTCTTCTCTCTGCTCTAGTTGGTGTTGCCACCACATGTTGTGCCATGACAAGGGATTTGAGCCTCCCTCATATCCTCTTTTTTTATTTCCTTTAATTAATTATGCCTTATTTTCAGATTAGTCTAGAATATCCATACCTTTCTCATGAAACCTCATTTGTTTTCATCAAAAATGCATTCCAATATGTACCGACAATTTGTTCAAAATGGCATGTTTTAATGTGATGAAATATTGCAATCCTGCTGTTTGACCCCCATGGGTCCCCTTTCGCAATGTCACTTCAAATATATACCTTGAATGATTCATCCGCAAATGTATTAATAACAAGCAATCATCGAGCAACCCAGTTCTATACAGAATAACCTAAATCTAAACAAGGGATGCTCGCACATTGTGCAAGTGTGAAGGATGTAAGATACAATTAATTCAATTTAATTTTTCATCCTGGATTCAAACTTGTATATTTAGAATGAAAAATGTATCTTCTGTTGATTCATTCATTAGAGAATTAAACTTCTGACTACATGGCAACAATGATGGTCTCATTTTGTCGATGAATGAGAGTAATAGTAATGGATTCAGCCTCTGGATTATATCTGTAGATATTTTTTTTTTCAATTTTCGTATCCCTGAATCATTTAGTAGTTGTAAATGCTTGTCTTCATAATAATTGCATAGGAAATGAATGCAGAATTACAAGGTTAAAACGGGGAATGTAGGCGTGCCTTGTCATATTTATTTTTGTGGTATTTTCTGCTGGCCTTACTTTCAATTATAGTAGGGTAATAGTTAGTATTCATCTTTGTTTGAAAGGGTAACAAAGTTGTAACTGATATTTGTGCAAGAAATAGAAAGAAAACTGATAAATAAGGGATTAACAAAGAATGAATGTATGAACAGCATCAAAATCATGAAATTATCTGTAATACTTTCCTCCTACAGTAAGAATCATAGGTTTGAAGTTGATTGAAAAGTATGTAGTTATGGATGAATTCAAAGTCGGTGTTGAATTTATGGGAAAGATTTCAATTTGAAACCATTCCTAATCTAAGTTATTTTCAATTATTGAAAAATTCAAGAACTCTTTTGAACCACTCGATATCTTAAATTTTTCAAACCATTTGAAATGGCCAAATGAGGTATGAAGGACGTGGATTTGAATGAAAATTGTCACTATGTCCCCAAACCTCTATTAAACCATGCTTACAAACAAGTTATATTTCAAGTAGATGTTGAATTAACTCCCCAATAAAGATAAAAAACAACTATTAAATCAAATAGATATTTAAAATCAAATATGAGAGTTGAAGAGAACATTGTAAATTATACCCTTGTACACTAACCCTCACACACACACACACACACACCCTCACCCTCTCACATAATCACACATACTCAAAGAGTTGTGAAAAGATTTAGATAAAGAGTTTAATATGGCTGGGGAAATACATGAAAAGCGAAATGAGAAAGAATATCGTTTATTCTTCATTTTTGCTCCCAAATTTTGTTGGTCATCCATTGACCACCCACACCCCATATTGTTACTTCACCAAAACAAAGGCTATCAATGCACATGTACAGGTCATCTAGAGACCAACCCCACCCCTAATCAATAGTGCACCAAAACACATGTAAGGCTTTTGATGCATAGGTCATAATGTAGGTACTGCTCCCCTTCCCCCTGCCTTCTCCCCCTTCCCCTCCTACCCCTTCCCCTACCCCTGTTCCTGCTTCCTTCCTCCTGCCCCTTCACCCTGTCCCCTGCTCCTGTTCCCTTCTTCCTTCCCCTTTCCTGTTCCTGCTCCCTTCCTTCTGCCCCTTCCCCCTGTCCCCTGCTCCTACCCCTTCCTCTTGCCCCTGCTTCTGCTCCCTTCCTCCTGCCCCTTCCCCCTATCCCCTGTTCCTACCCCTTCCACCTGCCCCTTTCCCTGCCCCTGTTCCTGCCCCTTCCCCTATCCCTGTTCCCTTCATCCTGCCCCTTCCCCTTCCCCTATTCCTGCTCCCTTCCTCCTGCCCCTTCCCACTGTCCCCTGTTCCTGCTCCCTTCCTCCTGCCCCTTCCCTGTCCCCTGCTCCTACCCTCTTCCTCCTGCCCCTTCCCCTGTTTCCTGTCCCCTTCCTTGCTCCCAAGTCACTTATACTATTTATTGCCACTGTGTGTTATTTAATTCCAATTTCATTTTATTGCAAAGAGCCATTTGACTATAAATTCTTTATGAAAAGCTCATTACGTTGAACTACTCTTCGTATTTAGCTTGTATCTTTTGCTCTTGAATTTGTTCATATTTTAAAACCAATTATACCATTTTGTGCTGGATCAGTGGTCTGTATAAAATGAGAATATGATGCTGTATTTGATCAGATCTTTCCATGCTTTGCACATGAATCGATTAATAATTGATGAATAACTCGTCAATGATACCACTTTTACTTGATAAACTGAACTTCCAAGCGCATGCCGGCACTATTTAACAAATGCAACATTAGCATTTAATGAGGCAGATGGCTGCTCCAGTTTTAGCTTAACTAATGCAATCATCAAAATTGAAGTGGGAAAAATTAATCTTTTCTTTTTTTATTTTATTTATTATCTCATTAATTAAAGCTTCTTTTATTGGTAAGTTAGGTTTTTATTGGTGAGTTTTTAGTCTGTTGCCTGCCTGTTTGTATTACTTTTCATCTTTATTTAATAGGTCATCATTAAAAAATATATGTTTATATCCTATTGGTGATAGTGTTTTTTTGTTATTTCTGTTTACATTCATGTATTTTTTATTGGAATATGTTAAGCTTCTGCAATTGTTTTTAAACATGGTGGAAAAAAGAATGGTATACTTACTTTTGATCCAGACAAATTGTGGATACTTCATAAAGTCCTAAAAGGCATGGTCACACCGCCTGAGCGTTGTTGAGAGGTCGTGGAGCGGAGAGAAAAATAATCATCACCGCTCGCTACTGTTTACCTTTTTCAATTTCGATTGTTTTTTTTTTCAATTTTTTCCCCAATTTTGAAAGCGAAATTCAACTCTTTTTCCCTACCGCTCTACGACCGTTCCAACAATGCTCGGGCGGTGTGACCAGGCCTTTAGATTTGGTAAAGATACAAATGATGCATGTTAGCACATTCATTCAGGGTCATGTCATGAATGATGAGAATATCCAATAGATACCCATGGACTTGGGAGGAAAGTCCATGACCAAGTGTGATATATCCAGGTGGCGAGTTACATGTGGAATTCATTAATTTTGTCCCTACATCCTCAAGCAGATGTGCATTATTTGTTTTATATATTTTTCCCATCCTGCTTTTGCATCATATACTGAGATTCCAACAAGCTTAAATATATGATCCGAATATGAAAAGAATATAGGTGAATTGTTTTCCTTTCTTATGTTGTTTAACATGATTGCTAATACAAATTTTCAATGATTTTTAGCACTAAAGTGTGAAATTTAAAGTTCTGGATATCTGTTTATCAAGTTATGCAAGACCAGAAAGACTTGGAATGGAGATACATGTAGTGACTCTCCATATGCATGCAGACTTCACTGGCAAAATAAAAATTCTTGATATACCTTAATAGGTACAGACAAGACAACATAGGTATTTTTTTTTGGATAGAGTATTTCATCCTTTATCCATTAAAAGCCTTCACTATATATTTTTAATTTTCTTCACATCTCTTTGTTTCTATTTTCCCATTTTCTCTCTTTTCATTCCCCATTCTTTTTTCTTTTTATCTCCTAAATGTTTCCTTTTTTTCTCCCTCCCTCTTTCTTACCCTTTTCTCCTTTTCTGTCCTAAAATGTCTCCCCTCATTTCTCTTTCACTTTATTTTTTCCACCCATATTCGTTCTCTCCGTCTTTCTCACTTTCTCTTTCATTTTTCTCTTCTAATTTTGTTTTCCTTTTTATCCGTCCCTAAACATTTCCCTTTGTTTCTCCCATCCTTTTTCCTACTCCTCTTATTTCTTTCCCAAAATATTTCCCTTCATTTCTCTCTCACTTAAATCTCCCACCCATAGTTATTCTCCCCTTCTTTCTCACCCCTCTCTTTCCCTTTCTCTCTTCTTTACTGTTTTTTTTCTTTTATCCCTCCCTAAACATGTAAATTTGTTTCTCGCTCCCTCTTTCTATTTCCCCGATTGTTTACCTTTGCTTCTCTCTCACTTTAGTTTCCCTTTATTTCTCTCTCCCACTTTCTCATCCCACTCTCTCTTTTCCTGTATGTTTGTATCTTCCTCATTTTTTCTTCTGCTGTATCTCCCCATACTGCACCCCTTTACCATCTTGTTTTTCATTATATTATTTTTTATTACAAATATTAGTTGCTTGAGAGGTATTCATATGTTAATGAAACCATATTTGGCCTTGGTTATTTCTATCCAATCATCAAATTTATGGTGAAGGATCACTTTGTTATGTTTTTGTCTCACCTGCAGCAGAGTGAGACTATAGGCGCCGCTTTTCTGACGGCGGCGGCGGTGTCAACATCAAATCTTAACCTGAGGTTAAGTTTTTGAAATGACATCATAACTTAGAAAGTATATGGACCTAGTTCATGAAACTTTGCCATAAGGTTAATCAAGTATTACTGCACATCCTATTAGAGTTTCATGTCACATGACCAAGGTCAAAGGTCATTTAGGGTCAATGAACTTAGACCGTGTTGGAGGAATCAACATCAAAATCTTAACCTGAGGTTAAGTTTTTGAAATGTCATCATAACTTAGAAAATATATGGACCTAGTTCATGAAACTTGGACATAAGGTTAATCAAGTATCACTGAACATCCTGCATGAGTTTCACATGACATGACCAAGGTCAAAGGTCATTTAGGGTCAATGAACTTTGGCCGAATGGGGGTATCTGTTGAATTCCCATCATAACTTTGAATATTTATGGATCTGATTCATGAAACTTGGACATAATAGTAATCAAGCATCACTGAACATTTTGTGCAAGTTTCAGGTCTCATGATTAAGGTCAAAGGTCATTTAGGGTCAATGAACTTTGGCCGAATCGGGGGTATCTGTTAAATTACCATCATAACTTTGAAAGTTTATTGGTCTAGTTTGTTAAACTTGGACATTAGAGTAATCAAGTATCACTGAACATCCTGTGCATTTCAGGTCACATGACCAAGGTCAAAGGTCAATGAACTTTAGCCGAATTGGGTGTATCTGTTGAATTACCATCATAACTTTAACATTTTATGGATCTGATTCATGAAACTTGTACATAAGAGTAATCAAGTATCACTGAACACCCTGTGCGAGTTTCAGGTCACATGATCAAGGTCAAAGGTCATGTAAGGTCAATGAACTTTGGCCATGTTTGTTTTTTTGTTGAATAACCATCATATCTTTGTAAGTTTATTGGTCTAGTTCATAAAAAGTGGACATAAGAGTAACCATGTATCACTGAACATCTTGTGCGAGTTAGAGTAGTTTTCAAAGTCAGCACTGCTGCTATATTGAACCGCGTGATGCAGGTGAGATGGCCAGAGGCATTCCACTTGTTAAAGATAAATAATTAAAGTGGATAAGTTTAACACTGCTATTGTTACCTGTCATCTTTTATAAACCCTTCAGCATACCTTCACAACTGAATCCAAGCATATCAAAGGTTAAAAGTACAATTATTGATTTATTATGTCAAATTACATGTAGCAAGTATTTTAGTAAGTAAAATTGTGCAATTATCTTTATGGTAGAGGTGTCACGGTTAAGTGGATTTGTTTTTATATCAATCTGATTGTTTATAGTTCAGTATATACATTTATCCTCCTACCTATGGCATTTTGTGCTTGGCAATCTTTATCTGACTGTTTAATAGAAAGTGGATACTATTACTGTTACTTCTAGTACTATACTACTACTACTACTACTACTACTACTACTACTACTACTACTACTACTACTACTACTACTACTACTACTACTACTACTACTACTACTACTGCTACTACAACTACTACTACTACTACTACTACTACTACTACTACTACTACTACTACTACTACTACTACTACTACTACTACTACTACTACTACTACTACTTCTACTACTACTACTACTACTACTACTACTACTACTACTACTTCTACTGCTACTTCTACTACTTCTGCTACTACTACTACTACTACTTCTACTGCTACTTCTACTACTTCTGCTGCTACTACTACTACTACTACTACTACTACTACTACTACTACTACTACTACTACTACTACTACTACTACTACTGCTACTACTACTACTACTACTTCTACTGCTACTACTACTACTACTACTACTACTACTGCTACTACTACTACTTCTACTGTTACTACTACTACTACTACTACTACTACTACTACTACTACTACTACTACTACTACTACTACTACTTCTACTACTACTACTACTACTACTACTACTACTACTACTACTACTACTTCTACTGCTACTTCTACTACTTCTGCTGCTACTACTACTACTACTTCTACTGCTACTTCTACTACTTCTGCTGCTACTACTACTACTACTACTACTACTACTACTACTACTACTACTACTACTACTACTACTACTACTACTACTACTGCTACTACTACTACTACTACTTCTACTGTTACTACTACTACTACTACTACTACTTTATTCTATCTCTACTTCTACTACTGCTGCTGTTGTTGCTGTTTCTTCTGAGCACTGCTGTTTTTTTCTTCTTCTTCTTCTCATTCTCCTCGTATTCCTTCTTCTCCTCTGTCTCCTTTTTCTTCTGCTCTCCCTCCTTCTCTTCTTCCCCTCCTCCTCCTTCTCCTCCTCTGTCTTTTCCACCTCCACCTCCTTCTCCTTCTCCTTGACGAGGAGAAGAGAGAGAAAGGGAAAAAGGAAGGAAGAAAAAGAAGAAGACAAGAGATAAAAAGAACCAAAATGAAGATTTAAAACTGATGAGGGGAGGAGTTTGGTAATAATGGGATTCAAATTGTTTCCGTAAACACACTAACTATACAGATTAAACAATCTATTATGTCAACCTTCTAATTTGATATTTTACCTCCATCTAATTTCTGAAACAACCCATCAATTTGGTTATGATTTTCGATTGATGACTCAGTCTCGTGTTTAAAAGGAATGAAATAAAATATTCAGGTCATCCCCCTAATAGAATCGACAGGCCTCTAACTTTCTCAGAAATGTCACTGTTGAGTTGGTTCCTAATCATAAAATTAATTTCTTGATTAGAAGATTAAACGGTTGCTTATTGCATCTTCATTGGAGTAGAAATACTCGTACAATTAGTTAAACGAGATGATTGTTTAGCCATCACCATGGTTTTTCATTGATCTCTGGTATTTGACACATGTGTCTCTGTTCTGCTTGATTTCAAAACATCTTTTAAACAAATTGAGAGTCAGTTTAACTTGATTTTTGTATGGTGTTAGTCATAGTCATTGTTTGGATTTTTTTTGCTGTATTTCATTCCACCTACATTGTAGGTTTATTCCCAAGTTAAAGTAAAGCCATACAAAGAATAACTGTATTTTTGTTTCACTGGCTCAAAAATTGTTACCTTATCACCTTTAAATGTTATTTTATTTGTTGAAAGCTTACAATTACAAGGCTAATTTATGTAGTTTCTGAAGGTTAATTTTATGCAACCCTTCATGGTTTTTGTACACTCTCATTTTTGAGGATTTAAAATAAATCCAGCTGAGCGTTTCATGAAAGGACTTGTCGGACGTTCTATCTGACAAGTCCTGTTTTTTCTGAGAGTTACCATAGTAACAATGCTTCTCAACCAATCAAAATCAAGGAAAGGTGTCAGATCTGACAACTTGTCAGAATTTTGATGAAGCCCCCCCCCCCCATCAGCTGTGAATAGTTACCAGTCGATTAATAGATTAGATTTAGGTTTAAACCTTGTTGATTTAAATATAATGTTAAAAGAATTGAATTTAAATTTTTTGATATTTAGATGTAAATCCTTAAAATTAAAAATAAATCCAATATTCTGCTTGTCACTATTCAGAGCTGATCTGGATTTATTTTAAATCCTTGAAATTTAGAGTGAACTGAAATAAATGAAGATTCACTGTGAAAAGTGACTTGCCATTCACTGGATTTAGATTTCTACCTTGAAGATTTTAACTCAAGGTTTGAAGAATTTAGTTTAAAATGTTTGAAGTCAAAGAGTAAATCTTTAAGATTAGAACTAGATCCAGAGTTCGAGTTTCTCAAAGTAACTCTAAACTTACGAACAGCTTTATTATATTGCCCCCAGGCATGAAAATTAATTTTAGACTGCTTACATTTCTTTCCACATTTTTCTTGTCTGTTTTACAGGATATGATGACGATGATGAATATCTTGATGATGATTCAGACTGATACCACAGGAGTCTTGAAAGCAATTTCTTGTGTGATGTAAATATTTATTTTTTTGTACAAAAAAACAACAGCAAACAATGAAAACAGGTTCATATAGGGTATATACATATATAATATATAGGATTTTATATGAATTATTGTTTTACAATCGTGATTCAGGTAGTGAAATATATAAGGAATGAAGTGGGCAACTTAAATGGATTGGACTGTTTTCACCAAGGTTACAACCATCTTAATCTAGATCTGCAATTATTATTTAATTATATTACGTTTATCATCATTATTAGACAAAATATGAGATTAAACACTGATCATGTGACTTGTATAAAGTATTTGAAGACTATTTGCTGTTTTTAAAAGAGCACAACTTATAAATCACCCTCCGAGACTTGACAGGATATTCGATAGTGCCTGTTTAAAAAGAGAAGTGTCACTGAATTTCTGTAGAATACCATTTAAAAGCGATGCCTCTTTGACCTTGAAAAATACCTGATCGTACCGAACAATTAATATTCTTTCCAATTATCCATTACAAATTCATAATGTACACACAATTTTCATGGACCACTGACAAAACCTTTTTTCAATAAAAATTCACTTACCTTGGATTGCAAAGGGGACAGGTCAAGAAAAAAAAACTCTTATTGCAATGCTATTTTCAGTCTGAAAATGTTTCATGATCTCTTTTCCATTCTCATAGGTTACAATATCGACTCATTCCTAGGAAAACTTCTAAAGTGCTTTTTGTAACCCTGTCACATCTTCAGGGTGATTGAAAATAGGATAATATTTTACATTCCATTTTTTCATTGAAAGTCAGATCTGTTAATTTGGGGTTTTCCACTGTTTGCACCAATTGTCATACTCCGAAAAGGTTCTTGAATGATACTAGCACTAAAACCTTTTTTTGTATAAACTTGATAAATGATTCTCTATTTTGCATTTATGAATTATTTGAGGTTTAGTGTTATATCTACTAAGATTTCTCATGCTGTCTGAGGAAAATAGACACTTTTCACACATGCATGGGAAATGATATATTTCACCTGGTAGGGAATTGAGCAGAGATGGAGAGAGAATGAAAGGAAGGTGAGAGGGAGGAATAACAAGTGATAAAAAGAAATACATAGTAATAGGGCTTGAAATCAATTTACATTTCCATGTGCATTGAAACAAGGTCATGTGACAGCCAAGATAACATGGATAACATTAAGCAATGATTCAACGAAGCAGGATTAAAACCTTTTAAATAATTCAGGAAATATTTGCGCTTGCATGTACATGATTGACCTGATCCACATTTGATGCATGAACTCAATTTTGTGCAAGGACGTTTTGAAAAAAATATGTCCTCGGTCAACCATAGCAGGAAATGTATTATCAGAGTTACTTTAGACAGATAAAGGTTGTTTCTTACTATTTTGATAATTTCAAGGTCACAATTTATATAGAATTTTGCTAATCACATAGTTACCAAATTAAGCTGATTGCCCTGAAGAATCTATGAAAACACCAAAGATTACAATTATATACAATGTTGATTTCTTAATGTGATATTCAATTGCAACTGTATTAAATTAAGAAATATTAGTAATAACTTCTGGAAAAAGACAAAATTTCCAACCATTACACCTCTTTTAATCTGAAGTCATGCACCACCAGTGCAAAAAGATTTTTTTTTTGTATGATATCAAAATATAAGACAAGTGGTATAGACTTGTAGATAACTAGTTATTTTATAATGACAAGAATATAGTATACATATATTGATAGAAATATATATGTGGAATGTTTTATTTTTGACAAGGTGCAACAAAAACAGAAGAAATATTTTGCGACAAAGTGGGCAGAGAAAATATTTAAGTAATTTTTTTTGTCGGAAGTATTTTTACTTCTGACTCAAACTGCTATCTGAAGACGAGTCCTAGTCAAATACGACTCTAAAGTTAGTCTTATGTTGACTATATAGAATGAAAACCTGCACTGTTCTAGTCCAAGCCGAGTATATTCCAGGGAATATGTAATGAGTATATGTCATATTGATTTTGTGTAACATTTTGTTCATTTAAGAAATACTTGGTTTTATTTTCATTTCGAACATGCTCCAAGTATTCAGGTTAACACTCACTTTGATGCACAACATAATAATGTGTGTATTATAGATTTACAGATATCGACTGTATTTCAAAGATGCCCTGAGGTTTTATTAAAAAGCTTGTGGCATATTTCATTTATTACAGTAGAAATAATAATTATGAAAATTGATTTTTTGGAATCCTTGAAAGGCCTGGAGCACTGTTGCATAAAAGTTACAAGTATGGTAACTACCATAGTAACACAGATCATCAGCCAATCAAAATCAAGGATTCCATGCAAGTTACCACTGGATGGCAAAGTATCCATAATGGTAAATTTTATGCAACAGGGCACAGGATAGGTCAAGATGGGTTAAAAGATTTACCGGGGACTCATAAAAAATTGAATTAGTTGGCCAGAGGAGGGCTCAAATCAACTTGTTAAATTCACTATCGTGGATGCTTATGGATAAAACAGTTTTGTTACATTTCAGCTATTGTTTAATTTTTCTTTCTTCTTTTCTATGATTCGATTTAATGTTACATGACAAAGTTTACTGAAATATATCAAATTAAAAGCATTGCATTCCGATACTTTGATAGCCATTCCACCAATATGCACTTCTTTTACTAAAAACTCTGCACTGAAGTGAGAGTATTATTTTTCCAGGAGAGACAATTCTGGAAATAAGTTGGTTTGGATTGTCATTCTGCATTTAATAGACTTTTCTTATCAAACCATTTACATATTATTTTGATATACAAACAATGTTAATCATAATGATGTTACACTGATTTTACTTGTGGTAAGTGTAGTTGTACTGATAAACAAGAAACCAAGTAATTGCACTTCTAAAACAACTATTTTTAGTGATTACATTACATGATTAAGGTAAGCTGGGCACTGCTCATATTAATACAATGTATAGTCAAGTTAGAAATACATGTACCCTAGCCAAGTACAACAAGAAAATAGATGTACAGGTAGTATTAAATATGAATGGAACTTGTCACATCCAGCTAATTTTCCAGTCTTGTAATTTTAAAGTTGCTTGTATTGAGGGTGTCACATAGATGTGACTTTAACAGTGACCTTTGCAGGCTTATTGATTAATTATGTAAACATCATTCTTAGTACATTTACACTAGAGGTTATTAATTATTACTTGGAATGTATTGATCAATGCTCATTGTTACAAACTGGAACAATTTTGTCTTTCATTACACAGTAAATCATCTAAGCATTGGATATCATAAATAACATATAAAATATAAATAAATATAGGTACATTCTATATACAACTCATTTGATCTTTCCTTCCATTTTGAACAAGATTTTATAATATTTTTTTTAAATTGAATATGCACATAGTATATATATCAATATATGATAATCAAGAAAGCAACAACACTATGTTTTTTTCACTTGTGGTGATGTTCACTATTTAAAATTAATTGTACTTCAAAGGTTATGTCTTGACCCTACCATAAAAATACTTGGCATTTATTTAGATAGATATGGACTCGATGAGGATATTGCCTTAATAAATGAACATTCAACAAACAAAATATGCAGCAATTGTCTTCTTTTCAATTTCATTTATTTATGTATTTACACTTGTTTATTTGAGGTCTGTTTCCTCAACTTATGCTATCCCCTGAGGGCGCTTAAACATATATTATGTGCTTTATATCACATTGGTACACCTTTGCAGTAGTCTAATTTGTGCACATTACAAACATTTTTGTGACACGATATCCATTGCAATTTTCTAGCACACATGAGTGTAACATGATAATGATATATCTTCAATCTGTACATTAACAATTATGAATGTCTTTTTAATTTATGTGAAAAATGCAAACATGAAAATACATGTATTTAAATCTTTCTGTGTAATGTCATTTACATTGATCATTAGTCACTTTTATTAGAAGTTAGGAACAATCCCAAGTATATCATGTATATTTACATCTCTTTACATCTGGCTCCCTCACACTTTCTTTTGTTTTGAAATATCAAATATTTCAATATCATACATTTGATATCGAATCATTTCTCTATGAATCCATAATAGTGTGCTGATGTTCCATGAGACATCAGAATTTGTGTAACGTCATTGGAGAAAAAAATTGGAAACACTACATTTAATGCAATACAAGAGAAATAGGCAGTATGTTAGGTGAGAGTGTGGTAATTGAGGCCCCAGTTAGTTTTTATCTCTCTGCTCATGTTTCCCTGTGTCCATGAGATTGATGTTTGTGTGGTATTTGAGATGGTTCTTTAGCACATAACTTAACCTCTCATAGTCACATGCCCATAGCCAGAAGGAGCACAAGCCTATATAGCAGCATGTCAAAATAAAAATTTTGAAACTAACGTTGCCACTTTAGAGAGGGGAGTACTGTAACCACCCATCTAATGTGTATTAACTTTTATTTTAGTTTAATTTGGTAAGGAATTATTGTACATGCTAGTACTGTAGTATTTAATATTCACCACTTTCTTTTTTCTGACTGGAAACCTATGAAATTAACATGCCTGTTGGGGCAAATGAGCCCCCCCCCCCTCTGGATTGAAACATATTTAACACTGTATGGTTAAAACAGTAAAATTCCACACTTGCTTATGTACACTAAAATGTCCATAACATGAAGAAACATAACTGTGGCAGTTGAAAACACAACTCAAATTTTTTTTATAGGATTAACAAAAAATTCCTTAAGTGGTGGCCTTTGGGAAAATAAGTACATACTAATCCTGTAATTGCTACTAGTATAGATGTTCAGTGCTTGTATCAAACCAACTGAAATATTTTTACCTTGAATATAGCAACACAAAAATAGTTTTTAATCAAGGGGCCTGATTTGCCACATTTCGATTGGGGGGGGGAAGGGGGAGGGGGGAATAAGGCCCCCTGACAACCGTGTTAAATGCTCATTAATATGCAAATGAGATTGAATAGTTCTCATATTTCTATAGGATAATGCAGGTCTACTCTAGACCTTTTAGACATCTAATCATGTTTTTACTGCTAGGCATTAAAAATACATGATTGCTATGAAAAGGGGGCCTTATTTAACCCACGCTAGCCAACATTATACTGGTCCCTCAGTTACATGTCCTGAATGTAATGTACACTTAGCTCCGTTTTGTGACATGCGGAAAAAATGCCATAACATTCTTATTTTCATCCAAGTTTGATGATTTTCTTTGTCAGTGTCATGCTTGTTTCATCTCTAAAGAAATGATTGATTTGGTTATCTTTAAATCATTGCTAGAAAGACGGCTTTTGGAAATAAGAGTGTATGAAAACAATTTGTGTTTGAAGCTGATATTTCACTTTCCCATTCGAAATATAACTAGTCAAAATTTGTTGATGAATCCTTATCCAATTAAAATGACGATGCCCACTCGTCACTGAAGTGTAGAATTGAACGGCCATTTTCACTTTTAACGGTCGAAGAAAAGTATATGTGGAGCTCGTTAATTTGCAAAATAACATTGCTTAATGATGACATTTTTGTTGTCCTCGTTAATGAATCAATTATTTTTGCTTTTTGAGGAACAATATCAGTTATTTCGGAATCTTAGGATCTATAATTGACGTGCCACTTCACCATGCAGGATACCTTTGCATTGATTTGTTGGTCTTCAAATATCTAAATGATGGGCACTAATATATTAATATTTGTGATTTGCTTTTCATGTTCGTTGAGCCCTTTCGACGTTAATGACTTGGACAATGCTCCTAAATTGATCATTATGTTATCATGCTCAGGGTACAACAGTCTTTTGATAAAAACATAATTTTATATCATCGTTCAGACACGCTTTTAAAAAGTGAATATTTGATATGAACGGAATTTCTTTCAATTTATTTCAGTTTGATAAAGCTCATTAAAAGATATAATTGCGTACATTGACAAAGTTGTACGTTATGGTTGTGTTTCTTTATATACCATGTACCATATTTTGGTTCAAATGAGACTTGGTGAAATCTCATAGAATAATTTATTACGAGGATGTGAAGGAGTTCTCTTTATTTTCAAGGCAGAATAATTAAATTAAATTGAATCTCCGTTAAAACAAGTACTGTTCCATACGTAATAATAGAATAATACACGTGAAATTAACCAATGAAAAACGGAAGGATTGCCCTACTCAGCAGTGGCTGGTCTTTTGAGGGGTACTTATAATGGCAGTGATCATTAATATTGTTAATACAGATGTTAAAATTGTCATTATTGTAGTCACTTTATAATGACGTATGAGTTACATGATTGAACAAAGCATATTTATATTATTTTTTTACGACCCGTTGTAAAACTGCCCAACAAATGAATTAACTGAAATCAAATATCTTAGGATCTTGTAAGTTCATTAATATTATTTTCACTCAAGTTATCAATCTTTCATCAATTGTATTAGTATTTTTTTCTTCATTTTATGAAACAAATAAGGTGAGAAATTACACCAATGCCGTTTGTAACCGGGAAGCGTGGGGGGGGGGGGGTTGGGGGCTGGCTAGTAATGTAGCTAATAACATAACGTCCAACGAAAGGGTATGGAATGACAACAGACAATGAGAACTTCTAAAGGTTTTGGTGTAGAGTGGTGCTGATATAAGCTTGAGACATTCTTTTTCAAATTTACATGACGCAGTGCTTAAGAACGCATTAATCTATCAGATTAATTACTACTTTTCAGTTTCCCACTGCTAAACAAATAAACACTGAACATCAATATTTTAAGAGTTAATGCTTCATCGCTATAATGAAATTGCATTGTCTGTATTATGCTCACTGTTTAAATGGTCAATTCCAACGCTATTATGATTATCATGAGTGGTAATTCTCTCACATCTTTGTAATTTATTAACAATATTTCACTGCATGTACTTTCCAGCGAAAGCTCTCTCTCATTCTCGGCTTTAGTTATGTTGTGATGGGAAGAAATTACCCGTAACGCTGGGGTGTAAGTAGCCGGGTTATCTGATCACGGTATGGTCGTGATCATGTCTTTGCAATGGAGATATGCTTTATAGTAAACGGGAACAAAACCTATCTCTATTCCGTTTTCTATATACTGTTCCAATATTATAAAAATATGCCTTATTTTCTCCTAGAAACGACAAGATTTTATCAACGCTAATTGCCCTAGGGTTAATGAATTTACTACTCGCACGTGATCAAGGCTTGTGATAGATTTTCAGGACGTAGACACGTTTATCTGCGTAGTCATACTTATCGGTAGAATTTTTGGGAAGATGGCTTAGACAACCCCCTAAACTTCAATTAATTCAATTTCTACTTTCCCCCGTCCAATTCTTGCCGTTCCGACTTTATTTTTGTAGAATTTATAATGGAGTGTTTCGTTTTGGGTTTGAAGTAACCAGCGTTTTCAAGATAACTAGAGAGGAATGAAGAATAGAGGAAATAAGAAACCCTTAGCAAATATCATGCTATCAGACTTCAAAAAATATATGTATTCCAGCAAAATTTTATTACTAATAGACATTGATGATTAGTTTAGGAAGAATTTCAATTACCAGCTATTACCAGGTGTCAAAAATTTGTCTTTTATGAGAGAACCTCATTTCCCATTGAAAAAAATCCAGATACGAAGCTAGATATTGATTTCTAGATGCCTTCGCTCTACTTCTCTATTTTTTTTTTATTATTTTAGATTTGCTAGTGTGTAATCCTAAGTAAGGCATTATCGTGATCTTGATTAATTGATTTAAGGTTTGGGCTTTTAACACTCGGGGTCACGATCCTATACATTAATTATTATTTTAGTCGAGTGGTGTGTGACATGCATATAAAGGTGGATTGAAATATAACCTCCCCCTTGATGAACCTGTCATGTATGAAATAAATATTGCGAACTACACACTTAAGCAGATTAAAACGTGTTCAAATATCTTTATCAGCTCACGTTCTTATCTTTCCTTATTTGCAAAATACCAATGAAATGTGTCTGTATATAGCGAGATGTTTGAGCGAATTTGCTCCTTATTGAAAGACCTTCTTTGGCGTCATCTATCAAAGATGTTACTTTTTAATGATTTCGTGGCTGATGCTTTTTCGGTTAAAGTACATGGAGTTGATGGATTTATAAAGTATGATTTGTGTTATGTTCAGAGAAAGAGATTAATGTGCTTGATATTTTGCCTTGTTAATAAAATTTTATTTCGTAATATTGAGACTCCAAACTTCTGTACCAGTCATTAAAAGCAGTGAAATGATAGAAACGTTTTCAGTCCAATTCGCATGTATTTTTATTTTTTACAAAAAGTATTGTTATACGGCAAAAAACGTGACGGTCACTCTAGCTAAAGTTTTATGAGAAGTTATTAGGATTCGACATCCCAGAAATTGTATGTACTCGATGTATGCTAATACCATTTTATGACATAGGTAATAATTCAACACTTGCATATTAAGATAGAAGGAAATATAGAATTTAGCTTTTAATCAGGGAAACCTGTTCGACATAATCACATTGTAATAAATTATACTTGAATACAATTATTTGTGTTTAATATAATGTGAATTTCATCTGCGGTAAGATACTAAATGTGGCAAACCAAATTACCTTAACTGAATTAAAGAAAAATGTATTTAAAAAGAATAGTATACAGTACATCGCCTCAAGCATTTTTAGGAATTACACATGGTACAACACAATCATGACAATGTACTGTTTCAAATGTAACTAATTTTACATGTTTATGTGTACCACAATGACAATAATTATGTTTTATAAAACAGAGATGTGGATAAACCCATCCTCGTCTCAATGCAATATAGTACCAGTCATTAGCAAAATTAATGATCCTGTGAGTTTAAATGAATTTAAACGAATGGTCACGTGATTGATTTCGGCCATCATTTGATTAGGATTAATGTCAGCATTTCATAAAGGGATTTGATGACGTGAATATTAAAAATTCAGTAATGAATATGAAAAGTAGATGGAGACTGGTCGAGTATTATGCTTTTTGTAAAGACGGAAAAATTAGAGAAAAATATTTGTGAAGATTTGATGAAAATTTATCAAAAATAAGACAGATTTTGAATGCTTTGTCTAATTCTTGACGAACAACTTGCCTCCCATCATGACTGTATTATACAAAATCGATATTTTCTTTTAAATGAAATATATATAAAAATGCTTTTTTGATAGAAGGATCTATGACAATATGTGTTTTAAGATATATCCCAGCACAAATGAAATAACTTTAAATATTTTGAAAAAATATAATTTTGCGGAATTTATATCAAACGAAATAATTGAAAAACTGCTTGTCTGTGGCGTCACAAAAATTAATAATTCGGTTATTCCATGCCGGA
This sequence comes from Lytechinus variegatus, assembly GCF_018143015.1. Classification (NCBI taxonomy): domain Eukaryota; kingdom Metazoa; phylum Echinodermata; class Echinoidea; order Temnopleuroida; family Toxopneustidae; genus Lytechinus; species Lytechinus variegatus. The sequence goes on along the minus strand of NC_054744.1, from coordinate 39,734,462 downwards.
TTTTCATCCAACCTTCACCAATATTTTATCCATTCTTCCCGATGTTATTAAATCAAATTCATCATAAGGGTGAACTTCACCTTTAACGTAATGCAGACCAATGCCAATGCCAAGGCTGACCCACCGTTACCTTGTTCTATTCTCTGAATAACACGAAGCCATCTCATAAGATGCAGGAATTTTCATTTCCAAAATGTCGACGTATGCTCATTCTTTTGACATGTTTGAACAATGCTCATTAAAATAGGTTACCCTCGCTACGCCAGTATTTTAGCAGAATTAAAAAACGAACAAATTAGCCAGCGTGATTATGCTATATAACGGCCTTCGTCAATTGATGATGAATTTTTGAATTATGCATTTGTAATGATCATGCGATTAAACGAGCTGTGAATGTGGATGGTATTACTCTGCTGAACTATCATTTGATATTTTCTACTAATCACCGATGGAAGTAAGAACTCAATTAAAATAGAAATGATATTGAATGACCTATGAGGCGTAGAAAAGTCGTAAATGAATTCAATATAGGAAACATCTCTCATCAAATGCATGTTATCTGTTTTTATATCGTTGATGAGGTATTTTGTTTTGCTTTTATTTTACTTCTTCTCACTCTCGCGCTTTACATGTCGTGCCTGGAGGCAAGGTTTATATGATATTAGCAAAGTTGCAGCCCTAAATGCTATTGTTGATATTAATCCCATAGGCTTCGTTTAATAATATCCTTATAGAGTTTTAATGGTCACTGTTATTTCATCAATATTGAGATGATTATTATTTTGAATAATGATGTTTCAATGATAACCCCCAATTTCGATAATTAATAATAATAATGGAGAACATGTCAAAGAAGAGAGAAAGAAATAAAGGAGAAGAAGAAGAAGAAGAAGAAAATGCATTAGGTGGACTTGTTCTTTAAATAACTAGTATTTTAGTGTCATTATTATATTAATTTGCAGACTCTTGTTGAAAATGTAAATGATTGTAATTATCATTTAACGATGTTAAAAAGTAATATAAAATCTTAAAAAAATAAGCATAACAGCGACACTGAAAACGCACAAAATTATCAAGCGAAGTCATGCACGATACATACGATTTACATTGAATGATTATAACCCCTCAGTAAGAATTTGACAAGGGGTAATTACACAGTATAGAGCAAACATTCTTGAACGATAGATCAGCGTTCCTTCATATTTCAAGCTTACTATCTCATACCAATCTTTCTAAACTACAGACAATTCTCTCAAAAATTAATGAAGGCATCATTTCAAACCAAATCTATTTCTCTCTTTAAATACATAAGTAATACATACACAATTTTCAACATATTTGCAGGACAAATAACAAGTATTAAGAGTTACAGGTGACGGTTTCAATTTCTGAAGTAAATTATTGTAAGGATGTGTTGAATGAATGAAGGATTGCACCCAAATGGTGTTTTGGGGTAAGGACGTACACATGGATTTTGACCAACCGTATATATTGTCATGATTGTAGCCGTGACTTGCCCGTTGATTTTCAGCTGAAAATAGGATAGGTCTATACATGGTATACGACGGAGTGACTCTGCGACTCGAGTAATTTTATCATTTCTTGGATATCCAACTTTCACGGGCTCTTGTTTTCCATACTACCAGGACTGTTGGAGCCGAAAATTCGTCTTAAAGTTAAATCTAGATTGGAAGAGAGAAATGAAGGAGATAAAGATGATGGAGTTAGTAGGGAAAAGGGTGGGGGTAATTCTAACAGAATTAAGGAACTATATCAACAAGAAATTTGATTATATGCGGAATATAATAGCCTTAACCCCTAAGCACACTGCTCGGACGATACTGGGATCAATCCCTTTGGAGTAAACTATGCACCATTATAGCTCCTTCTAGATTGAACTGTGCATCTTCTTTATTTTCAATAAAAAAAGATGGAAAATCCACTCTCAAAAGATGTAAATCGCACTCAAAAACTAAAAGAAAAACCAAAATGTAATCATTTTTTGATCTCTCTTTTTCTTATTTATTATATTTTTTTCATTTTAATTCGCTCTTCAACAATACTGTTCAACATCAAGGGGCCGCCCCTCCAGACCTCTGCGCCTCATAGTATTTACCTTCGACAGGAATGCTTGTCGTTGGACATTCTCCTTTCTGGATGATGTCAACGTCGACCTCAGGTGACGGCGATCGATTTACTGCAAAAATATGAAAATCATTTATCATCTTCTTAACTTGCAATATTCACAAAAAGATAGATGCAACCACAAATATATCATAATTATTCAGTCATGTTGTTAAGACCCATAATTGTCATCTCCGAAAAAAAAAGTTTTCTCTCTGTAAATTATCATGTTCAACAGAGACCCTAATAAATAGACCCTAAACTTGAAAAAATGGGGAAGGTTTGTTTAACAAAACAGTATCATGTACATTGTGGTCAAGCATATCAACTGGGCAATATTATATTATTGTAGCAGTTTATTTTAAAATTCAGCTGAAATATTTTTAGTATGTTTAGAACAAAAGCCCATGGTCTTTTACACAATTGACTTCGGTGGAGCTTTCCAATGGTGTATGTTATGCAACTTGCGTCAAAGATCTTCACTTTCTTTAGTTTATTACTTTAAAACAATTCTGATTCTCTTTGTCTTTTTAATACTTCAATCCAAATGTTCCAAGGGATATTATATTTCATTATATTGCCCCTGGTGAATACCAAACAAAACATTTTTTTTACTAATTATCATCATGAATGTTCCTATATGATTATATTGTTTCAGGGTATACGTTTTTATTAATAATTTTCTTTGTTTCTGTTATAAATCACGCTTATGATTTTGATAATCAAAAAAGTTGCTCGAAGCGGTTCTGTTTTCATATACTAGTACACGATTAACCGACTGTACTTATTAATTGAATTGAATTTACCACTGAAAGTCTCGCCTTTTTCTTTCATCTCCTTCATAATACTGTATTGATTATAATAATGCGCATGTAGCCATTAATCATTGTTATTATAACAAGCCAAGGCCATATCAAAATTCAGGCTGAAAAAGAAGACCCCCTAAATCACAAACTGCTCCACATTCGGAAAGGGAGTTCATTTAAATGTTTAGGCCGAAACAATAACTTTTTCCCAAAGAATTATATCCATACAATATCCTCCATTGGAATTTATGAATTACTATGGACCGGGGCTGGGGTGAGGCGAACCTCGTGACCAGACTTTTCGTATAGCTCGAAGGGCGAGGAAAGAGAGGGAGGAGGGTATGGAAATAAATCTAAGTGAAAATATAGTGATCCACACTATGACTGACAATTGAGTCAAGATAATGGTTGGTTAAACAGTGACACGACATTTTGTTCCTGCGACAATTGATCCGCGGATTAAATTTCGTTTTAGATGTAGGGTTAAGGTTAGGATTGCAATAGGCCTATATAGGGTTTTATGTTAGGTTTAGGGTAGGGTATAGTGTTAAACCCAGGGTATAGACGTTGATCATTTTATAGTGTGTGGAATTTCGAGCGGAGCAATAATAGCCGGAGCAATAGTCGCCGGAGCAAATGTCATGGAACCAAGGCACCCCTAATATAGTTCATTTAACCTGCAATTAGGTTTTAAAAAAAACTGAAAGTGCATGAGTGGACGAATTTTTACTTAAACCGTTTCACGTTCATAAAAGTTTCAACATCGGTGACGGTTCCAAGGAGCACATCCTGCCCTTGCCCCCTCCTCTTTGAGAGTTAATCTGTTAATTAGTGGACAATGTTGAGCATACGAAATATTTGAACATTTTTTCCCCTTTTTTTTTTGGGGGGGGCCTTGCTGTCACAATCATCATCAATCGGGAGTAAAGACCTTTTTTTTTTTCAATTTTATTGTATGCATGTTTTGCTTTTTTTCTTAACAAAAATGCATCCCCCATGGAAAAACGTGCATGGATCCGCCCCTGATTATTATCGTATTATTCCAACATGTCAGACTTCATTAGTTTTCAGAAGTCAATGTCGTTTGCACAGACTTTGTTGGTATAAGGGTGTGTGGAAGGGCATAATCGGGGTGTGGTGATAAGCAGAGTCTAGTTTTTATAACCTAATACTTACGTTTTGTTGCTTGACCTTCTAGGGATGAGCCATTTTTAGAGGACATTTCGTCAACGTTTCCTTCTCCGGTCTCTGACATTCCAACGCAGATATCTGTATTCTAAAAATGAATGAATGAGATAAAAATTGATACTACTATAATAATGGTAATGACAACAATGTAATAGTAGTAGTAGTATAGTAATAGTAATGATGAACAACAAATAAAATCACAGTATCAAATATTTTATATACACAAATTTATATATTTTTGTTGGGGTGGTTGCTGTTGATGTTGCAGAATAATAGAAAACAAGAATAGCAAGGAGCACAACCACTAAACATGCTAAAAAGAGTAGATGCAACACTTAGAAAGGATTTAGCCGTAACTTTTCATTTTTTAGAATGATTCAGAGAATGAATGGGGGCAGCAGCCCAAATAGAACCCCTCCCCTTCGCTTAAAATAATGATCTTTTATATCACAGCAAGGCCGGCTTGCGTTCATTTCTCAGAAAAGTCATATTCTGAAAATATATGCACAGGTAATGTGGTTGTACTTTAATTATGTCTACATTCTTCAAGCATACAAAAGCGCAACAGGCCGTTTGTGCACGATTCTGTCATTTTAATCAACCCAAAGTGCACCCCTTCTTTACCGAACATGACGCTAAATTGGTCAATATTTAGTCGGATGGTGTTTTCGAGAGAGTATAATAGCTAACTAACGTGGTCGGTCAGGCCTGCCGTGATCGCCGCAGCTCGACCGCATGTCCACCCGGCGAGGTTCTGGTCGAATAAATCCTTCACACTCTGCTAAATTTACATTAATCCATCACCCTTATCCTCGTCCAAGAAAAGATTCACATAATACCGATAGCAAGTCGACCTTTGATTAATTTTCCGCTTCGCTTCATTTTTATCTCAAAAAAGCTTTTTAATAAACGTGCGAGAAAATGAAGAGGTATGAAAGGAACCCATCCTCGTGTTCCCATTCCACAGTATATACTCGACTTTCCGTCCTTTATGGAATATGACTATTACCAATGATGGCCGTGACGTTTGGCCTGTGACTGGTATAGTTTTATACATGAATAACTTTCAATCTACTTTCATAAGCCGTGAAAAGAGCTCTCAGCATTGATGTCATAATTACACACGGTTAATTATGATTGTTTAATTTGACTATGAAGTATAAAAGTATTATGAAAGTATTATGGGGGGGGGGGTGGCCAAAAAGTCAAAAGTTTCATCCTTAGCTTTTACAGGTACACTACTGCATAATCTGACAGCGACAAGTAAAAGTTTTTAAAACACTGATTACGTATGGAAATCATAAACAATTGAATAAATAAGTTAAATCGGATTGATCTATATATAGTCTTGATTAGGGTTTTAGCGCATATAACTAACGTTCTCTATTTTGATAATTCATGGCATAATTCTGTATTTTTTTCAGTCGAAACATTATCACGTACTATAATAACAATAATAGTGTAATAAGCATTATTACTCCGACTCGAACTCCAATACTAATTGCATTTAATAAATTCATCCATCTGATATAGCCCCTTCACTGAGAAGGACATTGACAAAAGTATAGATTAGGGACATGTCAAATTCGTAAATATTGCACAGGGATTTGAACCTTGTATCCAATATTGTTAAATGTATAGACTTGCCCTCTGGTCCACACCAATTTAGTTTTCATTTTCAACATATTTTGCTATTTTCTAATATAATTTCGCCTCTCGTCAGCTATTTAAGCCTCCCGTTGCTCTATATATGGGGTATGGATTGCAAATTTCTTCAGGTTGGGGGAGGAACACCTAAAATAGTGCACATCAACTTTTCTGCACATTATTAATGAGATATGAATCATAATTTGACAATTTTCACGACCAAGACAATAATGAGATAGAAAAAGAAGGGACTTGAAAAACAAAAAGGTTTTAATATGATACGAATTTATAATATTAGTCCAAATCTACAAAATAGTAAGATTTTTGTATAAAACGAGCAAAAATGTTCTCACTCGATTCGCTCACTCGCAGATTTTTTGTATTAATTGTTATCTAAAGAAATGTTTCCCCCATACGCAATGTTTGGCCCCTTCATTATATACGCAATTGCTTTAAGACACAACACTCCCATGATCCGCCGGCCCACTCCAATTATTGTGATAATTATAAAGTATATGATATAATTTCTTTAATGCCTTAAGAATAGAAAAAGATGATAATCTCTGGAGAAAATTATCCAGTATCATCGTCAATTCGTTTATAATCTATCATTTCTATCTCTCAAAAATCACAATTGTATATGAGTGAACGCTGGTCTCATCTTCGTCGAGCAAACATGGAGACCGAGATTGTCACATACGGATCGCGTAATCACTCTTCTGTGACGGAACTTTAATAAACTTGATTAATCCATTTCTTTCTCTAAAAAAAGAAAAAAAGAAAGAAAACCCATGGTATATTGACACGTCTAGATGGGTAATCAGTTTGATTAACGCTACACCCAGAGGCACGCACAATGCCGCTGCAATCCCACACGTCTCTACGCATGCCATGGCCGCGATCATCGGCTCCTGATTAACGCTTGCCGTTGGTTTCATGACATGCATGATGGCTATTCGTGCCATGAGTACGCTAATACAAAAAAAAGCATTTCATTATTTTCACAAAAGAGGTAGTATTCATAACGGAAAATAAAACACTTTCCCTAGAAAACGAGAAATACATCAAATGATTCTGATTCAGTCACGCTCATAGTGCATATCAGCGTTTTCATAATAGGACGATTAACTTTTTAGCCCTAATGTCACAAAACCAGACTGCATGTGTTTTACATAGTTGGCCTAGTGCATCAAGTAATATCCAATCAAAATGATATCAATTATAAAAAAGGGGGGAAAATTGTAAATAAATCATGCATTTCGGTCCGACGTATGTTGACTGTATAAAACAGCCCTAAAACAATCATCAATAATTGCCAGATACACCTTTTTACGTTCTGTGAACAAAGAATAACATCAACGGTATAATTAAATTGTTATCAAGAGACCAAACATAATAAAGATATTCGGGGGGGGGGGGGATATGGGGAATGATGGAGTATCTATGCATTCTTAATGATCAGAGTAAACTATAGGCATTTTTATGATCAAGGACGGGTGAACTAACCATGAAGCATATCTACTAATTCGGTGAATCTAAAAGCCAATTGTTAAATTAAGATAAGTAACTCGTCAGAAACTTAATGGAACTCTGTTTAGGAATTCTAAGGTTCTAGTCAAATGAACATTCGTTTGAAAAAGGTACACTGTAAAAAATATTGGGCAAAATTTTAACCAGCACGAGGGTAGTTATGTATCCAACCAATTTTGGGCGGTATTTTACCCAATGCGGGAAGCAGATTGTCCAGTAAGGTTAAAAAATAAGCAGAAATTACTTAAGAATGAGCAAAATTTCATCACACTGGATAAATAATAATGCCCAAAAGAAATGCCCAATGTTGGTTGGATACATAATTACCATCATGGAGCATTTTTACCCAATATTTTTAAGAGTGTATTAAATCTATGAAATGTCCCTCTGATAGTATTTCTATAATGGAAATCTTCTTACAGTGGAAGTGCGAAAAGTTAGACCGTATACCGTTATTGGATCATTT